>NC_139143.1:35759804-36359804 GCF_964270905.1 Leucopleurus acutus
TGGGTGTGGCCACCTCTGCTGTGACTGAACCAAGGGCGTGGGTGGGGGGCTGGGGGTCCAGGGCAGGGCCCTCAGAGCCCGGTAGGCCCAGGGGGGCGGCGCAAGCACCTAGGCCCAGGCCGAAGAGCGCCTTCTTGGTCTGCGCGGCAGGCCGGCCTCTCGCCTTGCCACTCAGGCCGCCCTCCCTCTTGAAGTGTGTGTGGCACGCGTCCGCGGAGTACACCTCGCTGCACAGGTAGCCGTGGGACTGGGCGTCGTAGCTTCCTGCGAGGCGGCCGGAGGTCCCGCAGGCGGGTGGGTCCCTGGGACAGACGCGCGGAGCGGCTCCTGCCCGGCCCCCCTGAGAACCGTCGCCGTTCCGTAAGGCGGGGCGCCTGCTTCAGAATGTAAATCACGTGTCCGCTCTATGGATACGCTGTTTAGTTTACCAGGCAAGACTTTCTTGGTGAAAGAAGCAGCGTTGGCTTGCATCGTCGAGCAGGCTTCTCATCTGGCTGTGCACTGGTACTCTCTCTCTGGGTGTGCTAGTCCGCAGGGCAGGGCATCCCCTGGGCAGGGTGGAGCGTGATCTCTGCGGCCTCGTCTTGCAGCTCCTTCCTTTCATTCTCAATCATCCTGCCCACAGTGGCCTCCTCTCAGGCCTGCATACTTACAACGGCGCATTGCCCGTGCTGCCCCTCTGCAGGAAGTGTCCCTCTGTTTAGTTTGCAGCTGACTGATGCCGCCTCACCCTTCTCATCTCTTCTCAGGTGTCACTTGGTCAAGAAAGCGTCCCCTTACCTACTCAACTCATCTCGTCTCCCTACCGTAGCTCACGTGACACCACGCACCTCTCGCTTATGGCCGTCATCGCCTTTCGCATCCAGTTTCAGGTAGGTAAGTTTACCCCGTGGTCCGTGAGGAAGAAGAGATCACGCCTGTTTTGCTTACTCTTGATTCCCAGCGACTAGCCCGGTTACTGATAACCTCTGTTAGAGGGAGAAAGGAATGCACCCAATCCCTGGTGAAGCCCCGACCGTTTTCCTTTCTAGTGTCCCTCGTACTCCTCCCTGCCGTCTGTGTCGCCCTTACTCCGCGTCTACCGTTTATGAGTTTACACCTGGGTTACGGTGACTGCTTCGGAGAATCGCATGCCTTTCTACCTCCCTCGCTGCGACCTCTCCTACACCTCCCAGGGCTCTTGGGTTATGCCCTTGCCCTCTTCCGAGCCGTCCGTGGCACCCGCTGTCAACCCCGTACGGCCAAGCTCCTAAGACTGACACTCCAGGCCCTCCGTAATTTGGCTTCAGTTTCACTTTCTAGACGTTTCAAGAAAGAACGGGGTCTAAATATCTGGGCACCTCTGCTCCGTTTCATATCTACCCACGAGGTTAATTTTTTTGTTTCTTCCAGTCCACCTATTTTGCACCTCCGTCTCTGCGAAGACTTCACTGAGAATCCAAGCGATTTCTGGATCCCTTCTCTCCCCTGAAGCTGTAAACAGTTTAACAAGACAGGTGCGGAACTGCCGTAAGGTAATCTACATCTTGTCTCCCTCTCTGGTATCTAACCTCCCTGCGAATGGGGGTACGTCTCCGTGTTCTGTGCGGTTTTCAGCACAGTACTCTCTACACGTAGTGGATATTTGATTTGGTAAGTGACCGAATAAGTGAATGAGTCACCAAGATAAGGGTATTGTCTCATTCTTTCTCGCTTTTTCCACTTCCAAGTTTCTTTAGTTAGTTTCCTCAGACAAAAGGTTTCTTTGTAGCTACACAGTGGCCAGGTCCAGAGAATGTTGCAGATAGCTGCTGAAAACATCCCTCCTCCACTTGAGAATGGCTTGCTCTCCCTCTCAAGCGGAGAGAGCTGGGATTCGATATTTAATTAAGCGCCTCTGTTCACTTGGCATTTAGAGGCACTAGGGGGCGTTAGTGCTCTACACCCGGTGAAATGCCTGTTTCGTTTGTGATTTTCCTTTGTGAAAAACAACTATGCACAGAGTGTTTTGTGCCAATTTTCCATCCTTTTAGATTGACGGAAAGCATTTTACCTACGTAGAAACAGAAAACGAATAGAAAGAGCGTCGCATTGCGTTTAATGAAAGCTTAGGGCGGTCTCGGTGGTACGTTAGTGAAGTTATCTGGGGACACCTTAGCCACGTACATTGTGTTGGAGAGGCACCGAGAATTCATTCAGGAGTTCTCAAAGTTCGAGGACACAGTTGCCTTACACGTAGGCACGGTGGCAGCCGTGGACATGGCAGTGATTTGGAGAATGTTGTACTAGTCGGCTCTCGCTGTGATAATGCTTTGCAACAAATCTCCCCAAAACTCACTTACATAAAGAAGAATCTAGTTTTCTCGGACCTGTGGGCTAGCTGCAGCGGCTCTCTTGTAGACCTCTCGATGGCGGGTGTTGCTCCATGCCGTGGGTCAGTTTGAGGTCTGTCCCGCACACCTTACCGTGGAGCCCAACTGTGAGGCTGCAGGTCCCTGTCCTCTCGCAGAGTTCACTGAAACGTAAGAGGTGAGCCCAACCACACAAGGCCACGTAAGGCCTCTGCGACTCATTGAAGGCCATCGTGTCTTCCCTTGGCCTCCTGGGAACCCCCTGGCCCCAGGATGCAGCTTCGGTAGCCCAGGGCAACCGGCGGAGGGGGGCGGGCGGGGCTGCAGGAGGGTGGAACGCTGAGGTCACAGAGGGTGTGGGTGTGGCCACCTCTGCTGTGACTGAACCAAGGGCGTGGGTGGGGGGCTGGGGGTCCAGGGCAGGGCCCTCAGAGCCCGGTAGGCCCAGGGGGGCGGCGCAAGCACCTAGGCCCAGGCCGAAGAGCGCCTTCTTGGTCTGCGCGGCAGGCCGGCCTCTCGCCTTGCCACTCAGGCCGCCCTCCCTCTTGAAGTGTGTGTGGCACGCGTCCGCGGAGTACACCTCGCTGCACAGGTAGCCGTGGGACTGGGCGTCGTAGCTTCCTGCGAGGCGGCCGGAGGTCCCGCAGGCGGGTGGGTCCCTGGGACAGACGCGCGGAGCGGCTCCTGCCCGGCCCCCCTGAGAACCGTCGCCGTTCCGTAAGGCGGGGCGCCTGCTTCAGAATGTAAATCACGTGTCCGCTCTATGGATACGCTGTTTAGTTTACCAGGCAAGACTTTCTTGGTGAAAGAAGCAGCGTTGGCTTGCATCCTCGAGCAGGCTTGTCATCTGGCTGTGCACTGGTACTCTCTCTCTGGGTGTGCTAGTCCGCAGGGCAGGGCATCCCCTGGGCAGGGTGGAGCGTGATCTCTGTGGCCTCGTCTTGCAGCTCCTTCCTTTCATTCTCAATCATCCTGCCCACAGTGGCCTCCTCTCAGGCCTGCATACTTACAACGGCGCATTGCCCGTGCTGCCCCTCTGCAGGAAGTGTCCCTCTGTTTAGTTTGCAGCTGACTGATGCCGCCTCACCCTTCTCATCTCTTCTCAGGTGTCACTTGGTCAAGAAAGCGTCCCCTTACCTACTCAACTCATCTCGTCTCCCTACCGTAGCTCACGTGACACCACGCACCTCTCGCTTATGGCCGTCATCGCCTTTCGCATCCAGTTTCAGGTAGGTAAGTTTACCCCGTGGCCCGTGAGGAAGAAGAGATCACGCCTGTTTTGCTTACTCTTGATTCCCAGCGACTAGCCCGGTTACTGATAACCTCTGTTAGAGGGAGAAAGGAATGCACCCAATCCCTGGTGAAGCCCCGACCGTTTTCCTTTCTAGTGTCCCTCGTACTCCTCCCTGCCGTCTGTGTCGCCCTTACTCCGCGTCTACCGTTTATGAGTTTACACCTGGGTTACGGTGACTGCTTCGGAGAATCGCATGCCTTTCTACCTCCCTCGCTGCGACCTCTCCTACACCTCCCAGGGCTCTTGGGTTATGCCCTTGCCCTCTTCCGAGCCGTCCGTGGCACCCGCTGTCCACCCCGTACGGCCAAGCTCCTAAGACTGACACTCCAGGCCCTCCGTAATTTGGCTTCAGTTTCACTTTCTAGACGTTTCAAGAAAGAACGGGGTCTAAATATCTGTGCACCTCTGCTCCGTTTCATATCTACCCACGAGGTTAATTTTTTTGTTTCTTCCAGTCCACCTATTTTGCACCTCCGTCTCTGCGAAGACTTCACTGAGAATCCAAGCGATTTCTGGATCCCTTCTCTCCCCTGAAGCTGTAAACAGTTTAACAAGACAGGTGCGGAACTGCCGTAAGGTAATCTACATCTTGTCTCCCTCTCTGGTATCTAACCTCCCTGCGAATGGGGGTACGTCTCCGTGTTCTGTGCGGTTTTCAGCACAGTACTCTCTACACGTAGTGGATATTTGATTTGGTAAGTGACCGAATAAGTGAATGAGTCACCAAGATAAGGGTATTGTCTCATTCTTTCTCGCTTTTTCCACTTCCAAGTTTCTTTAGTTAGTTTCCTCAGACAAAAGGTTTCTTTGTAGCTACACAGTGGCCAGGTCCAGAGAATGTTGCAGATAGCTGCTGAAAACATCCCTCCTCCACTTGAGAATGGCTTGCTCTCCCTCTCAAGCGGAGAGAGCTGGGATTCGATATTTAATTAAGCGCCTCTGTTCACTTGGCATTTAGAGGCACTAGGGGGCGTTAGTGCTCTACACCCGGTGAAATGCCTGTTTCGTTTGTGATTTTCCTTTGTGAAAAACAACTATGCACAGAGTGTTTTGTGCCAATTTTCCATCCTTTTAGATTGACGGAAAGCATTTTACCTACGTAGAAACAGAAAACGAATAGAAAGAGCGTTGCATTGCGCTTACTGAAAGCTTAGGGCGGTCTCGGTGGTACGTTAGTGAAGTTATCTGGGGACACCTTAGCCACGTACATTGTGTTGGAGAGGCACCGAGAATTCATTCAGGAGTTCTCAAAGTTCGAGGACACAGTTGCCTTACACGTAGACACGGTGGCAGCCGTGGACATGGCAGTGATTTGGAGAATGTTGTACTAGTCGGCTCTCGCTGTGATAATGCTTTGCAACAAATCTCCCCAAAACTCACTTACATAAAGAAGAATCTAGTTTTCTCGGACCTGTGGGCTAGCTGCAGCGGCTCTCTTGTAGACCTCTCGATGGCGGGTGTTGCTCCATGCCGTGGGTCAGTTTGAGGTCTGTCCCGCACACCTTACCGTGGAGCCCAACTGTGAGGCTGCAGGTCCCTGTCCTCTCGCAGAGTTCACTGAAACGTAAGAGGTGAGCCCAACCACACAAGGCCACGTAAGGCCTCTGCGACTCATTGAAGGCCATCGTGTCTTCCCTTGGCCTCCTGGGAACCCCCTGGCCCCAGGATGCAGCTTCGGTAGCCCAGGGCAACCGGCGGAGGGGGGCGGGCGGGGCTGCAGGAGGGTGGAACGCTGAGGTCACAGAGGGTGTGGGTGTGGCCACCTCTGCTGTGACTGAACCAAGGGCGTGGGTGGGGGGCTGGGGGTCCAGGGCAGGGCCCTCAGAGCCCGGTAGGCCCAGGGGGGCGGCGCAAGCACCTAGGCCCAGGCCGAAGAGCGCCTTCTTGGTCTGCGCGGCAGGCCGGCCTCTCGCCTTGCCACTCAGGCCGCCCTCCCTCTTGAAGTGTGTGTGGCACGCGTCCGCGGAGTACACCTCGCTGCACAGGTAGCCGTGGGACTGGGCGTCGTAGCTTCCTGCGAGGCGGCCGGAGGTCCCGCAGGCGGGTGGGTCCCTGGGACAGACGCGCGGAGCGGCTCCTGCCCGGCCCCCCTGAGAACCGTCGCCGTTCCGTAAGGCGGGGCGCCTGCTTCAGAATGTAAATCACGTGTCCGCTCTATGGATACGCTGTTTAGTTTACCAGGCAAGACTTTCTTGGTGAAAGAAGCAGCGTTGGCTTGCATCCTCGAGCAGGCTTGTCATCTGGCTGTGCACTGGTACTCTCTCTCTGGGTGTGCTAGTCCGCAGGGCAGGGCATCCCCTGGGCAGGGTGGAGCGTGATCTCTGCGGCCTCGTCTTGCAGCTCCTTCCTTTCATTCTCAATCATCCTGCCCACAGTGGCCTCCTCTCAGGCCTGCATACTTACAACGGCGCATTGCCCGTGCTGCCCCTCTGCAGGAAGTGTCCCTCTGTTTAGTTTGCAGCTGACTGATGCCGCCTCACCCTTCTCATCTCTTCTCAGGTGTCACTTGGTCAAGAAAGCGTCCCCTTACCTACTCAACTCATCTCGTCTCCCTACCGTAGCTCACGTGACACCACGCACCTCTCGCTTATGGCCGTCATCGCCTTTCGCATCCAGTTTCAGGTAGGTAAGTTTACCCCGTGGCCCGTGAGGAAGAAGAGATCACGCCTGTTTTGCTTACTCTTGATTCCCAGCGACTAGCCCGGTTACTGATAACCTCTGTTAGAGGGAGAAAGGAATGCACCCAATCCCTGGTGAAGCCCCGACCGTTTTCCTTTCTAGTGTCCCTCGTACTCCTCCCTGCCGTCTGTGTCGCCCTTACTCCGCGTCTACCGTTTATGAGTTTACACCTGGGTTACGGTGACTGCTTCGGAGAATCGCATGCCTTTCTACCTCCCTCGCTGCGACCTCTCCTACACCTCCTAGGGCTCTTGGGTTATGCCCTTGCCCTCTTCCGAGCCGTCCGTGGCACCCGCTGTCAACCCCGTACGGCCAAGCTCCTAAGACTGACACTCCAGGCCCTCCGTAATTTGGCTTCAGTTTCACTTTCTAGACGTTTCAAGAAAGAACGGGGTCTAAATATCTGTGCACCTCTGCTCCGTTTCATATCTACCCACGAGGTTAATTTTTTTGTTTCTTCCAGTCCACCTATTTTGCACCTCCGTCTCTGCGAAGACTTCACTGAGAATCCAAGCGATTTCTGGATCCCTTCTCTCCCCTGAAGCTGTAAACAGTTTAACAAGACAGGTGCGGAACTGCCGTAAGGTAATCTACATCTTGTCTCCCTCTCTGGTATCTAACCTCCCTGCGAATGGGGGTACGTCTCCGTGTCCTGTGCGGTTTTCAGCACAGTACTCTCTACACGTAGTGGATATTTGATTTGGTAAGTGACCGAATAAGTGAATGAGTCACCAAGATAAGGGTATTGTCTCATTCTTTCTCGCTTTTTCCACTTCCAAGTTTCTTTAGTTAGTTTCCTCAGACAAAAGGTTTCTTTGTAGCTACACAGTGGCCAGGTCCAGAGAATGTTGCAGATAGCTGCTGAAAACATCCCTCCTCCACTTGAGAATGGCTTGCTCTCCCTCTCAAGCGGAGAGAGCTGGGATTCGATATTTAATTAAGCGCCTCTGTTCACTTGGCATTTAGAGGCACTAGGGGGCGTTAGTGCTCTACACCCGGTGAAATGCCTGTTTCGTTTGTGATTTTCCTTTGTGAAAAACAACTATGCACAGAGTGTTTTGTGCCAATTTTCCATCCTTTTAGATTGACGGAAAGCATTTTACCTACGTAGAAACAGAAAACGAATAGAAAGAGCGTCGCATTGCGTTTAATGAAAGCTTAGGGCGGTCTCGGTGGTACGTTAGTGAAGTTATCTGGGGACACCTTAGCCACGTACATTGGGTTGGAGAGGCACCGAGAATTCATTCAGGAGTTCTCAAAGTTCGAGGACACAGTTGCCTTACACGTAGGCACGGTGGCAGCCGTGGACATGGCAGTGATTTGGAGAATGTTGTACTAGTCGGCTCTTGCTGTGATAATGCTTTGCAACAAATCTCCCCAAAACTCACTTACATAAAGAAGAATCTAGTTTTCTCGGACCTGTGGGCTAGCTGCAGCTGCTCTCTTGTAGACCTCTCGATGGCGGGTGTTGCTCCATGCCGTAGGTCAGTTTGAGGTCTGTCCCGCACACCTTACCGTGGAGCCCAACTGTGAGGCTGCAGCTCCCTGTCCTCTCGCAGAGTTCACTGAAACGTAAGAGGTGAGCCCAACCACACAAGGCCACGTAAGGCCTCTGCGACTCATTGAAGGCCATCGTGTCTTCCCTTGGCCTCCTGGGAACCCCCTGGCCCCAGGATGCAGCTTCGGTAGCCCAGGGCAACCGGCGGAGGGGGGCGGGCGGGGCTGCAGGAGGGTGGAACGCGGAGGTCACAGAGGGTGTGGGTGTGGCCACCTCTGCTGTGACTGAACCAAGGGCGTGGGTGGGGGGCTGGGGGTCCAGGGCAGGGCCCTCAGAGCCCGGTAGGCCCAGGGGGGCGGCGCAAGCACCTAGGCCCAGGCCGAAGAGCGCCTTCTTGGTCTGCGCGGCAGGCCGGCCTCTCGCCTTGCCACTCAGGCCGCCCTCCCTCTTGAAGTGTGTGTGGCACGCGTCCGCGGAGTACACCTCGCTGCACAGGTAGCCGTGGGACTGGGCGTCGTAGCTTCCTGCGAGGCGGCCGGAGGTCCCACAGGCGGGTGGGTCCCTGGGACAGACGCGCGGAGCGGCTCCTGCCCGGCCCCCCTGAGAACCGTCGCCGTTCCGTAAGGCGGGGCGCCTGCTTCAGAATGTAAATCACGTGTCCGCTCTATGGATACGCTGTTTAGTTTACCAGGCAAGACTTTCTTGGTGAAAGAAGCAGCGTTGGCTTGCATCCTCGAGCAGGCTTGTCATCTGGCTGTGCACTGGTACTCTCTCTCTGGGTGTGCTAGTCCGCAGGGCAGGGCATCCCCTGGGCAGGGTGGAGCGTGATCTCTGCGGCCTCGTCTTGCAGCTCCTTCCTTTCATTCTCAATCATCCTGCCCACAGTGGCCTCCTCTCAGGCCTGCATACTTACAACGGCGCATTGCCCGTGCTGCCCCTCTGCAGGAAGTGTCCCTCTGTTTAGTTTGCAGCTGACTGATGCCGCCTCACCCTTCTCATCTCTTCTCAGGTGTCACTTGGTCAAGAAAGCGTCCCCTTACCTACTCAACTCATCTCGTCTCCCTACCGTAGCTCACGTGACACCACGCACCTCTCGCTTATGGCCGTCATCGCCTTTCGCATCCAGTTTCAGGTAGGTAAGTTTACCCCGTGGTCCGTGAGGAAGAAGAGATCACGCCTGTTTTGCTTACTCTTGATTCCCAGCGACTAGCCCGGTTACTGATAACCTCTGTTAGAGGGAGAAAGGAATGCACCCAATCCCTGGTGAAGCCCCGACCGTTTTCCTTTCTAGTGTCCCTCGTACTCCTCCCTGCCGTCTGTGTCGCCCTTACTCCGCGTCTACCGTTTATGAGTTTACACCTGGGTTACGGTGACTGCTTCGGAGAATCGCATGCCTTTCTACCTCCCTCGCTGCGACCTCTCCTACACCTCCCAGGGCTCTTGGGTTATGCCCTTGCCCTCTTCCGAGCCGTCCGTGGCACCCGCTGTCAACCCCGTACGGCCAAGCTCCTAAGACTGACACTCCAGGCCCTCCGTAATTTGGCTTCAGTTTCACTTTCTAGACGTTTCAAGAAAGAACGGGGTCTAAATATCTGTGCACCTCTGCTCCGTTTCATATCTACCCACGAGGTTAATTTTTTGGTTTCTTCCAGTCCACCTATTTTGCACCTCCGTCTCTGCGAAGACTTCACTGAGAATCCAAGCGATTTCTGGATCCCTTCTCTCCCCTGAAGCTGTAAACAGTTTAACAAGACAGGTGCGGAACTGCCGTAAGGTAATCTACATCTTGTCTCCCTCTCTGGTATCTAACCTCCCTGCGAATGGGGGTACGTCTCCGTGTCCTGTGCGGTTTTCAGCACAGTACTCTCTACACGTAGTGGATATTTGATTTGGTAAGTGACCGAATAAGTGAATGAGTCACCAAGATAAGGGTATTGTCTCATTCTTTCTCGCTTTTTCCACTTCCAAGTTTCTTTAGTTAGTTTCCTCAGACAAAAGGTTTCTTTGTAGCTACACAGTGGCCAGGTCCAGAGAATGTTGCAGATAGCTGCTGAAAACATCCCTCCTCCACTTGAGAATGGCTTGCTCTCCCTCTCAAGCGGAGAGAGCTGGGATTCGATATTTAATTAAGCGCCTCTGTTCACTTGGCATTTAGAGGCACTAGGGGGCGTTAGTGCTCTACACCCGGTGAAATGCCTGTTTCTTTTGTGATTTTCCTTTGTGAAAAACAACTATGCACAGAGTGTTTTGTGCCAATTTTCCATCCTTTTAGATTGACGGAAAACATTTTACCTACGTAGAAACAGAAAACGAATAGAAAGAGCGTCGCATTGCGTTTAATGAAAGCTTAGGGCGGTCTCGGTGGTACGTTAGTGAAGTTATCTGGGGACACCTTAGCCACGTACATTGTGTTGGAGAGGCACCGAGAATTCATTCAGGAGTTCTCAAAGTTCGAGGACACAGTTGCCTTACACGTAGGCACGGTGGCAGCCGTGGACATGGCAGTGATTTGGAGAATGTTGTACTAGTCGGCTCTCGCTGTGATAATGCTTTGCAACAAATCTCCCCAAAACTCACTTACATAAAGAAGAATCTAGTTTTCTCGGACCTGTGGGCTAGCTGCAGCGGCTCTCTTGTAGACCTCTCGATGGCGGGTGTTGTTCCATGCCGTGGGTCAGTTTGAGGTCTGTCCCGCACACCTTACCGTGGAGCCCAACTGTGAGGCTGCAGGTCCCTGTCCTCTCGCAGAGTTCACTGAAACGTAAGAGGTGAGCCCAACCACACAAGGCCACGTAAGGCCTCTGCGACTCATTGAAGGCCATCGTGTCTTCCCTTGGCCTCCTGGGAACCCCCTGGCCCCAGGATGCAGCTTCGGTAGCCCAGGGCAACCGGCAGAGGGGGGCGGGCGGGGCTGCAGGAGGGTGGAACGCGGAGGTCACAGAGGGTGTGGGTGTGGCCACCTCTACTGTGACTGAACCAAGGGCGTGGGTGGGGGGCTGGGGGTCCAGGGCAGGGCCCTCAGAGCCCGGTAGGCCCAGGGGGGTGGCGCAAGCACCTAGGCCCAGGCCGAAGAGCGCCTTCTTGGTCTGCGTGGCACGCCGGCCTCTCGCCTTGCCACTCAGGCCGCCCTGCCACTTGAAGTGTGTGTGGCACGCGTCCGCGGAGTACACCTCGCTGCACAGGTAGCCGTGGGACTGGGCGTCGTAGCTTCCTGCGAGGCGGCCGGAGGTCCCGCAGGCGGGTGGGTCCCTGGGACAGACGTGCGGAGCGGCTCCATCCCGGCCCCACTGAGAACCGTCGCCGTTCCGTAAGGCGGGGCGCCTGCTGCAGAATGTAAATCACGTGTCCGTTCTATGGATATGCTGTTTAGTTTACCAGGCAAGACTTTCTTGGTGAAAGAAGCAGCGTTGGCTTGCATCGTCGAGCAGGCTTGTCATCTGGCTGTGCACTGGTACTCTCTCTCTGGGTGTGCTAGTCCGCAGGGCAGGGCATCCCCTGGGCAGGGTGGAGCGTAATCTCTGCGGCCTCGTCTTGCAGCTCCTTCCTTTCATTCTCAATCATCCTGCCCACAGTGGCCTCCTCTCAGGCCTGCATACTTACAACGGCGCATTGCCCGTGCTGCCCCTCTGCAGGAAGTGTCCCTCTGTTTAGTTTGCAGCTGACTGATGCCGCCTCACCCTTCTCATCTCTTCTCAGGTGTCACTTGGTCAAGAAAGCGTCCCCTTACCTACTCAACTCATCTCGTCTCCCTACCGTAGCTCACGTGACACCACGCACCTCTCGCTTATGGCCGTCATCGCCTTTCGCATCCAGTTTCAGGTAGGTAAGTTTACCCCGTGGTCCGTGAGGAAGAAGAGATCACGCCTGTTTTGCTTACTCTTGATTCCCAGCGACTAGCCCGGTTACTGATAACCTCTGTTAGAGGGAGAAAGGAATGCACCCAATCCCTGGTGAAGCCCCGACCGTTTTCCTTTCTAGTGTCCCTCGTACTCCTCCCTGCCGTCTGTGTCGCCCTTACTCCGCGTCTACCGTTTATGAGTTTACACCTGGGTTACGGTGACTGCTTCGGAGAATCGCATGCCTTTCTACCTCCCTCGCTGCGACCTCTCCTACACCTCCCAGGGCTCTTGGGTTATGCCCTTGCCCTCTTCCGAGCCGTCCGTGGCACCCGCTGTCAACCCCGTACGGCCAAGCTCCTAAGACTGACACTCCAGGCCCTCCGTAATTTGGCTTCAGTTTCACTTTCTAGACGTTTCAAGAAAGAACGGGGTCTAAATATCTGTGCACCTCTGCTCCGTTTCATATCTACCCACGAGGTTAATTTTTTTGTTTCTTCCAGTCCACCTATTTTGCACCTCCGTCTCTGCGAAGACTTCACTGAGAATCCAAGCGATTTCTGGATCCCTTCTCTCCCCTGAAGCTGTAAACAGTTTAACAAGACAGGTGCGGAACTGCCGTAAGGTAATCTACATCTTGTCTCCCTCTCTGGTATCTAACCTCCCTGCGAATGGGGGTACGTCTCCGTGTCCTGTGCGGTTTTCAGCACAGTACTCTCTACACGTAGTGGATATTTGATTTGGTAAGTGACCGAATAAGTGAATGAGTCACCAAGATAAGGGTATTGTCTCATTCTTTCTCGCTTTTTCCACTTCCAAGTTTCTTTAGTTAGTTTCCTCAGACAAAAGGTTTCTTTGTAGCTACACAGTGGCCAGGTCCAGAGAATGTTGCAGATAGCTGCTGAAAACATCCCTCCTCCACTTGAGAATGGCTTGCTCTCCCTCTCAAGCGGAGAGAGCTGGGATTCGATATTTAATTAAGCGCCTCTGTTCACTTGGCATTTAGAGGCACTAGGGGGCGTTAGTGCTCTACACCCGGTGAAATGCCTGTTTCTTTTGTGATTTTCCTTTGTGAAAAACAACTATGCACAGAGTGTTTTGTGCCAATTTTCCATCCTTTTAGATTGACGGAAAGCATTTTACCTACGTAGAAACAGAAAACGAATAGAAAGAGCGTCGCATTGCGTTTAATGAAAGCTTAGGGCGGTCTCGGTGGTACGTTAGTGAAGTTATCTGGGGACACCTTAGCCACGTACATTGTGTTGGAGAGGCACCGAGAATTCATTCAGGAGTTCTCAAAGTTCGAGGACACTGTTGCCTTACACGTAGGCACGGTGGCAGCCGTGGACATGGCAGTGATTTGGAGAATGTTGTACTAGTCGGCTCTCGCTGTGATAATGCTTTGCAACAAATCTCCCCAAAACTCACTTACATAAAGAAGAATCTAGTTTTCTCGGACCTGTGGGCTAGCTGCAGCGGCTCTCTTGTAGACCTCTCGATGGCGGGTGTTGTTCCATGCCGTGGGTCAGTTTGAGGTCTGTCCCGCACACCTTACCGTGGAGCCCAACTGTGAGGCTGCAGGTCCCTGTCCTCTCGCAGAGTTCACTGAAACGTAAGAGGTGAGCCCAACCACACAAGGCCACGTAAGGCCTCTGCGACTCATTGAAGGCCATCGTGTCTTCCCTTGGCCTCCTGGGAACCCCCTGGCCCCAGGATGCAGCTTCGGTAGCCCAGGGCAACCGGCGGAGGGGGGCGGGCGGGGCTGCAGGAGGGTGGAACGCTGAGGTCACAGAGGGTGTGGGTGTGGCCACCTCTGCTGTGACTGAACCAAGGGCGTGGGTGGGGGGCTGGGGGTCCAGGGCAGGGCCCTCAGAGCCCGGTAGGCCCAGGGGGGCGGCGCAAGCACCTAGGCCCAGGCCGAAGAGCGCCTTCTTGGTCTGCGCGGCAGGCCGGCCTCTCGCCTTGCCACTCAGGCCGCCCTCCCTCTTGAAGTGTGTGTGGCACGCGTCCGCGGAGTACACCTCGCTGCACAGGTAGCCGTGGGACTGGGCGTCGTAGCTTCCTGCGAGGCGGCCGGAGGTCCCGCAGGCGGGTGGGTCCCTGGGACAGACGCGCGGAGCGGCTCCTGCCCGGCCCCCCTGAGAACCGTCGCCGTTCCGTAAGGCGGGGCGCCTGCTTCAGAATGTAAATCACGTGTCCGCTCTATGGATACGCTGTTTAGTTTACCAGGCAAGACTTTCTTGGTGAAAGAAGCAGCGTTGGCTTGCATCCTCGAGCAGGCTTGTCATCTGGCTGTGCACTGGTACTCTCTCTCTGGGTGTGCTAGTCCGCAGGGCAGGGCATCCCCTGGGCAGGGTGGAGCGTGATCTCTGCGGCCTCGTCTTGCAGCTCCTTCCTTTCATTCTCAATCATCCTGCCCACAGTGGCCTCCTCTCAGGCCTGCATACTTACAACGGCGCATTGCCCGTGCTGCCCCTCTGCAGGAAGTGTCCCTCTGTTTAGTTTGCAGCTGACTGATGCCGCCTCACCCTTCTCATCTCTTCTCAGGTGTCACTTGGTCAAGAAAGCGTCCCCTTACCTACTCAACTCATCTCGTCTCCCTACCGTAGCTCACGTGACACCACGCACCTCTCGCTTATGGCCGTCATCGCCTTTCGCATCCAGTTTCAGGTAGGTAAGTTTACCCCGTGGCCCGTGAGGAAGAAGAGATCACGCCTGTTTTGCTTACTCTTGATTCCCAGCGACTAGCCCGGTTACTGATAACCTCTGTTAGAGGGAGAAAGGAATGCACCCAATCCCTGGTGAAGCCCCGACCGTTTTCCTTTCTAGTGTCCCTCGTACTCCTCCCTGCCGTCTGTGTCGCCCTTACTCCGCGTCTACCGTTTATGAGTTTACACCTGGGTTACGGTGACTGCTTCGGAGAATCGCATGCCTTTCTACCTCCCTCGCTGCGACCTCTCCTACACCTCCCAGGGCTCTTGGGTTATGCCCTTGCCCTCTTCCGAGCCGTCCGTGGCACCCGCTGTCAACCCCGTACGGCCAAGCTCCTAAGACTGACACTCCAGGCCCTCCGTAATTTGGCTTCAGTTTCACTTTCTAGACGTTTCAAGAAAGAACGGGGTCTAAATATCTGTGCACCTCTGCTCCGTTTCATATCTACCCACGAGGTTAATTTTTTTGTTTCTTCCAGTCCACCTATTTTGCACCTCCGTCTCTGCGAAGACTTCACTGAGAATCCAAGCGATTTCTGGATCCCTTCTCTCCCCTGAAGCTGTAAACAGTTTAACAAGACAGGTGCGGAACTGCCGTAAGGTAATCTACATCTTGTCTCCCTCTCTGGTATCTAACCTCCCTGCGAATGGGGGTACGTCTCCGTGTTCTGTGCGGTTTTCAGCACAGTACTCTCTACACGTAGTGGATATTTGATTTGGTAAGTGACCGAATAAGTGAATGAGTCACCAAGATAAGGGTATTGTCTCATTCTTTCTCGCTTTTTCCACTTCCAAGTTTCTTTAGTTAGTTTCCTCAGACAAAAGGTTTCTTTGTAGCTACACAGTGGCCAGGTCCAGAGAATGTTGCAGATAGCTGCTGAAAACATCCCTCCTCCACTTGAGAATGGCTTGCTCTCCCTCTCAAGCGGAGAGAGCTGGGATTTGATATTTAATTAAGCGCCTCTGTTCACTTGGCATTTAGAGCCACTAGGGGGCGTTAGTGCTCTACACCCGGTGAAATGCCTGTTTCGTTTGTGATTTTCCTTTGTGAAAAACAACTATGCACAGAGTGTTTTGTGCCAATTTTCCATCCTTTTAGATTGACGGAAAGCATTTTACCTACGTAGAAACAGAAAAGGAATAGAAAGAGCGTTGCATTGCGTTTAATGAAAGCTTAGGGCGGTCTCGGTGGTACGTTAGTGAAGTTATCTGGGGACACCTTAGCCACGTACATTGTGTTGGAGAGGCACCGAGAATTCATTCAGGAGTTCTCAAAGTTCGAGAACACAGTTGCCTTACACGTAGGCACGGTGGCAGCCGTGGACATGGCAGTGATTTGGAGAATGTTGTACTAGTCGGCTCTCGCTGTGATAATGCTTTGCAACAAATCTCCCCAAAACTCACTTACATAAAGAAGAATCTAGTTTTCTCGGACCTGTGGGCTAGCTGCAGCGGCTCTCTTGTAGACCTCTCGATGGCGGGTGTTGCTCCATGCCGTGGGTCAGTTTGAGGTCTGTCCCGCACACCTTACCGTGGAGCCCAACTGTGAGGCTGCAGGTCCCTGTCCTCTCGCAGAGTTCACTGAAACGTAAGAGGTGAGCCCAACCACACAAGGCCACGTAAGGCCTCTGCGACTCATTGAAGGCCATCGTGTCTTCCCTTGGCCTCCTGGGAACCCCCTGGCCCCAGGATGCAGCTTCGGTAGCCCAGGGCAACCGGCGGAGGGGGGCGGGCGGGGCTGCAGGAGGGTGGAACGCTGAGGTCACAGAGGGTGTGGGTGTGGTCACCTCTGCTGTGACTGAACCAAGGGCGTGGGTGGGGGGCTGGGGGTCCAGGGCAGGGCCCTCAGAGCCCGGTAGGCCCAGGGGGGCGGCGCAAGCACCTAGGCCCAGGCCGAAGAGCGCCTTCTTGGTCTGCGCGGCAGGCCGGCCTCTCGCCTTGCCACTCAGGCCGCCCTCCCTCTTGAAGTGTGTGTGGCACGCGTCCGCGGAGTACACCTCGCTGCACAGGTAGCCGTGGGACTGGGCGTCGTAGCTTCCTGCGAGGCGGCCGGAGGTCCCGCAGGCGGGTGGGTCCCTGGGACAGACGCGCGGAGCGGCTCCTGCCCGGCCCCCCTGAGAACCGTCGCCGTTCCGTAAGGCGGGGCGCCTGCTTCAGAATGTAAATCACGTGTCCGCTCTATGGATACGCTGTTTAGTTTACCAGGCAAGACTTTCTTGGTGAAAGAAGCAGCGTTGGCTTGCATCGTCGAGCAGGCTTGTCATCTGGCTGTGCACTGGTACTCTCTCTCTGGGTGTGCTAGTCCGCAGGGCAGGGCATCCCCTGGGCAGGGTGGAGCGTGATCTCTGCGGCCTCGTCTTGCAGCTCCTTCCTTTCATTCTCAATCATCCTGCCCACAGTGGCCTCCTCTCAGGCCTGCATACTTACAACGGCGCATTGCCCGTGCTGCCCCTCTGCAGGAAGTGTCCCTCTGTTTAGTTTGCAGCTGACTGATGCCGCCTCACCCTTCTCATCTCTTCTCAGGTGTCACTTGGTCAAGAAAGCGTCCCCTTACCTACTCAACTCATCTCGTCTCCCTACCGTAGCTCACGTGACACCACGCACCTCTCGCTTATGGCCGTCATCGCCTTTCGCATCCAGTTTCAGGTAGGTAAGTTTACCCCGTGGTCCGTGAGGAAGAAGAGATCATGCCTGTTTTGCTTACTCTTGATTCCCAGCGACTAGCCCGGTTACTGATAACCTCTGTTAGAGGGAGAAAGGAATGCACCCAATCCCTGGTGAAGCCCCGACCGTTTTCCTTTCTAGTGTCCCTCGTACTCCTCCCTGCCGTCTGTGTCGCCCTTACTCCGCGTCTACCGTTTATGAGTTTACACCTGGGTTACGGTGACTGCTTCGGAGAATCGCATGCCTTTCTACCTCCCTCGCTGCGACCTCTCCTACACCTCCCAGGGCTCTTGGGTTATGCCCTTGCCCTCTTCCGAGCCGTCCGTGGCACCCGCTGTCAACCCCGTACGGCCAAGCTCCTAAGACTGACACTCCAGGCCCTCCGTAATTTGGCTTCAGTTTCACTTTCTAGACGTTTCAAGAAAGAACGGGGTCTAAATATCTGGGCACCTCTGCTCCGTTTCATATCTACCCACGAGGTTAATTTTTTTGTTTCTTCCAGTCCACCTATTTTGCACCTCCGTCTCTGCGAAGACTTCACTGAGAATCCAAGCGATTTCTGGATCCCTTCTCTCCCCTGAAGCTGTAAACAGTTTAACAAGACAGGTGCGGAACTGCCGTAAGGTAATCTACATCTTGTCTCCCTCTCTGGTATCTAACCTCCCTGCGAATGGGGGTACGTCTCCGTGTTCTGTGCGGTTTTCAGCACAGTACTCTCTACACGTAGTGGATATTTGATTTGGTAAGTGACCGAATAAGTGAATGAGTCACCAAGATAAGGGTATTGTCTCATTCTTTCTCGCTTTTTCCACTTCCAAGTTTCTTTAGTTAGTTTCCTCAGACAAAAGGTTTCTTTGTAGCTACACAGTGGCCAGGTCCAGAGAATGTTGCAGATAGCTGCTGAAAACATCCCTCCTCCACTTGAGAATGGCTTGCTCTCCCTCTCAAGCGGAGAGAGCTGGGATTCGATATTTAATTAAGCGCCTCTGTTCACTTGGCATTTAGAGGCACTAGGGGGCGTTAGTGCTCTACACCCGGTGAAATGCCTGTTTCGTTTGTGATTTTCCTTTGTGAAAAACAACTATGCACAGAGTGTTTTGTGCCAATTTTCCATCCTTTTAGATTGACGGAAAGCATTTTACCTACGTAGAAACAGAAAAGGAATAGAAAGAGCGTTGCATTGCGTTTAATGAAAGCTTAGGGCGGTCTCGGTGGTACGTTAGTGAAGTTATCTGGGGACACCTTAGCCACGTACATTGTGTTGGAGAGGCACCGAGAATTCATTCAGGAGTTCTCAAAGTTCGAGGACACAGTTGCCTTACACGTAGGCACGGTGGCAGCCGTGGACATGGCAGTGATTTGGAGAATGTTGTACTAGTCGGCTCTCGCTGTGATAATGCTTTGCAACAAATCTCCCCAAAACTCACTTACATAAAGAAGAATCTAGTTTTCTCGGACCTGTGGGCTAGCTGCAGCGGCTCTCTTGTAGACCTCTCGATGGCGGGTGTTGCTCCATGCCGTGGGTCAGTTTGAGGTCTGTCCCGCACACCTTACCGTGGAGCCCAACTGTGAGGCTGCAGGTCCCTGTCCTCTCGCAGAGTTCACTGAAACGTAAGAGGTGAGCCCAACCACACAAGGCCACGTAAGGCCTCTGCGACTCATTGAAGGCCATCGTGTCTTCCCTTGGCCTCCTGGGAACCCCCTGGCCCCAGGATGCAGCTTCGGTAGCCCAGGGCAACCGGCGGAGGGGGGCGGGCGGGGCTGCAGGAGGGTGGAACGCTGAGGTCACAGAGGGTGTGGGTGTGGTCACCTCTGCTGTGACTGAACCAAGGGCGTGGGTGGGGGGCTGGGGGTCCAGGGCAGGGCCCTCAGAGCCCGGTAGGCCCAGGGGGGCGGCGCAAGCACCTAGGCCCAGGCCGAAGAGCGCCTTCTTGGTCTGCGCGGCAGGCCGGCCTCTCGCCTTGCCACTCAGGCCGCCCTCCCTCTTGAAGTGTGTGTGGCACGCGTCCGCGGAGTACACCTCGCTGCACAGGTAGCCGTGGGACTGGGCGTCGTAGCTTCCTGCGAGGCGGCCGGAGGTCCCGCAGGCGGGTGGGTCCCTGGGACAGACGCGCGGAGCGGCTCCTGCCCGGCCCCCCTGAGAACCGTCGCCGTTCCGTAAGGCGGGGCGCCTGCTTCAGAATGTAAATCACGTGTCCGCTCTATGGATACGCTGTTTAGTTTACCAGGCAAGACTTTCTTGGTGAAAGAAGCAGCGTTGGCTTGCATCGTCGAGCAGGCTTCTCATCTGGCTGTGCACTGGTACTCTCTCTCTGGGTGTGCTAGTCCGCAGGGCAGGGCATCCCCTGGGCAGGGTGGAGCGTGATCTCTGCGGCCTCGTCTTGCAGCTCCTTCCTTTCATTCTCAATCATCCTGCCCACAGTGGCCTCCTCTCAGGCCTGCATACTTACAACGGCGCATTGCCCGTGCTGCCCCTCTGCAGGAAGTGTCCCTCTGTTTAGTTTGCAGCTGACTGATGCCGCCTCACCCTTCTCATCTCTTCTCAGGTGTCACTTGGTCAAGAAAGCGTCCCCTTACCTACTCAACTCATCTCGTCTCCCTACCGTAGCTCACGTGACACCACGCACCTCTCGCTTATGGCCGTCATCGCCTTTCGCATCCAGTTTCAGGTAGGTAAGTTTACCCCGTGGTCCGTGAGGAAGAAGAGATCACGCCTGTTTTGCTTACTCTTGATTCCCAGCGACTAGCCCGGTTACTGATAACCTCTGTTAGAGGGAGAAAGGAATGCACCCAATCCCTGGTGAAGCCCCGACCGTTTTCCTTTCTAGTGTCCCTCGTACTCCTCCCTGCCGTCTGTGTCGCCCTTACTCCGCGTCTACCGTTTATGAGTTTACACCTGGGTTACGGTGACTGCTTCGGAGAATCGCATGCCTTTCTACCTCCCTCGCTGCGACCTCTCCTACACCTCCCAGGGCTCTTGGGTTATGCCCTTGCCCTCTTCCGAGCCGTCCGTGGCACCCGCTGTCAACCCCGTACGGCCAAGCTCCTAAGACTGACACTCCAGGCCCTCCGTAATTTGGCTTCAGTTTCACTTTCTAGACGTTTCAAGAAAGAACGGGGTCTAAATATCTGGGCACCTCTGCTCCGTTTCATATCTACCCACGAGGTTAATTTTTTTGTTTCTTCCAGTCCACCTATTTTGCACCTCCGTCTCTGCGAAGACTTCACTGAGAATTCAAGCGATTTCTGGATCCCTTCTCTCCCCTGAAGCTGTAAACAGTTTAACAAGACAGGTGCGGAACTGCCGTAAGGTAATCTACATCTTGTCTCCCTCTCTGGTATCTAACCTCCCTGCGAATGGGGGTACGTCTCCGTGTTCTGTGCGGTTTTCAGCACAGTACTCTCTACACGTAGTGGATATTTGATTTGGTAAGTGACCGAATAAGTGAATGAGTCACCAAGATAAGGGTATTGTCTCATTCTTTCTCGCTTTTTCCACTTCCAAGTTTCTTTAGTTAGTTTCCTCAGACAAAAGGTTTCTTTGTAGCTACACAGTGGCCAGGTCCAGAGAATGTTGCAGATAGCTGCTGAAAACATCCCTCCTCCACTTGAGAATGGCTTGCTCTCCCTCTCAAGCGGAGAGAGCTGGGATTCGATATTTAATTAAGCGCCTCTGTTCACTTGGCATTTAGAGGCACTAGGGGGCGTTAGTGCTCTACACCCGGTGAAATGCCTGTTTCGTTTGTGATTTTCCTTTGTGAAAAACAACTATGCACAGAGTGTTTTGTGCCAATTTTCCATCCTTTTAGATTGACGGAAAGCATTTTACCTACGTAGAAACAGAAAACGAATAGAAAGAGCGTCGCATTGCGTTTACTGAAAGCTTAGGGCGGTCTCGGTGGTACGTTAGTGAAGTTATCTGGGGACACCTTAGCCACGTACATTGTGTTGGAGAGGCACCGAGAATTCATTCAGGAGTTCTCAAAGTTCGAGGACACAGTTGCCTTACACGTAGGCACGGTGGCAGCCGTGGACATGGCAGTGATTTGGAGAATGTTGTACTAGTCGGCTCTCGCTGTGATAATGCTTTGCAACAAATCTCCCCAAAACTCACTTACATAAAGAAGAATCTAGTTTTCTCGGACCTGTGGGCTAGCTGCAGCGGCTCTCTTGTAGACCTCTCGATGGCGGGTGTTGCTCCATGCCGTGGGTCAGTTTGAGGTCTGTCCCGCACACCTTACCGTGGAGCCCAACTGTGAGGCTGCAGGTCCCTGTCCTCTCGCAGAGTTCACTGAAACGTAAGAGGTGAGCCCAACCACACAAGGCCACGTAAGGCCTCTGCGACTCATTGAAGGCCATCGTGTCTTCCCTTGGCCTCCTGGGAACCCCCTGGCCCCAGGATGCAGCTTCGGTAGCCCAGGGCAACCGGCGGAGGGGGGCGGGCGGGGCTGCAGGAGGGTGGAACGCTGAGGTCACAGAGGGTGTGGGTGTGGCCACCTCTGCTGTGACTGAACCAAGGGCGTGGGTGGGGGGCTGGGGGTCCAGGGCAGGGCCCTCAGAGCCCGGTAGGCCCAGGGGGGCGGCGCAAGCACCTAGGCCCAGGCCGAAGAGCGCCTTCTTGGTCTGCGCGGCAGGCCGGCCTCTCGCCTTGCCACTCAGGCCGCCCTCCCTCTTGAAGTGTGTGTGGCACGCGTCCGCGGAGTACACCTCGCTGCACAGGTAGCCGTGGGACTGGGCGTCGTAGCTTCCTGCGAGGCGGCCGGAGGTCCCGCAGGTGGGTGGGTCCCTGGGACAGACGCGCGGAGCGGCTCCTGCCCGGCCCCCCTGAGAACCGTCGCCGTTCCGTAAGGCGGGGCGCCTGCTTCAGAATGTAAATCACGTGTCCGCTCTATGGATACGCTGTTTAGTTTACCAGGCAAGACTTTCTTGGTGAAAGAAGCAGCGTTGGCTTGCATCCTCGAGCAGGCTTGTCATCTGGCTGTGCACTGGTACTCTCTCTCTGGGTGTGCTAGTCCGCAGGGCAGGGCATCCCCTGGGCAGGGTGGAGCGTGATCTCTGCGGCCTCGTCTTGCAGCTCCTTCCTTTCATTCTCAATCATCCTGCCCACAGTGGCCTCCTCTCAGGCCTGCATACTTACAACGGCGCATTGCCCGTGCTGCCCCTCTGCAGGAAGTGTCCCTCTGTTTAGTTTGCAGCTGACTGATGCCGCCTCACCCTTCTCATCTCTTCTCAGGTGTCACTTGGTCAAGAAAGCGTCCCCTTACCTACTCAACTCATCTCGTCTCCCTACCGTAGCTCACGTGACACCACGCACCTCTCGCTTATGGCCGTCATCGCCTTTCGCATCCAGTTTCAGGTAGGTAAGTTTACCCCGTGGCCCGTGAGGAAGAAGAGATCACGCCTGTTTTGCTTACTCTTGATTCCCAGCGACTAGCCCGGTTACTGATAACCTCTGTTAGAGGGAGAAAGGAATGCACCCAATCCCTGGTGAAGCCCCGACCGTTTTCCTTTCTAGTGTCCCTCGTACTCCTCCCTGCCGTCTGTGTCGCCCTTACTCCGCGTCTACCGTTTATGAGTTTACACCTGGGTTACGGTGACTGCTTCGGAGAATCGCATGCCTTTCTACCTCCCTCGCTGCGACCTCTCCTACACCTCCTAGGGCTCTTGGGTTATGCCCTTGCCCTCTTCCAAGCCGTCCGTGGCACCCGCTGTCAACCCCGTACGGCCAAGCTCCTAAGACTGACACTCCAGGCCCTCCGTAATTTGGCTTCAGTTTCACTTTCTAGACGTTTCAAGAAAGAACGGGGTCTAAATATCTGTGCACCTCTGCTCCGTTTCATATCTACCCACGAGGTTAATTTTTTTGTTTCTTCCAGTCCACCTATTTTGCACCTCCGTCTCTGCAAAGACTTCACTGAGAATCCAAGCGATTTCTGGATCCCTTCTCTCCCCTGAAGCTGTAAACAGTTTAACAAGACAGGTGCAGAACTGCCGTAAGGTAATCTACATCTTGTCTCCCTCTCTGGTATCTAACCTCCCTGCGAATGGGGGTACGTCTCCGTGTTCTGTGCGGTTTTCAGCACAGTACTCTCTACACGTAGTGGATATTTGATTTGGTAAGTGACCGAATAAGTGAATGAGTCACCAAGATAAGGGTATTGTCTCATTCTTTCTCGCTTTTTCCACTTCCAAGTTTCTTTAGTTAGTTTCCTCAGACAAAAGGTTTCTTTGTAGCTACACAGTGGCCAGGTCCAGAGAATGTTGCAGATAGCTGCTGAAAACATCCCTCCTCCACTTGAGAATGGCTTGCTCTCCCTCTCAAGCGGAGAGAGCTGGGATTCGATATTTAATTAAGCGCCTCTGTTCACTTGGCATTTAGAGGCACTAGGGGGCGTTAGTGCTCTACACCCGGTGAAATGCCTGTTTCGTTTGTGATTTTCCTTTGTGAAAAAGAACTATGCACAGAGTGTTTTGTGCCAATTTTCCATCCTTTTAGATTGACGGAAAGCATTTTACCTACGTAGAAACAGAAAACGAATAGAAAGAGCGTCGCATTGCGTTTAATGAAAGCTTAGGGCGGTCTCGGTGGTACGTTAGTGAAGTTATCTGGGGACACCTTAGCCACGTACATTGTGTTGGAGAGGCACCGAGAATTCATTCAGGAGTTCTCAAAGTTCGAGGACACAGTTGCCTTACACGTAGGCACGGTGGCAGCCGTGGACATGGCAGTGATTTGGAGAATGTTGTACTAGTCGGCTCTCGCTGTGATAATGCTTTGCAACAAATCTCCCCAAAACTCACTTACATAAAGAAGAATCTAGTTTTCTCGGACCTGTGGGCTAGCTGCAGCGGCTCTCTTGTAGACCTCTCGATGGCGGGTGTTGCTCCATGCCGTGGGTCAGTTTGAGGTCTGTCCCGCACACCTTACCGTGGAGCCCAACTGTGAGGCTGCAGGTCCCTGTCCTCTCGCAGAGTTCACTGAAACGTAAGAGGTGAGCCCAACCACACAAGGCCACGTAAGGCCTCTGCGACTCATTGAAGGCCATCGTGTCTTCCCTTGGCCTCCTGGGAACCCCCTGGCCCCAGGATGCAGCTTCGGTAGCCCAGGGCAACCGGCGGAGGGGGGCGGGCGGGGCTGCAGGAGGGTGGAACGCTGAGGTCACAGAGGGTGTGGGTGTGGCCACCTCTGCTGTGACTGAACCAAGGGCGTGGGTGGGGGGCTGGGGGTCCAGGGCAGGGCCCTCAGAGCCCGGTAGGCCCAGGGGGGCGGCGCAAGCACCTAGGCCCAGGCCAAAGAGCGCCTTCTTGGTCTGCGCGGCAGGCCGGCCTCTCGCCTTGCCACTCAGGCCGCCCTCCCTCTTGAAGTGTGTGTGGCACGCGTCCGCGGAGTACACCTCGCTGCACAGGTAGCCGTGGGACTGGGCGTCGTAGCTTCCTGCGAGGCGGCCGGAGGTCCCGCAGGTGGGTGGGTCCCTGGGACAGACGCGCGGAGCGGCTCCTGCCCGGCCCCCCTGAGAACCGTCGCCGTTCCGTAAGGCGGGGCGCCTGCTTCAGAATGTAAATCACGTGTCCGCTCTATGGATACGCTGTTTAGTTTACCAGGCAAGACTTTCTTGGTGAAAGAAGCAGCGTTGGCTTGCATCCTCGAGCAGGCTTGTCATCTGGCTGTGCACTGGTACTCTCTCTCTGGGTGTGCTAGTCCGCAGGGCAGGGCATCCCCTGGGCAGGGTGGAGCGTGATCTCTGCGGCCTCGTCTTGCAGCTCCTTCCTTTCATTCTCAATCATCCTGCCCACAGTGGCCTCCTCTCAGGCCTGCATACTTACAACGGCGCATTGCCCGTGCTGCCCCTCTGCAGGAAGTGTCCCTCTGTTTAGTTTGCAGCTGACTGATGCCGCCTCACCCTTCTCATCTCTTCTCAGGTGTCACTTGGTCAAGAAAGCGTCCCCTTACCTACTCAACTCATCTCGTCTCCCTACCGTAGCTCACGTGACACCACGCACCTCTCGCTTATGGCCGTCATCGCCTTTCGCATCCAGTTTCAGGTAGGTAAGTTTACCCCGTGGCCCGTGAGGAAGAAGAGATCACGCCTGTTTTGCTTACTCTTGATTCCCAGCGACTAGCCCGGTTACTGATAACCTCTGTTAGAGGGAGAAAGGAATGCACCCAATCCCTGGTGAAGCCCCGACCGTTTTCCTTTCTAGTGTCCCTCGTACTCCTCCCTGCCGTCTGTGTCGCCCTTACTCCGCGTCTACCGTTTATGAGTTTACACCTGGGTTACGGTGACTGCTTCGGAGAATCGCATGCCTTTCTACCTCCCTCGCTGCGACCTCTCCTACACCTCCTAGGGCTCTTGGGTTATGCCCTTGCCCTCTTCCAAGCCGTCCGTGGCACCCGCTGTCAACCCCGTACGGCCAAGCTCCTAAGACTGACACTCCAGGCCCTCCGTAATTTGGCTTCAGTTTCACTTTCTAGACGTTTCAAGAAAGAACGGGGTCTAAATATCTGTGCACCTCTGCTCCGTTTCATATCTACCCACGAGGTTAATTTTTTTGTTTCTTCCAGTCCACCTATTTTGCACCTCCGTCTCTGCGAAGACTTCACTGAGAATCCAAGCGATTTCTGGATCCCTTCTCTCCCCTGAAGCTGTAAACAGTTTAACAAGACAGGTGCGGAACTGCCGTAAGGTAATCTACATCTTGTCTCCCTCTCTGGTATCTAACCTCCCTGCGAATGGGGGTACGTCTCCGTGTTCTGTGCGGTTTTCAGCACAGTACTCTCTACACGTAGTGGATATTTGATTTGGTAAGTGACCGAATAAGTGAATGAGTCACCAAGATAAGGGTATTGTCTCATTCTTTCTCGCTTTTTCCACTTCCAAGTTTCTTTAGTTAGTTTCCTCAGACAAAAGGTTTCTTTGTAGCTACACAGTGGCCAGGTCCAGAGAATGTTGCAGATAGCTGCTGAAAACATCCCTCCTCCACTTGAGAATGGCTTGCTCTCCCTCTCAAGCGGAGAGAGCTGGGATTCGATATTTAATTAAGCGCCTCTGTTCACTTGGCATTTAGAGGCACTAGGGGGCGTTAGTGCTCTACACCCGGTGAAATGCCTGTTTCGTTTGTGATTTTCCTTTGTGAAAAACAACTATGCACAGAGTGTTTTGTGCCAATTTTCCATCCTTTTAGATTGACGGAAAGCATTTTACCTACGTAGAAACAGAAAACGAATAGAAAGAGCGTGGCATTGCGTTTACTGAAAGCTTAGGGCGGTCTCGGTGGTACGTTAGTGAAGTTATCTGGGGACACCTTAGCCACGTACATTGTGTTGGAGAGGCACCGAGAATTCATTCAGGAGTTCTCAAAGTTCGAGGACACAGTTGCCTTACACGTAGGCACGGTGGCAGCCGTGGACATGGCAGTGATTTGGAGAATGTTGTACTAGTCGGCTCTCGCTGTGATAATGCTTTGCAACAAATCTCCCCAAAACTCACTTACATAAAGAAGAATCTAGTTTTCTCGGACCTGTGGGCTAGCTGCAGCGGCTCTCTTGTAGACCTCTCGATGGCGGGTGTTGCTCCATGCCGTGGGTCAGTTTGAGGTCTGTCCCGCACACCTTACCGTGGAGCCCAACTGTGAGGCTGCAGGTCCCTGTCCTCTCGCAGAGTTCACTGAAACGTAAGAGGTGAGCCCAACCACACAAGGCCACGTAAGGCCTCTGCGACTCATTGAAGGCCATCGTGTCTTCCCTTGGCCTCCTGGGAACCCCCTGGCCCCAGGATGCAGCTTCGGTAGCCCAGGGCAACCGGCGGAGGGGGGCGGGCGGGGCTGCAGGAGGGTGGAACGCTGAGGTCACAGAGGGTGTGGGTGTGGCCACCTCTGCTGTGACTGAACCAAGGGCGTGGGTGGGGGGCTGGGGGTCCAGGGCAGGGCCCTCAGAGCCCGGTAGGCCCAGGGGGGCGGCGCAAGCACCTAGGCCCAGGCCGAAGAGCGCCTTCTTGGTCTGCGCGGCAGGCCGGCCTCTCGCCTTGCCACTCAGGCCGCCCTCCCTCTTGAAGTGTGTGTGGCACGCGTCCGCGGAGTACACCTCGCTGCACAGGTAGCCGTGGGACTGGGCGTCGTAGCTTCCTGCGAGGCGGCCGGAGGTCCCGCAGGTGGGTGGGTCCCTGGGACAGACGCGCGGAGCGGCTCCTGCCCGGCCCCCCTGAGAACCGTCGCCGTTCCGTAAGGCGGGGCGCCTGCTTCAGAATGTAAATCACGTGTCCGCTCTATGGATACGCTGTTTAGTTTACCAGGCAAGACTTTCTTGGTGAAAGAAGCAGCGTTGGCTTGCATCCTCGAGCAGGCTTGTCATCTGGCTGTGCACTGGTACTCTCTCTCTGGGTGTGCTAGTCCGCAGGGCAGGGCATCCCCTGGGCAGGGTGGAGCGTGATCTCTGCGGCCTCGTCTTGCAGCTCCTTCCTTTCATTCTCAATCATCCTGCCCACAGTGGCCTCCTCTCAGGCCTGCATACTTACAACGGCGCATTGCCCGTGCTGCCCCTCTGCAGGAAGTGTCCCTCTGTTTAGTTTGCAGCTGACTGATGCCGCCTCACCCTTCTCATCTCTTCTCAGGTGTCACTTGGTCAAGAAAGCGTCCCCTTACCTACTCAACTCATCTCGTCTCCCTACCGTAGCTCACGTGACACCACGCACCTCTCGCTTATGGCCGTCATCGCCTTTCGCATCCAGTTTCAGGTAGGTAAGTTTACCCCGTGGCCCGTGAGGAAGAAGAGATCACGCCTGTTTTGCTTACTCTTGATTCCCAGCGACTAGCCCGGTTACTGATAACCTCTGTTAGAGGGAGAAAGGAATGCACCCAATCCCTGGTGAAGCCCCGACCGTTTTCCTTTCTAGTGTCCCTCGTACTCCTCCCTGCCGTCTGTGTCGCCCTTACTCCGCGTCTACCGTTTATGAGTTTACACCTGGGTTACGGTGACTGCTTCGGAGAATCGCATGCCTTTCTACCTCCCTCGCTGCGACCTCTCCTACACCTCCTAGGGCTCTTGGGTTATGCCCTTGCCCTCTTCCGAGCCGTCCGTGGCACCCGCTGTCAACCCCGTACGGCCAAGCTCCTAAGACTGACACTCCAGGCCCTCCGTAATTTGGCTTCAGTTTCACTTTCTAGACGTTTCAAGAAAGAACGGGGTCTAAATATCTGTGCACCTCTGCTCCGTTTCATATCTACCCACGAGGTTAATTTTTTTGTTTCTTCCAGTCCACCTATTTTGCACCTCCGTCTCTGCGAAGACTTCACTGAGAATCCAAGCGATTTCTGGATCCCTTCTCTCCCCTGAAGCTGTAAACAGTTTAACAAGACAGGTGCGGAACTGCCGTAAGGTAATCTACATCTTGTCTCCCTCTCTGGTATCTAACCTCCCTGCGAATGGGGGTACGTCTCCGTGTTCTGTGCGGTTTTCAGCACAGTACTCTCTACACGTAGTGGATATTTGATTTGGTAAGTGACCGAATAAGTGAATGAGTCACCAAGATAAGGGTATTGTCTCATTCTTTCTCGCTTTTTCCACTTCCAAGTTTCTTTAGTTAGTTTCCTCAGACAAAAGGTTTCTTTGTAGCTACACAGTGGCCAGGTCCAGAGAATGTTGCAGATAGCTGCTGAAAACATCCCTCCTCCACTTGAGAATGGCTTGCTCTCCCTCTCAAGCGGAGAGAGCTGGGATTCGATATTTAATTAAGCGCCTCTGTTCACTTGGCATTTAGAGGCACTAGGGGGCGTTAGTGCTCTACACCCGGTGAAATGCCTGTTTCGTTTGTGATTTTCCTTTGTGAAAAACAACTATGCACAGAGTGTTTTGTGCCAATTTTCCATCCTTTTAGATTGACGGAAAGCATTTTACCTACGTAGAAACAGAAAACGAATAGAAAGAGCGTCGCATTGCGTTTAATGAAAGCTTAGGGCGGTCTCGGTGGTACGTTAGTGAAGTTATCTGGGGACACCTTAGCCACGTACATTGTGTTGGAGAGGCACCGAGAATTCATTCAGGAGTTCTCAAAGTTCGAGGACACAGTTGCCTTACACGTAGGCACGGTGGCAGCCGTGGACATGGCAGTGATTTGGAGAATGTTGTACTAGTCGGCTCTCGCTGTGATAATGCTTTGCAACAAATCTCCCCAAAACTCACTTACATAAAGAAGAATCTAGTTTTCTCGGACCTGTGGGCTAGCTGCAGCGGCTCTCTTGTAAACCTCTCGATGGCGGGTGTTGCTCCATGCCGTGGGTCAGTTTGAGGTCTGTCCCGCACACCTTACCGTGGAGCCCAACTGTGAGGCTGCAGGTCCCTGTCCTCTCGCAGAGTTCACTGAAACGTAAGAGGTGAGCCCAACCACACAAGGCCACGTAAGGCCTCTGCGACTCATTGAAGGCCATCGTGTCTTCCCTTGGCCTCCTGGGAACCCCCTGGCCCCAGGATGCAGCTTCGGTAGCCCAGGGCAACCGGCGGAGGGGGGCGGGCGGGGCTGCAGGAGGGTGGAACGCTGAGGTCACAGAGGGTGTGGGTGTGGCCACCTCTGCTGTGACTGAACCAAGGGCGTGGGTGGGGGGCTGGGGGTCCAGGGCAGGGCCCTCAGAGCCCGGTAGGCCCAGGGGGGCGGCGCAAGCACCTAGGCCCAGGCCGAAGAGCGCCTTCTTGGTCTGCGCGGCAGGCCGGCCTCTCGCCTTGCCACTCAGGCCGCCCTCCCTCTTGAAGTGTGTGTGGCACGCGTCCGCGGAGTACACCTCGTTGCACAGGTAGCCGTGGGACTGGGCGTCGTAGCTTCCTGCGAGGCGGCCGGAGGTCCCGCAGGTGGGTGGGTCCCTGGGACAGACGCGCGGAGCGGCTCCTGCCCGGCCCCCCTGAGAACCGTCGCCGTTCCGTAAGGCGGGGCGCCTGCTTCAGAATGTAAATCACGTGTCCGCTCTATGGATACGCTGTTTAGTTTACCAGGCAAGACTTTCTTGGTGAAAGAAGCAGCGTTGGCTTGCATCCTCGAGCAGGCTTGTCATCTGGCTGTGCACTGGTACTCTCTCTCTGGGTGTGCTAGTCCGCAGGGCAGGGCATCCCCTGGGCAGGGTGGAGCGTGATCTCTGCGGCCTCGTCTTGCAGCTCCTTCCTTTCATTCTCAATCATCCTGCCCACAGTGGCCTCCTCTCAGGCCTGCATACTTACAACGGCGCATTGCCCGTGCTGCCCCTCTGCAGGAAGTGTCCCTCTGTTTAGTTTGCAGCTGACTGATGCCGCCTCGCCCTTCTCATCTCTTCTCAGGTGTCACTTGGTCAAGAAAGCGTCCCCTTACCTACTCAACTCATCTCGTCTCCCTACCGTAGCTCACGTGACACCACGCACCTCTCACTTATGGCCGTCATCGCCTTTCGCATCCAGTTTCAGGTAGGTAAGTTTACCCCGTGGCCCGTGAGGAAGAAGAGATCACGCCTGTTTTGCTTACTCTTGATTCCCAGCGACTAGCCCGGTTACTGATAACCTCTGTTAGAGGGAGAAAGGAATGCACCCAATCCCTGGTGAAGCCCCGACCGTTTTCCTTTCTAGTGTCCCTCGTACTCCTCCCTGCCGTCTGTGTCGCCCTTACTCCGCGTCTACCGTTTATGAGTTTACACCTGGGTTACGGTGACTGCTTCGGAGAATCGCATGCCTTTCTACCTCCCTCGCTGCGACCTCTCCTACACCTCCTAGGGCTCTTGGGTTATGCCCTTGCCCTCTTCCAAGCCGTCCGTGGCACCCGCTGTCAACCCCGTACGGCCAAGCTCCTAAGACTGACACTCCAGGCCCTCCGTAATTTGGCTTCAGTTTCACTTTCTAGACGTTTCAAGAAAGAACGGGGTCTAAATATCTGTGCACCTCTGCTCCGTTTCATATCTACCCACGAGGTTAATTTTTTTGTTTCTTCCAGTCCACCTATTTTGCACCTCCGTCTCTGTGAAGACTTCACTGAGAATCCAAGCGATTTCTGGATCCCTTCTCTCCCCTGAAGCTGTAAACAGTTTAACAAGACAGGTGCGGAACTGCCGTAAGGTAATCTACATCTTGTCTCCCTCTCTGGTATCTAACCTCCCTGCGAATGGGGGTACGTCTCCGTGTTCTGTGCGGTTTTCAGCACAGTACTCTCTACACGTAGTGGATATTTGATTTGGTAAGTGACCGAATAAGTGAATGAGTCACCAAGATAAGGGTATTGTCTCATTCTTTCTCGCTTTTTCCACTTCCAAGTTTCTTTAGTTAGTTTCCTCAGACAAAAGGTTTCTTTGTAGCTACACAGTGGCCAGGTCCAGAGAATGTTGCAGATAGCTGCTGAAAACATCCCTCCTCCACTTGAGAATGGCTTGCTCTCCCTCTCAAGCGGAGAGAGCTGGGATTCGATATTTAATTAAGCGCCTCTGTTCACTTGGCATTTAGAGGCACTAGGGGGCGTTAGTGCTCTACACCCGGTGAAATGCCTGTTTCGTTTGTGATTTTCCTTTGTGAAAAACAACTATGCACAGAGTGTTTTGTGCCAATTTTCCATCCTTTTAGATTGACGGAAAGCATTTTACCTACGTAGAAACAGAAAACGAATAGAAAGAGCGTCGCATTGCGTTTAATGAAAGCTTAGGGCGGTCTCGGTGGTACGTTAGTGAAGTTATCTGGGGACACCTTAGCCACGTACATTGTGTTGGAGAGGCACCGAGAATTCATTCAGGAGTTCTCAAAGTTCGAGGACACAGTTGCCTTACACGTAGGCACGGTGGCAGCCGTGGACATGGCAGTGATTTGGAGAATGTTGTACTAGTCGGCTCTCGCTGTGATAATGCTTTGCAACAAATCTCCCCAAAACTCACTTACATAAAGAAGAATCTAGTTTTCTCGGACCTGTGGGCTAGCTGCAGCGGCTCTCTTGTAGACCTCTCGATGGCGGGTGTTGCTCCATGCCGTGGGTCAGTTTGAGGTCTGTCCCGCACACCTTACCGTGGAGCCCAACTGTGAGGCTGCAGGTCCCTGTCCTCTCGCAGAGTTCACTGAAACGTAAGAGGTGAGCCCAACCACACAAGGCCACGTAAGGCCTCTGCGACTCATTGAAGGCCATCGTGTCTTCCCTTGGCCTCCTGGGAACCCCCTGGCCCCAGGATGCAGCTTCGGTAGCCCAGGGCAACCGGCGGAGGGGGGCGGGCGGGGCTGCAGGAGGGTGGAACGCTGAGGTCACAGAAGGTGTGGGTGTGGCCACCTCTGCTGTGACTGAACCAAGGGCGTGGGTGGGGGGCTGGGGGTCCAGGGCAGGGCCCTCAGAGCCCGGTAGGCCCAGGGGGGCGGCGCAAGCACCTAGGCCCAGGCCGAAGAGCGCCTTCTTGGTCTGCGCGGCAGGCCGGCCTCTCGCCTTGCCACTCAGGCCGCCCTCCCTCTTGAAGTGTGTGTGGCACGCGTCCGCGGAGTACACCTCGCTGCACAGGTAGCCGTGGGACTGGGCGTCGTAGCTTCCTGCGAGGCGGCCGGAGGTCCCGCAGGTGGGTGGGTCCCTGGGACAGACGCGCGGAGCGGCTCCTGCCCGGCCCCCCTGAGAACCGTCGCCGTTCCGTAAGGCGGGGCGCCTGCTTCAGAATGTAAATCACGTGTCCGCTCTATGGATACGCTGTTTAGTTTACCAGGCAAGACTTTCTTGGTGAAAGAAGCAGCGTTGGCTTGCATCCTCGAGCAGGCTTGTCATCTGGCTGTGCACTGGTACTCTCTCTCTGGGTGTGCTAGTCCGCAGGGCAGGGCATCCCCTGGGCAGGGTGGAGCGTGATCTCTGCGGCCTCGTCTTGCAGCTCCTTCCTTTCATTCTCAATCATCCTGCCCACAGTGGCCTCCTCTCAGGCCTGCATACTTACAACGGCGCATTGCCCGTGCTGCCCCTCTGCAGGAAGTGTCCCTCTGTTTAGTTTGCAGCTGACTGATGCCGCCTCACCCTTCTCATCTCTTCTCAGGTGTCACTTGGTCAAGAAAGCGTCCCCTTACCTACTCAACTCATCTCGTCTCCCTACCGTAGCTCACGTGACACCACGCACCTCTCGCTTATGGCCGTCATCGCCTTTCGCATCCAGTTTCAGGTAGGTAAGTTTACCCCGTGGCCCGTGAGGAAGAAGAGATCACGCCTGTTTTGCTTACTCTTGATTCCCAGCGACTAGCCCGGTTACTGATAACCTCTGTTAGAGGGAGAAAGGAATGCACCCAATCCCTGGTGAAGCCCCGACCGTTTTCCTTTCTAGTGTCCCTCGTACTCCTCCCTGCCGTCTGTGTCGCCCTTACTCCGCGTCTACCGTTTATGAGTTTACACCTGGGTTACGGTGACTGCTTCGGAGAATCGCATGCCTTTCTACCTCCCTCGCTGCGACCTCTCCTACACCTCCTAGGGCTCTTGGGTTATGCCCTTGCCCTCTTCCGAGCCGTCCGTGGCACCCGCTGTCAACCCCGTACGGCCAAGCTCCTAAGACTGACACTCCAGGCCCTCCGTAATTTGGCTTCAGTTTCACTTTCTAGACGTTTCAAGAAAGAACGGGGTCTAAATATCTGTGCACCTCTGCTCCGTTTCATATCTACCCACGAGGTTAATTTTTTTGTTTCTTCCAGTCCACCTATTTTGCACCTCCGTCTCTGCGAAGACTTCACTGAGAATCCAAGCGATTTCTGGATCCCTTCTCTCCCCTGAAGCTGTAAACAGTTTAACAAGACAGGTGCGGAACTGCCGTAAGGTAATCTACATCTTGTCTCCCTCTCTGGTATCTAACCTCCCTGCGAATGGGGGTACGTCTCCGTGTTCTGTGCGGTTTTCAGCACAGTACTCTCTACACGTAGTGGATATTTGATTTGGTAAGTGACCGAATAAGTGAATGAGTCACCAAGATAAGGGTATTGTCTCATTCTTTCTCGCTTTTTCCACTTCCAAGTTTCTTTAGTTAGTTTCCTCAGACAAAAGGTTTCTTTGTAGCTACACAGTGGCCAGGTCCAGAGAATGTTGCAGATAGCTGCTGAAAACATCCCTCCTCCACTTGAGAATGGCTTGCTCTCCCTCTCAAGCGGAGAGAGCTGGGATTCGATATTTAATTAAGCGCCTCTGTTCACTTGGCATTTAGAGGCACTAGGGGGCGTTAGTGCTCTACACCCGGTGAAATGCCTGTTTCGTTTGTGATTTTCCTTTGTGAAAAACAACTATGCACAGAGTGTTTTGTGCCAATTTTCCATCCTTTTAGATTGACGGAAAGCATTTTACCTACGTAGAAACAGAAAACGAATAGAAAGAGCGTCGCATTGCGTTTAATGAAAGCTTAGGGCGGTCTCGGTGGTACGTTAGTGAAGTTATCTGGGGACACCTTAGCCACGTACATTGTGTTGGAGAGGCACCGAGAATTCATTCAGGAGTTCTCAAAGTTCGAGGACACAGTTGCCTTACACGTAGGCACGGTGGCAGCCGTGGACATGGCAGTGATTTGGAGAATGTTGTACTAGTCGGCTCTTGCTGTGATAATGCTTTGCAACAAATCTCCCCAAAACTCACTTACATAAAGAAGAATCTAGTTTTCTCGGACCTGTGGGCTAGCTGCAGCGGCTCTCTTGTAGACCTCTCGATGGCGGGTGTTGCTCCATGCCGTGGGTCAGTTTGAGGTCTGTCCCGCACACCTTACCGTGGAGCCCAACTGTGAGGCTGCAGCTCCCTGTCCTCTCGCAGAGTTCACTGAAACGTAAGAGGTGAGCCCAACCACACAAGGCCACGTAAGGCCTCTGCGACTCATTGAAGGCCATCGTGTCTTCCCTTGGCCTCCTGGGAACCCCCTGGCCCCAGGATGCAGCTTCGGTAGCCCAGGGCAACCGGCGGAGGGGGGCGGGCGGGGCTGCAGGAGGGTGGAACGCGGAGGTCACAGAGGGTGTGGGTGTGGCCACCTCTGCTGTGACTGAACCAAGGGCGTGGGTGGGGGGCTGGGGGTCCAGGGCAGGGCCCTCAGAGCCCGGTAGGCCCAGGGGGGCGGCGCAAGCACCTAGGCCCAGGCCGAAGAGCGCCTTCTTGGTCTGCGCGGCAGGCCGGCCTCTCGCCTTGCCACTCAGGCCGCCCTCCCTCTTGAAGTGTGTGTGGCACGCGTCCGCGGAGTACACCTCGCTGCACAGGTAGCCGTGGGACTGGGCGTCGTAGCTTCCTGCGAGGCGGCCGGAGGTCCCGCAGGCGGGTGGGTCCCTGGGACAGACGCGCGGAGCGGCTCCTGCCCGGCCCCCCTGAGAACCGTCGCCGTTCCGTAAGGCGGGGCGCCTGCTTCAGAATGTAAATCACGTGTCCGCTCTATGGATACGCTGTTTAGTTTACCAGGCAAGACTTTCTTGGTGAAAGAAGCAGCGTTGGCTTGCATCGTCGAGCAGGCTTCTCATCTGGCTGTGCACTGGTACTCTCTCTCTGGGTGTGCTAGTCCGCAGGGCAGGGCATCCCCTGGGCAGGGTGGAGCGTGATCTCTGCGGCCTCGTCTTGCAGCTCCTTCCTTTCATTCTCAATCATCCTGCCCACAGTGGCCTCCTCTCAGGCCTGCATACTTACAACGGCGCATTGCCCGTGCTGCCCCTCTGCAGGAAGTGTCCCTCTGTTTAGTTTGCAGCTGACTGATGCCGCCTCACCCTTCTCATCTCTTCTCAGGTGTCACTTGGTCAAGAAAGCGTCCCCTTACCTACTCAACTCATCTCGTCTCCCTACCGTAGCTCACGTGACACCACGCACCTCTCGCTTATGGCCGTCATCGCCTTTCGCATCCAGTTTCAGGTAGGTAAGTTTACCCCGTGGCCCGTGAGGAAGAAGAGATCACGCCTGTTTTGCTTACTCTTGATTCCCAGCGACTAGCCCGGTTACTGATAACCTCTGTTAGAGGGAGAAAGGAATGCACCCAATCCCTGGTGAAGCCCCGACCGTTTTCCTTTCTAGTGTCCCTCGTACTCCTCCCTGCCGTCTGTGTCGCCCTTACTCCGCGTCTACCGTTTATGAGTTTACACCTGGGTTACGGTGACTGCTTCGGAGAATCGCATGCCTTTCTACCTCCCTCGCTGCGACCTCTCCTACACCTCCCAGGGCTCTTGGGTTATGCCCTTGCCCTCTTCCGAGCCGTCCGTGGCACCCGCTGTCAACCCCGTACGGCCAAGCTCCTAAGACTGACACTCCAGGCCCTCCGTAATTTGGCTTCAGTTTCACTTTCTAGACGTTTCAAGAAAGAACGGGGTCTAAATATCTGTGCACCTCTGCTCCGTTTCATATCTACCCACGAGGTTAATTTTTTTGTTTCTTCCAGTCCACCTATTTTGCACCTCCGTCTCTGCGAAGACTTCACTGAGAATCCAAGCGATTTCTGGATCCCTTCTCTCCCCTGAAGCTGTAAACAGTTTAACAAGACAGGTGCGGAACTGCCGTAAGGTAATCTACATCTTGTCTCCCTCTCTGGTATCTAACCTCCCTGCGAATGGGGGTACGTCTCCGTGTTCTGTGCGGTTTTCAGCACAGTACTCTCTACACGTAGTGGATATTTGATTTGGTAAGTGACCGAATAAGTGAATGAGTCACCAAGATAAGGGTATTGTCTCATTCTTTCTCGCTTTTTCCACTTCCAAGTTTCTTTAGTTAGTTTCCTCAGACAAAAGGTTTCTTTGTAGCTACACAGTGGCCAGGTCCAGAGAATGTTGCAGATAGCTGCTGAAAACATCCCTCCTCCACTTGAGAATGGCTTGCTCTCCCTCTCAAGCGGAGAGAGCTGGGATTCGATATTTAATTAAGCGCCTCTGTTCACTTGGCATTTAGAGGCACTAGGGGGCGTTAGTGCTCTACACCCGGTGAAATGCCTGTTTCGTTTGTGATTTTCCTTTGTGAAAAACAACTATGCACAGAGTGTTTTGTGCCAATTTTCCATCCTTTTAGATTGACGGAAAGCATTTTACCTACGTAGAAACAGAAAACGAATAGAAAGAGCGTCGCATTGCGTTTAATGAAAGCTTAGGGCGGTCTCGGTGGTACGTTAGTGAAGTTATCTGGGGACACCTTAGCCACGTACATTGTGTTGGAGAGGCACCGAGAATTCATTCAGGAGTTCTCAAAGTTCGAGGACACAGTTGCCTTACACGTAGGCACGGTGGCAGCCGTGGACATGGCAGTGATTTGGAGAATGTTGTACTAGTCGGCTCTCGCTGTGATAATGCTTTGCAACAAATCTCCCCAAAACTCACTTACATAAAGAAGAATCTAGTTTTCTCGGACCTGTGGGCTAGCTGCAGCGGCTCTCTTGTAGACCTCTCGATGGCGGGTGTTGCTCCATGCCGTGGGTCAGTTTGAGGTCTGTCCCGCACACCTTACCGTGGAGCCCAACTGTGAGGCTGCAGGTCCCTGTCCTCTCGCAGAGTTCACTGAAACGTAAGAGGTGAGCCCAACCACACAAGGCCACGTAAGGCCTCTGCGACTCATTGAAGGCCATCGTGTCTTCCCTTGGCCTCCTGGGAACCCCCTGGCCCCAGGATGCAGCTTCGGTAGCCCAGGGCAACCGGCGGAGGGGGGCGGGCGGGGCTGCAGGAGGGTGGAACGCTGAGGTCACAGAGGGTGTGGGTGTGGCCACCTCTGCTGTGACTGAACCAAGGGCGTGGGTGGGGGGCTGGGGGTCCAGGGCAGGGCCCTCAGAGCCCGGTAGGCCCAGGGGGGCGGCGCAAGCACCTAGGCCCAGGCCGAAGAGCGCCTTCTTGGTCTGCGCGGCAGGCCGGCCTCTCGCCTTGCCACTCAGGCCGCCCTCCCACTTGAAGTGTGTGTGGCACGCGTCCGCGGAGTACACCTCGCTGCACAGGTAGCCGTGGGACTGGGCGTCGTAGCTTCCTGCGAGGCGGCCGGAGGTCCCGCAGGCGGGTGGGTCCCTGGGACAGACGCGCGGAGCGGCTCCTGCCCGGCCCCCCTGAGAACCGTCGCCGTTCCGTAAGGCGGGGCGCCTGCTTCAGAATGTAAATCACGTGTCCGCTCTATGGATACGCTGTTTAGTTTACCAGGCAAGACTTTCTTGGTGAAAGAAGCAGCGTTGGCTTGCATCCTCGAGCAGGCTTGTCATCTGGCTGTGCACTGGTACTCTCTCTCTGGGTGTGCTAGTCCGCAGGGCAGGGCATCCCCTGGGCAGGGTGGAGCGTGATCTCTGCGGCCTCGTCTTGCAGCTCCTTCCTTTCATTCTCAATCATCCTGCCCACAGTGGCCTCCTCTCAGGCCTGCATACTTACAACGGCGCATTGCCCGTGCTGCCCCTCTGCAGGAAGTGTCCCTCTGTTTAGTTTGCAGCTGACTGATGCCGCCTCACCCTTCTCATCTCTTCTCAGGTGTCACTTGGTCAAGAAAGCGTCCCCTTACCTACTCAACTCATCTCGTCTCCCTACCGTAGCTCACGTGACACCACGCACCTCTCGCTTATGGCCGTCATCGCCTTTCGCATCCAGTTTCAGGTAGGTAAGTTTACCCCGTGGCCCGTGAGGAAGAAGAGATCACGCCTGTTTTGCTTACTCTTGATTCCCAGCGACTAGCCCGGTTACTGATAACCTCTGTTAGAGGGAGAAAGGAATGCACCCAATCCCTGGTGAAGCCCCGACCGTTTTCCTTTCTAGTGTCCCTCGTACTCCTCCCTGCCGTCTGTGTCGCCCTTACTCCGCGTCTACCGTTTATGAGTTTACACCTGGGTTACGGTGACTGCTTCGGAGAATCGCATGCCTTTCTACCTCCCTCGCTGCGACCTCTCCTACACCTCCCAGGGCTCTTGGGTTATGCCCTTGCCCTCTTCCGAGCCGTCCGTGGCACCCGCTGTCCACCCCGTACGGCCAAGCTCCTAAGACTGACACTCCAGGCCCTCCGTAATTTGGCTTCAGTTTCACTTTCTAGACGTTTCAAGAAAGAACGGGGTCTAAATATCTGGGCACCTCTGCTCCGTTTCATATCTACCCACGAGGTTAATTTTTTTGTTTCTTCCAGTCCACCTATTTTGCACCTCCGTCTCTGCGAAGACTTCACTGAGAATCCAAGCGATTTCTGGATCCCTTCTCTCCCCTGAAGCTGTAAACAGTTTAACAAGACAGGTGCGGAACTGCCGTAAGGTAATCTACATCTTGTCTCCCTCTCTGGTATCTAACCTCCCTGCGAATGGGGGTACGTCTCCGTGTTCTGTGCGGTTTTCAGCACAGTACTCTCTACACGTAGTGGATATTTGATTTGGTAAGTGACCGAATAAGTGAATGAGTCACCAAGATAAGGGTATTGTCTCATTCTTTCTCGCTTTTTCCACTTCCAAGTTTCTTTAGTTAGTTTCCTCAGACAAAAGGTTTCTTTGTAGCTACACAGTGGCCAGGTCCAGAGAATGTTGCAGATAGCTGCTGAAAACATCCCTCCTCCACTTGAGAATGGCTTGCTCTCCCTCTCAAGCGGAGAGAGCTGGGATTCGATATTTAATTAAGCGCCTCTGTTCACTTGGCATTTAGAGGCACTAGGGGGCGTTAGTGCTCTACACCCGGTGAAATGCCTGTTTCGTTTGTGATTTTCCTTTGTGAAAAACAACTATGCACAGAGTGTTTTGTGCCAATTTTCCATCCTTTTAGATTGACGGAAAGCATTTTACCTACGTAGAAACAGAAAACGAATAGAAAGAGCGTCGCATTGCGTTTAATGAAAGCTTAGGGCGGTCTCGGTGGTACGTTAGTGAAGTTATCTGGGGACACCTTAGCCACGTACATTGTGTTGGAGAGGCACCGAGAATTCATTCAGGAGTTCTCAAAGTTCGAGGACACAGTTGCCTTACACGTAGGCACGGTGGCAGCCGTGGACATGGCAGTGATTTGGAGAATGTTGTACTAGTCGGCTCTCGCTGTGATAATGCTTTGCAACAAATCTCCCCAAAACTCACTTACATAAAGAAGAATCTAGTTTTCTCGGACCTGTGGGCTAGCTGCAGCGGCTCTCTTGTAGACCTCTCGATGGCGGGTGTTGCTCCATGCCGTGGGTCAGTTTGAGGTCTGTCCCGCACACCTTACCGTGGAGCCCAACTGTGAGGCTGCAGGTCCCTGTCCTCTCGCAGAGTTCACTGAAACGTAAGAGGTGAGCCCAACCACACAAGGCCACGTAAGGCCTCTGCGACTCATTGAAGGCCATCGTGTCTTCCCTTGGCCTCCTGGGAACCCCCTGGCCCCAGGATGCAGCTTCGGTAGCCCAGGGCAACCGGCGGAGGGGGGCGGGCGGGGCTGCAGGAGGGTGGAACGCTGAGGTCACAGAGGGTGTGGGTGTGGCCACCTCTGCTGTGACTGAACCAAGGGCGTGGGTGGGGGGCTGGGGGTCCAGGGCAGGGCCCTCAGAGCCCGGTAGGCCCAGGGGGGCGGCGCAAGCACCTAGGCCCAGGCCGAAGAGCGCCTTCTTGGTCTGCGCGGCAGGCCGGCCTCTCGCCTTGCCACTCAGGCCGCCCTCCCTCTTGAAGTGTGTGTGGCACGCGTCCGCGGAGTACACCTCGCTGCACAGGTAGCCGTGGGACTGGGCGTCGTAGCTTCCTGCGAGGCGGCCGGAGGTCCCGCAGGCGGGTGGGTCCCTGGGACAGACGCGCGGAGCGGCTCCTGCCCGGCCCCCCTGAGAACCGTCGCCGTTCCGTAAGGCGGGGCGCCTGCTTCAGAATGTAAATCACGTGTCCGCTCTATGGATACGCTGTTTAGTTTACCAGGCAAGACTTTCTTGGTGAAAGAAGCAGCGTTGGCTTGCATCCTCGAGCAGGCTTGTCATCTGGCTGTGCACTGGTACTCTCTCTCTGGGTGTGCTAGTCCGCAGGGCAGGGCATCCCCTGGGCAGGGTGGAGCGTGATCTCTGTGGCCTCGTCTTGCAGCTCCTTCCTTTCATTCTCAATCATCCTGCCCACAGTGGCCTCCTCTCAGGCCTGCATACTTACAACGGCGCATTGCCCGTGCTGCCCCTCTGCAGGAAGTGTCCCTCTGTTTAGTTTGCAGCTGACTGATGCCGCCTCACCCTTCTCATCTCTTCTCAGGTGTCACTTGGTCAAGAAAGCGTCCCCTTACCTACTCAACTCATCTCGTCTCCCTACCGTAGCTCACGTGACACCACGCACCTCTCGCTTATGGCCGTCATCGCCTTTCGCATCCAGTTTCAGGTAGGTAAGTTTACCCCGTGGCCCGTGAGGAAGAAGAGATCACGCCTGTTTTGCTTACTCTTGATTCCCAGCGACTAGCCCGGTTACTGATAACCTCTGTTAGAGGGAGAAAGGAATGCACCCAATCCCTGGTGAAGCCCCGACCGTTTTCCTTTCTAGTGTCCCTCGTACTCCTCCCTGCCGTCTGTGTCGCCCTTACTCCGCGTCTACCGTTTATGAGTTTACACCTGGGTTACGGTGACTGCTTCGGAGAATCGCATGCCTTTCTACCTCCCTCGCTGCGACCTCTCCTACACCTCCCAGGGCTCTTGGGTTATGCCCTTGCCCTCTTCCGAGCCGTCCGTGGCACCCGCTGTCCACCCCGTACGGCCAAGCTCCTAAGACTGACACTCCAGGCCCTCCGTAATTTGGCTTCAGTTTCACTTTCTAGACGTTTCAAGAAAGAACGGGGTCTAAATATCTGTGCACCTCTGCTCCGTTTCATATCTACCCACGAGGTTAATTTTTTTGTTTCTTCCAGTCCACCTATTTTGCACCTCCGTCTCTGCGAAGACTTCACTGAGAATCCAAGCGATTTCTGGATCCCTTCTCTCCCCTGAAGCTGTAAACAGTTTAACAAGACAGGTGCGGAACTGCCGTAAGGTAATCTACATCTTGTCTCCCTCTCTGGTATCTAACCTCCCTGCGAATGGGGGTACGTCTCCGTGTTCTGTGCGGTTTTCAGCACAGTACTCTCTACACGTAGTGGATATTTGATTTGGTAAGTGACCGAATAAGTGAATGAGTCACCAAGATAAGGGTATTGTCTCATTCTTTCTCGCTTTTTCCACTTCCAAGTTTCTTTAGTTAGTTTCCTCAGACAAAAGGTTTCTTTGTAGCTACACAGTGGCCAGGTCCAGAGAATGTTGCAGATAGCTGCTGAAAACATCCCTCCTCCACTTGAGAATGGCTTGCTCTCCCTCTCAAGCGGAGAGAGCTGGGATTCGATATTTAATTAAGCGCCTCTGTTCACTTGGCATTTAGAGGCACTAGGGGGCGTTAGTGCTCTACACCCGGTGAAATGCCTGTTTCGTTTGTGATTTTCCTTTGTGAAAAACAACTATGCACAGAGTGTTTTGTGCCAATTTTCCATCCTTTTAGATTGACGGAAAGCATTTTACCTACGTAGAAACAGAAAACGAATAGAAAGAGCGTCGCATTGCGTTTAATGAAAGCTTAGGGCGGTCTCGGTGGTACGTTAGTGAAGTTATCTGGGGACACCTTAGCCACGTACATTGTGTTGGAGAGGCACCGAGAATTCATTCAGGAGTTCTCAAAGTTCGAGGACACAGTTGCCTTACACGTAGGCACGGTGGCAGCCGTGGACATGGCAGTGATTTGGAGAATGTTGTACTAGTCGGCTCTCGCTGTGATAATGCTTTGCAACAAATCTCCCCAAAACTCACTTACATAAAGAAGAATCTAGTTTTCTCGGACCTGTGGGCTAGCTGCAGCGGCTCTCTTGTAGACCTCTCGATGGCGGGTGTTGCTCCATGCCGTGGGTCAGTTTGAGGTCTGTCCCGCACACCTTACCGTGGAGCCCAACTGTGAGGCTGCAGGTCCCTGTCCTCTCGCAGAGTTCACTGAAACGTAAGAGGTGAGCCCAACCACACAAGGCCACGTAAGGCCTCTGCGACTCATTGAAGGCCATCGTGTCTTCCCTTGGCCTCCTGGGAACCCCCTGGCCCCAGGATGCAGCTTCGGTAGCCCAGGGCAACCGGCGGAGGGGGGGCGGGCGGGGCTGCAGGAGGGTGGAACGCTGAGGTCACAGAGGGTGTGGGTGTGGCCACCTCTGCTGTGACTGAACCAAGGGCGTGGGTGGGGGGCTGGGGGTCCAGGGCAGGGCCCTCAGAGCCCGGTAGGCCCAGGGGGGTGGCACAAGCACCTAGGCCCAGGCCGAAGAGCGCCTTCTTGGTCTGCGCGGCAGGCCGGCCTCTCGCCTTGCCACTCAGGCCGCCCTCCCTCTTGAAGTGTGTGTGGCACGCGTCCGCGGAGTACACCTCGCTGCACAGGTAGCCGTGGGACTGGGCGTCGTAGCTTCCTGCGAGGCGGCCGGAGGTCTCGCAGGCGGGTGGGTCCCTGGGACAGACGCGCGGAGCGGCTCCTGCCCGGCCCCCCTGAGAACTGTCGCCGTTCCGTAAGGCGGGGCGCCTGCTTCAGAATGTAAATCACGTGTCCGCTCTATCGATACGCTGTTTAGTTTACCAGGCAAGACTTTCTTGGTGAAAGAAGCAGCGTTGGCTTGCATCCTCGAACAGGCTTCTCATCTGGCTGTGCACTGGTACTCTCTCTCTGGGTGTGCTAGTCCGCAGGGCAGGGCATCCCCTGGGCAGGGTGGAGCGTGATCTCTGCGGCCTCGTCTTGCAGCTCCTTCCTTTCATTCTCAATCATCCTGCCCACAGTGGCCTCCTCTCAGGCCTGCATACTTACAACGGCGCATTGCCCGTGCTGCCCCTCTGCAGGAAGTGTCCCTCTGTTTAGTTTGCAGCTGACTGATGCCGCCTCACCCTTCTCATCTCTTCTCAGGTGTCACTTGGTCAAGAAAGCGTCCCCTTACCTACTCAACTCATGTCGTCTCCCTACCGTAGCTCACGTGACACCACGCACCTCTCGCTTATGGCCGTCATCGCCTTTCGCATCCAGTTTCAGGTAGGTAAGTTTACCCCGTGGCCCGTGAGGAAGAAGAGATCACGCCTGTTTTGCTTACTCTTGATTCCCAGCGACTAGCCCGGTTACTGATAACCTCTGTTAGAGGGAGAAAGGAATGCACCCAATCCCTGGTGAAGCCCCGACCGTTTTCCTTTCTAGTGTCCCTCGTACTCCTCCCTGCCGTCTGTGTCGCCCTTACTCCGCGTCTACCGTTTATGAGTTTACACCTGGGTTACGGTGACTGCTTCGGAGAATCGCATGCCTTTCTACCTCCCTCGCTGCGACCTCTCCTACACCTCCTAGGGCTCTTGGGTTATGCCCTTGCCCTCTTCCGAGCCGTCCGTGGCACCCGCTGTCAACCCCGTACGGCCAAGCTCCTAAGACTGACACTCCAGGCCCTCCGTAATTTGGCTTCAGTTTCACTTTCTAGACGTTTCAAGAAAGAACGGGGTCTAAATATCTGTGCACCTCTGCTCCGTTTCATATCTACCCACGAGGTTAATTTTTTTGTTTCTTCCAGTCCACCTATTTTGCACCTCCGTCTCTGCGAAGACTTCACTGAGAATCCAAGCGATTTCTGGATCCCTTCTCTCCCCTGAAGCTGTAAACAGTTTAACAAGACAGGTGCGGAACTGCCGTAAGGTAATCTACATCTTGTCTCCCTCTCTGGTATCTAACCTCCCTGCGAATGGGGGTACGTCTCCGTGTTCTGTGCGGTTTTCAGCACAGTACTCTCTACACGTAGTGGATATTTGATTTGGTAAGTGACCGAATAAGTGAATGAGTCACCAAGATAAGGGTATTGTCTCATTCTTTCTCGCTTTTTCCACTTCCAAGTTTCTTTAGTTAGTTTCCTCAGACAAAAGGTTTCTTTGTAGCTACACAGTGGCCAGGTCCAGAGAATGTTGCAGATAGCTGCTGAAAACATCCCTCCTCCACTTGAGAATGGCTTGCTCTCCCTCTCAAGCGGAGAGAGCTGGGATTCGATATTTAATTAAGCGCCTCTGTTCACTTGGCATTTAGAGGCACTAGGGGGCGTTAGTGCTCTACACCCGGTGAAATGCCTGTTTCGTTTGTGATTTTCCTTTGTGAAAAACAACTATGCACAGAGTGTTTTGTGCCAATTTTCCATCCTTTTAGATTGACGGAAAGCATTTTACCTACGTAGAAACAGAAAACGAATAGAAAGAGCGTCGCATTGCGTTTAATGAAAGCTTAGGGCGGTCTCGGTGGTACGTTAGTGAAGTTATCTGGGGACACCTTAGCCACGTACATTGTGTTGGAGAGGCACCGAGAATTCATTCAGGAGTTCTCAAAGTTCGAGGACACAGTTGCCTTACACGTAGGCACGGTGGCAGCCGTGGACATGGCAGTGATTTGGAGAATGTTGTACTAGTCGGCTCTTGCTGTGATAATGCTTTGCAACAAATCTCCCCAAAACTCACTTACATAAAGAAGAATCTAGTTTTCTCGGACCTGTGGGCTAGCTGCAGCGGCTCTCTTGTAGACCTCTCGATGGCGGGTGTTGCTCCATGCCGTGGGTCAGTTTGAGGTCTGTCCCGCACACCTTACCGTGGAGCCCAACTGTGAGGCTGCAGCTCCCTGTCCTCTCGCAGAGTTCACTGAAACGTAAGAGGTGAGCCCAACCACACAAGGCCACGTAAGGCCTCTGCGACTCATTGAAGGCCATCGTGTCTTCCCTTGGCCTCCTGGGAACCCCCTGGCCCCAGGATGCAGCTTCGGTAGCCCAGGGCAACCGGCGGAGGGGGGCGGGCGGGGCTGCAGGAGGGTGGAACGCGGAGGTCACAGAGGGTGTGGGTGTGGCCACCTCTGCTGTGACTGAACCAAGGGCGTGGGTGGGGGGCTGGGGGTCCAGGGCAGGGCCCTCAGAGCCCGGTAGGCCCAGGGGGGCGGCGCAAGCACCTAGGCCCAGGCCGAAGAGCGCCTTCTTGGTCTGCGCGGCAGGCCGGCCTCTCGCCTTGCCACTCAGGCCGCCCTCCCTCTTGAAGTGTGTGTGGCACGCGTCCGCGGAGTACACCTCGCTGCACAGGTAGCCGTGGGACTGGGCGTCGTAGCTTCCTGCGAGGCGGCCGGAGGTCCCGCAGGCGGGTGGGTCCCTGGGACAGACGCGCGGAGCGGCTCCTGCCCGGCCCCCCTGAGAACCGTCGCCGTTCCGTAAGGCGGGGCGCCTGCTTCAGAATGTAAATCACGTGTCCGCTCTATGGATACGCTGTTTAGTTTACCAGGCAAGACTTTCTTGGTGAAAGAAGCAGCGTTGGCTTGCATCGTCGAGCAGGCTTCTCATCTGGCTGTGCACTGGTACTCTCTCTCTGGGTGTGCTAGTCCGCAGGGCAGGGCATCCCCTGGGCAGGGTGGAGCGTGATCTCTGCGGCCTCGTCTTGCAGCTTCTTCCTTTCATTCTCAATCATCCTGCCCACAGTGGCCTCCTCTCAGGCCTGCATACTTACAACGGCGCATTGCCCGTGCTGCCCCTCTGCAGGAAGTGTCCCTCTGTTTAGTTTGCAGCTGACTGATGCCGCCTCACCCTTCTCATCTCTTCTCAGGTGTCACTTGGTCAAGAAAGCGTCCCCTTACCTACTCAACTCATCTCGTCTCCCTACCGTAGCTCACGTGACACCACGCACCTCTCGCTTATGGCCGTCATCGCCTTTCGCATCCAGTTTCAGGTAGGTAAGTTTACCCCGTGGTCCGTGAGGAAGAAGAGATCACGCCTGTTTTGCTTACTCTTGATTCCCAGCGACTAGCCCGGTTACTGATAACCTCTGTTAGAGGGAGAAAGGAATGCACCCAATCCCTGGTGAAGCCCCGACCGTTTTCCTTTCTAGTGTCCCTCGTACTCCTCCCTGCCGTCTGTGTCGCCCTTACTCCGCGTCTACCGTTTATGAGTTTACACCTGGGTTACGGTGACTGCTTCGGAGAATCGCATGCCTTTCTACCTCCCTCGCTGCGACCTCTCCTACACCTCCCAGGGCTCTTGGGTTATGCCCTTGCCCTCTTCCGAGCCGTCCGTGGCACCCGCTGTCAACCCCGTACGGCCAAGCTCCTAAGACTGACACTCCAGGCCCTCCGTAATTTGGCTTCAGTTTCACTTTCTAGACGTTTCAAGAAAGAACGGGGTCTAAATATCTGGGCACCTCTGCTCCGTTTCATATCTACCCACGAGGTTAATTTTTTTGTTTCTTCCAGTCCACCTATTTTGCACCTCCGTCTCTGCGAAGACTTCACTGAGAATCCAAGCGATTTCTGGATCCCTTCTCTCCCCTGAAGCTGTAAACAGTTTAACAAGACAGGTGCGGAACTGCCGTAAGGTAATCTACATCTTGTCTCCCTCTCTGGTATCTAACCTCCCTGCGAATGGGGGTACGTCTCCGTGTTCTGTGCGGTTTTCAGCACAGTACTCTCTACACGTAGTGGATATTTGATTTGGTAAGTGACCGAATAAGTGAATGAGTCACCAAGATAAGGGTATTGTCTCATTCTTTCTCGCTTTTTCCACTTCCAAGTTTCTTTAGTTAGTTTCCTCAGACAAAAGGTTTCTTTGTAGCTACACAGTGGCCAGGTCCAGAGAATGTTGCAGATAGCTGCTGAAAACATCCCTCCTCCACTTGAGAATGGCTTGCTCTCCCTCTCAAGCGGAGAGAGCTGGGATTCGATATTTAATTAAGCGCCTCTGTTCACTTGGCATTTAGAGGCACTAGGGGGCGTTAGTGCTCTACACCCGGTGAAATGCCTGTTTCGTTTGTGATTTTCCTTTGTGAAAAACAACTATGCACAGAGTGTTTTGTGCCAATTTTCCATCCTTTTAGATTGACGGAAAGCATTTTACCTACGTAGAAACAGAAAACGAATAGAAAGAGCGTCGCATTGCGTTTAATGAAAGCTTAGGGCGGTCTCGGTGGTACGTTAGTGAAGTTATCTGGGGACACCTTAGCCACGTACATTGTGTTGGAGAGGCACCGAGAATTCATTCAGGAGTTCTCAAAGTTCGAGGACACAGTTGCCTTACACGTAGGCACGGTGGCAGCCGTGGACATGGCAGTGATTTGGAGAATGTTGTACTAGTCGGCTCTCGCTGTGATAATGCTTTGCAACAAATCTCCCCAAAACTCACTTACATAAAGAAGAATCTAGTTTTCTCGGACCTGTGGGCTAGCTGCAGCGGCTCTCTTGTAGACCTCTCGATGGCGGGTGTTGCTCCATGCCGTGGGTCAGTTTGAGGTCTGTCCCGCACACCTTACCGTGGAGCCCAACTGTGAGGCTGCAGGTCCCTGTCCTCTCGCAGAGTTCACTGAAACGTAAGAGGTGAGCCCAACCACACAAGGCCACGTAAGGCCTCTGCGACTCATTGAAGGCCATCGTGTCTTCCCTTGGCCTCCTGGGAACCCCCTGGCCCCAGGATGCAGCTTCGGTAGCCCAGGGCAACCGGCGGAGGGGGGCGGGCGGGGCTGCAGGAGGGTGGAACGCTGAGGTCACAGAGGGTGTGGGTGTGGCCACCTCTGCTGTGACTGAACCAAGGGCGTGGGTGGGGGGCTGGGGGTCCAGGGCAGGGCCCTCAGAGCCCGGTAGGCCCAGGGGGGCGGCGCAAGCACCTAGGCCCAGGCCGAAGAGCGCCTTCTTGGTCTGCGCGGCAGGCCGGCCTCTCGCCTTGCCACTCAGGCCGCCCTCCCTCTTGAAGTGTGTGTGGCACGCGTCCGCGGAGTACACCTCGCTGCACAGGTAGCCGTGGGACTGGGCGTCGTAGCTTCCTGCGAGGCGGCCGGAGGTCCCGCAGGTGGGTGGGTCCCTGGGACAGACGCGCGGAGCGGCTCCTGCCCGGCCCCCCTGAGAACCGTCGCCGTTCCGTAAGGCGGGGCGCCTGCTTCAGAATGTAAATCACGTGTCCGCTCTATGGATACGCTGTTTAGTTTACCAGGCAAGACTTTCTTGGTGAAAGAAGCAGCGTTGGCTTGCATCCTCGAGCAGGCTTGTCATCTGGCTGTGCACTGGTACTCTCTCTCTGGGTGTGCTAGTCCGCAGGGCAGGGCATCCCCTGGGCAGGGTGGAGCGTGATCTCTGTGGCCTCGTCTTGCAGCTCCTTCCTTTCATTCTCAATCATCCTGCCCACAGTGGCCTCCTCTCAGGCCTGCATACTTACAACGGCGCATTGCCCGTGCTGCCCCTCTGCAGGAAGTGTCCCTCTGTTTAGTTTGCAGCTGACTGATGCCGCCTCACCCTTCTCATCTCTTCTCAGGTGTCACTTGGTCAAGAAAGCGTCCCCTTACCTACTCAACTCATCTCGTCTCCCTACCGTAGCTCACGTGACACCACGCACCTCTCGCTTATGGCCGTCATCGCCTTTCGCATCCAGTTTCAGGTAGGTAAGTTTACCCCGTGGCCCGTGAGGAAGAAGAGATCACGCCTGTTTTGCTTACTCTTGATTCCCAGCGACTAGCCCGGTTACTGATAACCTCTGTTAGAGGGAGAAAGGAATGCACCCAATCCCTGGTGAAGCCCCGACCGTTTTCCTTTCTAGTGTCCCTCGTACTCCTCCCTGCCGTCTGTGTCGCCCTTACTCCGCGTCTACCGTTTATGAGTTTACACCTGGGTTACGGTGACTGCTTCGGAGAATCGCATGCCTTTCTACCTCCCTCGCTGCGACCTCTCCTACACCTCCCAGGGCTCTTGGGTTATGCCCTTGCCCTCTTCCGAGCCGTCCGTGGCACCCGCTGTCCACCCCGTACGGCCAAGCTCCTAAGACTGACACTCCAGGCCCTCCGTAATTTGGCTTCAGTTTCACTTTCTAGACGTTTCAAGAAAGAACGGGGTCTAAATATCTGTGCACCTCTGCTCCGTTTCATATCTACCCACGAGGTTAATTTTTTTGTTTCTTCCAGTCCACCTATTTTGCACCTCCGTCTCTGCGAAGACTTCACTGAGAATCCAAGCGATTTCTGGATCCCTTCTCTCCCCTGAAGCTGTAAACAGTTTAACAAGACAGGTGCGGAACTGCCGTAAGGTAATCTACATCTTGTCTCCCTCTCTGGTATCTAACCTCCCTGCGAATGGGGGTACGTCTCCGTGTTCTGTGCGGTTTTCAGCACAGTACTCTCTACACGTAGTGGATATTTGATTTGGTAAGTGACCGAATAAGTGAATGAGTCACCAAGATAAGGGTATTGTCTCATTCTTTCTCGCTTTTTCCACTTCCAAGTTTCTTTAGTTAGTTTCCTCAGACAAAAGGTTTCTTTGTAGCTACACAGTGGCCAGGTCCAGAGAATGTTGCAGATAGCTGCTGAAAACATCCCTCCTCCACTTGAGAATGGCTTGCTCTCCCTCTCAAGCGGAGAGAGCTGGGATTCGATATTTAATTAAGCGCCTCTGTTCACTTGGCATTTAGAGGCACTAGGGGGCGTTAGTGCTCTACACCCGGTGAAATGCCTGTTTCGTTTGTGATTTTCCTTTGTGAAAAACAACTATGCACAGAGTGTTTTGTGCCAATTTTCCATCCTTTTAGATTGACGGAAAGCATTTTACCTACGTAGAAACAGAAAACGAATAGAAAGAGCGTCGCATTGCGCTTACTGAAAGCTTAGGGCGGTCTCGGTGGTACGTTAGTGAAGTTATCTGGGGACACCTTAGCCACGTACATTGTGTTGGAGAGGCACCGAGAATTCATTCAGGAGTTCTCAAAGTTCGAGGACACAGTTGCCTTACACGTAGACACGGTGGCAGCCGTGGACATGGCAGTGATTTGGAGAATGTTGTACTAGTCGGCTCTCGCTGTGATAATGCTTTGCAACAAATCTCCCCAAAACTCACTTACATAAAGAAGAATCTAGTTTTCTCGGACCTGTGGGCTAGCTGCAGCGGCTCTCTTGTAGACCTCTCGATGGCGGGTGTTGCTCCATGCCGTGGGTCAGTTTGAGGTCTGTCCCGCACACCTTACCGTGGAGCCCAACTGTGAGGCTGCAGGTCCCTGTCCTCTCGCAGAGTTCACTGAAACGTAAGAGGTGAGCCCAACCACACAAGGCCACGTAAGGCCTCTGCGACTCATTGAAGGCCATCGTGTCTTCCCTTGGCCTCCTGGGAACCCCCTGGCCCCAGGATGCAGCTTCGGTAGCCCAGGGCAACCGGCGGAGGGGGGCGGGCGGGGCTGCAGGAGGGTGGAACGCTGAGGTCACAGAGGGTGTGGGTGTGGCCACCTCTGCTGTGACTGAACCAAGGGCGTGGGTGGGGGGCTGGGGGTCCAGGGCAGGGCCCTCAGAGCCCGGTAGGCCCAGGGGGGCGGCGCAAGCACCTAGGCCCAGGCCGAAGAGCGCCTTCTTGGTCTGCGCGGCAGGCCGGCCTCTCGCCTTGCCACTCAGGCCGCCCTCCCTCTTGAAGTGTGTGTGGCACGCGTCCGCGGAGTACACCTCGCTGCACAGGTAGCCGTGGGACTGGGCGTCGTAGCTTCCTGCGAGGCGGCCGGAGGTCCCGCAGGCGGGTGGGTCCCTGGGACAGACGCGCGGAGCGGCTCCTGCCCGGCCCCCCTGAGAACCGTCGCCGTTCCGTAAGGCGGGGCGCCTGCTTCAGAATGTAAATCACGTGTCCGCTCTATGGATACGCTGTTTAGTTTACCAGGCAAGACTTTCTTGGTGAAAGAAGCAGCGTTGGCTTGCATCGTCGAGCAGGCTTGTCATCTGGCTGTGCACTGGTACTCTCTCTCTGGGTGTGCTAGTCCGCAGGGCAGGGCATCCCCTGGGCAGGGTGGAGCGTGATCTCTGCGGCCTCGTCTTGCAGCTCCTTCCTTTCATTCTCAATCATCCTGCCCACAGTGGCCTCCTCTCAGGCCTGCATACTTACAACGGCGCATTGCCCGTGCTGCCCCTCTGCAGGAAGTGTCCCTCTGTTTAGTTTGCAGCTGACTGATGCCGCCTCACCCTTCTCATCTCTTCTCAGGTGTCACTTGGTCAAGAAAGCGTCCCCTTACCTACTCAACTCATCTCGTCTCCCTACCGTAGCTCACGTGACACCACGCACCTCTCGCTTATGGCCGTCATCGCCTTTCGCATCCACTTTCAGGTAGGTAAGTTTACCCCGTGGTCCGTGAGGAAGAAGAGATCACGCCTGTTTTGCTTACTCTTGATTCCCAGCGACTAGCCCGGTTACTGATAACCTCTGTTAGAGGGAGAAAGGAATGCACCCAATCCCTGGTGAAGCCCCGACCGTTTTCCTTTCTAGTGTCCCTCGTACTCCTCCCTGCCGTCTGTGTCGCCCTTACTCCGCGTCTACCGTTTATGAGTTTACACCTGGGTTACGGTGACTGCTTCGGAGAATCGCATGCCTTTCTACCTCCCTCGCTGCGACCTCTCCTACACCTCCCAGGGCTCTTGGGTTATGCCCTTGCCCTCTTCCGAGCCGTCCGTGGCACCCGCTGTCAACCCCGTACGGCCAAGCTCCTAAGACTGACACTCCAGGCCCTCCGTAATTTGGCTTCAGTTTCACTTTCTAGACGTTTCAAGAAAGAACGGGGTCTAAATATGTGGGCACCTCTGCTCCGTTTCATATCTACCCACGAGGTTAATTTTTTTGTTTCTTCCAGTCCACCTATTTTGCACCTCCGTCTCTGCGAAGACTTCACTGAGAATCCAAGCGATTTCTGGATCCCTTCTCTCCCCTGAAGCTGTAAACAGTTTAACAAGACAGGTGCGGAACTGCCGTAAGGTAATCTACATCTTGTCTCCCTCTCTGGTATCTAACCTCCCTGCGAATGGGGGTACGTCTCCGTGTTCTGTGCGGTTTTCAGCACAGTACTCTCTACACGTAGTGGATATTTGATTTGGTAAGTGACCGAATAAGTGAATGAGTCACCAAGATAAGGGTATTGTCTCATTCTTTCTCGCTTTTTCCACTTCCAAGTTTCTTTAGTTAGTTTCCTCAGACAAAAGGTTTCTTTGTAGCTACACAGTGGCCAGGTCCAGAGAATGTTGCAGATAGCTGCTGAAAACATCCCTCCTCCACTTGAGAATGGCTTGCTCTCCCTCTCAAGCGGAGAGAGCTGGGATTCGATATTTAATTAAGCGCCTCTGTTCACTTGGCATTTAGAGGCACTAGGGGGCGTTAGTGCTCTACACCCGGTGAAATGCCTGTTTCGTTTGTGATTTTCCTTTGTGAAAAACAACTATGCACAGAGTGTTTTGTGCCAATTTTCCATCCTTTTAGATTGACGGAAAGCATTTTACCTACGTAGAAACAGAAAACGAATAGAAAGAGCGTTGCATTGCGTTTAATGAAAGCTTAGGGCGGTCTCGGTGGTACGTTAGTGAAGTTATCTGGGGACACCTTAGCCACGTACATTGTGTTGGAGAGGCACCGAGAATTCATTCAGGAGTTCTCAAAGTTCGAGGACACAGTTGCCTTACACGTAGGCACGGTGGCAGCCGTGGACATGGCAGTGATTTGGAGAATGTTGTACTAGTCGGCTCTCGCTGTGATAATGCTTTGCAACAAATCTCCCCAAAACTCACTTACATAAAGAAGAATCTAGTTTTCTCGGACCTGTGGGCTAGCTGCAGCGGCTCTCTTGTAGACCTCTCGATGGCGGGTGTTGCTCCATGCCGTGGGTCAGTTTGAGGTCTGTCCCGCACACCTTACCGTGGAGCCCAACTGTGAGGCTGCAGGTCCCTGTCCTCTCGCAGAGTTCACTGAAACGTAAGAGGTGAGCCCAACCACACAAGGCCACGTAAGGCCTCTGCGACTCATTGAAGGCCATCGTGTCTTCCCTTGGCCTCCTGGGAACCCCCTGGCCCCAGGATGCAGCTTCGGTAGCCCAGGGCAACCGGCGGAGGGGGGCGGGCGGGGCTGCAGGAGGGTGGAACGCTGAGGTCACAGAGGGTGTGGGTGTGGCCACCTCTGCTGTGACTGAACCAAGGGCGTGGGTGGGGGGCTGGGGGTCCAGGGCAGGGCCCTCAGAGCCCGGTAGGCCCAGGGGGGCGGCGCAAGCACCTAGGCCCAGGCCGAAGAGCGCCTTCTTGGTCTGCGCGGCAGGCCGGCCTCTCGCCTTGCCACTCAGGCCGCCCTCCCTCTTGAAGTGTGTGTGGCACGCGTCCGCAGAGTACACCTCGCTGCACAGGTAGCCGTGGGACTGGGCGTCGTAGCTTCCTGCGAGGCGGCCGGAGGTCCCGCAGGCGGGTGGGTCCCTGGGACAGACGCGCGGAGCGGCTCCTGCCCGGCCCCCCTGAGAACCGTCGCCGTTCCGTAAGGCGGGGCGCCTGCTTCAGAATGTAAATCACGTGTCCGCTCTATGGATACGCTGTTTAGTTTACCAGGCAAGACTTTCTTGGTGAAAGAAGCAGCGTTGGCTTGCATCGTCGAGCAGGCTTGTCATCTGGCTGTGCACTGGTACTCTCTCTCTGGGTGTGCTAGTCCGCAGGGCAGGGCATCCCCTGGGCAGGGTGGAGCGTGATCTCTGCGGCCTCGTCTTGCAGCTCCTTCCTTTCATTCTCAATCATCCTGCCCACAGTGGCCTCCTCTCAGGCCTGCATACTTACAACGGCGCATTGCCCGTGCTGCCCCTCTGCAGGAAGTGTCCCTCTGTTTAGTTTGCAGCTGACTGATGCCGCCTCACCCTTCTCATCTCTTCTCAGGTGTCACTTGGTCAAGAAAGCGTCCCCTTACCTACTCAACTCATCTCGTCTCCCTACCGTAGCTCACGTGACACCACGCACCTCTCGCTTATGGCCGTCATCGCCTTTCGCATCCACTTTCAGGTAGGTAAGTTTACCCCGTGGTCCGTGAGGAAGAAGAGATCACGCCTGTTTTGCTTACTCTTGATTCCCAGCGACTAGCCCGGTTACTGATAACCTCTGTTAGAGGGAGAAAGGAATGCACCCAATCCCTGGTGAAGCCCCGACCGTTTTCCTTTCTAGTGTCCCTCGTACTCCTCCCTGCCGTCTGTGTCGCCCTTACTCCGCGTCTACCGTTTATGAGTTTACACCTGGGTTACGGTGACTGCTTCGGAGAATCGCATGCCTTTCTACCTCCCTCGCTGCGACCTCTCCTACACCTCCCAGGGCTCTTGGGTTATGCCCTTGCCCTCTTCCGAGCCGTCCGTGGCACCCGCTGTCAACCCCGTACGGCCAAGCTCCTAAGACTGACACTCCAGGCCCTCCGTAATTTGGCTTCAGTTTCACTTTCTAGACGTTTCAAGAAAGAACGGGGTCTAAATATGTGGGCACCTCTGCTCCGTTTCATATCTACCCACGAGGTTAATTTTTTTGTTTCTTCCAGTCCACCTATTTTGCACCTCCGTCTCTGCGAAGACTTCACTGAGAATCCAAGCGATTTCTGGATCCCTTCTCTCCCCTGAAGCTGTAAACAGTTTAACAAGACAGGTGCGGAACTGCCGTAAGGTAATCTACATCTTGTCTCCCTCTCTGGTATCTAACCTCCCTGCGAATGGGGGTACGTCTCCGTGTTCTGTGCGGTTTTCAGCACAGTACTCTCTACACGTAGTGGATATTTGATTTGGTAAGTGACCGAATAAGTGAATGAGTCACCAAGATAAGGGTATTGTCTCATTCTTTCTCGCTTTTTCCACTTCCAAGTTTCTTTAGTTAGTTTCCTCAGACAAAAGGTTTCTTTGTAGCTACACAGTGGCCAGGTCCAGAGAATGTTGCAGATAGCTGCTGAAAACATCCCTCCTCCACTTGAGAATGGCTTGCTCTCCCTCTCAAGCGGAGAGAGCTGGGATTCGATATTTAATTAAGCGCCTCTGTTCACTTGGCATTTAGAGGCACTAGGGGGCGTTAGTGCTCTACACCCGGTGAAATGCCTGTTTCGTTTGTGATTTTCCTTTGTGAAAAACAACTATGCACAGAGTGTTTTGTGCCAATTTTCCATCCTTTTAGATTGACGGAAAGCATTTTACCTACGTAGAAACAGAAAACGAATAGAAAGAGCGTTGCATTGCGTTTAATGAAAGCTTAGGGCGGTCTCGGTGGTACGTTAGTGAAGTTATCTGGGGACACCTTAGCCACGTACATTGTGTTGGAGAGGCACCGAGAATTCATTCAGGAGTTCTCAAAGTTCGAGGACACAGTTGCCTTACACGTAGGCACGGTGGCAGCCGTGGACATGGCAGTGATTTGGAGAATGTTGTACTAGTCGGCTCTCGCTGTGATAATGCTTTGCAACAAATCTCCCCAAAACTCACTTACATAAAGAAGAATCTAGTTTTCTCGGACCTGTGGGCTAGCTGCAGCGGCTCTCTTGTAGACCTCTCGATGGCGGGTGTTGCTCCATGCCGTGGGTCAGTTTGAGGTCTGTCCCGCACACCTTACCGTGGAGCCCAACTGTGAGGCTGCAGGTCCCTGTCCTCTCGCAGAGTTCACTGAAACGTAAGAGGTGAGCCCAACCACACAAGGCCACGTAAGGCCTCTGCGACTCATTGAAGGCCATCGTGTCTTCCCTTGGCCTCCTGGGAACCCCCTGGCCCCAGGATGCAGCTTCGGTAGCCCAGGGCAACCGGCGGAGGGGGGCGGGCGGGGCTGCAGGAGGGTGGAACGCTGAGGTCACAGAGGGTGTGGGTGTGGCCACCTCTGCTGTGACTGAACCAAGGGCGTGGGTGGGGGGCTGGGGGTCCAGGGCAGGGCCCTCAGAGCCCGGTAGGCCCAGGGGGGCGGCGCAAGCACCTAGGCCCAGGCCGAAGAGCGCCTTCTTGGTCTGCGCGGCAGGCCGGCCTCTCGCCTTGCCACTCAGGCCGCCCTCCCTCTTGAAGTGTGTGTGGCACGCGTCCGCGGAGTACACCTCGCTGCACAGGTAGCCGTGGGACTGGGCGTCGTAGCTTCCTGCGAGGCGGCCGGAGGTCCCGCAGGCGGGTGGGTCCCTGGGACAGACGCGCGGAGCGGCTCCTGCCCGGCCCCCCTGAGAACCGTCGCCGTTCCGTAAGGCGGGGCGCCTGCTTCAGAATGTAAATCACGTGTCCGCTCTATGGATACGCTGTTTAGTTTACCAGGCAAGACTTTCTTGGTGAAAGAAGCAGCGTTGGCTTGCATCCTCGAGCAGGCTTGTCATCTGGCTGTGCACTGGTACTCTCTCTCTGGGTGTGCTAGTCCGCAGGGCAGGGCATCCCCTGGGCAGGGTGGAGCGTGATCTCTGCGGCCTCGTCTTGCAGCTCCTTCCTTTCATTCTCAATCATCCTGCCCACAGTGGCCTCCTCTCAGGCCTGCATACTTACAACGGCGCATTGCCCGTGCTGCCCCTCTGCAGGAAGTGTCCCTCTGTTTAGTTTGCAGCTGACTGATGCCGCCTCACCCTTCTCATCTCTTCTCAGGTGTCACTTGGTCAAGAAAGCGTCCCCTTACCTACTCAACTCATCTCGTCTCCCTACCGTAGCTCACGTGACACCACGCACCTCTCGCTTATGGCCGTCATCGCCTTTCGCATCCAGTTTCAGGTAGGTAAGTTTACCCCGTGGCCCGTGAGGAAGAAGAGATCACGCCTGTTTTGCTTACTCTTGATTCCCAGCGACTAGCCCGGTTACTGATAACCTCTGTTAGAGGGAGAAAGGAATGCACCCAATCCCTGGTGAAGCCCCGACCGTTTTCCTTTCTAGTGTCCCTCGTACTCCTCCCTGCCGTCTGTGTCGCCCTTACTCCGCGTCTACCGTTTATGAGTTTACACCTGGGTTACGGTGACTGCTTCGGAGAATCGCATGCCTTTCTACCTCCCTCGCTGCGACCTCTCCTACACCTCCTAGGGCTCTTGGGTTATGCCCTTGCCCTCTTCCGAGCCGTCCGTGGCACCCGCTGTCAACCCCGTACGGCCAAGCTCCTAAGACTGACACTCCAGGCCCTCCGTAATTTGGCTTCAGTTTCACTTTCTAGACGTTTCAAGAAAGAACGGGGTCTAAATATCTGTGCACCTCTGCTCCGTTTCATATCTACCCACGAGGTTAATTTTTTTGTTTCTTCCAGTCCACCTATTTTGCACCTCCGTCTCTGCGAAGACTTCACTGAGAATCCAAGCGATTTCTGGATCCCTTCTCTCCCCTGAAGCTGTAAACAGTTTAACAAGACAGGTGCGGAACTGCCGTAAGGTAATCTACATCTTGTCTCCCTCTCTGGTATCTAACCTCCCTGCGAATGGGGGTACGTCTCCGTGTCCTGTGCGGTTTTCAGCACAGTACTCTCTACACGTAGTGGATATTTGATTTGGTAAGTGACCGAATAAGTGAATGAGTCACCAAGATAAGGGTATTGTCTCATTCTTTCTCGCTTTTTCCACTTCCAAGTTTCTTTAGTTAGTTTCCTCAGACAAAAGGTTTCTTTGTAGCTACACAGTGGCCAGGTCCAGAGAATGTTGCAGATAGCTGCTGAAAACATCCCTCCTCCACTTGAGAATGGCTTGCTCTCCCTCTCAAGCGGAGAGAGCTGGGATTCGATATTTAATTAAGCGCCTCTGTTCACTTGGCATTTAGAGGCACTAGGGGGCGTTAGTGCTCTACACCCGGTGAAATGCCTGTTTCGTTTGTGATTTTCCTTTGTGAAAAACAACTATGCACAGAGTGTTTTGTGCCAATTTTCCATCCTTTTAGATTGACGGAAAGCATTTTACCTACGTAGAAACAGAAAACGAATAGAAAGAGCGTCGCATTGCGTTTAATGAAAGCTTAGGGCGGTCTCGGTGGTACGTTAGTGAAGTTATCTGGGGACACCTTAGCCACGTACATTGTGTTGGAGAGGCACCGAGAATTCATTCAGGAGTTCTCAAAGTTCGAGGACACAGTTGCCTTACACGTAGGCACGGTGGCAGCCGTGGACATGGCAGTGATTTGGAGAATGTTGTACTAGTCGGCTCTTGCTGTGATAATGCTTTGCAACAAATCTCCCCAAAACTCACTTACATAAAGAAGAATCTAGTTTTCTCGGACCTGTGGGCTAGCTGCAGCTGCTCTCTTGTAGACCTCTCGATGGCGGGTGTTGCTCCATGCCGTAGGTCAGTTTGAGGTCTGTCCCGCACACCTTACCGTGGAGCCCAACTGTGAGGCTGCAGCTCCCTGTCCTCTCGCAGAGTTCACTGAAACGTAAGAGGTGAGCCCAACCACACAAGGCCACGTAAGGCCTCTGCGACTCATTGAAGGCCATCGTGTCTTCCCTTGGCCTCCTGGGAACCCCCTGGCCCCAGGATGCAGCTTCGGTAGCCCAGGGCAACCGGCGGAGGGGGGCGGGCGGGGCTGCAGGAGGGTGGAACGCGGAGGTCACAGAGGGTGTGGGTGTGGCCACCTCTGCTGTGACTGAACCAAGGGCGTGGGTGGGGGGCTGGGGGTCCAGGGCAGGGCCCTCAGAGCCCGGTAGGCCCAGGGGGGCGGCGCAAGCACCTAGGCCCAGGCCGAAGAGCGCCTTCTTGGTCTGCGCGGCAGGCCGGCCTCTCGCCTTGCCACTCAGGCCGCCCTCCCTCTTGAAGTGTGTGTGGCACGCGTCCGCGGAGTACACCTCGCTGCACAGGTAGCCGTGGGACTGGGCGTCGTAGCTTCCTGCGAGGCGGCCGGAGGTCCCACAGGCGGGTGGGTCCCTGGGACAGACGCGCGGAGCGGCTCCTGCCCGGCCCCCCTGAGAACCGTCGCTGTTCCGTAAGGCGGGGCGCCTGCTTCAGAATGTAAATCACGTGTCCGCTCTATGGATACGCTGTTTAGTTTACCAGGCAAGACTTTCTTGGTGAAAGAAGCAACGTTGGCTTGCATCGTCGAGCAGGCTTGTCATCTGGCTGTGCACTGGTACTCTCTCTCTGGGTGTGCTAGTCCGCAGGGCAGGGCATCCCCTGGGCAGGGTGGAGCGTGATCTCTGCGGCCTCGTCTTGCAGCTCCTTCCTTTCATTCTCAATCATCCTGCCCACAGTGGCCTCCTCTCAGGCCTGCATACTTACAACGGCGCATTGCCCGTGCTGCCCCTCTGCAGGAAGTGTCCCTCTGTTTAGTTTGCAGCTGACTGATGCCGCCTCACCCTTCTCATGTCTTCTCAGGTGTCACTTGGTCAAGAAAGCGTCCCCTTACCTACTCAACTCATCTCGTCTCCCTACCGTAGCTCACGTGACACCACGCACCTCTCGCTTATGGCCGTCATCGCCTTTCGCATCCAGTTTCAGGTAGGTAAGTTTACCCCGTGGTCCGTGAGGAAGAAGAGATCACGCCTGTTTTGCTTACTCTTGATTCCCAGCGACTAGCCCGGTTACTGATAACCTCTGTTAGAGGGAGAAAGGAATGCACCCAATCCCTGGTGAAGCCCCGACCGTTTTCCTTTCTAGTGTCCCTCGTACTCCTCCCTGCCGTCTGTGTCGCCCTTACTCCGCGTCTACCGTTTATGAGTTTACACCTGGGTTACGGTGACTGCTTCGGAGAATCGCATGCCTTTCTACCTCCCTCGCTGCGACCTCTCCTACACCTCCCAGGGCTCTTGGGTTATGCCCTTGCCCTCTTCCGAGCCGTCCGTGGCACCCGCTGTCCACCCCGTACGGCCAAGCTCCTAAGACTGACACTCCAGGCCCTCCGTAATTTGGCTTCAGTTTCACTTTCTAGACGTTTCAAGAAAGAACGGGGTCTAAATATCTGTGCACCTCTGCTCCGTTTCATATCTACCCACGAGGTTAATTTTTTTGTTTCTTCCAGTCCACCTATTTTGCACCTCCGTCTCTGCGAAGACTTCACTGAGAATCCAAGCGATTTCTGAATCCCTTCTCTCCCCTGAAGCTGTAAACAGTTTAACAAGACAGGTGCGGAACTGCCGTAAGGTAATCTACATCTTGTCTCCCTCTCTGGTATCTAACCTCCCTGCGAATGGGGGTACGTCTCCGTGTTCTGTGCGGTTTTCAGCACAGTACTCTCTACACGTAGTGGATATTTGATTTGGTAAGTGACCGAATAAGTGAATGAGTCACCAAGATAAGGGTATTGTCTCATTCTTTCTCGCTTTTTCCACTTCCAAGTTTCTTTAGTTAGTTTCCTCAGACAAAAGGTTTCTTTGTAGCTACACAGTGGCCAGGTCCAGAGAATGTTGCAGATAGCTGCTGAAAACATCCCTCCTCCACTTGAGAATGGCTTGCTCTCCCTCTCAAGCGGAGAGAGCTGGGATTCGATATTTAATTAAGCGCCTCTGTTCACTTGGCATTTAGAGGCACTAGGGGGCGTTAGTGCTCTACACCCGGTGAAATGCCTGTTTCGTTTGTGATTTTCCTTTGTGAAAAACAACTATGCACAGAGTGTTTTGTGCCAATTTTCCATCCTTTTAGATTGACGGAAAGCATTTTACCTACGTAGAAACAGAAAACGAATAGAAAGAGCGTCGCATTGCGCTTACTGAAAGCTTAGGGCGGTCTCGGTGGTACGTTAGTGAAGTTATCTGGGGACACCTTAGCCACGTACATTGTGTTGGAGAGGCACCGAGAATTCATTCAGGAGTTCTCAAAGTTCGAGGACACAGTTGCCTTACACGTAGACACGGTGGCAGCCGTGGACATGGCAGTGATTTGGAGAATGTTGTACTAGTCGGCTCTCGCTGTGATAATGCTTTGCAACAAATCTCCCCAAAACTCACTTACATAAAGAAGAATCTAGTTTTCTCGGACCTGTGGGCTAGCTGCAGCGGCTCTCTTGTAGACCTCTCGATGGCGGGTGTTGCTCCATGCCGTGGGTCAGTTTGAGGTCTGTCCCGCACACCTTACCGTGGAGCCCAACTGTGAGGCTGCAGGTCCCTGTCCTCTCGCAGAGTTCACTGAAACGTAAGAGGTGAGCCCAACCACACAAGGCCACGTAAGGCCTCTGCGACTCATTGAAGGCCATCGTGTCTTCCCTTGGCCTCCTGGGAACCCCCTGGCCCCAGGATGCAGCTTCGGTAGCCCAGGGCAACCGGCGGAGGGGGGCGGGCGGGGCTGCAGGAGGGTGGAACGCTGAGGTCACAGAGGGTGTGGGTGTGGCCACCTCTGCTGTGACTGAACCAAGGGCGTGGGTGGGGGGCTGGGGGTCCAGGGCAGGGCCCTCAGAGCCCAGTAGGCCCAGGGGGGCGGCGCAAGCACCTAGGCCCAGGCCGAAGAGCGCCTTCTTGGTCTGCGCGGCAGGCCGGCCTCTCGCCTTGCCACTCAGGCCGCCCTCCCTCTTGAAGTGTGTGTGGCACGCGTCCGCGGAGTACACCTCGCTGCACAGGTAGCCGTGGGACTGGGCGTCGTAGCTTCCTGCGAGGCGGCCGGAGGTCCCGCAGGCGGGTGGGTCCCTGGGACAGACGCGCGGAGCGGCTCCTGCCCGGCCCCCCTGAGAACCGTCGCCGTTCCGTAAGGCGGGGCGCCTGCTTCAGAATGTAAATCACGTGTCCGCTCTATGGATACGCTGTTTAGTTTACCAGGCAAGACTTTCTTGGTGAAAGAAGCAGCGTTGGCTTGCATCCTCGAGCAGGCTTGTCATCTGGCTGTGCACTGGTACTCTCTCTCTGGGTGTGCTAGTCCACAGGGCAGGGCATCCCCTGGGCAGGGTGGAGCGTGATCTCTGCGGCCTCGTCTTGCAGCTCCTTCCTTTCATTCTCAATCATCCTGCCCACAGTGGCCTCCTCTCAGGCCTGCATACTTACAACGGCGCATTGCCCGTGCTGCCCCTCTGCAGGAAGTGTCCCTCTGTTTAGTTTGCAGCTGACTGATGCCGCCTCACCCTTCTCATCTCTTCTCAGGTGTCACTTGGTCAAGAAAGCGTCCCCTTACCTACTCAACTCATCTCGTCTCCCTACCGTAGCTCACGTGACACCACGCACCTCTCGCTTATGGCCGTCATCGCCTTTCGCATCCAGTTTCAGGTAGGTAAGTTTACCCCGTGGTCCGTGAGGAAGAAGAGATCACGCCTGTTTTGCTTACTCTTGATTCCCAGCGACTAGCCCGGTTACTGATAACCTCTGTTAGAGGGAGAAAGGAATGCACCCAATCCCTGGTGAAGCCCCGACCGTTTTCCTTTCTAGTGTCCCTCGTACTCCTCCCTGCCGTCTGTGTCGCCCTTACTCCGCGTCTACCGTTTATGAGTTTACACCTGGGTTACGGTGACTGCTTCGGAGAATCGCATGCCTTTCTACCTCCCTCGCTGCGACCTCTCCTACACCTCCCAGGGCTCTTGGGTTATGCCCTTGCCCTCTTCCGAGCCGTCCGTGGCACCCGCTGTCAACCCCGTACGGCCAAGCTCCTAAGACTGACACTCCAGGCCCTCCGTAATTTGGCTTCAGTTTCACTTTCTAGACGTTTCAAGAAAGAACGGGGTCTAAATATCTGTGCACCTCTGCTCCGTTTCATATCTACCCACGAGGTTAATTTTTTTGTTTCTTCCAGTCCACCTATTTTGCACCTCCGTCTCTGCGAAGACTTCACTGAGAATCCAAGCGATTTCTGGATCCCTTCTCTCCCCTGAAGCTGTAAACAGTTTAACAAGACAGGTGCGGAACTGCCGTAAGGTAATCTACATCTTGTCTCCCTCTCTGGTATCTAACCTCCCTGCGAATGGGGGTACGTCTCCGTGTCCTGTGCGGTTTTCAGCACAGTACTCTCTACACGTAGTGGATATTTGATTTGGTAAGTGACCGAATAAGTGAATGAGTCACCAAGATAAGGGTATTGTCTCATTCTTTCTCGCTTTTTCCACTTCCAAGTTTCTTTAGTTAGTTTCCTCAGACAAAAGGTTTCTTTGTAGCTACACAGTGGCCAGGTCCAGAGAATGTTGCAGATAGCTGCTGAAAACATCCCTCCTCCACTTGAGAATGGCTTGCTCTCCCTCTCAAGCGGAGAGAGCTGGGATTCGATATTTAATTAAGCGCCTCTGTTCACTTGGCATTTAGAGGCACTAGGGGGCGTTAGTGCTCTACACCCGGTGAAATGCCTGTTTCTTTTGTGATTTTCCTTTGTGAAAAACAACTATGCACAGAGTGTTTTGTGCCAATTTTCCATCCTTTTAGATTGACGGAAAGCATTTTACCTACGTAGAAACAGAAAACGAATAGAAAGAGCGTCGCATTGCGTTTAATGAAAGCTTAGGGCGGTCTCGGTGGTACGTTAGTGAAGTTATCTGGGGACACCTTAGCCACGTACATTGTGTTGGAGAGGCACCGAGAATTCATTCAGGAGTTCTCAAAGTTCGAGGACACAGTTGCCTTACACGTAGGCACGGTGGCAGCCGTGGACATGGCAGTGATTTGGAGAATGTTGTACTAGTCGGCTCTCGCTGTGATAATGCTTTGCAACAAATCTCCCCAAAACTCACTTACATAAAGAAGAATCTAGTTTTCTCGGACCTGTGGGCTAGCTGCAGCGGCTCTCTTGTAGACCTCTCGATGGCGGGTGTTGTTCCATGCCGTGGGTCAGTTTGAGGTCTGTCCCGCACACCTTACCGTGGAGCCCAACTGTGAGGCTGCAGGTCCCTGTCCTCTCGCAGAGTTCACTGAAACGTAAGAGGTGAGCCCAACCACACAAGGCCACGTAAGGCCTCTGCGACTCATTGAAGGCCATCGTGTCTTCCCTTGGCCTCCTGGGAACCCCCTGGCCCCAGGATGCAGCTTCGGTAGCCCAGGGCAACCGGCAGAGGGGGGCGGGCGGGGCTGCAGGAGGGTGGAACGCGGAGGTCACAGAGGGTGTGGGTGTGGCCACCTCTACTGTGACTGAACCAAGGGCGTGGGTGGGGGGCTGGGGGTCCAGGGCAGGGCCCTCAGAGCCCGGTAGGCCCAGGGGGATGGCGCAAGCACCTAGGCCCAGGCCGAAGAGCGCCTTCTTGGTCTGCGTGGCACGCCGGCCTCTCGCCTTGCCACTCAGGCCGCCCTGCCACTTGAAGTGTGTGTGGCACGCGTCCGCGGAGTACACCTCGCTGCACAGGTAGCCGTGGGACTGGGCGTCGTAGCTTCCTGCGAGGCGGCCGGAGGTCCCGCAGGCGGGTGGGTCCCTGGGACAGACGTGCGGAGCGGCTCCATCCCGGCCCCACTGAGAACCGTCGCCGTTCCGTAAGGCGGGGCGCCTGCTTCAGAATGTAAATCACGTGTCCGTTCTATGGATACGCTGTTTAGTTTACCAGGCAAGACTTTCTTGGTGAAAGAAGCAGCGTTGGCTTGCATCGTCGAGCAGGCTTGTCATCTGGCTGTGCACTGGTACTCTCTCTCTGGGTGTGCTAGTCCGCAGGGCAGGGCATCCCCTGGGCAGGGTGGAGCGTGATCTCTGCGGCCTCGTCTTGCAGCTCCTTCCTTTCATTCTCAATCATCCTGCCCACAGTGGCCTCCTCTCAGGCCTGCATACTTACAACGGCGCATTGCCCGTGCTGCCCCTCTGCAGGAAGTGTCCCTCTGTTTAGTTTGCAGCTGACTGATGCCGCCTCACCCTTCTCATCTCTTCTCAGGTGTCACTTGGTCAAGAAAGCGTCCCCTTACCTACTCAACTCATCTCGTCTCCCTACCGTAGCTCACGTGACACCACGCACCTCTCGCTTATGGCCGTCATCGCCTTTCGCATCCAGTTTCAGGTAGGTAAGTTTACCCCGTGGTCCGTGAGGAAGAAGAGATCACGCCTGTTTTGCTTACTCTTGATTCCCAGCGACTAGCCCGGTTACTGATAACCTCTGTTAGAGGGAGAAAGGAATGCACCCAATCCCTGGTGAAGCCCCGACCGTTTTCCTTTCTAGTGTCCCTCGTACTCCTCCCTGCTGTCTGTGTCGCCCTTACTCCGCGTCTACCGTTTATGAGTTTACACCTGGGTTACGGTGACTGCTTCGGAGAATCGCATGCCTTTCTACCTCCCTCGCTGCGACCTCTCCTACACCTCCCAGGGCTCTTGGGTTATGCCCTTGCCCTCTTCCGAGCCGTCCGTGGCACCCGCTGTCAACCCCGTACGGCCAAGCTCCTAAGACTGACACTCCAGGCCCTCCGTAATTTGGCTTCAGTTTCACTTTCTAGACGTTTCAAGAAAGAACGGGGTCTAAATATCTGTGCACCTCTGCTCCGTTTCATATCTACCCACGAGGTTAATTTTTTTGTTTCTTCCAGTCCACCTATTTTGCACCTCCGTCTCTGCGAAGACTTCACTGAGAATCCAAGCGATTTCTGGATCCCTTCTCTCCCCTGAAGCTGTAAACAGTTTAACAAGACAGGTGCGGAACTGCCGTAAGGTAATCTACATCTTGTCTCCCTCTCTGGTATCTAACCTCCCTGCGAATGGGGGTACGTCTCCGTGTCCTGTGCGGTTTTCAGCACAGTACTCTCTACACGTAGTGGATATTTGATTTGGTAAGTGACCGAATAAGTGAATGAGTCACCAAGATAAGGGTATTGTCTCATTCTTTCTCGCTTTTTCCACTTCCAAGTTTCTTTAGTTAGTTTCCTCAGACAAAAGGTTTCTTTGTAGCTACACAGTGGCCAGGTCCAGAGAATGTTGCAGATAGCTGCTGAAAACATCCCTCCTCCACTTGAGAATGGCTTGCTCTCCCTCTCAAGCGGAGAGAGCTGGGATTCGATATTTAATTAAGCGCCTCTGTTCACTTGGCATTTAGAGGCACTAGGGGGCGTTAGTGCTCTACACCCGGTGAAATGCCTGTTTCTTTTGTGATTTTCCTTTGTGAAAAACAACTATGCACAGAGTGTTTTGTGCCAATTTTCCATCCTTTTAGATTGACGGAAAGCATTTTACCTACGTAGAAACAGAAAACGAATAGAAAGAGCGTCGCATTGCGTTTAATGAAAGCTTAGGGCGGTCTCGGTGGTACGTTAGTGAAGTTATCTGGGGACACCTTAGCCACGTACATTGTGTTGGAGAGGCACCGAGAATTCATTCAGGAGTTCTCAAAGTTCGAGGACACTGTTGCCTTACACGTAGGCACGGTGGCAGCCGTGGACATGGCAGTGATTTGGAGAATGTTGTACTAGTCGGCTCTCGCTGTGATAATGCTTTGCAACAAATCTCCCCAAAACTCACTTACATAAAGAAGAATCTAGTTTTCTCGGACCTGTGGGCTAGCTGCAGCGGCTCTCTTGTAGACCTCTCGATGGCGGGTGTTGTTCCATGCCGTGGGTCAGTTTGAGGTCTGTCCCGCACACCTTACCGTGGAGCCCAACTGTGAGGCTGCAGGTCCCTGTCCTCTCGCAGAGTTCACTGAAACGTAAGAGGTGAGCCCAACCACACAAGGCCACGTAAGGCCTCTGCGACTCATTGAAGGCCATCGTGTCTTCCCTTGGCCTCCTGGGAACCCCCTGGCCCCAGGATGCAGCTTCGGTAGCCCAGGGCAACCGGCGGAGGGGGGCGGGCGGGGCTGCAGGAGGGTGGAACGCTGAGGTCACAGAGGGTGTGGGTGTGGCCACCTCTGCTGTGACTGAACCAAGGGCGTGGGTGGGGGGCTGGGGGTCCAGGGCAGGGCCCTCAGAGCCCGGTAGGCCCAGGGGGGCGGCGCAAGCACCTAGGCCCAGGCCGAAGAGCGCCTTCTTGGTCTGCGCGGCAGGCCAGCCTCTCGCCTTGCCACTCAGGCCGCCCTCCCACTTGAAGTGTGTGTGGCACGCGTCCGCGGAGTACACCTCGCTGCACAGGTAGCCGTGGGACTGGGCGTCGTAGCTTCCTGCGAGGCGGCCGGAGGTCCCGCAGGCGGGTGGGTCCCTGGGACAGACGCGCGGAGCGGCTCCTGCCCGGCCCCCCTGAGAACCGTCGCCGTTCCGTAAGGCGGGGCGCCTGCTTCAGAATGTAAATCACGTGTCCGCTCTATGGATACGCTGTTTAGTTTACCAGGCAAGACTTTCTTGGTGAAAGAAGCAGCGTTGGCTTGCATCCTCGAGCAGGCTTGTCATCTGGCTGTGCACTGGTACTCTCTCTCTGGGTGTGCTAGTCCGCAGGGCAGGGCATCCCCTGGGCAGGGTGGAGCGTGATCTCTGCGGCCTCGTCTTGCAGCTCCTTCCTTTCATTCTCAATCATCCTGCCCACAGTGGCCTCCTCTCAGGCCTGCATACTTACAACGGCGCATTGCCCGTGCTGCCCCTCTGCAGGAAGTGTCCCTCTGTTTAGTTTGCAGCTGACTGATGCCGCCTCACCCTTCTCATCTCTTCTCAGGTGTCACTTGGTCAAGAAACCGTCCCCTTACCTACTCAACTCATCTCGTCTCCCTACCGTAGCTCACGTGACACCACGCACCTCTCGCTTATGGCCGTCATCGCCTTTCGCATCCAGTTTCAGGTAGGTAAGTTTACCCCGTGGCCCGTGAGGAAGAAGAGATCACGCCTGTTTTGCTTACTCTTGATTCCCAGCGACTAGCCCGGTTACTGATAACCTCTGTTAGAGGGAGAAAGGAATGCACCCAATCCCTGGTGAAGCCCCGACCGTTTTCCTTTCTAGTGTCCCTCGTACTCCTCCCTGCCATCTGTGTCGCCCTTACTCCGCGTCTACCGTTTATGAGTTTACACCTGGGTTACGGTGACTGCTTCGGAGAATCGCATGCCTTTCTACCTCCCTCGCTGCAACCTCTCCTACACCTCCCAGGGCTCTTGGGTTATGCCCTTGCCCTCTTCCGAGCCGTCCGTGGCACCCGCTGTCAACCCCGTACGGCCAAGCTCCTAAGACTGACACTCCAGGCCCTCCGTAATTTGGCTTCAGTTTCACTTTCTAGACGTTTCAAGAAAGAACGGGGTCTAAATATCTGGGCACCTCTGCTCCGTTTCATATCTACCCACGAGGTTAATTTTTTTGTTTCTTCCAGTCCACCTATTTTGCACCTCCGTCTCTGCGAAGACTTCACTGAGAATCCAAGCGATTTCTGGATCCCTTCTCTCCCCTGAAGCTGTAAACAGTTTAACAAGACAGGTGCGGAACTGCCGTAAGGTAATCTACATCTTGTCTCCCTCTCTGGTATCTAACCTCCCTGCGAATGGGGGTACGTCTCCGTGTTCTGTGCGGTTTTCAGCACAGTACTCTCTACACGTAGTGGATATTTGATTTGGTAAGTGACCGAATAAGTGAATGAGTCACCAAGATAAGGGTATTGTCTCATTCTTTCTCGCTTTTTCCACTTCCAAGTTTCTTTAGTTAGTTTCTTCAGACAAAAGGTTTCTTTGTAGCTACACAGTGGCCAGGTCCAGAGAATGTTGCAGATAGCTGCTGAAAACATCCCTCCTCCACTTGAGAATGGCTTGCTCTCCCTCTCAAGCGGAGAGAGCTGGGATTCGATATTTAATTAAGCGCCTCTGTTCACTTGGCATTTAGAGGCACTAGGGGGCGTTAGTGCTCTACACCCGGTGAAATGCCTGTTTCGTTTGTGATTTTCCTTTGTGAAAAACAACTATGCACAGAGTGTTTTGTGCCAATTTTCCATCCTTTTAGATTGACGGAAAGCATTTTACCTACGTAGAAACAGAAAACGAATAGAAAGAGCGTCGCATTGCGTTTAATGAAAGCTTAGGGCGGTCTCGGTGGTACGTTAGTGAAGTTATCTGGGGACACCTTAGCCACGTACATTGTGTTGGAGAGGCACCGAGAATTCATTCAGGAGTTCTCAAAGTTCGAGGACACAGTTGCCTTACACGTAGGCACGGTGGCAGCCGTGGACATGGCAGTGATTTGGAGAATGTTGTACTAGTCGGCTCTTGCTGTGATAATGCTTTGCAACAAATCTCCCCAAAACTCACTTACATAAAGAAGAATCTAGTTTTCTCGGACCTGTGGGCTAGCTGCAGCTGCTCTCTTGTAGACCTCTCGATGGCGGGTGTTGCTCCATGCCGTAGGTCAGTTTGAGGTCTGTCCCGCACACCTTACCGTGGAGCCCAACTGTGAGGCTGCAGCTCCCTGTCCTCTCGCAGAGTTCACTGAAACGTAAGAGGTGAGCCCAACCACACAAGGCCACGTAAGGCCTCTGCGACTCATTAAAGGCCATCGTGTCTTCCCTTGGCCTCCTGGGAACCCCCTGGCCCCAGGATGCAGCTTCGGTAGCCCAGGGCAACCGGCGGAGGGGGGCGGGCGGGGCTGCAGGAGGGTGGAACGCGGAGGTCACAGAGGGTGTGGGTGTGGCCACCTCTGCTGTGACTGAACCAAGGGCGTGGGTGGGGGGCTGGGGGTCCAGGGCAGGGCCCTCAGAGCCCGGTAGGCCCAGGGGGGCGGCGCAAGCACCTAGGCCCAGGCCGAAGAGCGCCTTCTTGGTCTGCGCGGCAGGCCGGCCTCTCGCCTTGCCACTCAGGCCGCCCTCCCTCTTGAAGTGTGTGTGGCACGCGTCCGCGGAGTACACCTCGCTGCACAGGTAGCCGTGGGACTGGGCGTCGTAGCTTCCTGCGAGGCGGCCGGAGGTCCCACAGGCGGGTGGGTCCCTGGGACAGACGCGCGGAGCGGCTCCTGCCCGGCCCCCCTGAGAACCGTCGCTGTTCCGTAAGGCGGGGCGCCTGCTTCAGAATGTAAATCACGTGTCCGCTCTATGGATACGCTGTTTAGTTTACCAGGCAAGACTTTCTTGGTGAAAGAAGCAACGTTGGCTTGCATCGTCGAGCAGGCTTGTCATCTGGCTGTGCACTGGTACTCTCTCTCTGGGTGTGCTAGTCCGCAGGGCAGGGCATCCCCTGGGCAGGGTGGAGCGTGATCTCTGCGGCCTCGTCTTGCAGCTCCTTCCTTTCATTCTCAATCATCCTGCCCACAGTGGCCTCCTCTCAGGCCTGCATACTTACAACGGCGCATTGCCCGTGCTGCCCCTCTGCAGGAAGTGTCCCTCTGTTTAGTTTGCAGCTGACTGATGCCGCCTCACCCTTCTCATGTCTTCTCAGGTGTCACTTGGTCAAGAAAGCGTCCCCTTACCTACTCAACTCATCTCGTCTCCCTACCGTAGCTCACGTGACACCACGCACCTCTCGCTTATGGCCGTCATCGCCTTTCGCATCCAGTTTCAGGTAGGTAAGTTTACCCCGTGGTCCGTGAGGAAGAAGAGATCACGCCTGTTTTGCTTACTCTTGATTCCCAGCGACTAGCCCGGTTACTGATAACCTCTGTTAGAGGGAGAAAGGAATGCACCCAATCCCTGGTGAAGCCCCGACCGTTTTCCTTTCTAGTGTCCCTCGTACTCCTCCCTGCCGTCTGTGTCGCCCTTACTCCGCGTCTACCGTTTATGAGTTTACACCTGGGTTACGGTGACTGCTTCGGAGAATCGCATGCCTTTCTACCTCCCTCGCTGCGACCTCTCCTACACCTCCCAGGGCTCTTGGGTTATGCCCTTGCCCTCTTCCGAGCCGTCCGTGGCACCCGCTGTCCACCCCGTACGGCCAAGCTCCTAAGACTGACACTCCAGGCCCTCCGTAATTTGGCTTCAGTTTCACTTTCTAGACGTTTCAAGAAAGAACGGGGTCTAAATATCTGTGCACCTCTGCTCCGTTTCATATCTACCCACGAGGTTAATTTTTTTGTTTCTTCCAGTCCACCTATTTTGCACCTCCGTCTCTGCGAAGACTTCACTGAGAATCCAAGCGATTTCTGAATCCCTTCTCTCCCCTGAAGCTGTAAACAGTTTAACAAGACAGGTGCGGAACTGCCGTAAGGTAATCTACATCTTGTCTCCCTCTCTGGTATCTAACCTCCCTGCGAATGGGGGTACGTCTCCGTGTTCTGTGCGGTTTTCAGCACAGTACTCTCTACACGTAGTGGATATTTGATTTGGTAAGTGACCGAATAAGTGAATGAGTCACCAAGATAAGGGTATTGTCTCATTCTTTCTCGCTTTTTCCACTTCCAAGTTTCTTTAGTTAGTTTCCTCAGACAAAAGGTTTCTTTGTAGCTACACAGTGGCCAGGTCCAGAGAATGTTGCAGATAGCTGCTGAAAACATCCCTCCTCCACTTGAGAATGGCTTGCTCTCCCTCTCAAGCGGAGAGAGCTGGGATTCGATATTTAATTAAGCGCCTCTGTTCACTTGGCATTTAGAGGCACTAGGGGGCGTTAGTGCTCTACACCCGGTGAAATGCCTGTTTCGTTTGTGATTTTCCTTTGTGAAAAACAACTATGCACAGAGTGTTTTGTGCCAATTTTCCATCCTTTTAGATTGACGGAAAGCATTTTACCTACGTAGAAACAGAAAACGAATAGAAAGAGCGTCGCATTGCGCTTACTGAAAGCTTAGGGCGGTCTCGGTGGTACGTTAGTGAAGTTATCTGGGGACACCTTAGCCACGTACATTGTGTTGGAGAGGCACCGAGAATTCATTCAGGAGTTCTCAAAGTTCGAGGACACAGTTGCCTTACACGTAGACACGGTGGCAGCCGTGGACATGGCAGTGATTTGGAGAATGTTGTACTAGTCGGCTCTCGCTGTGATAATGCTTTGCAACAAATCTCCCCAAAACTCACTTACATAAAGAAGAATCTAGTTTTCTCGGACCTGTGGGCTAGCTGCAGCGGCTCTCTTGTAGACCTCTCGATGGCGGGTGTTGCTCCATGCCGTGGGTCAGTTTGAGGTCTGTCCCGCACACCTTACCGTGGAGCCCAACTGTGAGGCTGCAGGTCCCTGTCCTCTCGCAGAGTTCACTGAAACGTAAGAGGTGAGCCCAACCACACAAGGCCACGTAAGGCCTCTGCGACTCATTGAAGGCCATCGTGTCTTCCCTTGGCCTCCTGGGAACCCCCTGGCCCCAGGATGCAGCTTCGGTAGCCCAGGGCAACCGGCGGAGGGGGGCGGGCGGGGCTGCAGGAGGGTGGAACGCTGAGGTCACAGAGGGTGTGGGTGTGGCCACCTCTGCTGTGACTGAACCAAGGGCGTGGGTGGGGGGCTGGGGGTCCAGGGCAGGGCCCTCAGAGCCCGGTAGGCCCAGGGGGGCGGCGCAAGCACCTAGGCCCAGGCCGAAGAGCGCCTTCTTGGTCTGCGCGGCAGGCCGGCCTCTCGCCTTGCCACTCAGGCCGCCCTCCCACTTGAAGTGTGTGTGGCACGCGTCCGCGGAGTACACCTCGCTGCACAGGTAGCCGTGGGACTGGGCGTCGTAGCTTCCTGCGAGGCGGCCGGAGGTCCCGCAGGCGGGTGGGTCCCTGGGACAGACGCGCGGAGCGGCTCCTGCCCGGCCCCCCTGAGAACCGTCGCCGTTCCGTAAGGCGGGGCGCCTGCTTCAGAATGTAAATCACGTGTCCGCTCTATGGATACGCTGTTTAGTTTACCAGGCAAGACTTTCTTGGTGAAAGAAGCAGCGTTGGCTTGCATCCTCGAGCAGGCTTGTCATCTGGCTGTGCACTGGTACTCTCTCTCTGGGTGTGCTAGTCCGCAGGGCAGGGCATCCCCTGGGCAGGGTGGAGCGTGATCTCTGCGGCCTCGTCTTGCAGCTCCTTCCTTTCATTCTCAATCATCCTGCCCACAGTGGCCTCCTCTCAGGCCTGCATACTTACAACGGCGCATTGCCCGTGCTGCCCCTCTGCAGGAAGTGTCCCTCTGTTTAGTTTGCAGCTGACTGATGCCGCCTCACCCTTCTCATCTCTTCTCAGGTGTCACTTGGTCAAGAAACCGTCCCCTTACCTACTCAACTCATCTCGTCTCCCTACCGTAGCTCACGTGACACCACGCACCTCTCGCTTATGGCCGTCATCGCCTTTCGCATCCAGTTTCAGGTAGGTAAGTTTACCCCGTGGCCCGTGAGGAAGAAGAGATCACGCCTGTTTTGCTTACTCTTGATTCCCAGCGACTAGCCCGGTTACTGATAACCTCTGTTAGAGGGAGAAAGGAATGCACCCAATCCCTGGTGAAGCCCCGACCGTTTTCCTTTCTAGTGTCCCTCGTACTCCTCCCTGCCATCTGTGTCGCCCTTACTCCGCGTCTACCGTTTATGAGTTTACACCTGGGTTACGGTGACTGCTTCGGAGAATCGCATGCCTTTCTACCTCCCTCGCTGCAACCTCTCCTACACCTCCCAGGGCTCTTGGGTTATGCCCTTGCCCTCTTCCGAGCCGTCCGTGGCACCCGCTGTCAACCCCGTACGGCCAAGCTCCTAAGACTGACACTCCAGGCCCTCCGTAATTTGGCTTCAGTTTCACTTTCTAGACGTTTCAAGAAAGAACGGGGTCTAAATATCTGGGCACCTCTGCTCCGTTTCATATCTACCCACGAGGTTAATTTTTTTGTTTCTTCCAGTCCACCTATTTTGCACCTCCGTCTCTGCGAAGACTTCACTGAGAATCCAAGCGATTTCTGGATCCCTTCTCTCCCCTGAAGCTGTAAACAGTTTAACAAGACAGGTGCGGAACTGCCGTAAGGTAATCTACATCTTGTCTCCCTCTCTGGTATCTAACCTCCCTGCGAATGGGGGTACGTCTCCGTGTTCTGTGCGGTTTTCAGCACAGTACTCTCTACACGTAGTGGATATTTGATTTGGTAAGTGACCGAATAAGTGAATGAGTCACCAAGATAAGGGTATTGTCTCATTCTTTCTCGCTTTTTCCACTTCCAAGTTTCTTTAGTTAGTTTCTTCAGACAAAAGGTTTCTTTGTAGCTACACAGTGGCCAGGTCCAGAGAATGTTGCAGATAGCTGCTGAAAACATCCCTCCTCCACTTGAGAATGGCTTGCTCTCCCTCTCAAGCGGAGAGAGCTGGGATTCGATATTTAATTAAGCGCCTCTGTTCACTTGGCATTTAGAGGCACTAGGGGGCGTTAGTGCTCTACACCCGGTGAAATGCCTGTTTCGTTTGTGATTTTCCTTTGTGAAAAACAACTATGCACAGAGTGTTTTGTGCCAATTTTCCATCCTTTTAGATTGACGGAAAGCATTTTACCTACGTAGAAACAGAAAACGAATAGAAAGAGCGTCGCATTGCGTTTAATGAAAGCTTAGGGCGGTCTCGGTGGTACGTTAGTGAAGTTATCTGGGGACACCTTAGCCACGTACATTGTGTTGGAGAGGCACCGAGAATTCATTCAGGAGTTCTCAAAGTTCGAGGACACAGTTGCCTTACACGTAGGCACGGTGGCAGCCGTGGACATGGCAGTGATTTGGAGAATGTTGTACTAGTCGGCTCTTGCTGTGATAATGCTTTGCAACAAATCTCCCCAAAACTCACTTACATAAAGAAGAATCTAGTTTTCTCGGACCTGTGGGCTAGCTGCAGCTGCTCTCTTGTAGACCTCTCGATGGCGGGTGTTGCTCCATGCCGTAGGTCAGTTTGAGGTCTGTCCCGCACACCTTACCGTGGAGCCCAACTGTGAGGCTGCAGCTCCCTGTCCTCTCGCAGAGTTCACTGAAACGTAAGAGGTGAGCCCAACCACACAAGGCCACGTAAGGCCTCTGCGACTCATTGAAGGCCATCGTGTCTTCCCTTGGCCTCCTGGGAACCCCCTGGCCCCAGGATGCAGCTTCGGTAGCCCAGGGCAACCGGCGGAGGGGGGCGGGCGGGGCTGCAGGAGGGTGGAACGCGGAGGTCACAGAGGGTGTGGGTGTGGCCACCTCTGCTGTGACTGAACCAAGGGCGTGGGTGGGGGGCTGGGGGTCCAGGGCAGGGCCCTCAGAGCCCGGTAGGCCCAGGGGGGCGGCGCAAGCACCTAGGCCCAGGCCGAAGAGCGCCTTCTTGGTCTGCGCGGCAGGCCGGCCTCTCGCCTTGCCACTCAGGCCGCCCTCCCTCTTGAAGTGTGTGTGGCACGCGTCCGCGGAGTACACCTCGCTGCACAGGTAGCCGTGGGACTGGGCGTCGTAGCTTCCTGCGAGGCGGCCGGAGGTCCCACAGGCGGGTGGGTCCCTGGGACAGACGCGCGGAGCGGCTCCTGCCCGGCCCCCCTGAGAACCGTCGCTGTTCCGTAAGGCGGGGCGCCTGCTTCAGAATGTAAATCACGTGTCCGCTCTATGGATACGCTGTTTAGTTTACCAGGCAAGACTTTCTTGGTGAAAGAAGCAACGTTGGCTTGCATCGTCGAGCAGGCTTGTCATCTGGCTGTGCACTGGTACTCTCTCTCTGGGTGTGCTAGTCCGCAGGGCAGGGCATCCCCTGGGCAGGGTGGAGCGTGATCTCTGCGGCCTCGTCTTGCAGCTCCTTCCTTTCATTCTCAATCATCCTGCCCACAGTGGCCTCCTCTCAGGCCTGCATACTTACAACGGCGCATTGCCCGTGCTGCCCCTCTGCAGGAAGTGTCCCTCTGTTTAGTTTGCAGCTGACTGATGCCGCCTCACCCTTCTCATGTCTTCTCAGGTGTCACTTGGTCAAGAAAGCGTCCCCTTACCTACTCAACTCATCTCGTCTCCCTACCGTAGCTCACGTGACACCACGCACCTCTCGCTTATGGCCGTCATCGCCTTTCGCATCCAGTTTCAGGTAGGTAAGTTTACCCCGTGGTCCGTGAGGAAGAAGAGATCACGCCTGTTTTGCTTACTCTTGATTCCCAGCGACTAGCCCGGTTACTGATAACCTCTGTTAGAGGGAGAAAGGAATGCACCCAATCCCTGGTGAAGCCCCGACCGTTTTCCTTTCTAGTGTCCCTCGTACTCCTCCCTGCCGTCTGTGTCGCCCTTACTCCGCGTCTACCGTTTATGAGTTTACACCTGGGTTACGGTGACTGCTTCGGAGAATCGCATGCCTTTCTACCTCCCTCGCTGCGACCTCTCCTACACCTCCCAGGGCTCTTGGGTTATGCCCTTGCCCTCTTCCGAGCCGTCCGTGGCACCCGCTGTCCACCCCGTACGGCCAAGCTCCTAAGACTGACACTCCAGGCCCTCCGTAATTTGGCTTCAGTTTCACTTTCTAGACGTTTCAAGAAAGAACGGGGTCTAAATATCTGTGCACCTCTGCTCCGTTTCATATCTACCCACGAGGTTAATTTTTTTGTTTCTTCCAGTCCACCTATTTTGCACCTCCGTCTCTGCGAAGACTTCACTGAGAATCCAAGCGATTTCTGAATCCCTTCTCTCCCCTGAAGCTGTAAACAGTTTAACAAGACAGGTGCGGAACTGCCGTAAGGTAATCTACATCTTGTCTCCCTCTCTGGTATCTAACCTCCCTGCGAATGGGGGTACGTCTCCGTGTTCTGTGCGGTTTTCAGCACAGTACTCTCTACACGTAGTGGATATTTGATTTGGTAAGTGACCGAATAAGTGAATGAGTCACCAAGATAAGGGTATTGTCTCATTCTTTCTCGCTTTTTCCACTTCCAAGTTTCTTTAGTTAGTTTCCTCAGACAAAAGGTTTCTTTGTAGCTACACAGTGGCCAGGTCCAGAGAATGTTGCAGATAGCTGCTGAAAACATCCCTCCTCCACTTGAGAATGGCTTGCTCTCCCTCTCAAGCGGAGAGAGCTGGGATTCGATATTTAATTAAGCGCCTCTGTTCACTTGGCATTTAGAGGCACTAGGGGGCGTTAGTGCTCTACACCCGGTGAAATGCCTGTTTCGTTTGTGATTTTCCTTTGTGAAAAACAACTATGCACAGAGTGTTTTGTGCCAATTTTCCATCCTTTTAGATTGACGGAAAGCATTTTACCTACGTAGAAACAGAAAACGAATAGAAAGAGCGTCGCATTGCGCTTACTGAAAGCTTAGGGCGGTCTCGGTGGTACGTTAGTGAAGTTATCTGGGGACACCTTAGCCACGTACATTGTGTTGGAGAGGCACCGAGAATTCATTCAGGAGTTCTCAAAGTTCGAGGACACAGTTGCCTTACACGTAGACACGGTGGCAGCCGTGGACATGGCAGTGATTTGGAGAATGTTGTACTAGTCGGCTCTCGCTGTGATAATGCTTTGCAACAAATCTCCCCAAAACTCACTTACATAAAGAAGAATCTAGTTTTCTCGGACCTGTGGGCTAGCTGCAGCGGCTCTCTTGTAGACCTCTCGATGGCGGGTGTTGCTCCATGCCGTGGGTCAGTTTGAGGTCTGTCCCGCACACCTTACCGTGGAGCCCAACTGTGAGGCTGCAGGTCCCTGTCCTCTCGCAGAGTTCACTGAAACGTAAGAGGTGAGCCCAACCACACAAGGCCACGTAAGGCCTCTGCGACTCATTGAAGGCCATCGTGTCTTCCCTTGGCCTCCTGGGAACCCCCTGGCCCCAGGATGCAGCTTCGGTAGCCCAGGGCAACCGGCGGAGGGGGGCGGGCGGGGCTGCAGGAGGGTGGAACGCTGAGGTCACAGAGGGTGTGGGTGTGGCCACCTCTGCTGTGACTGAACCAAGGGCGTGGGTGGGGGGCTGGGGGTCCAGGGCAGGGCCCTCAGAGCCCGGTAGGCCCAGGGGGGCGGCGCAAGCACCTAGGCCCAGGCCGAAGAGCGCCTTCTTGGTCTGCGCGGCAGGCCGGCCTCTCGCCTTGCCACTCAGGCCGCCCTCCCTCTTGAAGTGTGTGTGGCACGCGTCCGCGGAGTACACCTCGCTGCACAGGTAGCCGTGGGACTGGGCGTCGTAGCTTCCTGCGAGGCGGCCGGAGGTCCCGCAGGCGGGTGGGTCCCTGGGACAGACGCGCGGAGCGGCTCCTGCCCGGCCCCCCTGAGAACCGTCGCCGTTCCGTAAGGCGGGGCGCCTGCTTCAGAATGTAAATCACGTGTCCGCTCTATGGATACGCTGTTTAGTTTACCAGGCAAGACTTTCTTGGTGAAAGAAGCAGCGTTGGCTTGCATCGTCGAGCAGGCTTGTCATTTGGCTGTGCACTGGTACTCTCTCTCTGGGTGTGCTAGTCCGCAGGGCAGGGCATCCCCTGGGCAGGGTGGAGCGTGATCTCTGCGGCCTCGTCTTGCAGCTCCTTCCTTTCATTCTCAATCATCCTGCCCACAGTGGCCTCCTCTCAGGCCTGCATACTTACAACGGCGCATTGCCCGTGCTGCCCCTCTGCAGGAAGTGTCCCTCTGTTTAGTTTGCAGCTGACTGATGCCGCCTCACCCTTCTCATGTCTTCTCAGGTGTCACTTGGTCAAGAAAGCGTCCCCTTACCTACTCAACTCATCTCGTCTCCCTACCGTAGCTCACGTGACACCACGCACCTCTCGCTTATGGCCGTCATCGCCTTTCGCATCCAGTTTCAGGTAGGTAAGTTTACCCCGTGGTCCGTGAGGAAGAAGAGATCACGCCTGTTTTGCTTACTCTTGATTCCCAGCGACTAGCCCGGTTACTGATAACCTCTGTTAGAGGGAGAAAGGAATGCACCCAATCCCTGGTGAAGCCCCGACCGTTTTCCTTTCTAGTGTCCCTCGTACTCCTCCCTGCCGTCTGTGTCGCCCTTACTCCGCGTCTACCGTTTATGAGTTTACACCTGGGTTACGGTGACTGCTTCGGAGAATCGCATGCCTTTCTACCTCCCTCGCTGCGACCTCTCCTACACCTCCCAGGGCTCTTGGGTTATGCCCTTGCCCTCTTCCGAGCCGTCCGTGGCACCCGCTGTCAACCCCGTACGGCCAAGCTCCTAAGACTGACACTCCAGGCCCTCCGTAATTTGGCTTCAGTTTCACTTTCTAGACGTTTCAAGAAAGAACGGGGTCTAAATATCTGTGCACCTCTGCTCCGTTTCATATCTACCCACGAGGTTAATTTTTTTGTTTCTTCCAGTCCACCTATTTTGCACCTCCGTCTCTGCGAAGACTTCACTGAGAATCCAAGCGATTTCTGGATCCCTTCTCTCCCCTGAAGCTGTAAACAGTTTAACAAGACAGGTGCGGAACTGCCGTAAGGTAATCTACATCTTGTCTCCCTCTCTGGTATCTAACCTCCCTGCGAATGGGGGTACGTCTCCGTGTCCTGTGCGGTTTTCAGCACAGTACTCTCTACACGTAGTGGATATTTGATTTGGTAAGTGACCGAATAAGTGAATGAGTCACCAAGATAAGGGTATTGTCTCATTCTTTCTCGCTTTTTCCACTTCCAAGTTTCTTTAGTTAGTTTCCTCAGACAAAAGGTTTCTTTGTAGCTACACAGTGGCCAGGTCCAGAGAATGTTGCAGATAGCTGCTGAAAACATCCCTCCTCCACTTGAGAATGGCTTGCTCTCCCTCTCAAGCGGAGAGAGCTGGGATTCGATATTTAATTAAGCGCCTCTGTTCACTTGGCATTTAGAGGCACTAGGGGGCGTTAGTGCTCTACACCCGGTGAAATGCCTGTTTCGTTTGTGATTTTCCTTTGTGAAAAACAACTATGCACAGAGTGTTTTGTGCCAATTTTCCATCCTTTTAGATTGACGGAAAGCATTTTACCTACGTAGAAACAGAAAACGAATAGAAAGAGCGTCGCATTGCGTTTAATGAAAGCTTAGGGCGGTCTCGGTGGTACGTTAGTGAAGTTATCTGGGGACACCTTAGCCACGTACATTGTGTTGGAGAGGCACCGAGAATTCATTCAGGAGTTCTCAAAGTTCGAGGACACTGTTGCCTTACACGTAGGCACGGTGGCAGCCGTGGACATGGCAGTGATTTGGAGAATGTTGTACTAGTCGGCTCTCGCTGTGATAATGCTTTGCAACAAATCTCCCCAAAACTCACTTACATAAAGAAGAATCTAGTTTTCTCGGACCTGTGGGCTAGCTGCAGCGGCTCTCTTGTAGACCTCTCGATGGCGGGTGTTGTTCCATGCCGTGGGTCAGTTTGAGGTCTGTCCCGCACACCTTACCGTGGAGCCCAACTGTGAGGCTGCAGGTCCCTGTCCTCTCGCAGAGTTCACTGAAACGTAAGAGGTGAGCCCAACCACACAAGGCCACGTAAGGCCTCTGCGACTCATTGAAGGCCATCGTGTCTTCCCTTGGCCTCCTGGGAACCCCCTGGCCCCAGGATGCAGCTTCGGTAGCCCAGGGCAACCGGCAGAGGGGGGCGGGCGGGGCTGCAGGAGGGTGGAACGCGGAGGTCACAGAGGGTGTGGGTGTGGCCACCTCTACTGTGACTGAACCAAGGGCGTGGGTGGGGGGCTGGGGGTCCAGGGCAGGGCCCTCAGAGCCCGGTAGGCCCAGGGGGGTGGCGCAAGCACCTAGGCCCAGGCCGAAGAGCGCCTTCTTGGTCTGCGTGGCACGCCGGCCTCTCGCCTTGCCACTCAGGCCGCCCTGCCACTTGAAGTGTGTGTGGCACGCGTCCGCGGAGTACACCTCGCTGCACAGGTAGCCGTGGGACTGGGCGTCGTAGCTTCCTGCGAGGCGGCCGGAGGTCCCGCAGGCGGGTGGGTCCCTGGGACAGACGTGCGGAGCGGCTCCATCCCGGCCCCACTGAGAACCGTCGCCGTTCCGTAAGGCGGGGCGCCTGCTGCAGAATGTAAATCACGTGTCCGTTCTATGGATACGCTGTTTAGTTTACCAGGCAAGACTTTCTTGGTGAAAGAAGCAGCGTTGGCTTGCATCGTCGAGCAGGCTTGTCATCTGGCTGTGCACTGGTACTCTCTCTCTGGGTGTGCTAGTCCGCAGGGCAGGGCATCCCCTGGGCAGGGTGGAGCGTGATCTCTGCGGCCTCGTCTTGCAGCTCCTTCCTTTCATTCTCAATCATCCTGCCCACAGTGGCCTCCTCTCAGGCCTGCATACTTACAACGGCGCATTGCCCGTGCTGCCCCTCTGCAGGAAGTGTCCCTCTGTTTAGTTTGCAGCTGACTGATGCCGCCTCACCCTTCTCATCTCTTCTCAGGTGTCACTTGGTCAAGAAAGCGTCCCCTTACCTACTCAACTCATCTCGTCTCCCTACCGTAGCTCACGTGACACCACGCACCTCTCGCTTATGGCCGTCATCGCCTTTCGCATCCAGTTTCAGGTAGGTAAGTTTACCCCGTGGTCCGTGAGGAAGAAGAGATCACGCCTGTTTTGCTTACTCTTGATTCCCAGCGACTAGCCCGGTTACTGATAACCTCTGTTAGAGGGAGAAAGGAATGCACCCAATCCCTGGTGAAGCCCCGACCGTTTTCCTTTCTAGTGTCCCTCGTACTCCTCCCTGCCGTCTGTGTCGCCCTTACTCCGCGTCTACCGTTTATGAGTTTACACCTGGGTTACGGTGACTGCTTCGGAGAATCGCATGCCTTTCTACCTCCCTCGCTGCGACCTCTCCTACACCTCCCAGGGCTCTTGGGTTATGCCCTTGCCCTCTTCCGAGCCGTCCGTGGCACCCGCTGTCAACCCCGTACGGCCAAGCTCCTAAGACTGACACTCCAGGCCCTCCGTAATTTGGCTTCAGTTTCACTTTCTAGACGTTTCAAGAAAGAACGGGGTCTAAATATCTGTGCACCTCTGCTCCGTTTCATATCTACCCACGAGGTTAATTTTTTTGTTTCTTCCAGTCCACCTATTTTGCACCTCCGTCTCTGCGAAGACTTCACTGAGAATCCAAGCGATTTCTGGATCCCTTCTCTCCCCTGAAGCTGTAAACAGTTTAACAAGACAGGTGCGGAACTGCCGTAAGGTAATCTACATCTTGTCTCCCTCTCTGGTATCTAACCTCCCTGCGAATGGGGGTACGTCTCCGTGTTCTGTGCGGTTTTCAGCACAGTACTCTCTACACGTAGTGGATATTTGATTTGGTAAGTGACCGAATAAGTGAATGAGTCACCAAGATAAGGGTATTGTCTCATTCTTTCTCGCTTTTTCCACTTCCAAGTTTCTTTAGTTAGTTTCCTCAGACAAAAGGTTTCTTTGTAGCTACACAGTGGCCAGGTCCAGAGAATGTTGCAGATAGCTGCTGAAAACATCCCTCCTCCACTTGAGAATGGCTTGCTCTCCCTCTCAAGCGGAGAGAGCTGGGATTCGATATTTAATTAAGCGCCTCTGTTCACTTGGCATTTAGAGGCACTAGGGGGCGTTAGTGCTCTACACCCGGTGAAATGCCTGTTTCGTTTGTGATTTTCCTTTGTGAAAAACAACTATGCACAGAGTGTTTTGTGCCAATTTTCCATCCTTTTAGATTGACGGAAAGCATTTTACCTACGTAGAAACAGAAAACGAATAGAAAGAGCGTTGCATTGCGTTTAATGAAAGCTTAGGGCGGTCTCGGTGGTACGTTAGTGAAGTTATCTGGGGACACCTTAGCCACGTACATTGTGTTGGAGAGGCACCGAGAATTCATTCAGGAGTTCTCAAAGTTCGAGGACACAGTTGCCTTACACGTAGGCACGGTGGCAGCCGTGGACATGGCAGTGATTTGGAGAATGTTGTACTAGTCGGCTCTCGCTGTGATAATGCTTTGCAACAAATCTCCCCAAAACTCACTTACATAAAGAAGAATCTAGTTTTCTCGGACCTGTGGGCTAGCTGCAGCGGCTCTCTTGTAGACCTCTCGATGGCGGGTGTTGCTCCATGCCGTGGGTCAGTTTGAGGTCTGTCCCGCACACCTTACCGTGGAGCCCAACTGTGAGGCTGCAGGTCCCTGTCCTCTCGCAGAGTTCACTGAAACGTAAGAGGTGAGCCCAACCACACAAGGCCACGTAAGGCCTCTGCGACTCATTGAAGGCCATCGTGTCTTCCCTTGGCCTCCTGGGAACCCCCTGGCCCCAGGATGCAGCTTCGGTAGCCCAGGGCAACCGGCGGAGGGGGGCGGGCGGGGCTGCAGGAGGGTGGAACGCTGAGGTCACAGAGGGTGTGGGTGTGGCCACCTCTGCTGTGACTGAACCAAGGGCGTGGGTGGGGGGCTGGGGGTCCAGGGCAGGGCCCTCAGAGCCCGGTAGGCCCAGGGGGGCGGCGCAAGCACCTAGGCCCAGGCCGAAGAGCGCCTTCTTGGTCTGCGCGGCAGGCCGGCCTCTCGCCTTGCCACTCAGGCCGCCCTCCCTCTTGAAGTGTGTGTGGCACGCGTCCGCGGAGTACACCTCGCTGCACAGGTAGCCGTGGGACTGGGCGTCGTAGCTTCCTGCGAGGCGGCCGGAGGTCCCGCAGGCGGGTGGGTCCCTGGGACAGACGCGCGGAGCGGCTCCTGCCCGGCCCCCCTGAGAACCGTCGCCGTTCCGTAAGGCGGGGCGCCTGCTTCAGAATGTAAATCACGTGTCCGCTCTATGGATACGCTGTTTAGTTTACCAGGCAAGACTTTCTTGGTGAAAGAAGCAGCGTTGGCTTGCATCCTCGAGCAGGCTTGTCATCTGGCTGTGCACTGGTACTCTCTCTCTGGGTGTGCTAGTCCGCAGGGCAGGGCATCCCCTGGGCAGGGTGGAGCGTGATCTCTGCGGCCTCGTCTTGCAGCTCCTTCCTTTCATTCTCAATCATCCTGCCCACAGTGGCCTCCTCTCAGGCCTGCATACTTACAACGGCGCATTGCCCGTGCTGCCCCTCTGCAGGAAGTGTCCCTCTGTTTAGTTTGCAGCTGACTGATGCCGCCTCACCCTTCTCATCTCTTCTCAGGTGTCACTTGGTCAAGAAAGCGTCCCCTTACCTACTCAACTCATCTCGTCTCCCTACCGTAGCTCACGTGACACCACGCACCTCTCGCTTATGGCCGTCATCGCCTTTCGCATCCAGTTTCAGGTAGGTAAGTTTACCCCGTGGCCCGTGAGGAAGAAGAGATCACGCCTGTTTTGCTTACTCTTGATTCCCAGCGACTAGCCCGGTTACTGATAACCTCTGTTAGAGGGAGAAAGGAATGCACCCAATCCCTGGTGAAGCCCCGACCGTTTTCCTTTCTAGTGTCCCTCGTACTCCTCCCTGCCGTCTGTGTCGCCCTTACTCCGCGTCTACCGTTTATGAGTTTACACCTGGGTTACGGTGACTGCTTCGGAGAATCGCATGCCTTTCTACCTCCCTCGCTGCGACCTCTCCTACACCTCCTAGGGCTCTTGGGTTATGCCCTTGCCCTCTTCCGAGCCGTCCGTGGCACCCGCTGTCAACCCCGTACGGCCAAGCTCCTAAGACTGACACTCCAGGCCCTCCGTAATTTGGCTTCAGTTTCACTTTCTAGACGTTTCAAGAAAGAACGGGGTCTAAATATCTGTGCACCTCTGCTCCGTTTCATATCTACCCACGAGGTTAATTTTTTTGTTTCTTCCAGTCCACCTATTTTGCACCTCCGTCTCTGCGAAGACTTCACTGAGAATCCAAGCGATTTCTGGATCCCTTCTCTCCCCTGAAGCTGTAAACAGTTTAACAAGACAGGTGCGGAACTGCCGTAAGGTAATCTACATCTTGTCTCCCTCTCTGGTATCTAACCTCCCTGCGAATGGGGGTACGTCTCCGTGTCCTGTGCGGTTTTCAGCACAGTACTCTCTACACGTAGTGGATATTTGATTTGGTAAGTGACCGAATAAGTGAATGAGTCACCAAGATAAGGGTATTGTCTCATTCTTTCTCGCTTTTTCCACTTCCAAGTTTCTTTAGTTAGTTTCCTCAGACAAAAGGTTTCTTTGTAGCTACACAGTGGCCAGGTCCAGAGAATGTTGCAGATAGCTGCTGAAAACATCCCTCCTCCACTTGAGAATGGCTTGCTCTCCCTCTCAAGCGGAGAGAGCTGGGATTCGATATTTAATTAAGCGCCTCTGTTCACTTGGCATTTAGAGGCACTAGGGGGCGTTAGTGCTCTACACCCGGTGAAATGCCTGTTTCGTTTGTGATTTTCCTTTGTGAAAAACAACTATGCACAGAGTGTTTTGTGCCAATTTTCCATCCTTTTAGATTGACGGAAAGCATTTTACCTACGTAGAAACAGAAAACGAATAGAAAGAGCGTCGCATTGCGTTTAATGAAAGCTTAGGGCGGTCTCGGTGGTACGTTAGTGAAGTTATCTGGGGACACCTTAGCCACGTACATTGTGTTGGAGAGGCACCGAGAATTCATTCAGGAGTTCTCAAAGTTCGAGGACACAGTTGCCTTACACGTAGGCACGGTGGCAGCCGTGGACATGGCAGTGATTTGGAGAATGTTGTACTAGTCGGCTCTTGCTGTGATAATGCTTTGCAACAAATCTCCCCAAAACTCACTTACATAAAGAAGAATCTAGTTTTCTCGGACCTGTGGGCTAGCTGCAGCTGCTCTCTTGTAGACCTCTCGATGGCGGGTGTTGCTCCATGCCGTAGGTCAGTTTGAGGTCTGTCCCGCACACCTTACCGTGGAGCCCAACTGTGAGGCTGCAGCTCCCTGTCCTCTCGCAGAGTTCACTGAAACGTAAGAGGTGAGCCCAACCACACAAGGCCACGTAAGGCCTCTGCGACTCATTGAAGGCCATCGTGTCTTCCCTTGGCCTCCTGGGAACCCCCTGGCCCCAGGATGCAGCTTCGGTAGCCCAGGGCAACCGGCGGAGGGGGGCGGGCGGGGCTGCAGGAGGGTGGAACGCGGAGGTCACAGAGGGTGTGGGTGTGGCCACCTCTGCTGTGACTGAACCAAGGGCGTGGGTGGGGGGCTGGGGGTCCAGGGCAGGGCCCTCAGAGCCCGGTAGGCCCAGGGGGGCGGCGCAAGCACCTAGGCCCAGGCCGAAGAGCGCCTTCTTGGTCTGCGCGGCAGGCCGGCCTCTCGCCTTGCCACTCAGGCCGCCCTCCCTCTTGAAGTGTGTGTGGCACGCGTCCGCGGAGTACACCTCGCTGCACAGGTAGCCGTGGGACTGGGCGTCGTAGCTTCCTGCGAGGCGGCCGGAGGTCCCACAGGCGGGTGGGTCCCTGGGACAGACGCGCGGAGCGGCTCCTGCCCGGCCCCCCTGAGAACCGTCGCTGTTCCGTAAGGCGGGGCGCCTGCTTCAGAATGTAAATCACGTGTCCGCTCTATGGATACGCTGTTTAGTTTACCAGGCAAGACTTTCTTGGTGAAAGAAGCAACGTTGGCTTGCATCGTCGAGCAGGCTTGTCATCTGGCTGTGCACTGGTACTCTCTCTCTGGGTGTGCTAGTCCGCAGGGCAGGGCATCCCCTGGGCAGGGTGGAGCGTGATCTCTGCGGCCTCGTCTTGCAGCTCCTTCCTTTCATTCTCAATCATCCTGCCCACAGTGGCCTCCTCTCAGGCCTGCATACTTACAACGGCGCATTGCCCGTGCTGCCCCTCTGCAGGAAGTGTCCCTCTGTTTAGTTTGCAGCTGACTGATGCCGCCTCACCCTTCTCATGTCTTCTCAGGTGTCACTTGGTCAAGAAAGCGTCCCCTTACCTACTCAACTCATCTCGTCTCCCTACCGTAGCTCACGTGACACCACGCACCTCTCGCTTATGGCCGTCATCGCCTTTCGCATCCAGTTTCAGGTAGGTAAGTTTACCCCGTGGTCCGTGAGGAAGAAGAGATCACGCCTGTTTTGCTTACTCTTGATTCCCAGCGACTAGCCCGGTTACTGATAACCTCTGTTAGAGGGAGAAAGGAATGCACCCAATCCCTGGTGAAGCCCCGACCGTTTTCCTTTCTAGTGTCCCTCGTACTCCTCCCTGCCGTCTGTGTCGCCCTTACTCCGCGTCTACCGTTTATGAGTTTACACCTGGGTTACGGTGACTGCTTCGGAGAATCGCATGCCTTTCTACCTCCCTCGCTGCGACCTCTCCTACACCTCCCAGGGCTCTTGGGTTATGCCCTTGCCCTCTTCCGAGCCGTCCGTGGCACCCGCTGTCCACCCCGTACGGCCAAGCTCCTAAGACTGACACTCCAGGCCCTCCGTAATTTGGCTTCAGTTTCACTTTCTAGACGTTTCAAGAAAGAACGGGGTCTAAATATCTGTGCACCTCTGCTCCGTTTCATATCTACCCACGAGGTTAATTTTTTTGTTTCTTCCAGTCCACCTATTTTGCACCTCCGTCTCTGCGAAGACTTCACTGAGAATCCAAGCGATTTCTGAATCCCTTCTCTCCCCTGAAGCTGTAAACAGTTTAACAAGACAGGTGCGGAACTGCCGTAAGGTAATCTACATCTTGTCTCCCTCTCTGGTATCTAACCTCCCTGCGAATGGGGGTACGTCTCCGTGTTCTGTGCGGTTTTCAGCACAGTACTCTCTACACGTAGTGGATATTTGATTTGGTAAGTGACCGAATAAGTGAATGAGTCACCAAGATAAGGGTATTGTCTCATTCTTTCTCGCTTTTTCCACTTCCAAGTTTCTTTAGTTAGTTTCCTCAGACAAAAGGTTTCTTTGTAGCTACACAGTGGCCAGGTCCAGAGAATGTTGCAGATAGCTGCTGAAAACATCCCTCCTCCACTTGAGAATGGCTTGCTCTCCCTCTCAAGCGGAGAGAGCTGGGATTCGATATTTAATTAAGCGCCTCTGTTCACTTGGCATTTAGAGGCACTAGGGGGCGTTAGTGCTCTACACCCGGTGAAATGCCTGTTTCGTTTGTGATTTTCCTTTGTGAAAAACAACTATGCACAGAGTGTTTTGTGCCAATTTTCCATCCTTTTAGATTGACGGAAAGCATTTTACCTACGTAGAAACAGAAAACGAATAGAAAGAGCGTCGCATTGCGCTTACTGAAAGCTTAGGGCGGTCTCGGTGGTACGTTAGTGAAGTTATCTGGGGACACCTTAGCCACGTACATTGTGTTGGAGAGGCACCGAGAATTCATTCAGGAGTTCTCAAAGTTCGAGGACACAGTTGCCTTACACGTAGACACGGTGGCAGCCGTGGACATGGCAGTGATTTGGAGAATGTTGTACTAGTCGGCTCTCGCTGTGATAATGCTTTGCAACAAATCTCCCCAAAACTCACTTACATAAAGAAGAATCTAGTTTTCTCGGACCTGTGGGCTAGCTGCAGCGGCTCTCTTGTAGACCTCTCGATGGCGGGTGTTGCTCCATGCCGTGGGTCAGTTTGAGGTCTGTCCCGCACACCTTACCGTGGAGCCCAACTGTGAGGCTGCAGGTCCCTGTCCTCTCGCAGAGTTCACTGAAACGTAAGAGGTGAGCCCAACCACACAAGGCCACGTAAGGCCTCTGCGACTCATTGAAGGCCATTGTGTCTTCCCTTGGCCTCCTGGGAACCCCCTGGCCCCAGGATGCAGCTTCGGTAGCCCAGGGCAACCGGCGGAGGGGGGCGGGCGGGGCTGCAGGAGGGTGGAACGCTGAGGTCACAGAGGGTGTGGGTGTGGCCACCTCTGCTGTGACTGAACCAAGGGCGTGGGTGGGGGGCTGGGGGTCCAGGGCAGGGCCCTCAGAGCCCAGTAGGCCCAGGGGGGCGGCGCAAGCACCTAGGCCCAGGCCGAAGAGCGCCTTCTTGGTCTGCGCGGCAGGCCGGCCTCTCGCCTTGCCACTCAGGCCGCCCTCCCTCTTGAAGTGTGTGTGGCACGCGTCCGCGGAGTACACCTCGCTGCACAGGTAGCCGTGGGACTGGGCGTCGTAGCTTCCTGCGAGGCGGCCGGAGGTCCCGCAGGCGGGTGGGTCCCTGGGACAGACGCGCGGAGCGGCTCCTGCCCGGCCCCCCTGAGAACCGTCGCCGTTCCGTAAGGCGGGGCGCCTGCTTCAGAATGTAAATCACGTGTCCGCTCTATGGATACGCTGTTTAGTTTACCAGGCAAGACTTTCTTGGTGAAAGAAGCAGCGTTGGCTTGCATCGTCGAGCAGGCTTGTCATCTGGCTGTGCACTGGTACTCTCTCTCTGGGTGTGCTAGTCCGCAGGGCAGGGCATCCCCTGGGCAGGGTGGAGCGTGATCTCTGCGGCCTCGTCTTGCAGCTCCTTCCTTTCATTCTCAATCATCCTGCCCACAGTGGCCTCCTCTCAGGCCTGCATACTTACAACGGCGCATTGCCCGTGCTGCCCCTCTGCAGGAAGTGTCCCTCTGTTTAGTTTGCAGCTGACTGATGCCGCCTCACCCTTCTCATCTCTTCTCAGGTGTCACTTGGTCAAGAAAGCGTCCCCTTACCTACTCAACTCATCTCGTCTCCCTACCGTAGCTCACGTGACACCACGCACCTCTCGCTTATGGCCGTCATCGCCTTTCGCATCCAGTTTCAGGTAGGTAAGTTTACCCCGTGGTCCGTGAGGAAGAAGAGATCACGCCTGTTTTGCTTACTCTTGATTCCCAGCGACTAGCCCGGTTACTGATAACCTCTGTTAGAGGGAGAAAGGAATGCACCCAATCCCTGGTGAAGCCCCGACCGTTTTCCTTTCTAGTGTCCCTCGTACTCCTCCCTGCCGTCTGTGTCGCCCTTACTCCGCGTCTACCGTTTATGAGTTTACACCTGGGTTACGGTGACTGCTTCGGAGAATCGCATGCCTTTCTACCTCCCTCGCTGCGACCTCTCCTACACCTCCCAGGGCTCTTGGGTTATGCCCTTGCCCTCTTCCGAGCCGTCCGTGGCACCCGCTGTCAACCCCGTACGGCCAAGCTCCTAAGACTGACACTCCAGGCCCTCCGTAATTTGGCTTCAGTTTCACTTTCTAGACGTTTCAAGAAAGAACGGGGTCTAAATATCTGGGCACCTCTGCTCCGTTTCATATCTACCCACGAGGTTAATTTTTTTGTTTCTTCCAGTCCACCTATTTTGCACCTCCGTCTCTGCGAAGACTTCACTGAGAATCCAAGCGATTTCTGGATCCCTTCTCTCCCCTGAAGCTGTAAACAGTTTAACAAGACAGGTGCGGAACTGCCGTAAGGTAATCTACATCTTGTCTCCCTCTCTGGTATCTAACCTCCCTGCGAATGGGGGTACGTCTCCGTGTCCTGTGCGGTTTTCAGCACAGTACTCTCTACACGTAGTGGATATTTGATTTGGTAAGTGACCGAATAAGTGAATGAGTCACCAAGATAAGGGTATTGTCTCATTCTTTCTCGCTTTTTCCACTTCCAAGTTTCTTTAGTTAGTTTCCTCAGACAAAAGGTTTCTTTGTAGCTACACAGTGGCCAGGTCCAGAGAATGTTGCAGATAGCTGCTGAAAACATCCCTCCTCCACTTGAGAATGGCTTGCTCTCCCTCTCAAGCGGAGAGAGCTGGGATTCGATATTTAATTAAGCGCCTCTGTTCACTTGGCATTTAGAGGCACTAGGGGGCGTTAGTGCTCTACACCCGGTGAAATGCCTGTTTCTTTTGTGATTTTCCTTTGTGAAAAACAACTATGCACAGAGTGTTTTGTGCCAATTTTCCATCCTTTTAGATTGACGGAAAGCATTTTACCTACGTAGAAACAGAAAACGAATAGAAAGAGCGTCGCATTGCGTTTAATGAAAGCTTAGGGCGGTCTCGGTGGTACGTTAGTGAAGTTATCTGGGGACACCTTAGCCACGTACATTGTGTTGGAGAGGCACCGAGAATTCATTCAGGAGTTCTCAAAGTTCGAGGACACAGTTGCCTTACACGTAGGCACGGTGGCAGCCGTGGACATGGCAGTGATTTGGAGAATGTTGTACTAGTCGGCTCTCGCTGTGATAATGCTTTGCAACAAATCTCCCCAAAACTCACTTACATAAAGAAGAATCTAGTTTTCTCGGACCTGTGGGCTAGCTGCAGCGGCTCTCTTGTAGACCTCTCGATGGCGGGTGTTGTTCCATGCCGTGGGTCAGTTTGAGGTCTGTCCCGCACACCTTACCGTGGAGCCCAACTGTGAGGCTGCAGGTCCCTGTCCTCTCGCAGAGTTCACTGAAACGTAAGAGGTGAGCCCAACCACACAAGGCCACGTAAGGCCTCTGCGACTCATTGAAGGCCATCGTGTCTTCCCTTGGCCTCCTGGGAACCCCCTGGCCCCAGGATGCAGCTTCGGTAGCCCAGGGCAACCGGCAGAGGGGGGCGGGCGGGGCTGCAGGAGGGTGGAACGCGGAGGTCACAGAGGGTGTGGGTGTGGCCACCTCTACTGTGACTGAACCAAGGGCGTGGGTGGGGGGCTGGGGGTCCAGGGCAGGGCCCTCAGAGCCCGGTAGGCCCAGGGGGGTGGCGCAAGCACCTAGGCCCAAGCCGAAGAGCGCCTTCTTGGTCTGCGTGGCACGCCGGCCTCTCGCCTTGCCACTCAGGCCGCCCTGCCACTTGAAGTGTGTGTGGCACGCGTCCGCGGAGTACACCTCGCTGCACAGGTAGCCGTGGGACTGGGCGTCGTAGCTTCCTGCGAGGCGGCCGGAGGTCCCGCAGGCGGGTGGGTCCCTGGGACAGACGTGCGGAGCGGCTCCATCCCGGCCCCACTGAGAACCGTCGCCGTTCCGTAAGGCGGGGCGCCTGCTGCAGAATGTAAATCACGTGTCCGTTCTATGGATACGCTGTTTAGTTTACCAGGCAAGACTTTCTTGGTGAAAGAAGCAGCGTTGGCTTGCATCGTCGAGCAGGCTTGTCATCTGGCTGTGCACTGGTACTCTCTCTCTGGGTGTGCTAGTCCGCAGGGCAGGGCATCCCCTGGGCAGGGTGGAGCGTGATCTCTGCGGCCTCGTCTTGCAGCTCCTTCCTTTCATTCTCAATCATCCTGCCCACAGTGGCCTCCTCTCAGGCCTGCATACTTACAACGGCGCATTGCCCGTGCTGCCCCTCTGCAGGAAGTGTCCCTCTGTTTAGTTTGCAGCTGACTGATGCCGCCTCACCCTTCTCATCTCTTCTCAGGTGTCACTTGGTCAAGAAAGCGTCCCCTTACCTACTCAACTCATCTCGTCTCCCTACCGTAGCTCACGTGACACCACGCACCTCTCGCTTATGGCCGTCATCGCCTTTCGCATCCAGTTTCAGGTAGGTAAGTTTACCCCGTGGTCCGTGAGGAAGAAGAGATCACGCCTGTTTTGCTTACTCTTGATTCCCAGCGACTAGCCCGGTTACTGATAACCTCTGTTAGAGGGAGAAAGGAATGCACCCAATCCCTGGTGAAGCCCCGACCGTTTTCCTTTCTAGTGTCCCTCGTACTCCTCCCTGCTGTCTGTGTCGCCCTTACTCCGCGTCTACCGTTTATGAGTTTACACCTGGGTTACGGTGACTGCTTCGGAGAATCGCATGCCTTTCTACCTCCCTCGCTGCGACCTCTCCTACACCTCCCAGGGCTCTTGGGTTATGCCCTTGCCCTCTTCCGAGCCGTCCGTGGCACCCGCTGTCAACCCCGTACGGCCAAGCTCCTAAGACTGACACTCCAGGCCCTCCGTAATTTGGCTTCAGTTTCACTTTCTAGACGTTTCAAGAAAGAACGGGGTCTAAATATCTGTGCACCTCTGCTCCGTTTCATATCTACCCACGAGGTTAATTTTTTTGTTTCTTCCAGTCCACCTATTTTGCACCTCCGTCTCTGCGAAGACTTCACTGAGAATCCAAGCGATTTCTGGATCCCTTCTCTCCCCTGAAGCTGTAAACAGTTTAACAAGACAGGTGCGGAACTGCCGTAAGGTAATCTACATCTTGTCTCCCTCTCTGGTATCTAACCTCCCTGCGAATGGGGGTACGTCTCCGTGTCCTGTGCGGTTTTCAGCACAGTACTCTCTACACGTAGTGGATATTTGATTTGGTAAGTGACCGAATAAGTGAATGAGTCACCAAGATAAGGGTATTGTCTCATTCTTTCTCGCTTTTTCCACTTCCAAGTTTCTTTAGTTAGTTTCCTCAGACAAAAGGTTTCTTTGTAGCTACACAGTGGCCAGGTCCAGAGAATGTTGCAGATAGCTGCTGAAAACATCCCTCCTCCACTTGAGAATGGCTTGCTCTCCCTCTCAAGCGGAGAGAGCTGGGATTCGATATTTAATTAAGCGCCTCTGTTCACTTGGCATTTAGAGGCACTAGGGGGCGTTAGTGCTCTACACCCGGTGAAATGCCTGTTTCTTTTGTGATTTTCCTTTGTGAAAAACAACTATGCACAGAGTGTTTTGTGCCAATTTTCCATCCTTTTAGATTGACGGAAAGCATTTTACCTACGTAGAAACAGAAAACGAATAGAAAGAGCGTCGCATTGCGTTTAATGAAAGCTTAGGGCGGTCTCGGTGGTACGTTAGTGAAGTTATCTGGGGACACCTTAGCCACGTACATTGTGTTGGAGAGGCACCGAGAATTCATTCAGGAGTTCTCAAAGTTCGAGGACACTGTTGCCTTACACGTAGGCACGGTGGCAGCCGTGGACATGGCAGTGATTTGGAGAATGTTGTACTAGTCGGCTCTCGCTGTGATAATGCTTTGCAACAAATCTCCCCAAAACTCACTTACATAAAGAAGAATCTAGTTTTCTCGGACCTGTGGGCTAGCTGCAGCGGCTCTCTTGTAGACCTCTCGATGGCGGGTGTTGTTCCATGCCGTGGGTCAGTTTGAGGTCTGTCCCGCACACCTTACCGTGGAGCCCAACTGTGAGGCTGCAGGTCCCTGTCCTCTCGCAGAGTTCACTGAAACGTAAGAGGTGAGCCCAACCACACAAGGCCACGTAAGGCCTCTGCGACTCATTGAAGGCCATCGTGTCTTCCCTTGGCCTCCTGGGAACCCCCTGGCCCCAGGATGCAGCTTCGGTAGCCCAGGGCAACCGGCAGAGGGGGGCGGGCGGGGCTGCAGGAGGGTGGAACGCGGAGGTCACAGAGGGTGTGGGTGTGGCCACCTCTACTGTGACTGAACCAAGGGCGTGGGTGGGGGGCTGGGGGTCCAGGGCAGGGCCCTCAGAGCCCGGTAGGCCCAGGGGGGTGGCGCAAGCACCTAGGCCCAAGCCGAAGAGCGCCTTCTTGGTCTGCGTGGCACGCCGGCCTCTCGCCTTGCCACTCAGGCCGCCCTGCCACTTGAAGTGTGTGTGGCACGCGTCCGCGGAGTACACCTCGCTGCACAGGTAGCCGTGGGACTGGGCGTCGTAGCTTCCTGCGAGGCGGCCGGAGGTCCCGCAGGCGGGTGGGTCCCTGGGACAGACGTGCGGAGCGGCTCCATCCCGGCCCCACTGAGAACCGTCGCCGTTCCGTAAGGCGGGGCGCCTGCTGCAGAATGTAAATCACGTGTCCGTTCTATGGATACGCTGTTTAGTTTACCAGGCAAGACTTTCTTGGTGAAAGAAGCAGCGTTGGCTTGCATCGTCGAGCAGGCTTGTCATCTGGCTGTGCACTGGTACTCTCTCTCTGGGTGTGCTAGTCCGCAGGGCAGGGCATCCCCTGGGCAGGGTGGAGCGTGATCTCTGCGGCCTCGTCTTGCAGCTCCTTCCTTTCATTCTCAATCATCCTGCCCACAGTGGCCTCCTCTCAGGCCTGCATACTTACAACGGCGCATTGCCCGTGCTGCCCCTCTGCAGGAAGTGTCCCTCTGTTTAGTTTGCAGCTGACTGATGCCGCCTCACCCTTCTCATCTCTTCTCAGGTGTCACTTGGTCAAGAAAGCGTCCCCTTACCTACTCAACTCATCTCGTCTCCCTACCGTAGCTCACGTGACACCACGCACCTCTCGCTTATGGCCGTCATCGCCTTTCGCATCCAGTTTCAGGTAGGTAAGTTTACCCCGTGGTCCGTGAGGAAGAAGAGATCACGCCTGTTTTGCTTACTCTTGATTCCCAGCGACTAGCCCGGTTACTGATAACCTCTGTTAGAGGGAGAAAGGAATGCACCCAATCCCTGGTGAAGCCCCGACCGTTTTCCTTTCTAGTGTCCCTCGTACTCCTCCCTGCTGTCTGTGTCGCCCTTACTCCGCGTCTACCGTTTATGAGTTTACACCTGGGTTACGGTGACTGCTTCGGAGAATCGCATGCCTTTCTACCTCCCTCGCTGCGACCTCTCCTACACCTCCCAGGGCTCTTGGGTTATGCCCTTGCCCTCTTCCGAGCCGTCCGTGGCACCCGCTGTCAACCCCGTACGGCCAAGCTCCTAAGACTGACACTCCAGGCCCTCCGTAATTTGGCTTCAGTTTCACTTTCTAGACGTTTCAAGAAAGAACGGGGTCTAAATATCTGTGCACCTCTGCTCCGTTTCATATCTACCCACGAGGTTAATTTTTTTGTTTCTTCCAGTCCACCTATTTTGCACCTCCGTCTCTGCGAAGACTTCACTGAGAATCCAAGCGATTTCTGGATCCCTTCTCTCCCCTGAAGCTGTAAACAGTTTAACAAGACAGGTGCGGAACTGCCGTAAGGTAATCTACATCTTGTCTCCCTCTCTGGTATCTAACCTCCCTGCGAATGGGGGTACGTCTCCGTGTCCTGTGCGGTTTTCAGCACAGTACTCTCTACACGTAGTGGATATTTGATTTGGTAAGTGACCGAATAAGTGAATGAGTCACCAAGATAAGGGTATTGTCTCATTCTTTCTCGCTTTTTCCACTTCCAAGTTTCTTTAGTTAGTTTCCTCAGACAAAAGGTTTCTTTGTAGCTACACAGTGGCCAGGTCCAGAGAATGTTGCAGATAGCTGCTGAAAACATCCCTCCTCCACTTGAGAATGGCTTGCTCTCCCTCTCAAGCGGAGAGAGCTGGGATTCGATATTTAATTAAGCGCCTCTGTTCACTTGGCATTTAGAGGCACTAGGGGGCGTTAGTGCTCTACACCCGGTGAAATGCCTGTTTCTTTTGTGATTTTCCTTTGTGAAAAACAACTATGCACAGAGTGTTTTGTGCCAATTTTCCATCCTTTTAGATTGACGGAAAGCATTTTACCTACGTAGAAACAGAAAACGAATAGAAAGAGCGTCGCATTGCGTTTAATGAAAGCTTAGGGCGGTCTCGGTGGTACGTTAGTGAAGTTATCTGGGGACACCTTAGCCACGTACATTGTGTTGGAGAGGCACCGAGAATTCATTCAGGAGTTCTCAAAGTTCGAGGACACTGTTGCCTTACACGTAGGCACGGTGGCAGCCGTGGACATGGCAGTGATTTGGAGAATGTTGTACTAGTCGGCTCTCGCTGTGATAATGCTTTGCAACAAATCTCCCCAAAACTCACTTACATAAAGAAGAATCTAGTTTTCTCGGACCTGTGGGCTAGCTGCAGCGGCTCTCTTGTAGACCTCTCGATGGCGGGTGTTGTTCCATGCCGTGGGTCAGTTTGAGGTCTGTCCCGCACACCTTACCGTGGAGCCCAACTGTGAGGCTGCAGGTCCCTGTCCTCTCGCAGAGTTCACTGAAACGTAAGAGGTGAGCCCAACCACACAAGGCCACGTAAGGCCTCTGCGACTCATTGAAGGCCATCGTGTCTTCCCTTGGCCTCCTGGGAACCCCCTGGCCCCAGGATGCAGCTTCGGTAGCCCAGGGCAACCGGCGGAGGGGGGCGGGCGGGGCTGCAGGAGGGTGGAACGCTGAGGTCACAGAGGGTGTGGGTGTGGCCACCTCTGCTGTGACTGAACCAAGGGCGTGGGTGGGGGGCTGGGGGTCCAGGGCAGGGCCCTCAGAGCCCGGTAGGCCCAGGGGGGCGGCGCAAGCACCTAGGCCCAGGCCGAAGAGCGCCTTCTTGGTCTGCGTGGCAGGCCGGCCTCTCGCCTTGCCACTCAGGCCGCCCTCCCACTTGAAGTGTGTGTGGCACGCGTCCGCGGAGTACACCTCGCTGCACAGGTAGCCGTGGGACTGGGCGTCGTAGCTTCCTGCGAGGCGGCCGGAGGTCCCGCAGGCGGGTGGGTCCCTGGGACAGACGCGCGGAGCGGCTCCTGCCCGGCCCCCCTGAGAACCGTCACCGTTCCGTAAGGCGGGGCGCCTGCTTCAGAATGTAAATCACGTGTCCGCTCTATGGATACGCTGTTTAGTTTACCAGGCAAGACTTTCTTGGTGAAAGAAGCAGCGTTGGCTTGCATCCTCGAGCAGGCTTGTCATCTGGCTGTGCACTGGTACTCTCTCTCTGGGTGTGCTAGTCCGCAGGGCAGGGCATCCCCTGGGCAGGGTGGAGCGTGATCTCTGCGGCCTCGTCTTGCAGCTCCTTCCTTTCATTCTCAATCATCCTGCCCACAGTGGCCTCCTCTCAGGCCTGCATACTTACAACGGCGCATTGCCCGTGCTGCCCCTCTGCAGGAAGTGTCCCTCTGTTTAGTTTGCAGCTGACTGATGCCGCCTCACCCTTCTCATCTCTTCTCAGGTGTCACTTGGTCAAGAAACCGTCCCCTTACCTACTCAACTCATCTCGTCTCCCTACCGTAGCTCACGTGACACCACGCACCTCTCGCTTATGGCCGTCATCGCCTTTAGCATCCAGTTTCAGGTAGGTAAGTTTACCCCGTGGCCCGTGAGGAAGAAGAGATCACGCCTGTTTTGCTTACTCTTGATTCCCAGCGACTAGCCCGGTTACTGATAACCTCTGTTAGAGGGAGAAAGGAATGCACCCAATCCCTGGTGAAGCCCCGACCGTTTTCCTTTCTAGTGTCCCTCGTACTCCTCCCTGCCGTCTGTGTCGCCCTTACTCCGCGTCTACCGTTTATGAGTTTACACCTGGGTTACGGTGACTGCTTCGGAGAATCGCATGCCTTTCTACCTCCCTCGCTGCAACCTCTCCTACACCTCCCAGGGCTCTTGGGTTATGCCCTTGCCCTCTTCCGAGCCGTCCGTGGCACCCGCTGTCAACCCCGTACGGCCAAGCTCCTAAGACTGACACTCCAGGCCCTCCGTAATTTGGCTTCAGTTTCACTTTCTAGACGTTTCAAGAAAGAACGGGGTCTAAATATCTGGGCACCTCTGCTCCGTTTCATATCTACCCACGAGGTTAATTTTTTTGTTTCTTCCAGTCCACCTATTTTGCACCTCCGTCTCTGCGAAGACTTCACTGAGAATCCAAGCGATTTCTGGATCCCTTCTCTCCCCTGAAGCTGTAAACAGTTTAACAAGACAGGTGCGGAACTGCCGTAAGGTAATCTACATCTTGTCTCCCTCTCTGGTATCTAACCTCCCTGCGAATGGGGGTACGTCTCCGTGTCCTGTGCGGTTTTCAGCACAGTACTCTCTACACGTAGTGGATATTTGATTTGGTAAGTGACCGAATAAGTGAATGAGTCACCAAGATAAGGGTATTGTCTCATTCTTTCTCGCTTTTTCCACTTCCAAGTTTCTTTAGTTAGTTTCCTCAGACAAAAGGTTTCTTTGTAGCTACACAGTGGCCAGGTCCAGAGAATGTTGCAGATAGCTGCTGAAAACATCCCTCCTCCACTTGAGAATGTCTTGCTCTCCCTCTCAAGCGGAGAGAGCTGGGATTCGATATTTAATTAAGCGCCTCTGTTCACTTGGCATTTAGAGGCACTAGGGGGCGTTAGTGCTCTACACCCGGTGAAATGCCTGTTTCGTTTGTGATTTTCCTTTGTGAAAAACAACTATGCACAGAGTGTTTTGTGCCAATTTTCCATCCTTTTAGATTGACGGAAAGCATTTTACCTACGTAGAAACAGAAAACGAATAGAAAGAGCGTCGCATTGCGTTTAATGAAAGCTTAGGGCGGTCTCGGTGGTACGTTAGTGAAGTTATCTGGGGACACCTTAGCCACGTACATTGTGTTGGAGAGGCACCGAGAATTCATTCAGGAGTTCTCAAAGTTCGAGGACACAGTTGCCTTACACGTAGGCACGGTGGCAGCCGTGGACATGGCAGTGATTTGGAGAATGTTGTACTAGTCGGCTCTTGCTGTGATAATGCTTTGCAACAAATCTCCCCAAAACTCACTTACATAAAGAAGAATCTAGTTTTCTCGGACCTGTGGGCTAGCTGCAGCTGCTCTCTTGTAGACCTCTCGATGGCGGGTGTTGCTCCATGCCGTAGGTCAGTTTGAGGTCTGTCCCGCACACCTTACCGTGGAGCCCAACTGTGAGGCTGCAGCTCCCTGTCCTCTCGCAGAGTTCACTGAAACGTAAGAGGTGAGCCCAACCACACAAGGCCACGTAAGGCCTCTGCGACTCATTGAAGGCCATCGTGTCTTCCCTTGGCCTCCTGGGAACCCCCTGGCCCCAGGATGCAGCTTCGGTAGCCCAGGGCAACCGGCGGAGGGGGGCGGGCGGGGCTGCAGGAGGGTGGAACGCGGAGGTCACAGAGGGTGTGGGTGTGGCCACCTCTGCTGTGACTGAACCAAGGGCGTGGGTGGGGGGCTGGGGGTCCAGGGCAGGGCCCTCAGAGCCCGGTAGGCCCAGGGGGGCGGCGCAAGCACCTAGGCCCAGGCCGAAGAGCGCCTTCTTGGTCTGCGCGGCAGGCCGGCCTCTCGCCTTGCCACTCAGGCCGCCCTCCCTCTTGAAGTGTGTGTGGCACGCGTCCGCGGAGTACACCTCGCTGCACAGGTAGCCGTGGGACTGGGCGTCGTAGCTTCCTGCGAGGCGGCCGGAGGTCCCACAGGCGGGTGGGTCCCTGGGACAGACGCGCGGAGCGGCTCCTGCCCGGCCCCCCTGAGAACCGTCGCTGTTCCGTAAGGCGGGGCGCCTGCTTCAGAATGTAAATCACGTGTCCGCTCTATGGATACGCTGTTTAGTTTACCAGGCAAGACTTTCTTGGTGAAAGAAGCAACGTTGGCTTGCATCGTCGAGCAGGCTTGTCATCTGGCTGTGCACTGGTACTCTCTCTCTGGGTGTGCTAGTCCGCAGGGCAGGGCATCCCCTGGGCAGGGTGGAGCGTGATCTCTGCGGCCTCGTCTTGCAGCTCCTTCCTTTCATTCTCAATCATCCTGCCCACAGTGGCCTCCTCTCAGGCCTGCATACTTACAACGGCGCATTGCCCGTGCTGCCCCTCTGCAGGAAGTGTCCCTCTGTTTAGTTTGCAGCTGACTGATGCCGCCTCACCCTTCTCATCTCTTCTCAGGTGTCACTTGGTCAAGAAAGCGTCCCCTTACCTACTCAACTCATCTCGTCTCCCTACCGTAGCTCACGTGACACCACGCACCTCTCGCTTATGGCCGTCATCGCCTTTCGCATCCAGTTTCAGGTAGGTAAGTTTACCCCGTGGTCCGTGAGGAAGAAGAGATCACGCCTGTTTTGCTTACTCTTGATTCCCAGCGACTAGCCCGGTTACTGATAACCTCTGTTAGAGGGAGAAAGGAATGCACCCAATCCCTGGTGAAGCCCCGACCGTTTTCCTTTCTAGTGTCCCTCGTACTCCTCCCTGCCGTCTGTGTCGCCCTTACTCCGCGTCTACCGTTTATGAGTTTACACCTGGGTTACGGTGACTGCTTCGGAGAATCGCATGCCTTTCTACCTCCCTCGCTGCGACCTCTCCTACACCTCCCAGGGCTCTTGGGTTATGCCCTTGCCCTCTTCCGAGCCGTCCGTGGCACCCGCTGTCCACCCCGTATGGCCAAGCTCCTAAGACTGACACTCCAGGCCCTCCGTAATTTGGCTTCAGTTTCACTTTCTAGACGTTTCAAGAAAGAACGGGGTCTAAATATCTGTGCACCTCTGCTCCGTTTCATATCTACCCACGAGGTTAATTTTTTTGTTTCTTCCAGTCCACCTATTTTGCACCTCCGTCTCTGCGAAGACTTCACTGAGAATCCAAGCGATTTCTGAATCCCTTCTCTCCCCTGAAGCTGTAAACAGTTTAACAAGACAGGTGCGGAACTGCCGTAAGGTAATCTACATCTTGTCTCCCTCTCTGGTATCTAACCTCCCTGCGAATGGGGGTACGTCTCCGTGTTCTGTGCGGTTTTCAGCACAGTACTCTCTACACGTAGTGGATATTTGATTTGGTAAGTGACCGAATAAGTGAATGAGTCACCAAGATAAGGGTATTGTCTCATTCTTTCTCGCTTTTTCCACTTCCAAGTTTCTTTAGTTAGTTTCCTCAGACAAAAGGTTTCTTTGTAGCTACACAGTGGCCAGGTCCAGAGAATGTTGCAGATAGCTGCTGAAAACATCCCTCCTCCACTTGAGAATGGCTTGCTCTCCCTCTCAAGCGGAGAGAGCTGGGATTCGATATTTAATTAAGCGCCTCTGTTCACTTGGCATTTAGAGGCACTAGGGGGCGTTAGTGCTCTACACCCGGTGAAATGCCTGTTTCGTTTGTGATTTTCCTTTGTGAAAAACAACTATGCACAGAGTGTTTTGTGCCAATTTTCCATCCTTTTAGATTGACGGAAAGCATTTTACCTACGTAGAAACAGAAAACGAATAGAAAGAGCGTCGCATTGCGCTTACTGAAAGCTTAGGGCGGTCTCGGTGGTACGTTAGTGAAGTTATCTGGGGACACCTTAGCCACGTACATTGTGTTGGAGAGGCACCGAGAATTCATTCAGGAGTTCTCAAAGTTCGAGGACACAGTTGCCTTACACGTAGACACGGTGGCAGCCGTGGACATGGCAGTGATTTGGAGAATGTTGTACTAGTCGGCTCTCGCTGTGATAATGCTTTGCAACAAATCTCCCCAAAACTCACTTACATAAAGAAGAATCTAGTTTTCTCGGACCTGTGGGCTAGCTGCAGCGGCTCTCTTGTAGACCTCTCGATGGCGGGTGTTGCTCCATGCCGTGGGTCAGTTTGAGGTCTGTCCCGCACACCTTACCGTGGAGCCCAACTGTGAGGCTGCAGGTCCCTGTCCTCTCGCAGAGTTCACTGAAACGTAAGAGGTGAGCCCAACCACACAAGGCCACGTAAGGCCTCTGCGACTCATTGAAGGCCATCGTGTCTTCCCTTGGCCTCCTGGGAACCCCCTGGCCCCAGGATGCAGCTTCGGTAGCCCAGGGCAACCGGCGGAGGGGGGCGGGCGGGGCTGCAGGAGGGTGGAACGCTGAGGTCACAGAGGGTGTGGGTGTGGCCACCTCTGCTGTGACTGAACCAAGGGCGTGGGTGGGGGGCTGGGGGTCCAGGGCAGGGCCCTCAGAGCCCGGTAGGCCCAGGGGGGCGGCGCAAGCACCTAGGCCCAGGCCGAAGAGCGCCTTCTTGGTCTGCGCGGCAGGCCGGCCTCTCGCCTTGCCACTCAGGCCGCCCTCCCTCTTGAAGTGTGTGTGGCACGCGTCCGCGGAGTACACCTCGCTGCACAGGTAGCCGTGGGACTGGGCGTCGTAGCTTCCTGCGAGGCGGCCGGAGGTCCCGCAGGCGGGTGGGTCCCTGGGACAGACGCGCGGAGCGGCTCCTGCCCGGCCCCCCTGAGAACCGTCGCCGTTCCGTAAGGCGGGGCGCCTGCTTCAGAATGTAAATCACGTGTCCGCTCTATGGATACGCTGTTTAGTTTACCAGGCAAGACTTTCTTGGTGAAAGAAGCAGCGTTGGCTTGCATCCTCGAGCAGGCTTGTCATTTGGCTGTGCACTGGTACTCTCTCTCTGGGTGTGCTAGTCCGCAGGGCAGGGCATCCCCTGGGCAGGGTGGAGCGTGATCTCTGCGGCCTCGTCTTGCAGCTCCTTCCTTTCATTCTCAATCATCCTGCCCACAGTGGCCTCCTCTCAGGCCTGCATACTTACAACGGCGCATTGCCCGTGCTGCCCCTCTGCAGGAAGTGTCCCTCTGTTTAGTTTGCAGCTGACTGATGCCGCCTCACCCTTCTCATCTCTTCTCAGGTGTCACTTGGTCAAGAAAGCGTCCCCTTACCTACTCAACTCATCTCGTCTCCCTACCGTAGCTCACGTGACACCACGCACCTCTCGCTTATGGCCGTCATCGCCTTTCGCATCCAGTTTCAGGTAGGTAAGTTTACCCCGTGGTCCGTGAGGAAGAAGAGATCACGCCTGTTTTGCTTACTCTTGATTCCCAGCGACTAGCCCGGTTACTGATAACCTCTGTTAGAGGGAGAAAGGAATGCACCCAATCCCTGGTGAAGCCCCGACCGTTTTCCTTTCTAGTGTCCCTCGTACTCCTCCCTGCCGTCTGTGTCGCCCTTACTCCGCGTCTACCGTTTATGAGTTTACACCTGGGTTACGGTGACTGCTTCGGAGAATCGCATGCCTTTCTACCTCCCTCGCTGCGACCTCTCCTACACCTCCCAGGGCTCTTGGGTTATGCCCTTGCCCTCTTCCGAGCCGTCCGTGGCACCCGCTGTCAACCCCGTACGGCCAAGCTCCTAAGACTGACACTCCAGGCCCTCCGTAATTTGGCTTCAGTTTCACTTTCTAGACGTTTCAAGAAAGAACGGGGTCTAAATATCTGTGCACCTCTGCTCCGTTTCATATCTACCCACGAGGTTAATTTTTTTGTTTCTTCCAGTCCACCTATTTTGCACCTCCGTCTCTGCGAAGACTTCACTGAGAATCCAAGCGATTTCTGGATCCCTTCTCTCCCCTGAAGCTGTAAACAGTTTAACAAGACAGGTGCGGAACTGCCGTAAGGTAATCTACATCTTGTCTCCCTCTCTGGTATCTAACCTCCCTGCGAATGGGGGTACGTCTCCGTGTCCTGTGCGGTTTTCAGCACAGTACTCTCTACACGTAGTGGATATTTGATTTGGTAAGTGACCGAATAAGTGAATGAGTCACCAAGATAAGGGTATTGTCTCATTCTTTCTCGCTTTTTCCACTTCCAAGTTTCTTTAGTTAGTTTCCTCAGACAAAAGGTTTCTTTGTAGCTACACAGTGGCCAGGTCCAGAGAATGTTGCAGATAGCTGCTGAAAACATCCCTCCTCCACTTGAGAATGGCTTGCTCTCCCTCTCAAGCGGAGAGAGCTGGGATTCGATATTTAATTAAGCGCCTCTGTTCACTTGGCATTTAGAGGCACTAGGGGGCGTTAGTGCTCTACACCCGGTGAAATGCCTGTTTCGTTTGTGATTTTCCTTTGTGAAAAACAACTATGCACAGAGTGTTTTGTGCCAATTTTCCATCCTTTTAGATTGACGGAAAGCATTTTACCTACGTAGAAACAGAAAACGAATAGAAAGAGCGTCGCATTGCGTTTAATGAAAGCTTAGGGCGGTCTCGGTGGTACGTTAGTGAAGTTATCTGGGGACACCTTAGCCACGTACATTGTGTTGGAGAGGCACCGAGAATTCATTCAGGAGTTCTCAAAGTTCGAGGACACTGTTGCCTTACACGTAGGCACGGTGGCAGCCGTGGACATGGCAGTGATTTGGAGAATGTTGTACTAGTCGGCTCTCGCTGTGATAATGCTTTGCAACAAATCTCCCCAAAACTCACTTACATAAAGAAGAATCTAGTTTTCTCGGACCTGTGGGCTAGCTGCAGCGGCTCTCTTGTAGACCTCTCGATGGCGGGTGTTGTTCCATGCCGTGGGTCAGTTTGAGGTCTGTCCCGCACACCTTACCGTGGAGCCCAACTGTGAGGCTGCAGGTCCCTGTCCTCTCGCAGAGTTCACTGAAACGTAAGAGGTGAGCCCAACCACACAAGGCCACGTAAGGCCTCTGCGACTCATTGAAGGCCATCGTGTCTTCCCTTGGCCTCCTGGGAACCCCCTGGCCCCAGGATGCAGCTTCGGTAGCCCAGGGCAACCGGCAGAGGGGGGCGGGCGGGGCTGCAGGAGGGTGGAACGCGGAGGTCACAGAGGGTGTGGGTGTGGCCACCTCTACTGTGACTGAACCAAGGGCGTGGGTGGGGGGCTGGGGGTCCAGGGCAGGGCCCTCAGAGCCCGGTAGGCCCAGGGGGGTGGCGCAAGCACCTAGGCCCAGGCCGAAGAGCGCCTTCTTGGTCTGCGTGGCACGCCGGCCTCTCGCCTTGCCACTCAGGCCGCCCTGCCACTTGAAGTGTGTGTGGCACGCGTCCGCGGAGTACACCTCGCTGCACAGGTAGCCGTGGGACTGGGCGTCGTAGCTTCCTGCGAGGCGGCCGGAGGTCCCGCAGGCGGGTGGGTCCCTGGGACAGACGTGCGGAGCGGCTCCATCCCGGCCCCACTGAGAACCGTCGCCGTTCCGTAAGGCGGGGCGCCTGCTACAGAATGTAAATCACGTGTCCGTTCTATGGATACGCTGTTTAGTTTACCAGGCAAGACTTTCTTGGTGAAAGAAGCAGCGTTGGCTTGCATCGTCGAGCAGGCTTGTCATCTGGCTGTGCACTGGTACTCTCTCTCTGGGTGTGCTAGTCCGCAGGGCAGGGCATCCCCTGGGCAGGGTGGAGCGTGATCTCTGCGGCCTCGTCTTGCAGCTCCTTCCTTTCATTCTCAATCATCCTGCCCACAGTGGCCTCCTCTCAGGCCTGCATACTTACAACGGCGCATTGCCCGTGCTGCCCCTCTGCAGGAAGTGTCCCTCTGTTTAGTTTGCAGCTGACTGATGCCGCCTCACCCTTCTCATGTCTTCTCAGGTGTCACTTGGTCAAGAAAGCGTCCCCTTACCTACTCAACTCATCTCGTCTCCCTACCGTAGCTCACGTGACACCACGCACCTCTCGCTTATGGCCGTCATCGCCTTTCGCATCCAGTTTCAGGTAGGTAAGTTTACCCCGTGGTCCGTGAGGAAGAAGAGATCACGCCTGTTTTGCTTACTCTTGATTCCCAGCGACTAGCCCGGTTACTGATAACCTCTGTTAGAGGGAGAAAGGAATGCACCCAATCCCTGGTGAAGCCCCGACCGTTTTCCTTTCTAGTGTCCCTCGTACTCCTCCCTGCCGTCTGTGTCGCCCTTACTCCGCGTCTACCGTTTATGAGTTTACACCTGGGTTACGGTGACTGCTTCGGAGAATCGCATGCCTTTCTACCTCCCTCGCTGCGACCTCTCCTACACCTCCCAGGGCTCTTGGGTTATGCCCTTGCCCTCTTCCGAGCCGTCCGTGGCACCCGCTGTCAACCCCGTACGGCCAAGCTCCTAAGACTGACACTCCAGGCCCTCCGTAATTTGGCTTCAGTTTCACTTTCTAGACGTTTCAAGAAAGAACGGGGTCTAAATATCTGTGCACCTCTGCTCCGTTTCATATCTACCCACGAGGTTAATTTTTTTGTTTCTTCCAGTCCACCTATTTTGCACCTCCGTCTCTGCGAAGACTTCACTGAGAATCCAAGCGATTTCTGGATCCCTTCTCTCCCCTGAAGCTGTAAACAGTTTAACAAGACAGGTGCGGAACTGCCGTAAGGTAATCTACATCTTGTCTCCCTCTCTGGTATCTAACCTCCCTGCGAATGGGGGTACGTCTCCGTGTTCTGTGCGGTTTTCAGCACAGTACTCTCTACACGTAGTGGATATTTGATTTGGTAAGTGACCGAATAAGTGAATGAGTCACCAAGATAAGGGTATTGTCTCATTCTTTCTCGCTTTTTCCACTTCCAAGTTTCTTTAGTTAGTTTCCTCAGACAAAAGGTTTCTTTGTAGCTACACAGTGGCCAGGTCCAGAGAATGTTGCAGATAGCTGCTGAAAACATCCCTCCTCCACTTGAGAATGGCTTGCTCTCCCTCTCAAGCGGAGAGAGCTGGGATTCGATATTTAATTAAGCGCCTCTGTTCACTTGGCATTTAGAGGCACTAGGGGGCGTTAGTGCTCTACACCCGGTGAAATGCCTGTTTCGTTTGTGATTTTCCTTTGTGAAAAACAACTATGCACAGAGTGTTTTGTGCCAATTTTCCATCCTTTTAGATTGACGGAAAGCATTTTACCTACGTAGAAACAGAAAACGAATAGAAAGAGCGTTGCATTGCGTTTAATGAAAGCTTAGGGCGGTCTCGGTGGTACGTTAGTGAAGTTATCTGGGGACACCTTAGCCACGTACATTGTGTTGGAGAGGCACCGAGAATTCATTCAGGAGTTCTCAAAGTTCGAGGACACAGTTGCCTTACACGTAGGCACGGTGGCAGCCGTGGACATGGCAGTGATTTGGAGAATGTTGTACTAGTCGGCTCTTGCTGTGATAATGCTTTGCAACAAATCTCCCCAAAACTCACTTACATAAAGAAGAATCTAGTTTTCTCGGACCTGTGGGCTAGCTGCAGCGGCTCTCTTGTAGACCTCTCGATGGCGGGTGTTGCTCCATGCCGTGGGTCAGTTTGAGGTCTGTCCCGCACACCTTACCGTGGAGCCCAACTGTGAGGCTGCAGCTCCCTGTCCTCTCGCAGAGTTCACTGAAACGTAAGAGGTGAGCCCAACCACACAAGGCCACGTAAGGCCTCTGCGACTCATTGAAGGCCATCGTGTCTTCCCTTGGCCTCCTGGGAACCCCCTGGCCCCAGGATGCAGCTTCGGTAGCCCAGGGCAACCGGCGGAGGGGGGCGGGCGGGGCTGCAGGAGGGTGGAACGCGGAGGTCACAGAGGGTGTGGGTGTGGCCACCTCTGCTGTGACTGAACCAAGGGCGTGGGTGGGGGGCTGGGGGTCCAGGGCAGGGCCCTCAGAGCCCGGTAGGCCCAGGGGGGCGGCGCAAGCACCTAGGCCCAGGCCGAAGAGCGCCTTCTTGGTCTGCGCGGCAGGCCGGCCTCTCGCCTTGCCACTCAGGCCGCCCTCCCTCTTGAAGTGTGTGTGGCACGCGTCCGCGGAGTACACCTCGCTGCACAGGTAGCCGTGGGACTGGGCGTCGTAGCTTCCTGCGAGGCGGCCGGAGGTCCCACAGGCGGGTGGGTCCCTGGGACAGACGCGCGGAGCGGCTCCTGCCCGGCCCCCCTGAGAACCGTCGCCGTTCCGTAAGGCGGGGCGCCTGCTTCAGAATGTAAATCACGTGTCCGCTCTATGGATACGCTGTTTAGTTTACCAGGCAAGACTTTCTTGGTGAAAGAAGCAGCGTTGGCTTGCATCGTCGAGCAGGCTTCTCATCTGGCTGTGCACTGGTACTCTCTCTCTGGGTGTGCTAGTCCGCAGGGCAGGGCATCCCCTGGGCAGGGTGGAGCGTGATCTCTGCGGCCTCGTCTTGCAGCTCCTTCCTTTCATTCTCAATCATCCTGCCCACAGTGGCCTCCTCTCAGGCCTGCATACTTACAACGGCGCATTGCCCGTGCTGCCCCTCTGCAGGAAGTGTCCCTCTGTTTAGTTTGCAGCTGACTGATGCCGCCTCACCCTTCTCATGTCTTCTCAGGTGTCACTTGGTCAAGAAAGCGTCCCCTTACCTACTCAACTCATCTCGTCTCCCTACCGTAGCTCACGTGACACCACGCACCTCTCGCTTATGGCCGTCATCGCCTTTCGCATCCAGTTTCAGGTAGGTAAGTTTACCCCGTGGTCCGTGAGGAAGAAGAGATCACGCCTGTTTTGCTTACTCTTGATTCCCAGCGACTAGCCCGGTTACTGATAACCTCTGTTAGAGGGAGAAAGGAATGCACCCAATCCCTGGTGAAGCCCCGACCGTTTTCCTTTCTAGTGTCCCTCGTACTCCTCCCTGCCGTCTGTGTCGCCCTTACTCCGCGTCTACCGTTTATGAGTTTACACCTGGGTTACGGTGACTGCTTCGGAGAATCGCATGCCTTTCTACCTCCCTCGCTGCGACCTCTCCTACACCTCCCAGGGCTCTTGGGTTATGCCCTTGCCCTCTTCCGAGCCGTCCGTGGCACCCGCTGTCCACCCCGTACGGCCAAGCTCCTAAGACTGACACTCCAGGCCCTCCGTAATTTGGCTTCAGTTTCACTTTCTAGACGTTTCAAGAAAGAACGGGGTCTAAATATCTGTGCACCTCTGCTCCGTTTCATATCTACCCACGAGGTTAATTTTTTTGTTTCTTCCAGTCCACCTATTTTGCACCTCCGTCTCTGCGAAGACTTCACTGAGAATCCAAGCGATTTCTGAATCCCTTCTCTCCCCTGAAGCTGTAAACAGTTTAACAAGACAGGTGCGGAACTGCCGTAAGGTAATCTACATCTTGTCTCCCTCTCTGGTATCTAACCTCCCTGCGAATGGGGGTACGTCTCCGTGTTCTGTGCGGTTTTCAGCACAGTACTCTCTACACGTAGTGGATATTTGATTTGGTAAGTGACCGAATAAGTGAATGAGTCACCAAGATAAGGGTATTGTCTCATTCTTTCTCGCTTTTTCCACTTCCAAGTTTCTTTAGTTAGTTTCCTCAGACAAAAGGTTTCTTTGTAGCTACACAGTGGCCAGGTCCAGAGAATGTTGCAGATAGCTGCTGAAAACATCCCTCCTCCACTTGAGAATGGCTTGCTCTCCCTCTCAAGCGGAGAGAGCTGGGATTCGATATTTAATTAAGCGCCTCTGTTCACTTGGCATTTAGAGGCACTAGGGGGCGTTAGTGCTCTACACCCGGTGAAATGCCTGTTTCGTTTGTGATTTTCCTTTGTGAAAAACAACTATGCACAGAGTGTTTTGTGCCAATTTTCCATCCTTTTAGATTGACGGAAAGCATTTTACCTACGTAGAAACAGAAAACGAATAGAAAGAGCGTCGCATTGCGCTTACTGAAAGCTTAGGGCGGTCTCGGTGGTACGTTAGTGAAGTTATCTGGGGACACCTTAGCCACGTACATTGTGTTGGAGAGGCACCGAGAATTCATTCAGGAGTTCTCAAAGTTCGAGGACACAGTTGCCTTACACGTAGACACGGTGGCAGCCGTGGACATGGCAGTGATTTGGAGAATGTTGTACTAGTCGGCTCTCGCTGTGATAATGCTTTGCAACAAATCTCCCCAAAACTCACTTACATAAAGAAGAATCTAGTTTTCTCGGACCTGTGGGCTAGCTGCAGCAGCTCTCTTGTAGACCTCTCGATGGCGGGTGTTGCTCCATGCCGTGGGTCAGTTTGAGGTCTGTCCCGCACACCTTACCGTGGAGCCCAACTGTGAGGCTGCAGGTCCCTGTCCTCTCGCAGAGTTCACTGAAACGTAAGAGGTGAGCCCAACCACACAAGGCCACGTAAGGCCTCTGCGACTCATTGAAGGCCATCGTGTCTTCCCTTGGCCTCCTGGGAACCCCCTGGCCCCAGGATGCAGCTTCGGTAGCCCAGGGCAACCGGCGGAGGGGGGCGGGCGGGGCTGCAGGAGGGTGGAACGCTGAGGTCACAGAGGGTGTGGGTGTGGCCACCTCTGCTGTGACTGAACCAAGGGCGTGGGTGGGGGGCTGGGGGTCCAGGGCAGGGCCCTCAGAGCCCGGTAGGCCCAGGGGGGCGGCGCAAGCACCTAGGCCCAGGCCGAAGAGCGCCTTCTTGGTCTGCGCGGCAGGCCGGCCTCTCGCCTTGCCACTCAGGCCGCCCTCCCTCTTGAAGTGTGTGTGGCACGCGTCCGCGGAGTACACCTCGCTGCACAGGTAGCCGTGGGACTGGGCGTCGTAGCTTCCTGCGAGGCGGCCGGAGGTCCCGCAGGCGGGTGGGTCCCTGGGACAGACGCGCGGAGCGGCTCCTGCCCGGCCCCCCTGAGAACCGTCGCCGTTCCGTAAGGCGGGGCGCCTGCTTCAGAATGTAAATCACGTGTCCGCTCTATGGATACGCTGTTTAGTTTACCAGGCAAGACTTTCTTGGTGAAAGAAGCAGCGTTGGCTTGCATCGTCGAGCAGGCTTGTCATCTGGCTGTGCACTGGTACTCTCTCTCTGGGTGTGCTAGTCCGCAGGGCAGGGCATCCCCTGGGCAGGGTGGAGCGTGATCTCTGCGGCCTCGTCTTGCAGCTCCTTCCTTTCATTCTCAATCATCCTGCCCACAGTGGCCTCCTCTCAGGCCTGCATACTTACAACGGCGCATTGCCCGTGCTGCCCCTCTGCAGGAAGTGTCCCTCTGTTTAGTTTGCAGCTGACTGATGCCGCCTCACCCTTCTCATCTCTTCTCAGGTGTCACTTGGTCAAGAAAGCGTCCCCTTACCTACTCAACTCATCTCGTCTCCCTACCGTAGCTCACGTGACACCACGCACCTCTCGCTTATGGCCGTCATCGCCTTTCGCATCCAGTTTCAGGTAGGTAAGTTTACCCCGTGGTCCGTGAGGAAGAAGAGATCACGCCTGTTTTGCTTACTCTTGATTCCCAGCGACTAGCCCGGTTACTGATAACCTCTGTTAGAGGGAGAAAGGAATGCACCCAATCCCTGGTGAAGCCCCGACCGTTTTCCTTTCTAGTGTCCCTCGTACTCCTCCCTGCCGTCTGTGTCGCCCTTACTCCGCGTCTACCGTTTATGAGTTTACACCTGGGTTACGGTGACTGCTTCGGAGAATCGCATGCCTTTCTACCTCCCTCGCTGCGACCTCTCCTACACCTCCCAGGGCTCTTGGGTTATGCCCTTGCCCTCTTCCGAGCCGTCCGTGGCACCCGCTGTCAACCCCGTACGGCCAAGCTCCTAAGACTGACACTCCAGGCCCTCCGTAATTTGGCTTCAGTTTCACTTTCTAGACGTTTCAAGAAAGAACGGGGTCTAAATATCTGTGCACCTCTGCTCCGTTTCATATCTACCCACGAGGTTAATTTTTTTGTTTCTTCCAGTCCACCTATTTTGCACCTCCGTCTCTGCGAAGACTTCACTGAGAATCCAAGCGATTTCTGGATCCCTTCTCTCCCCTGAAGCTGTAAACAGTTTAACAAGACAGGTGCGGAACTGCCGTAAGGTAATCTACATCTTGTCTCCCTCTCTGGTATCTAACCTCCCTGCGAATGGGGGTACGTCTCCGTGTCCTGTGCGGTTTTCAGCACAGTACTCTCTACACGTAGTGGATATTTGATTTGGTAAGTGACCGAATAAGTGAATGAGTCACCAAGATAAGGGTATTGTCTCATTCTTTCTCGCTTTTTCCACTTCCAAGTTTCTTTAGTTAGTTTCCTCAGACAAAAGGTTTCTTTGTAGCTACACAGTGGCCAGGTCCAGAGAATGTTGCAGATAGCTGCTGAAAACATCCCTCCTCCACTTGAGAATGGCTTGCTCTCCCTCTCAAGCGGAGAGAGCTGGGATTCGATATTTAATTAAGCGCCTCTGTTCACTTGGCATTTAGAGGCACTAGGGGGCGTTAGTGCTCTACACCCGGTGAAATGCCTGTTTCTTTTGTGATTTTCCTTTGTGAAAAACAACTATGCACAGAGTGTTTTGTGCCAATTTTCCATCCTTTTAGATTGACGGAAAGCATTTTACCTACGTAGAAACAGAAAACGAATAGAAAGAGCGTCGCATTGCGTTTAATGAAAGCTTAGGGCGGTCTCGGTGGTACGTTAGTGAAGTTATCTGGGGACACCTTAGCCACGTACATTGTGTTGGAGAGGCACCGAGAATTCATTCAGGAGTTCTCAAAGTTCGAGGACACTGTTGCCTTACACGTAGGCACGGTGGCAGCCGTGGACATGGCAGTGATTTGGAGAATGTTGTACTAGTCGGCTCTCGCTGTGATAATGCTTTGCAACAAATCTCCCCAAAACTCACTTACATAAAGAAGAATCTAGTTTTCTCGGACCTGTGGGCTAGCTGCAGCGGCTCTCTTGTAGACCTCTCGATGGCGGGTGTTGTTCCATGCCGTGGGTCAGTTTGAGGTCTGTCCCGCACACCTTACCGTGGAGCCCAACTGTGAGGCTGCAGGTCCCTGTCCTCTCGCAGAGTTCACTGAAACGTAAGAGGTGAGCCCAACCACACAAGGCCACGTAAGGCCTCTGCGACTCATTGAAGGCCATCGTGTCTTCCCTTGGCCTCCTGGGAACCCCCTGGCCCCAGGATGCAGCTTTGGTAGCCCAGGGCAACCGGCAGAGGGGGGCGGGTGGGGCTGCAGGAGGGTGGAACGCGGAGGTCACAGAGGGTGTGGGTGTGGCCACCTCTACTGTGACTGAACCAAGGGCGTGGGTGGGGGGCTGGGGGTCCAGGGCAGGGCCCTCAGAGCCCGGTAGGCCCAGGGGGGCGGCGCAAGCACCTAGGCCCAGGCCGAAGAGCGCCTTCTTGGTCTGCGCGGCAGGCCGGCCTCTCGCCTTGCCACTCAGGCCGCCCTCCCTCTTGAAGTGTGTGTGGCACGCGTCCGCGGAGTACACCTCGCTGCACAGGTAGCCGTGGGACTGGGCGTCGTAGCTTCCTGCGAGGCGGCCGGAGGTCCCGCAGGCGGGTGGGTCCCTGGGACAGACGCGCGGAGCGGCTCCTGCCCGGCCCCCCTGAGAACCGTCGCCGTTCCGTAAGGCGGGGCGCCTGCTTCAGAATGTAAATCACGTGTCCGCTCTATGGATACGCTGTTTAGTTTACCAGGCAAGACTTTCTTGGTGAAAGAAGCAGCGTTGGCTTGCATCGTCGAGCAGGCTTGTCATCTGGCTGTGCACTGGTACTCTCTCTCTGGGTGTGCTAGTCCGCAGGGCAGGGCATCCCCTGGGCAGGGTGGAGCGTGATCTCTGCGGCCTCGTCTTGCAGCTCCTTCCTTTCATTCTCAATCATCCTGCCCACAGTGGCCTCCTCTCAGGCCTGCATACTTACAACGGCGCATTGCCCGTGCTGCCCCTCTGCAGGAAGTGTCCCTCTGTTTAGTTTGCAGCTGACTGATGCCGCCTCACCCTTCTCATGTCTTCTCAGGTGTCACTTGGTCAAGAAAGCGTCCCCTTACCTACTCAACTCATCTCGTCTCCCTACCGTAGCTCACGTGACACCACGCACCTCTCGCTTATGGCCGTCATCGCCTTTCGCATCCAGTTTCAGGTAGGTAAGTTTACCCCGTGGCCCGTGAGGAAGAAGAGATCACGCCTGTTTTGCTTACTCTTGATTCCCAGCGACTAGCCCGGTTACTGATAACCTCTGTTAGAGGGAGAAAGGAATGCACCCAATCCCTGGTGAAGCCCCGACCGTTTTCCTTTCTAGTGTCCCTCGTACTCCTCCCTGCCGTCTGTGTCGCCCTTACTCCGCGTCTACCGTTTATGAGTTTACACCTGGGTTACGGTGACTGCTTCGGAGAATCGCATGCCTTTCTACCTCCCTCGCTGCGACCTCTCCTACACCTCCCAGGGCTCTTGGGTTATGCCCTTGCCCTCTTCCGAGCCGTCCGTGGCACCCGCTGTCAACCCCGTACGGCCAAGCTCCTAAGACTGACACTCCAGGCCCTCCGTAATTTGGCTTCAGTTTCACTTTCTAGACGTTTCAAGAAAGAACGGGGTCTAAATATCTGTGCACCTCTGCTCCGTTTCATATCTACCCACGAGGTTAATTTTTTTGTTTCTTCCAGTCCACCTATTTTGCACCTCCGTCTCTGCGAAGACTTCACTGAGAATCCAAGCGATTTCTGGATCCCTTCTCTCCCCTGAAGCTGTAAACAGTTTAACAAGACAGGTGCGGAACTGCCGTAAGGTAATCTACATCTTGTCTCCCTCTCTGGTATCTAACCTCCCTGCGAATGGGGGTACGTCTCCGTGTCCTGTGCGGTTTTCAGCACAGTACTCTCTACACGTAGTGGATATTTGATTTGGTAAGTGACCGAATAAGTGAATGAGTCACCAAGATAAGGGTATTGTCTCATTCTTTCTCGCTTTTTCCACTTCCAAGTTTCTTTAGTTAGTTTCCTCAGACAAAAGGTTTCTTTGTAGCTACACAGTGGCCAGGTCCAGAGAATGTCGCAGATAGCTGCTGAAAACATCCCTCCTCCACTTGAGAATGGCTTGCTCTCCCTCTCAAGCGGAGAGAGCTGGGATTCGATATTTAATTAAGCGCCTCTGTTCACTTGGCATTTAGAGGCACTAGGGGGCGTTAGTGCTCTACACCCGGTGAAATGCCTGTTTCGTTTGTGATTTTCCTTTGTGAAAAACAACTATGCACAGAGTGTTTTGTGCCAATTTTCCATCCTTTTAGATTGACGGAAAGCATTTTACCTACGTAGAAACAGAAAACGAATAGAAAGAGCGTCGCATTGCGTTTAATGAAAGCTTAGGGCGGTCTCGGTGGTACGTTAGTGAAGTTATCTGGGGACACCTTAGCCACGTACATTGTGTTGGAGAGGCACCGAGAATTCATTCAGGAGTTCTCAAAGTTCGAGGACACAGTTGCCTTACACGTAGGCACGGTGGCAGCCGTGGACATGGCAGTGATTTGGAGAATGTTGTACTCGTCGGCTCTCGCTGTGATAATGCTTTGCAACAAATCTCCCCAAAACTCACTTACATAAAGAAGAATCTAGTTTTCTCGGACCTGTGGGCTAGCTGCAGCGGCTCTCTTGTAGACCTCTCGATGGCGGGTGTTGTTCCATGCCGTGGGTCAGTTTGAGGTCTGTCCCGCACACCTTACCGTGGAGCCCAACTGTGAGGCTGCAGGTCCCTGTCCTCTCGCAGAGTTCACTGAAACGTAAGAGGTGAGCCCAACCACACAAGGCCACGTAAGGCCTCTGCGACTCATTGAAGGCCATCGTGTCTTCCCTTGGCATCCTGGGAACCCCCTGGCCCCAGGATGCAGCTTCGGTAGCCCAGGGCAACCGGCGGAGGGGGGCGGGCGGGGCTGCAGGAGGGTGGAACGCGGAGGTCACAGAGGGTGTGGGTGTGGCCACCTCTGATGTGACTGAACCAAGGGGGGTGGGGGGCAGGGGGTCCAGGGCAGGGCCCTCAGAGCCCGGTAGGCCCAGGGGGGCGGCGCAAGCACCTAGGCCCAGGCCGAAGAGCACCTTCTTGGTCTGCGCAGCAGGCCGGCCTCTCGCCTTGCCACTCAGGCCGCCCTCCCACTTGAAGTGTGTGTGGCACGCGTCTGCGGAGTACACCTCGCTGCACAGGTAGCCGTGGGACTGGGCGTCGTAGCTTCCTGCGAGGCGGCCGGAGGTCCCGCAGGCGGGTGGGTCCCTGGGTCAGACGCGCGGAGCGTCTCCTGCCCGGCCCCCCTGAGAACCGTCGCCGTTCCGTAAGGCGGGGCGCCTGCTTCAGAATGTAAATCACGTGTCCGCTCTATGGATACACTGTTTAGTTTACCAGGCAAGACTTTCTTGGTGAAAGAAGCAGCGTTGGCTTGCATCCTCGAGCAGGCTTGTCATCTGGCTGTGCACTGGTACTCTCTCTCTGGATGTGCTAGTCCGCAGGGCAGGGTATCCCCTGGGCAGGGTGGAGCATGATCTCTGCGGCCTCGTCTTGCAGCTCCTTCCTTTCATTCTCAATCATCCTGCCCACAGTGGCCTCCTCTCAGGCCTGCATACTTACAACGGTGCATTGCCCGTGCTGCCCCTCTGCAGGAAGTGTCCCTCTGTTTAGTTTGCAGCTGACTGATGCCGCCTCACCCTTCTCATGTCTTCTCAGGTGTCACTTGGTCAAGAAAGCGTCCCCTTACCTACTCAACTCATCTCGTCTCCCTACCGTAGCTCACGTGACACCACGCACCTCTCGCTTATGGCCGTCATCGCCTTTCGCATCCACTTTCAGGTAGGTAAGTTTACCCCGTGGTCCGTGAGGAAGAAGAGATCACGCCTGTTTTGCTTACTCTTGATTCCCAGCGACTAGCCCGGTTACTGATAACCTCTGTTAGAGGGAGAAAGGAATGCACCCAATCCCTGGTGAAGCCCCGACCGTTTTCCTTTCTAGTGTCCCTCGTACTCCTCCCTGCCGTCTGTGTCGCCCTTACTCCGCGTCTACCGTTTATGAGTTTACACCTGGGTTACGGTGACTGCTTCGGAGAATCGCATGCCTTTCTACCTCCCTCGCTGCGACCTCTCCTACACCTCCCAGGGCTCTTGGGTTATGCCCTTGCCCTCTTCCGAGCCGTCCGTGGCACCCGCTGTCAACCCCGTACGGCCAAGCTCCTAAGACTGACACTCCAGGCCCTCCGTAATTTGGCTTCAGTTTCACTTTCTAGACGTTTCAAGAAAAAACGGGGTCTAAATATCTGTGCACCTCTGCTCCGTTTCATATCTACCCACGAGGTTAATTTTTTTGTTTCTTCCAGTCCACCTATTTTGCACCTCCGTCTCTGCGAAGACTTCACTGAGAATCCAAGCGATTTCTGGATCCCTTCTCTCCCCTGAAGCTGTAAACAGTTTAACAAGACAGGTGCGGAACTGCCGTAAGGTAATCTACATCTTGTCTCCCTCTCTGGTATCTAACCTCCCTGCGAATGGGGGTACGTCTCCGTGTCCTGTGCGGTTTTCAGCACAGTACTCTCTACACGTAGTGGATATTTGATTTTGTAAGTGACCGAATAAGTGAATGAGTCTCCAAGATAAGGGTATTGTCTCATTCTTTCTCGCTTTTTCCACTTCCAAGTTTCTTTAGTTAGTTTCCTCAGACAAAAGGTTTCTTTGTAGCTACACAGTGGCCAGGTCCAGAGAATGTTGCAGATAGCTGCTGAAAACATCCCTCCTCCACTTGAGAATGGTTTGCTCTCCCTCTCAAGTGGAGAGAGCTGGGATTCGATATTTAATTAAGCGCCTCTGTTCACTTGGCATTTAGAGGCACTAGGGGGCGTTAGTGCTCTACACCCGGTGAAATGCCTGTTTCGTTTGTGATTTTCCTTTGTGAAAAACAACTATGCACAGAGTGTTTTGTGCCAATTTTCCATCCTTTTAGATTGACGGAAAGCATTTTACCTACGTAGAAACAGAAAACGAATAGAAAGAGCGTTGCATTGCGTTTAATGAAAGCTTAGGGCGGTCGCGGTGGTACGTTAGTGAAGTTATCTGGGGACACCTTAGCCACGTACATTGTGTTGGAGAGGCACCGAGAATTCATTCAGGAGTTCTCAAAGTTCGAGGACACAGTTGCCTTACACGTAGGCACGGTGGCAGCCGTGGACATGGCAGTGATTTGGAGAATGTTGTACTCGTCGGCTCTCGCTGTGATAATGCTTTGCAACAAATCTCCCCAAAACTCACTTACATAAAGAAGAATCTAGTTTTCTCGGACCTGTGGGCTAGCTGCAGCGGCTCTCTTGTAGACCTCTCGATGGCGGGTGTTGTTCCATGCCGTGGGTCAGTTTGAGGTCTGTCCCGCACACCTTACCGTGGAGCCCAACTGTGAGGCTGCAGCTCCCTGTCCTCTCGCAGAGTTCACTGAAACGTAAGAGGTGAGCCCAACCACACAAGGCCACGTAAGGCCTCTGCGACTCATTGAAGGCCATCGTGTTTTCCCTTGGCCTCCTGGGAACCCCCTGGACCCAGGATGCAGCTTCGGTAGCCCAGGGCAACCGGCGGAGGGGGGCGGGCGGGGCTGCAGGAGGGTGGAACGCGGAGGTCACAGAGGGTGTGGGTGTGGCCACCTCTGCTGTGACTGAACCAAGGGCGTGGGTGGGGGGCTGGGGGTCCAGGGCAGGGCCCTCAGAGCCCGGTAGGCCCAGGGGGGCGGCTCAAGCACCTAGGCCCAGGCCGAAGAGCGCCTTCTTGGTCTGCGCGGCAGGCCGGCCTCTCGCCTTGCCACTCAGGCCGCCCTCCCACTTGAAGTGTGTGTGGCACGCGTCCGCGGAGTACACCTCGCTGCACAGGTAGCCGTGGGACTGGGCGTCGTACCTTCCTGCGAGGCGGCCGGAGGTCCCGCAGGCGGGTGGGTCCCTGGGACAGATGCGCGGAGCGGCTCCTGCCCGGCCCCCCTGAGAACCGTCGCCATTCCATAATGCGGTGCGCCTGCTTCAGAATGTAAATCACGTGTCCGCTCTATGGATACGCTGTTTAGTTTACCAGGCAAGACTTTCTTGGTGAAAGAAGCAGCGTTGGCTTGCATCGTCGAGCAGGCTTGTCATCTGGCTGTGCACTGGTACTCTCTCTCTGGGTGTGCTAGTCCGCAGGGCAGGGCATCCCCTGGGCAGGGTGGAGCGTGATCTCTGCGGCCTCGTCTTGCAGCTCCTTCCTTTCATTCTCAATCATCCTGCCCACAGTGGCCTCCTCTCAGGCCTGCATACTTACAACGGCGCATTGCCCGTGCTGCCCCTCTGCAGGAAGTGTCCCTCTGTTTAGTTTGCAGCTGACTGATGCCGCCTCACCCTTCTCATGTCTTCTCAGGTGTCACTTGGTCAAGAAAGCGTCCCCTTACCTACTCAACTCATCTCGTCTCCCTACCGTAGCTCACGTGACACCACGCACCTCTCGCTTATGGCCGTCATCGCCTTTCGCATCCAGTTTCAGGTAGGTAAGTTTACCCCGTGGCCCGTGAGGAAGAAGAGATCACGCCTGTTTTGCTTACTCTTGATTCCCAGCGACTAGCCCGGTTACTGATAACCTCTGTTAGAGGGAGAAAGGAATGCACCCAATCCCTGGTGAAGCCCCGACCGTTTTCCTTTCTAGTGTCCCTCGTACTCCTCCCTGCCGTCTGTGTCGCCCTTACTCCGCGTCTACCGTTTATGAGTTTACACCTGGGTTACGGTGACTGCTTCGGAGAATCGCATGCCTTTCTACCTCCCTCGCTGCGACCTCTCCTACACCTCCCAGGGCTCTTGGGTTATGCCCTTGCCCTCTTCCGAGCCGTCCGTGGCACCCGCTGTCAACCCCGTACGGCCAAGCTCCTAAGACTGACACTCCAGGCCCTCCGTAATTTGGCTTCAGTTTCACTTTCTAGACGTTTCAAGAAAGAACGGGGTCTAAATATCTGTGCACCTCTGCTCCGTTTCATATCTACCCACGAGGTTAATTTTTTTGTTTCTTCCAGTCCACCTATTTTGCACCTCCGTCTCTGCGAAGACTTCACTGAGAATCCAAGCGATTTCTGGATCCCTTCTCTCCCCTGAAGCTGTAAACAGTTTAACAAGACAGGTGCGGAACTGCCGTAAGGTAATCTACATCTTGTCTCCCTCTCTGGTATCTAACCTCCCTGCGAATGTGGGTACGTCTCCGTGTTCTGTGCGGTTTTCAGCACAGTACTCTCTACACGTAGTGAATATTTGATTTGGTAAGTGACCGAATAAGTGAATGAGTCACCAAGATAAGGGTATTGTCTCATTCTTTCTCGCTTTTTCCACTTCCAAGTTTCTTTAGTTAGTTTCCTCAGACAAAAGGTTTCTTTGTAGCTACACAGTGGCCAGGTCCAGAGAATGTTGCAGATAGCTGCTGGAAACATCCCTCCTCCACTTGAGAATGGCTTGCTCTCCCTCTCAAGCGGAGAGAGCTGGGATTCGATATTTAATTAAGCGCCTCTGTTCACTTGGCATTTAGAGGCACTAGGGGGCGTTAGTGCTCTACACCCGGTGAAATGCCTGTTTCGTTTGTGATTTTCCTTTGTGAAAAACAACTATGCACAGAGTGTTTTGTGCCAATTTTCCATCCTTTTAGATTGACGGAAAGCATTTTACCTACGTAGAAACAGAAAACGAATAGAAAGAGCGTCGCATTGCGTTTAATGAAAGCTTAGGGCGGTCTCGGTGGTACGTTAGTGAAGTTATCTGGGGACACCTTAGCCACGTACATTGTGTTGGAGAGGCACCGAGAATTCATTCAGGAGTTCTCAAAGTTCGAGGACACTGTTGCCTTACACGTAGGCACGGTGGCAGCCGTGGACATGGCAGTGATTTGGAGAATGTTGTACTAGTCGGCTCTCGCTGTGATAATGCTTTGCAACAAATCTCCCCAAAACTCACTTACATAAAGAAGAATCTAGTTTTCTCGGACCTGTGGGCTAGCTGCAGCGGCTCTCTTGTAGACCTCTCGATGGCGGGTGTTGTTCCATGCCGTGGGTCAGTTTGAGGTCTGTCCCGCACACCTTACCGTGGAGCCCAACTGTGAGGCTGCAGGTCCCTGTCCTCTCGCAGAGTTCACTGAAACGTAAGAGGTGAGCCCAACCACACAAGGCCACGTAAGGCCTCTGCGACTCATTGAAGGCCATCGTGTCTTCCCTTGGCCTCCTGGGAACCCCCTGGCCCCAGGATGCAGCTTCGGTAGCCCAGGGCAACCGGCAGAGGGGGGCGGGCGGGGCTGCAGGAGGGTGGAACGCGGAGGTCACAGAGGGTGTGGGTGTGGCCACCTCTACTGTGACTGAACCAAGGGCGTGGGTGGGGGGCTGGGGGTCCAGGGCAGGGCCCTCAGAGCCCGGTAGGCCCAGGGGGGTGGCGCAAGCACCTAGGCCCAGGCCGAAGAGCGCCTTCTTGGTCTGCGTGGCACGCCGGCCTCTCGCCTTGCCACTCAGGCCGCCCTGCCACTTGAAGTGTGTGTGGCACGCGTCCGCGGAGTACACCTCGCTGCACAGGTAGCCGTGGGACTGGGCGTCGTAGCTTCCTGCGAGGCGGCCGGAGGTCCCGCAGGCGGGTGGGTCCCTGGGACAGACGTGCGGAGCGGCTCCATCCCGGCCCCACTGAGAACCGTCGCCGTTCCGTAAGGCGGGGCGCCTGCTACAGAATGTAAATCACGTGTCCGTTCTATGGATACGCTGTTTAGTTTACCAGGCAAGACTTTCTTGGTGAAAGAAGCAGCGTTGGCTTGCATCGTCGAGCAGGCTTGTCATCTGGCTGTGCACTGGTACTCTCTCTCTGGGTGTGCTAGTCCGCAGGGCAGGGCATCCCCTGGGCAGGGTGGAGCGTGATCTCTGCGGCCTCGTCTTGCAGCTCCTTCCTTTCATTCTCAATCATCCTGCCCACAGTGGCCTCCTCTCAGGCCTGCATACTTACAACGGCGCATTGCCCGTGCTGCCCCTCTGCAGGAAGTGTCCCTCTGTTTAGTTTGCAGCTGACTGATGCCGCCTCACCCTTCTCATGTCTTCTCAGGTGTCACTTGGTCAAGAAAGCGTCCCCTTACCTACTCAACTCATCTCGTCTCCCTACCGTAGCTCACGTGACACCACGCACCTCTCGCTTATGGCCGTCATCGCCTTTCGCATCCAGTTTCAGGTAGGTAAGTTTACCCCGTGGTCCGTGAGGAAGAAGAGATCACGCCTGTTTTGCTTACTCTTGATTCCCAGCGACTAGCCCGGTTACTGATAACCTCTGTTAGAGGGAGAAAGGAATGCACCCAATCCCTGGTGAAGCCCCGACCGTTTTCCTTTCTAGTGTCCCTCGTACTCCTCCCTGCCGTCTGTGTCGCCCTTACTCCGCGTCTACCGTTTATGAGTTTACACCTGGGTTACGGTGACTGCTTCGGAGAATCGCATGCCTTTCTACCTCCCTCGCTGCGACCTCTCCTACACCTCCCAGGGCTCTTGGGTTATGCCCTTGCCCTCTTCCGAGCCGTCCGTGGCACCCGCTGTCAACCCCGTACGGCCAAGCTCCTAAGACTGACACTCCAGGCCCTCCGTAATTTGGCTTCAGTTTCACTTTCTAGACGTTTCAAGAAAGAACGGGGTCTAAATATCTGTGCACCTCTGCTCCGTTTCATATCTACCCACGAGGTTAATTTTTTTGTTTCTTCCAGTCCACCTATTTTGCACCTCCGTCTCTGCGAAGACTTCACTGAGAATCCAAGCGATTTCTGGATCCCTTCTCTCCCCTGAAGCTGTAAACAGTTTAACAAGACAGGTGCGGAACTGCCGTAAGGTAATCTACATCTTGTCTCCCTCTCTGGTATCTAACCTCCCTGCGAATGGGGGTACGTCTCCGTGTTCTGTGCGGTTTTCAGCACAGTACTCTCTACACGTAGTGGATATTTGATTTGGTAAGTGACCGAATAAGTGAATGAGTCACCAAGATAAGGGTATTGTCTCATTCTTTCTCGCTTTTTCCACTTCCAAGTTTCTTTAGTTAGTTTCCTCAGACAAAAGGTTTCTTTGTAGCTACACAGTGGCCAGGTCCAGAGAATGTTGCAGATAGCTGCTGAAAACATCCCTCCTCCACTTGAGAATGGCTTGCTCTCCCTCTCAAGCGGAGAGAGCTGGGATTCGATATTTAATTAAGCGCCTCTGTTCACTTGGCATTTAGAGGCACTAGGGGGCGTTAGTGCTCTACACCCGGTGAAATGCCTGTTTCGTTTGTGATTTTCCTTTGTGAAAAACAACTATGCACAGAGTGTTTTGTGCCAATTTTCCATCCTTTTAGATTGACGGAAAGCATTTTACCTACGTAGAAACAGAAAACGAATAGAAAGAGCGTTGCATTGCGTTTAATGAAAGCTTAGGGCGGTCTCGGTGGTACGTTAGTGAAGTTATCTGGGGACACCTTAGCCACGTACATTGTGTTGGAGAGGCACCGAGAATTCATTCAGGAGTTCTCAAAGTTCGAGGACACAGTTGCCTTACACGTAGGCACGGTGGCAGCCGTGGACATGGCAGTGATTTGGAGAATGTTGTACTAGTCGGCTCTTGCTGTGATAATGCTTTGCAACAAATCTCCCCAAAACTCACTTACATAAAGAAGAATCTAGTTTTCTCGGACCTGTGGGCTAGCTGCAGCGGCTCTCTTGTAGACCTCTCGATGGCGGGTGTTGCTCCATGCCGTGGGTCAGTTTGAGGTCTGTCCCGCACACCTTACCGTGGAGCCCAACTGTGAGGCTGCAGCTCCCTGTCCTCTCGCAGAGTTCACTGAAACGTAAGAGGTGAGCCCAACCACACAAGGCCACGTAAGGCCTCTGCGACTCATTGAAGGCCATCGTGTCTTCCCTTGGCCTCCTGGGAACCCCCTGGCCCCAGGATGCAGCTTCGGTAGCCCAGGGCAACCGGCGGAGGGGGGCGGGCGGGGCTGCAGGAGGGTGGAACGCGGAGGTCACAGAGGGTGTGGGTGTGGCCACCTCTGCTGTGACTGAACCAAGGGCGTGGGTGGGGGGCTGGGGGTCCAGGGCAGGGCCCTCAGAGCCCGGTAGGCCCAGGGGGGCGGCGCAAGCACCTAGGCCCAGGCCGAAGAGCGCCTTCTTGGTCTGCGCGGCAGGCCGGCCTCTCGCCTTGCCACTCAGGCCGCCCTCCCTCTTGAAGTGTGTGTGGCACGCGTCCGCGGAGTACACCTCGCTGCACAGGTAGCCGTGGGACTGGGCGTCGTAGCTTCCTGCGAGGCGGCCGGAGGTCCCACAGGCGGGTGGGTCCCTGGGACAGACGCGCGGAGCGGCTCCTGCCCGGCCCCCCTGAGAACCGTCGCCGTTCCGTAAGGCGGGGCGCCTGCTTCAGAATGTAAATCACGTGTCCGCTCTATGGATACGCTGTTTAGTTTACCAGGCAAGACTTTCTTGGTGAAAGAAGCAGCGTTGGCTTGCATCGTCGAGCAGGCTTCTCATCTGGCTGTGCACTGGTACTCTCTCTCTGGGTGTGCTAGTCCGCAGGGCAGGGCATCCCCTGGGCAGGGTGGAGCGTGATCTCTGCGGCCTCGTCTTGCAGCTCCTTCCTTTCATTCTCAATCATCCTGCCCACAGTGGCCTCCTCTCAGGCCTGCATACTTACAACGGCGCATTGCCCGTGCTGCCCCTCTGCAGGAAGTGTCCCTCTGTTTAGTTTGCAGCTGACTGATGCCGCCTCACCCTTCTCATGTCTTCTCAGGTGTCACTTGGTCAAGAAAGCGTCCCCTTACCTACTCAACTCATCTCGTCTCCCTACCGTAGCTCACGTGACACCACGCACCTCTCGCTTATGGCCGTCATCGCCTTTCGCATCCAGTTTCAGGTAGGTAAGTTTACCCCGTGGTCCGTGAGGAAGAAGAGATCACGCCTGTTTTGCTTACTCTTGATTCCCAGCGACTAGCCCGGTTACTGATAACCTCTGTTAGAGGGAGAAAGGAATGCACCCAATCCCTGGTGAAGCCCCGACCGTTTTCCTTTCTAGTGTCCCTCGTACTCCTCCCTGCCGTCTGTGTCGCCCTTACTCCGCGTCTACCGTTTATGAGTTTACACCTGGGTTACGGTGACTGCTTCGGAGAATCGCATGCCTTTCTACCTCCCTCGCTGCGACCTCTCCTACACCTCCCAGGGCTCTTGGGTTATGCCCTTGCCCTCTTCCGAGCCGTCCGTGGCACCCGCTGTCCACCCCGTACGGCCAAGCTCCTAAGACTGACACTCCAGGCCCTCCGTAATTTGGCTTCAGTTTCACTTTCTAGACGTTTCAAGAAAGAACGGGGTCTAAATATCTGTGCACCTCTGCTCCGTTTCATATCTACCCACGAGGTTAATTTTTTTGTTTCTTCCAGTCCACCTATTTTGCACCTCCGTCTCTGCGAAGACTTCACTGAGAATCCAAGCGATTTCTGAATCCCTTCTCTCCCCTGAAGCTGTAAACAGTTTAACAAGACAGGTGCGGAACTGCCGTAAGGTAATCTACATCTTGTCTCCCTCTCTGGTATCTAACCTCCCTGCGAATGGGGGTACGTCTCCGTGTTCTGTGCGGTTTTCAGCACAGTACTCTCTACACGTAGTGGATATTTGATTTGGTAAGTGACCGAATAAGTGAATGAGTCACCAAGATAAGGGTATTGTCTCATTCTTTCTCGCTTTTTCCACTTCCAAGTTTCTTTAGTTAGTTTCCTCAGACAAAAGGTTTCTTTGTAGCTACACAGTGGCCAGGTCCAGAGAATGTTGCAGATAGCTGCTGAAAACATCCCTCCTCCACTTGAGAATGGCTTGCTCTCCCTCTCAAGCGGAGAGAGCTGGGATTCGATATTTAATTAAGCGCCTCTGTTCACTTGGCATTTAGAGGCACTAGGGGGCGTTAGTGCTCTACACCCGGTGAAATGCCTGTTTCGTTTGTGATTTTCCTTTGTGAAAAACAACTATGCACAGAGTGTTTTGTGCCAATTTTCCATCCTTTTAGATTGACGGAAAGCATTTTACCTACGTAGAAACAGAAAACGAATAGAAAGAGCGTCGCATTGCGCTTACTGAAAGCTTAGGGCGGTCTCGGTGGTACGTTAGTGAAGTTATCTGGGGACACCTTAGCCACGTACATTGTGTTGGAGAGGCACCGAGAATTCATTCAGGAGTTCTCAAAGTTCGAGGACACAGTTGCCTTACACGTAGACACGGTGGCAGCCGTGGACATGGCAGTGATTTGGAGAATGTTGTACTAGTCGGCTCTCGCTGTGATAATGCTTTGCAACAAATCTCCCCAAAACTCACTTACATAAAGAAGAATCTAGTTTTCTCGGACCTGTGGGCTAGCTGCAGCAGCTCTCTTGTAGACCTCTCGATGGCGGGTGTTGCTCCATGCCGTGGGTCAGTTTGAGGTCTGTCCCGCACACCTTACCGTGGAGCCCAACTGTGAGGCTGCAGGTCCCTGTCCTCTCGCAGAGTTCACTGAAACGTAAGAGGTGAGCCCAACCACACAAGGCCACGTAAGGCCTCTGCGACTCATTGAAGGCCATCGTGTCTTCCCTTGGCCTCCTGGGAACCCCCTGGCCCCAGGATGCAGCTTCGGTAGCCCAGGGCAACCGGCGGAGGGGGGCGGGCGGGGCTGCAGGAGGGTGGAACGCTGAGGTCACAGAGGGTGTGGGTGTGGCCACCTCTGCTGTGACTGAACCAAGGGCGTGGGTGGGGGGCTGGGGGTCCAGGGCAGGGCCCTCAGAGCCCGGTAGGCCCAGGGGGGCGGCGCAAGCACCTAGGCCCAGGCCGAAGAGCGCCTTCTTGGTCTGCGCGGCAGGCCGGCCTCTCGCCTTGCCACTCAGGCCGCCCTCCCTCTTGAAGTGTGTGTGGCACGCGTCCGCGGAGTACACCTCGCTGCACAGGTAGCCGTGGGACTGGGCGTCGTAGCTTCCTGCGAGGCGGCCGGAGGTCCCGCAGGCGGGTGGGTCCCTGGGACAGACGCGCGGAGCGGCTCCTGCCCGGCCCCCCTGAGAACCGTCGCCGTTCCGTAAGGCGGGGCGCCTGCTTCAGAATGTAAATCACGTGTCCGCTCTATGGATACGCTGTTTAGTTTACCAGGCAAGACTTTCTTGGTGAAAGAAGCAGCGTTGGCTTGCATCGTCGAGCAGGCTTGTCATCTGGCTGTGCACTGGTACTCTCTCTCTGGGTGTGCTAGTCCGCAGGGCAGGGCATCCCCTGGGCAGGGTGGAGCGTGATCTCTGCGGCCTCGTCTTGCAGCTCCTTCCTTTCATTCTCAATCATCCTGCCCACAGTGGCCTCCTCTCAGGCCTGCATACTTACAACGGCGCATTGCCCGTGCTGCCCCTCTGCAGGAAGTGTCCCTCTGTTTAGTTTGCAGCTGACTGATGCCGCCTCACCCTTCTCATCTCTTCTCAGGTGTCACTTGGTCAAGAAAGCGTCCCCTTACCTACTCAACTCATCTCGTCTCCCTACCGTAGCTCACGTGACACCACGCACCTCTCGCTTATGGCCGTCATCGCCTTTCGCATCCAGTTTCAGGTAGGTAAGTTTACCCCGTGGTCCGTGAGGAAGAAGAGATCACGCCTGTTTTGCTTACTCTTGATTCCCAGCGACTAGCCCGGTTACTGATAACCTCTGTTAGAGGGAGAAAGGAATGCACCCAATCCCTGGTGAAGCCCCGACCGTTTTCCTTTCTAGTGTCCCTCGTACTCCTCCCTGCCGTCTGTGTCGCCCTTACTCCGCGTCTACCGTTTATGAGTTTACACCTGGGTTACGGTGACTGCTTCGGAGAATCGCATGCCTTTCTACCTCCCTCGCTGCGACCTCTCCTACACCTCCCAGGGCTCTTGGGTTATGCCCTTGCCCTCTTCCGAGCCGTCCGTGGCACCCGCTGTCAACCCCGTACGGCCAAGCTCCTAAGACTGACACTCCAGGCCCTCCGTAATTTGGCTTCAGTTTCACTTTCTAGACGTTTCAAGAAAGAACGGGGTCTAAATATCTGTGCACCTCTGCTCCGTTTCATATCTACCCACGAGGTTAATTTTTTTGTTTCTTCCAGTCCACCTATTTTGCACCTCCGTCTCTGCGAAGACTTCACTGAGAATCCAAGCGATTTCTGGATCCCTTCTCTCCCCTGAAGCTGTAAACAGTTTAACAAGACAGGTGCGGAACTGCCGTAAGGTAATCTACATCTTGTCTCCCTCTCTGGTATCTAACCTCCCTGCGAATGGGGGTACGTCTCCGTGTCCTGTGCGGTTTTCAGCACAGTACTCTCTACACGTAGTGGATATTTGATTTGGTAAGTGACCGAATAAGTGAATGAGTCACCAAGATAAGGGTATTGTCTCATTCTTTCTCGCTTTTTCCACTTCCAAGTTTCTTTAGTTAGTTTCCTCAGACAAAAGGTTTCTTTGTAGCTACACAGTGGCCAGGTCCAGAGAATGTTGCAGATAGCTGCTGAAAACATCCCTCCTCCACTTGAGAATGGCTTGCTCTCCCTCTCAAGCGGAGAGAGCTGGGATTCGATATTTAATTAAGCGCCTCTGTTCACTTGGCATTTAGAGGCACTAGGGGGCGTTAGTGCTCTACACCCGGTGAAATGCCTGTTTCTTTTGTGATTTTCCTTTGTGAAAAACAACTATGCACAGAGTGTTTTGTGCCAATTTTCCATCCTTTTAGATTGACGGAAAGCATTTTACCTACGTAGAAACAGAAAACGAATAGAAAGAGCGTCGCATTGCGTTTAATGAAAGCTTAGGGCGGTCTCGGTGGTACGTTAGTGAAGTTATCTGGGGACACCTTAGCCACGTACATTGTGTTGGAGAGGCACCGAGAATTCATTCAGGAGTTCTCAAAGTTCGAGGACACTGTTGCCTTACACGTAGGCACGGTGGCAGCCGTGGACATGGCAGTGATTTGGAGAATGTTGTACTAGTCGGCTCTCGCTGTGATAATGCTTTGCAACAAATCTCCCCAAAACTCACTTACATAAAGAAGAATCTAGTTTTCTCGGACCTGTGGGCTAGCTGCAGCGGCTCTCTTGTAGACCTCTCGATGGCGGGTGTTGTTCCATGCCGTGGGTCAGTTTGAGGTCTGTCCCGCACACCTTACCGTGGAGCCCAACTGTGAGGCTGCAGGTCCCTGTCCTCTCGCAGAGTTCACTGAAACGTAAGAGGTGAGCCCAACCACACAAGGCCACGTAAGGCCTCTGCGACTCATTGAAGGCCATCGTGTCTTCCCTTGGCCTCCTGGGAACCCCCTGGCCCCAGGATGCAGCTTTGGTAGCCCAGGGCAACCGGCAGAGGGGGGCGGGTGGGGCTGCAGGAGGGTGGAACGCGGAGGTCACAGAGGGTGTGGGTGTGGCCACCTCTACTGTGACTGAACCAAGGGCGTGGGTGGGGGGCTGGGGGTCCAGGGCAGGGCCCTCAGAGCCCGGTAGGCCCAGGGGGGCGGCGCAAGCACCTAGGCCCAGGCCGAAGAGCGCCTTCTTGGTCTGCGCGGCAGGCCGGCCTCTCGCCTTGCCACTCAGGCCGCCCTCCCTCTTGAAGTGTGTGTGGCACGCGTCCGCGGAGTACACCTCGCTGCACAGGTAGCCGTGGGACTGGGCGTCGTAGCTTCCTGCGAGGCGGCCGGAGGTCCCGCAGGCGGGTGGGTCCCTGGGACAGACGCGCGGAGCGGCTCCTGCCCGGCCCCCCTGAGAACCGTCGCCGTTCCGTAAGGCGGGGCGCCTGCTTCAGAATGTAAATCACGTGTCCGCTCTATGGATACGCTGTTTAGTTTACCAGGCAAGACTTTCTTGGTGAAAGAAGCAGCGTTGGCTTGCATCGTCGAGCAGGCTTGTCATCTGGCTGTGCACTGGTACTCTCTCTCTGGGTGTGCTAGTCCGCAGGGCAGGGCATCCCCTGGGCAGGGTGGAGCGTGATCTCTGCGGCCTCGTCTTGCAGCTCCTTCCTTTCATTCTCAATCATCCTGCCCACAGTGGCCTCCTCTCAGGCCTGCATACTTACAACGGCGCATTGCCCGTGCTGCCCCTCTGCAGGAAGTGTCCCTCTGTTTAGTTTGCAGCTGACTGATGCCGCCTCACCCTTCTCATGTCTTCTCAGGTGTCACTTGGTCAAGAAAGCGTCCCCTTACCTACTCAACTCATCTCGTCTCCCTACCGTAGCTCACGTGACACCACGCACCTCTCGCTTATGGCCGTCATCGCCTTTCGCATCCAGTTTCAGGTAGGTAAGTTTACCCCGTGGCCCGTGAGGAAGAAGAGATCACGCCTGTTTTGCTTACTCTTGATTCCCAGCGACTAGCCCGGTTACTGATAACCTCTGTTAGAGGGAGAAAGGAATGCACCCAATCCCTGGTGAAGCCCCGACCGTTTTCCTTTCTAGTGTCCCTCGTACTCCTCCCTGCCGTCTGTGTCGCCCTTACTCCGCGTCTACCGTTTATGAGTTTACACCTGGGTTACGGTGACTGCTTCGGAGAATCGCATGCCTTTCTACCTCCCTCGCTGCGACCTCTCCTACACCTCCCAGGGCTCTTGGGTTATGCCCTTGCCCTCTTCCGAGCCGTCCGTGGCACCCGCTGTCAACCCCGTACGGCCAAGCTCCTAAGACTGACACTCCAGGCCCTCCGTAATTTGGCTTCAGTTTCACTTTCTAGACGTTTCAAGAAAGAACGGGGTCTAAATATCTGTGCACCTCTGCTCCGTTTCATATCTACCCACGAGGTTAATTTTTTTGTTTCTTCCAGTCCACCTATTTTGCACCTCCGTCTCTGCGAAGACTTCACTGAGAATCCAAGCGATTTCTGGATCCCTTCTCTCCCCTGAAGCTGTAAACAGTTTAACAAGACAGGTGCGGAACTGCCGTAAGGTAATCTACATCTTGTCTCCCTCTCTGGTATCTAACCTCCCTGCGAATGGGGGTACGTCTCCGTGTCCTGTGCGGTTTTCAGCACAGTACTCTCTACACGTAGTGGATATTTGATTTGGTAAGTGACCGAATAAGTGAATGAGTCACCAAGATAAGGGTATTGTCTCATTCTTTCTCGCTTTTTCCACTTCCAAGTTTCTTTAGTTAGTTTCCTCAGACAAAAGGTTTCTTTGTAGCTACACAGTGGCCAGGTCCAGAGAATGTCGCAGATAGCTGCTGAAAACATCCCTCCTCCACTTGAGAATGGCTTGCTCTCCCTCTCAAGCGGAGAGAGCTGGGATTCGATATTTAATTAAGCGCCTCTGTTCACTTGGCATTTAGAGGCACTAGGGGGCGTTAGTGCTCTACACCCGGTGAAATGCCTGTTTCGTTTGTGATTTTCCTTTGTGAAAAACAACTATGCACAGAGTGTTTTGTGCCAATTTTCCATCCTTTTAGATTGACGGAAAGCATTTTACCTACGTAGAAACAGAAAACGAATAGAAAGAGCGTCGCATTGCGTTTAATGAAAGCTTAGGGCGGTCTCGGTGGTACGTTAGTGAAGTTATCTGGGGACACCTTAGCCACGTACATTGTGTTGGAGAGGCACCGAGAATTCATTCAGGAGTTCTCAAAGTTCGAGGACACAGTTGCCTTACACGTAGGCACGGTGGCAGCCGTGGACATGGCAGTGATTTGGAGAATGTTGTACTCGTCGGCTCTCGCTGTGATAATGCTTTGCAACAAATCTCCCCAAAACTCACTTACATAAAGAAGAATCTAGTTTTCTCGGACCTGTGGGCTAGCTGCAGCGGCTCTCTTGTAGACCTCTCGATGGCGGGTGTTGTTCCATGCCGTGGGTCAGTTTGAGGTCTGTCCCGCACACCTTACCGTGGAGCCCAACTGTGAGGCTGCAGGTCCCTGTCCTCTCGCAGAGTTCACTGAAACGTAAGAGGTGAGCCCAACCACACAAGGCCACGTAAGGCCTCTGCGACTCATTGAAGGCCATCGTGTCTTCCCTTGGCATCCTGGGAACCCCCTGGCCCCAGGATGCAGCTTCGGTAGCCCAGGGCAACCGGCGGAGGGGGGCGGGCGGGGCTGCAGGAGGGTGGAACGCGGAGGTCACAGAGGGTGTGGGTGTGGCCACCTCTGATGTGACTGAACCAAGGGGGGTGGGGGGCAGGGGGTCCAGGGCAGGGCCCTCAGAGCCCGGTAGGCCCAGGGGGGCGGCGCAAGCACCTAGGCCCAGGCCGAAGAGCACCTTCTTGGTCTGCGCAGCAGGCCGGCCTCTCGCCTTGCCACTCAGGCCGCCCTCCCACTTGAAGTGTGTGTGGCACGCGTCTGCGGAGTACACCTCGCTGCACAGGTAGCCGTGGGACTGGGCGTCGTAGCTTCCTGCGAGGCGGCCGGAGGTCCCGCAGGCGGGTGGGTCCCTGGGTCAGACGCGCGGAGCGTCTCCTGCCCGGCCCCCCTGAGAACCGTCGCCGTTCCGTAAGGCGGGGCGCCTGCTTCAGAATGTAAATCACGTGTCCGCTCTATGGATACACTGTTTAGTTTACCAGGCAAGACTTTCTTGGTGAAAGAAGCAGCGTTGGCTTGCATCCTCGAGCAGGCTTGTCATCTGGCTGTGCACTGGTACTCTCTCTCTGGATGTGCTAGTCCGCAGGGCAGGGTATCCCCTGGGCAGGGTGGAGCATGATCTCTGCGGCCTCGTCTTGCAGCTCCTTCCTTTCATTCTCAATCATCCTGCCCACAGTGGCCTCCTCTCAGGCCTGCATACTTACAACGGTGCATTGCCCGTGCTGCCCCTCTGCAGGAAGTGTCCCTCTGTTTAGTTTGCAGCTGACTGATGCCGCCTCACCCTTCTCATGTCTTCTCAGGTGTCACTTGGTCAAGAAAGCGTCCCCTTACCTACTCAACTCATCTCGTCTCCCTACCGTAGCTCACGTGACACCACGCACCTCTCGCTTATGGCCGTCATCGCCTTTCGCATCCACTTTCAGGTAGGTAAGTTTACCCCGTGGTCCGTGAGGAAGAAGAGATCACGCCTGTTTTGCTTACTCTTGATTCCCAGCGACTAGCCCGGTTACTGATAACCTCTGTTAGAGGGAGAAAGGAATGCACCCAATCCCTGGTGAAGCCCCGACCGTTTTCCTTTCTAGTGTCCCTCGTACTCCTCCCTGCCGTCTGTGTCGCCCTTACTCCGCGTCTACCGTTTATGAGTTTACACCTGGGTTACGGTGACTGCTTCGGAGAATCGCATGCCTTTCTACCTCCCTCGCTGCGACCTCTCCTACACCTCCCAGGGCTCTTGGGTTATGCCCTTGCCCTCTTCCGAGCCGTCCGTGGCACCCGCTGTCAACCCCGTACGGCCAAGCTCCTAAGACTGACACTCCAGGCCCTCCGTAATTTGGCTTCAGTTTCACTTTCTAGACGTTTCAAGAAAAAACGGGGTCTAAATATCTGTGCACCTCTGCTCCGTTTCATATCTACCCACGAGGTTAATTTTTTTGTTTCTTCCAGTCCACCTATTTTGCACCTCCGTCTCTGCGAAGACTTCACTGAGAATCCAAGCGATTTCTGGATCCCTTCTCTCCCCTGAAGCTGTAAACAGTTTAACAAGACAGGTGCGGAACTGCCGTAAGGTAATCTACATCTTGTCTCCCTCTCTGGTATCTAACCTCCCTGCGAATGGGGGTACGTCTCCGTGTCCTGTGCGGTTTTCAGCACAGTACTCTCTACACGTAGTGGATATTTGATTTTGTAAGTGACCGAATAAGTGAATGAGTCTCCAAGATAAGGGTATTGTCTCATTCTTTCTCGCTTTTTCCACTTCCAAGTTTCTTTAGTTAGTTTCCTCAGACAAAAGGTTTCTTTGTAGCTACACAGTGGCCAGGTCCAGAGAATGTTGCAGATAGCTGCTGAAAACATCCCTCCTCCACTTGAGAATGGTTTGCTCTCCCTCTCAAGTGGAGAGAGCTGGGATTCGATATTTAATTAAGCGCCTCTGTTCACTTGGCATTTAGAGGCACTAGGGGGCGTTAGTGCTCTACACCCGGTGAAATGCCTGTTTCGTTTGTGATTTTCCTTTGTGAAAAACAACTATGCACAGAGTGTTTTGTGCCAATTTTCCATCCTTTTAGATTGACGGAAAGCATTTTACCTACGTAGAAACAGAAAACGAATAGAAAGAGCGTTGCATTGCGTTTAATGAAAGCTTAGGGCGGTCGCGGTGGTACGTTAGTGAAGTTATCTGGGGACACCTTAGCCACGTACATTGTGTTGGAGAGGCACCGAGAATTCATTCAGGAGTTCTCAAAGTTCGAGGACACAGTTGCCTTACACGTAGGCACGGTGGCAGCCGTGGACATGGCAGTGATTTGGAGAATGTTGTACTCGTCGGCTCTCGCTGTGATAATGCTTTGCAACAAATCTCCCCAAAACTCACTTACATAAAGAAGAATCTAGTTTTCTCGGACCTGTGGGCTAGCTGCAGCGGCTCTCTTGTAGACCTCTCGATGGCGGGTGTTGTTCCATGCCGTGGGTCAGTTTGAGGTCTGTCCCGCACACCTTACCGTGGAGCCCAACTGTGAGGCTGCAGCTCCCTGTCCTCTCGCAGAGTTCACTGAAACGTAAGAGGTGAGCCCAACCACACAAGGCCACGTAAGGCCTCTGCGACTCATTGAAGGCCATCGTGTTTTCCCTTGGCCTCCTGGGAACCCCCTGGACCCAGGATGCAGCTTCGGTAGCCCAGGGCAACCGGCGGAGGGGGGCGGGCGGGGCTGCAGGAGGGTGGAACGCGGAGGTCACAGAGGGTGTGGGTGTGGCCACCTCTGCTGTGACTGAACCAAGGGCGTGGGTGGGGGGCTGGGGGTCCAGGGCAGGGCCCTCAGAGCCCGGTAGGCCCAGGGGGGCGGCTCAAGCACCTAGGCCCAGGCCGAAGAGCGCCTTCTTGGTCTGCGCGGCAGGCCGGCCTCTCGCCTTGCCACTCAGGCCGCCCTCCCACTTGAAGTGTGTGTGGCACGCGTCCGCGGAGTACACCTCGCTGCACAGGTAGCCGTGGGACTGGGCGTCGTAGCTTCCTGCGAGGCGGCCGGAGGTCCCGCAGGCGGGTGGGTCCCTGGGACAGATGCGCGGAGCGGCTCCTGCCCGGCCCCCCTGAGAACCGTCGCCATTCCATAATGCGGTGCGCCTGCTTCAGAATGTAAATCACGTGTCCGCTCTATGGATACGCTGTTTAGTTTACCAGGCAAGACTTTCTTGGTGAAAGAAGCAGCGTTGGCTTGCATCGTCGAGCAGGCTTGTCATCTGGCTGTGCACTGGTACTCTCTCTCTGGGTGTGCTAGTCCGCAGGGCAGGGCATCCCCTGGGCAGGGTGGAGCGTGATCTCTGCGGCCTCGTCTTGCAGCTCCTTCCTTTCATTCTCAATCATCCTGCCCACAGTGGCCTCCTCTCAGGCCTGCATACTTACAACGGCGCATTGCCCGTGCTGCCCCTCTGCAGGAAGTGTCCCTCTGTTTAGTTTGCAGCTGACTGATGCCGCCTCACCCTTCTCATGTCTTCTCAGGTGTCACTTGGTCAAGAAAGCGTCCCCTTACCTACTCAACTCATCTCGTCTCCCTACCGTAGCTCACGTGACACCACGCACCTCTCGCTTATGGCCGTCATCGCCTTTCGCATCCAGTTTCAGGTAGGTAAGTTTACCCCGTGGCCCGTGAGGAAGAAGAGATCACGCCTGTTTTGCTTACTCTTGATTCCCAGCGACTAGCCCGGTTACTGATAACCTCTGTTAGAGGGAGAAAGGAATGCACCCAATCCCTGGTGAAGCCCCGACCGTTTTCCTTTCTAGTGTCCCTCGTACTCCTCCCTGCCGTCTGTGTCGCCCTTACTCCGCGTCTACCGTTTATGAGTTTACACCTGGGTTACGGTGACTGCTTCGGAGAATCGCATGCCTTTCTACCTCCCTCGCTGCGACCTCTCCTACACCTCCCAGGGCTCTTGGGTTATGCCCTTGCCCTCTTCCGAGCCGTCCGTGGCACCCGCTGTCAACCCCGTACGGCCAAGCTCCTAAGACTGACACTCCAGGCCCTCCGTAATTTGGCTTCAGTTTCACTTTCTAGACGTTTCAAGAAAGAACGGGGTCTAAATATCTGTGCACCTCTGCTCCGTTTCATATCTACCCACGAGGTTAATTTTTTTGTTTCTTCCAGTCCACCTATTTTGCACCTCCGTCTCTGCGAAGACTTCACTGAGAATCCAAGCGATTTCTGGATCCCTTCTCTCCCCTGAAGCTGTAAACAGTTTAACAAGACAGGTGCGGAACTGCCGTAAGGTAATCTACATCTTGTCTCCCTCTCTGGTATCTAACCTCCCTGCGAATGTGGGTACGTCTCCGTGTTCTGTGCGGTTTTCAGCACAGTACTCTCTACACGTAGTGAATATTTGATTTGGTAAGTGACCGAATAAGTGAATGAGTCACCAAGATAAGGGTATTGTCTCATTCTTTCTCGCTTTTTCCACTTCCAAGTTTCTTTAGTTAGTTTCCTCAGACAAAAGGTTTCTTTGTAGCTACACAGTGGCCAGGTCCAGAGAATGTTGCAGATAGCTGCTGGAAACATCCCTCCTCCACTTGAGAATGGCTTGCTCTCCCTCTCAAGCGGAGAGAGCTGGGATTCGATATTTAATTAAGCGCCTCTGTTCACTTGGCATTTAGAGGCACTAGGGGGCGTTAGTGCTCTACACCCGGTGAAATGCCTGTTTCGTTTGTGATTTTCCTTTGTGAAAAAAAACTATGCACAGAGTGTTTTGTGCCAATTTTCCATCCTTTTAGATTGACGGAAAGCATTTTACCTACGTAGAAACAGAAAACGAATAGAAAGAGCGTTGCATTGCGTTTAATGAAAGCTTAGGGCGGTCTCGGTGGTACGTTAGTGAAGTTATCTGGGGACACCTTAGCCACGTACATTGTGTTGGAGAGGCACCGAGAATTCATTCAGGAGTTCTCAAAGTTCGAGGACACAGTTGCCTTACACGTAGGCACGGTGGCAGCCGTGGACATGGCAGTGATTTGGAGAATGTTGTACTAGTCGGCTCTCGCTGTGATAATGCTTTGCAACAAATCTCCCCAAAACTCACTTACATAAAGAAGAATCTAGTTTTCTCGGACCTGTGGGCTAGCTGCAGCGGCTCTCTTGTAGACCTCTCGATGGCGGGTGTTGCTCCATGCCGTGGGTCAGTTTGAGGTCTGTCCCGCACACCTTACCGTGGAGCCCAACTGTGAGGCTGCAGGTCCCTGTCCTCTCGCCGAGTTCACTGAAACGTAAGAGGTGAGCCCAACCACACAAGGCCACGTAAGGCCTCTGCGACTCATTGAAGGCCATCGTGTCTTCCCTTGGCCTCCTGGGAACCCCCTGGCCCCAGGATGCAGCTTCGGTAGCCCAGGGCAACCAGCGGAAGGGGGCGGGCGGGGCTGCAGGAGGGTGGAACGCGGAGGTCACAGAGGGTGTGGGTGTGGCCACCTCTGCTGTGACTGAACCAAGGGCGTGGGTGGGGGGCTGGGGGTCCAGGGCAGGGCCCTCAGAGCCCGGTAGGCCCAGGGGGGCGGCGCAAGCACCTAGGCCCAGGCCGAAGGGCGCCTTCTTGGTCTGCGCGGCAGGCCGGCCTCTCCCCTTGCCACTCAGGCCGCCCTCCCTCTTGAAGTGTGTGTGGCACGCATCCGCGGAGTACACCTCGCTGCACAGGTAGCCGTGGGACTGGTCGTCGTAGCTTCCTGCGAGGCGGCCGGAGGTCCCGCAGGCGGGTGGGTCCCTGGGACAGACGTGCGGAGCGGCTCCTGCCCGGCCCCCCTGAGAACCGTCGCCGTTCCGTAAGGTGGGGCGCCTGCTTCCGAATGTAAATCACGTGTCCGCTCTATGGATACGCTGTTTAGTTTACCAGGCAAGACTTTCTTGGTGAAAGAAGCAGCGTTGGCTTGCATCGTCGAGCAGGCTTGTCATCTGGCTGTGCACTGGTACTCTCTCTCTGGGTGTGCTAGTCCGCAGGGCAGGGCATCCCCTGGGCAGGGTGGAGCGTGATCTCTGCGGCCTCGTCTTGCAGCTCCTTCCTTTCATTCTCAATCATCCTGCCCACAGTGGCCTCCTCTCAGGCCTGCATACTTACAACGGCGCATTGCCCGTGCTGCCCCTCTGCAGGAAGTGTCCCTCTGTTTAGTTTGCAGCTGACTGATGCCGCCTCACCCTTCTCATCTCTTCTCAGGTGTCACTTGGTCAAGAAAGCGTCCCCTTACCTACTCAACTCATCTCGTCTCCCTACCGTAGCTCACGTGACACCACGCACCTCTCGCTTATGGCCGTCATCGCCTTTCGCATCCAGTTTCAGGTAGGTAAGTTTACCCCGTGGCCCGTGAGGAAGAAGAGATCACGCCTGTTTTGCTTACTCTTGATTCCCAGCGACTAGCCCGGTTACTGATAACCTCTGTTAGAGGGAGAAAGGAATGCATCCAATCCCTGGTGAAGCCCCGACCGTTTTCCTTTCTAGTGTCCCTCGTACTCCTCCCTGCCGTCTGTGTCGCCCTTACTCCGCGTCTACCGTTTATGAGTTTACACCTGGGTTACGGTGACTGCTTCGGAGAATCGCATGCCTTTCTACCTCCCTCGCTGCGACCTCTCCTACACCTCCCAGGGCTCTTGGGTTATGCCCTTGCCCTCTTCCGAGCCGTCCGTGGCACCCGCTGTCAACCCCGTACGGCCAAGCTCCTAAGACTGACACTCCAGGCCCTCCGTAATTTGGCTTCAGTTTCACTTTCTAGACGTTTCAAGAAAGAACGGGGTCTAAATATCTGTGCACCTCTGCTCCGTTTCATATCTACCCACGAGGTTAATTTTTTTGTTTCTTCCAGTCCACCTATTTTGCACCTCCGTCTCTGCGAAGACTTCACTGAGAATCCAAGCGATTTCTGGATCCCTTCTCTCCCCTGAAGCTGTAAACAGTTTAACAAGACAGGTGCGGAACTGCCGTAAGGTAATCTACATCTTGTCTCCCTCTCTGGTATCTAACCTCCCTGCGAATGGGGGTACGTCTCCGTGTTCTGTGCGGTTTTCAGCACAGTACTCTCTACACGTAGTGGATATTTGATTTGGTAAGTGACCGAATAAGTGAATGAGTCACCAAGATAAGGGTATTGTCTCATTCTTTCTCGCTTTTTCCACTTCCAAGTTTCTTTAGTTAGTTTCCTCAGACAAAAGGTTTCTTTGTAGCTACACAGTGGCCAGGTCCAGAGAATGTTGCAGATAGCTGCTGAAAACATCCCTCCTCCACTTGAGAATGGCTTGCTCTCCCTCTCAAGCGGAGAGAGCTGGGATTCGATATTTAATTAAGCGCCTCTGTTCACTTGGCATTTAGAGGCACTAGGGGGCGTTAGTGCTCTACACCCGGTGAAATGCCTGTTTCGTTTGTGATTTTCCTTTGTGAAAAACAACTATGCACAGAGTGTTTTGTGCCAATTTTCCATCCTTTTAGATTGACGGAAAGCATTTTACCTACGTAGAAACAGAAAAGGAATAGAAAGAGCGTTGCATTGCGTTTAATGAAAGCTTAGGGCGGTCTCGGTGGTACGTTAGTGAAGTTATCTGGGGACACCTTAGCCACGTACATTGTGTTGGAGAGGCACCGAGAATTCATTCAGGAGTTCTCAAAGTTCGAGGACACAGTTGCCTTACACGTAGGCACGGTGGCAGCCGTGGACATGGCAGTGATTTGGAGAATGTTGTACTCGTCGGCTCTTGCTGTGATAATGCTTTGCAACAAATCTCCCCAAAACTCACTTACATAAAGAAGAATCTAGTTTTCTCGGACCTGTGGGCTAGCTGCAGCGGCTCTCTTGTAGACCTCTCGATGGCGGGTGTTGTTCCATGCCGTGGGTCAGTTTGAGGTCTTTCCCGCACACCTTACCGTGGAGCCCAACTGTGAGGCTGCAGGTCCCTGTCCTCTCGCAGAGTTCACTGAAACGTAAGAGGTGAGCCCAACCACACAAGGCCACGTAAGGCCTCTGCGACTCATTGAAGGCCATCGTGTCTTCCCTTGGCCTCCTGGGAACCCCCTGGCCCCAGGATGCAGCTTCGGTAGCCCAGGGCAACCGGCGGAGGGGGCCGGGCGGGGCTGCAGGAGGGTGGAACGCGGAGGTCACAGAGGGTGTGGGTGTGGCCACCTCTGATGTGACTGAACCAAGGGGGGTGGGGGGCAGGGGGTCCAGGGAAGGGCCCTCAGAGCCCGGTAGGCCCAGGGGTGCGTCGCAAGCACCTAGGCCCAGGCCGAAGAGCACCTTCTTGGTCTGCGCAGCAGGCCGGCCTCTCGCCTTGCCACTCAGGCCGCCCTCCCACTTGAAGTGTGTGTGGCACGCGTCCGCGGAGTACACCTCGCTGCACAGGTAGCCGTGGGACTGGGCGTCGTAGCTTCCTGCGAGGCGGCCGGAGGTCCCGCAGGCGGGTGGATCCCTGTGACAGACGCGCGGAGCGTCTCCTGCCCGGCCCCCCTGAGAACCGTCGCCGTTCCGTAAGGCGGGGCGCCTGCTTCAGAATGTAAATCACGTGTCCGCTCTATGGATACGCTGTTTAGTTTACCAGGCAAGACTTTCTTGGTGAAAGAAGCAGCGTTGGCTTGCATCCTCGAGCAGGCTTGTCATCTGGCTGTGCACTGGTACTCTCTCTCTGGGTGTGCTAGTCCGCAGGGCAGGGCATCCCCTGGGCAGGGTGGAGCGTGATCTCTGCGGCCTCGTCTTGCAGCTCCTTCCTTTCATTCTCAATCATCCTGCCCACAGTGGCCTCCTCTCAGGCCTGCATACTTACAACGGCGCATTGCCCGTGCTGCCCCTCTGCAGGAAGTGTCCCTCTGTTTAGTTTGCAGCTGACTGATGCCGCCTCACCCTTCTCATGTCTTCTCAGGTGTCACTTGGTCAAGAAAGCGTCCCCTTACCTACTCAACTCATCTCGTCTCCCTACCGTAGCTCACGTGACACCACACACCTCTCGCTTATGGCCGTCATTGCCTTTCGCATCCAGTTTCAGGTAGGTAAGTTTACCCCGTGGCCCGTGAGGAAGAAGAGATCACGCCTGTTTTGCTTACTCTTGATTCCCAGCGACTAGCCCGGTTACTGATAACCTCTGTTAGAGGGAGAAAGGAATGCACCCAATCCCTGGTGAAGCCCCGACCGTTTTCCTTTCTAGTGTCCCTCGTACTCCTCCCTGCCGTCTGTGTCGCCCTTACTCCGCGTCTACCGTTTATGAGTTTACACCTGGGTTACGGTGACTGCTTCGGAGAATCGCATGCCTTTCTACCTCCCTCGCTGCGACCTCTCCTACACCTCCCAGGGCTCTTGGGTTATGCCCTTGCCCTCTTCCGAGCCGTCCGTGGCACCCGCTGTCAACCCCGTACGGCCAAGCTCCTAAGACTGACACTCCAGGCCCTCCGTAATTTGGCTTCAGTTTCACTTTCTAGACGTTTCAAGAAAGAACGGGGTCTAAATATCTGTGCACCTCTGCTCCGTTTCATATCTACCCACGAGGTTAATTTTTTTGTTTCTTCCAGTCCACCTATTTTGCACCTCCGTCTCTGCGAAGACTTCACTGAGAATCCAAGCGATTTCTGGATCCCTTCTCTCCCCTGAAGCTGTAAACAGTTTAACAAGACAGGTGCGGAACTGCCGTAAGGTAATCTACATCTTGTCTCCCTCTCTGGTATCTAACCTCCCTGCGAATGGGGGTACGTCTCCGTGTTCTGTGCGGTTTTCAGCACAGTACTCTCTACACGTAGTGAATATTTGATTTGGTAAGTGACCGAATAAGTGAATGAGTCACCAAGATAAGGGTATTGTCTCATTCTTTCTCGCTTTTTCCACTTCCAAGTTTCTTTAGTTAGTTTCCTCAGACAAAAGGTTTCTTTGTAGCTACACAGTGGCCAGGTCCAGAGAATGTTGCAGATAGCTGCTGGAAACATCCCTCCTCCACTTGAGAATGGCTTGCTCTCCCTCTCAAGCGGAGAGAGCTGGGATTCGATATTTAATTAAGCGCCTCTGTTCACTTGGCATTTAGAGGCACTAGGGGGCGTTAGTGCTCTACACCCGGTGAAATGCCTGTTTCGTTTGTGATTTTCCTTTGTGAAAAAAAACTATGCACAGAGTGTTTTGTGCCAATTTTCCATCCTTTTAGATTGACGGAAAGCATTTTACCTACGTAGAAACAGAAAACGAATAGAAAGAGCGTTGCATTGCGTTTAATGAAAGCTTAGGGCGGTCTCGGTGGTACGTTAGTGAAGTTATCTGGGGACACCTTAGCCACGTACATTGTGTTGGAGAGGCACCGAGAATTCATTCAGGAGTTCTCAAAGTTCGAGGACACAGTTGCCTTACACGTAGGCACGGTGGCAGCCGTGGACATGGCAGTGATTTGGAGAATGTTGTACTAGTCGGCTCTCGCTGTGATAATGCTTTGCAACAAATCTCCCCAAAACTCACTTACATAAAGAAGAATCTAGTTTTCTCGGACCTGTGGGCTAGCTGCAGCGGCTCTCTTGTAGACCTCTCGATGGCGGGTGTTGCTCCATGCCGTGGGTCAGTTTGAGGTCTGTCCCGCACACCTTACCGTGGAGCCCAACTGTGAGGCTGCAGGTCCCTGTCCTCTCGCCGAGTTCACTGAAACGTAAGAGGTGAGCCCAACCACACAAGGCCACGTAAGGCCTCTGCGACTCATTGAAGGCCATCGTGTCTTCCCTTGGCCTCCTGGGAACCCCCTGGCCCCAGGATGCAGCTTCGGTAGCCCAGGGCAACCAGCGGAAGGGGGCGGGCGGGGCTGCAGGAGGGTGGAACGCGGAGGTCACAGAGGGTGTGGGTGTGGCCACCTCTGCTGTGACTGAACCAAGGGCGTGGGTGGGGGGCTGGGGGTCCAGGGCAGGGCCCTCAGAGCCCGGTAGGCCCAGGGGGGCGGCGCAAGCACCTAGGCCCAGGCCGAAGGGCGCCTTCTTGGTCTGCGCGGCAGGCCGGCCTCTCCCCTTGCCACTCAGGCCGCCCTCCCTCTTGAAGTGTGTGTGGCACGCATCCGCGGAGTACACCTCGCTGCACAGGTAGCCGTGGGACTGGTCGTCGTAGCTTCCTGCGAGGCGGCCGGAGGTCCCGCAGGCGGGTGGGTCCCTGGGACAGACGTGCGGAGCGGCTCCTGCCCGGCCCCCCTGAGAACCGTCGCCGTTCCGTAAGGTGGGGCGCCTGCTTCCGAATGTAAATCACGTGTCCGCTCTATGGATACGCTGTTTAGTTTACCAGGCAAGACTTTCTTGGTGAAAGAAGCAGCGTTGGCTTGCATCGTCGAGCAGGCTTGTCATCTGGCTGTGCACTGGTACTCTCTCTCTGGGTGTGCTAGTCCGCAGGGCAGGGCATCCCCTGGGCAGGGTGGAGCGTGATCTCTGCGGCCTCGTCTTGCAGCTCCTTCCTTTCATTCTCAATCATCCTGCCCACAGTGGCCTCCTCTCAGGCCTGCATACTTACAACGGCGCATTGCCCGTGCTGCCCCTCTGCAGGAAGTGTCCCTCTGTTTAGTTTGCAGCTGACTGATGCCGCCTCACCCTTCTCATCTCTTCTCAGGTGTCACTTGGTCAAGAAAGCGTCCCCTTACCTACTCAACTCATCTCGTCTCCCTACCGTAGCTCACGTGACACCACGCACCTCTCGCTTATGGCCGTCATCGCCTTTCGCATCCAGTTTCAGGTAGGTAAGTTTACCCCGTGGCCCGTGAGGAAGAAGAGATCACGCCTGTTTTGCTTACTCTTGATTCCCAGCGACTAGCCCGGTTACTGATAACCTCTGTTAGAGGGAGAAAGGAATGCATCCAATCCCTGGTGAAGCCCCGACCGTTTTCCTTTCTAGTGTCCCTCGTACTCCTCCCTGCCGTCTGTGTCGCCCTTACTCCGCGTCTACCGTTTATGAGTTTACACCTGGGTTACGGTGACTGCTTCGGAGAATCGCATGCCTTTCTACCTCCCTCGCTGCGACCTCTCCTACACCTCCCAGGGCTCTTGGGTTATGCCCTTGCCCTCTTCCGAGCCGTCCGTGGCACCCGCTGTCAACCCCGTACGGCCAAGCTCCTAAGACTGACACTCCAGGCCCTCCGTAATTTGGCTTCAGTTTCACTTTCTAGACGTTTCAAGAAAGAACGGGGTCTAAATATCTGTGCACCTCTGCTCCGTTTCATATCTACCCACGAGGTTAATTTTTTTGTTTCTTCCAGTCCACCTATTTTGCACCTCCGTCTCTGCGAAGACTTCACTGAGAATCCAAGCGATTTCTGGATCCCTTCTCTCCCCTGAAGCTGTAAACAGTTTAACAAGACAGGTGCGGAACTGCCGTAAGGTAATCTACATCTTGTCTCCCTCTCTGGTATCTAACCTCCCTGCGAATGGGGGTACGTCTCCGTGTTCTGTGCGGTTTTCAGCACAGTACTCTCTACACGTAGTGGATATTTGATTTGGTAAGTGACCGAATAAGTGAATGAGTCACCAAGATAAGGGTATTGTCTCATTCTTTCTCGCTTTTTCCACTTCCAAGTTTCTTTAGTTAGTTTCCTCAGACAAAAGGTTTCTTTGTAGCTACACAGTGGCCAGGTCCAGAGAATGTTGCAGATAGCTGCTGAAAACATCCCTCCTCCACTTGAGAATGGCTTGCTCTCCCTCTCAAGCGGAGAGAGCTGGGATTCGATATTTAATTAAGCGCCTCTGTTCACTTGGCATTTAGAGGCACTAGGGGGCGTTAGTGCTCTACACCCGGTGAAATGCCTGTTTCGTTTGTGATTTTCCTTTGTGAAAAACAACTATGCACAGAGTGTTTTGTGCCAATTTTCCATCCTTTTAGATTGACGGAAAGCATTTTACCTACGTAGAAACAGAAAACGAATAGAAAGAGCGTCGCATTGCGTTTAATGAAAGCTTAGGGCGGTCTCGGTGGTACGTTAGTGAAGTTATCTGGGGACACCTTAGCCACGTACATTGTGTTGGAGAGGCACCGAGAATTCATTCAGGAGTTCTCAAAGTTCGAGGACACAGTTGCCTTACACGTAGGCACGGTGGCAGCCGTGGACATGGCAGTGATTTGGAGAATGTTGTACTCGTCGGCTCTCGCTGTGATAATGCTTTGCAACAAATCTCCCCAAAACTCACTTACATAAAGAAGAATCTAGTTTTCTCGGACCTGTGGGCTAGCTGCAGCGGCTCTCTTGTAGACCTCTCGATGGCGGGTGTTGTTCCATGCCGTGGGTCAGTTTGAGGTCTTTCCCGCACACCTTACCGTGGAGCCCAACTGTGAGGCTGCAGGTCCCTGTCCTCTCGCAGAGTTCACTGAAACGTAAGAGGTGAGCCCAACCACACAAGGCCACGTAAGGCCTCTGCGACTCATTGAAGGCCATCGTGTCTTCCCTTGGCCTCCTGGGAACCCCCTGGCCCCAGGATGCAGCTTCGGTAGCCCAGGGCAACCGGCGGAGGGGGCCGGGCGGGGCTGCAGGAGGGTGGAACGCGGAGGTCACAGAGGGTGTGGGTGTGGCCACCTCTGATGTGACTGAACCAAGGGGGGTGGGGGGCAGGGGGTCCAGGGAAGGGCCCTCAGAGCCCGGTAGGCCCAGGGGTGCGTCGCAAGCACCTAGGCCCAGGCCGAAGAGCACCTTCTTGGTCTGCGCAGCAGGCCGGCCTCTCGCCTTGCCACTCAGGCCGCCCTCCCACTTGAAGTGTGTGTGGCACGCGTCCGCGGAGTACACCTCGCTGCACAGGTAGCCGTGGGACTGGGCGTCGTAGCTTCCTGCGAGGCGGCCGGAGGTCCCGCAGGCGGGTGGATCCCTGTGACAGACGCGCGGAGCGTCTCCTGCCCGGCCCCCCTGAGAACCGTCGCCGTTCCGTAAGGCGGGGCGCCTGCTTCAGAATGTAAATCACGTGTCCGCTCTATGGATACGCTGTTTAGTTTACCAGGCAAGACTTTCTTGGTGAAAGAAGCAGCGTTGGCTTGCATCCTCGAGCAGGCTTGTCATCTGGCTGTGCACTGGTACTCTCTCTCTGGGTGTGCTAGTCCGCAGGGCAGGGCATCCCCTGGGCAGGGTGGAGCGTGATCTCTGCGGCCTCGTCTTGCAGCTCCTTCCTTTCATTCTCAATCATCCTGCCCACAGTGGCCTCCTCTCAGGCCTGCATACTTACAACGGCGCATTGCCCGTGCTGCCCCTCTGCAGGAAGTGTCCCTCTGTTTAGTTTGCAGCTGACTGATGCCGCCTCACCCTTCTCATGTCTTCTCAGGTGTCACTTGGTCAAGAAAGCGTCCCCTTACCTACTCAACTCATCTCGTCTCCCTACCGTAGCTCACGTGACACCACGCACCTCTCGCTTATGGCCGTCATCGCCTTTCGCATCCAGTTTCAGGTAGGTAAGTTTACCCCGTGGCCCGTGAGGAAGAAGAGATCACGCCTGTTTTGCTTACTCTTGATTCCCAGCGACTAGCCCGGTTACTGATAACCTCTGTTAGAGGGAGAAAGGAATGCACCCAATCCCTGGTGAAGCCCCGACCGTTTTCCTTTCTAGTGTCCCTCGTACTCCTCCCTGCCGTCTGTGTCGCCCTTACTCCGCGTCTACCGTTTATGAGTTTACACCTGGGTTACGGTGACTGCTTCGGAGAATCGCATGCCTTTCTACCTCCCTCGCTGCGACCTCTCCTACACCTCCCAGGGCTCTTGGGTTATGCCCTTGCCCTCTTCCGAGCCGTCCGTGGCACCCGCTGTCAACCCCGTACGGCCAAGCTCCTAAGACTGACACTCCAGGCCCTCCGTAATTTGGCTTCAGTTTCACTTTCTAGACGTTTCAAGAAAGAACGGGGTCTAAATATCTGTGCACCTCTGCTCCGTTTCATATCTACCCACGAGGTTAATTTTTTTGTTTCTTCCAGTCCACCTATTTTGCACCTCCGTCTCTGCGAAGACTTCACTGAGAATCCAAGCGATTTCTGGATCCCTTCTCTCCCCTGAAGCTGTAAACAGTTTAACAAGACAGGTGCGGAACTGCCGTAAGGTAATCTACATCTTGTCTCCCTCTCTGGTATCTAACCTCCCTGCGAATGGGGGTACGTCTCCGTGTTCTGTGCGGTTTTCAGCACAGTACTCTCTACACGTAGTGGATATTTGATTTGGTAAGTGACCGAATAAGTGAATGAGTCACCAAGATAAGGGTATTGTCTCATTCTTTCTCGCTTTTTCCACTTCCAAGTTTCTTTAGTTAGTTTCCTCAGACAAAAGGTTTCTTTGTAGCTACACAGTGGCCAGGTCCAGAGAATGTTGCAGATAGCTGCTGAAAACATCCCTCCTCCACTTGAGAATGGCTTGCTCTCCTTCTCAAGCGGAGAGAGCTGGGATTCCATATTTAATTAAGCGCCTCTTTTCACTTGGCATTTAGAGGCACTAGGGGGCGTTAGTGCTCTACACTCGGTGGAATTCCTGTTTCTTTGTGATTTTCCTTTGTGAAAAACAACTATGCACAGAGTGTTTTGTGCCAATTTTCCATCCTTTTAGATTGACGGAAAGCATTTTACCTACGTAGAAACAGAAAACGAATAGAAAGAGCGTTGCATTGCGTTTAATGAAAGCTTAGGGCGGTCTCGGTGGTACGTTAGTGAAGTTATCTGGGGACACCTTAGCCACGTACATTGTGTTGGAGAGGCACCGAGAATTCATTCAGGAGTTCTCAAAGTTCGAGGACACAGTTGCCTTACACGTAGGCACGGTGGCAGCCGTGGACATGGCAGTGATTTGGAGAATGTTGTACTAGTCGGCTCTTGCTGTGATAATGCTTTGCAACAAATCTCCCCAAAACTCACTTACATAAAGAAGAATCTAGTTTTCTCGGACCTGTGGGCTAGCTGCAGCGGCTCTCTTGTAGACCTCTCGATGGCGGGTGTTGCTCCATGCCGTGGGTCAGTTTGAGGTCTGTCCCGCACACCTTACCGTGGAGCCCAACTGTGAGGCTGCAGGTCCCTGTCCTCTCGCAGAGTTCACTGAAACGTAAGAGGTGAGCCCAACCACACAAGGCCACGTAAGGCCTCTGCGACTCATTGAAGGCCATCGTGTCTTCCCTTGGCCTCCTGGGAACCCCCTGGCCCCAGGATGCAGCTTCGGTAGCCCAGGGCAACCGGCGGAGGGGGGCGGGCGGGGCTGCAGGAGGGTGGAACGCGGAGGTCACAGAGGGTGTGGGTGTGGCCACCTCTGCTGTGACTGAACCAAGGGCGTGGGTGGGGGGCTGGGGGTCCAGGGCAGGGCCCTCAGAGCCCGGTAGGCCCAGGGGGGCGGCGCAAGCACCTAGGCCCAGGCCGAAGAGCGCCTTCTTGGTCTGCGCGGCAGGCCGGCCTCTCGCCTTGCCACTCAGGCCGCCCTCCCTCTTGAAGTGTGTGTGGCACGCGTCCGCGGAGTACACCTCGCTGCACAGGTAGCCGTGGGACTGGGCGTCGTAGCTTCCTGCGAGGCGGCCGGAGGTCCCACAGGCGGGTGGGTCCCTGGGACAGACGCGCGGAGCGGCTCCTGCCCGGCCCCCCTGAGAACCGTCGCTGTTCCGTAAGGCGGGGCGCCTGCTTCAGAATGTAAATCACGTGTCCGCTCTATGGATACGCTGTTTAGTTTACCAGGCAAGACTTTCTTGGTGAAAGAAGCAACGTTGGCTTGCATCGTCGAGCAGGCTTGTCATCTGGCTGTGCACTGGTACTCTCTCTCTGGGTGTGCTAGTCCGCAGGGCAGGGCATCCCCTGGGCAGGGTGGAGCGTGATCTCTGCGGCCTCGTCTTGCAGCTCCTTCCTTTCATTCTCAATCATCCTGCCCACAGTGGCCTCCTCTCAGGCCTGCATACTTACAACGGCGCATTGCCCGTGCTGCCCCTCTGCAGGAAGTGTCCCTCTGTTTAGTTTGCAGCTGACTGATGCCGCCTCACCCTTCTCATGTCTTCTCAGGTGTCACTTGGTCAAGAAAGCGTCCCCTTACCTACTCAACTCATCTCGTCTCCCTACCGTAGCTCACGTGACACCACGCACCTCTCGCTTATGGCCGTCATCGCCTTTCGCATCCAGTTTCAGGTAGGTAAGTTTACCCCGTGGTCCGTGAGGAAGAAGAGATCACGCCTGTTTTGCTTACTCTTGATTCCCAGCGACTAGCCCGGTTACTGATAACCTCTGTTAGAGGGAGAAAGGAATGCACCCAATCCCTGGTGAAGCCCCGACCGTTTTCCTTTCTAGTGTCCCTCGTACTCCTCCCTGCCGTCTGTGTCGCCCTTACTCCGCGTCTACCGTTTATGAGTTTACACCTGGGTTACGGTGACTGCTTCGGAGAATCGCATGCCTTTCTACCTCCCTCGCTGCGACCTCTCCTACACCTCCCAGGGCTCTTGGGTTATGCCCTTGCCCTCTTCCGAGCCGTCCGTGGCACCCGCTGTCCACCCCGTACGGCCAAGCTCCTAAGACTGACACTCCAGGCCCTCCGTAATTTGGCTTCAGTTTCACTTTCTAGACGTTTCAAGAAAGAACGGGGTCTAAATATCTGTGCACCTCTGCTCCGTTTCATATCTACCCACGAGGTTAATTTTTTTGTTTCTTCCAGTCCACCTATTTTGCACCTCCGTCTCTGCGAAGACTTCACTGAGAATCCAAGCGATTTCTGAATCCCTTCTCTCCCCTGAAGCTGTAAACAGTTTAACAAGACAGGTGCGGAACTGCCGTAAGGTAATCTACATCTTGTCTCCCTCTCTGGTATCTAACCTCCCTGCGAATGGGGGTACGTCTCCGTGTTCTGTGCGGTTTTCAGCACAGTACTCTCTACACGTAGTGGATATTTGATTTGGTAAGTGACCGAATAAGTGAATGAGTCACCAAGATAAGGGTATTGTCTCATTCTTTCTCGCTTTTTCCACTTCCAAGTTTCTTTAGTTAGTTTCCTCAGACAAAAGGTTTCTTTGTAGCTACACAGTGGCCAGGTCCAGAGAATGTTGCAGATAGCTGCTGAAAACATCCCTCCTCCACTTGAGAATGGCTTGCTCTCCCTCTCAAGCGGAGAGAGCTGGGATTCGATATTTAATTAAGCGCCTCTGTTCACTTGGCATTTAGAGGCACTAGGGGGCGTTAGTGCTCTACACCCGGTGAAATGCCTGTTTCGTTTGTGATTTTCCTTTGTGAAAAACAACTATGCACAGAGTGTTTTGTGCCAATTTTCCATCCTTTTAGATTGACGGAAAGCATTTTACCTACGTAGAAACAGAAAACGAATAGAAAGAGCGTCGCATTGCGCTTACTGAAAGCTTAGGGCGGTCTCGGTGGTACGTTAGTGAAGTTATCTGGGGACACCTTAGCCATGTACATTGTGTTGGAGAGGCACCGAGAATTCATTCAGGAGTTCTCAAAGTTCGAGGACACAGTTGCCTTACACGTAGGCACGGTGGCAGCCGTGGACATGGCAGTGATTTGGAGAATGTTGTACTAGTCGGCTCTCGCTGTGATAATGCTTTGCAACAAATCTCCCCAAAACTCACTTACATAAAGAAGAATCTAGTTTTCTCGGACCTGTGGGCTAGCTGCAGCGGCTCTCTTGTAGACCTCTCGATGGCGGGTGTTGTTCCATGCCGTGGGTCAGTTTGAGGTCTGTCCCGCACACCTTACCGTGGAGCCCAACTGTGAGGCTGCAGGTCCCTGTCCTCTCGCAGAGTTCACTGAAACGTAAGAGGTGAGCCCAACCACACAAGGCCACGTAAGGCCTCTGCGACTCATTGAAGGCCATCGTGTCTTCCCTTGGCCTCCTGGGAACCCCCTGGCCCCAGGATGCAGCTTCGGTAGCCCAGGGCAACCGGCGGAGGGGGGCGGGCGGGGCTGCAGGAGGGTGGAACGCTGAGGTCACAGAGGGTGTGGGTGTGGCCACCTCTGCTGTGACTGAACCAAGGGCGTGGGTGGGGGGCTGGGGGTCCAGGGCAGGGCCCTCAGAGCCCGGTAGGCCCAGGGGGGCGGCGCAAGCACCTAGGCCCAGGCCGAAGAGCGCCTTCTTGGTCTGCGCGGCAGGCCGGCCTCTCGCCTTGCCACTCAGGCCGCCCTCCCACTTGAAGTGTGTGTGGCACGCGTCCGCGGAGTACACCTCGCTGCACAGGTAGCCGTGGGACTGGGCGTCGTAGCTTCCTGCGAGGCGGCCGGAGGTCCCGCAGGCGGGTGGGTCCCTGGGACAGACGCGCGGAGCGGCTCCTGCCCGGCCCCCCTGAGAACCGTCGCCGTTCCGTAAGGCGGGGCGCCTGCTTCAGAATGTAAATCACGTGTCCGCTCTATGGATACGCTGTTTAGTTTACCAGGCAAGACTTTCTTGGTGAAAGAAGCAGCGTTGGCTTGCATCCTCGAGCAGGCTTGTCATCTGGCTGTGCACTGGTACTCTCTCTCTGGGTGTGCTAGTCCGCAGGGCAGGGCATCCCCTGGGCAGGGTGGAGCGTGATCTCTGCGGCCTCGTCTTGCAGCTCCTTCCTTTCATTCTCAATCATCCTGCCCACAGTGGCCTCCTCTCAGGCCTGCATACTTACAACGGCGCATTGCCCGTGCTGCCCCTCTGCAGGAAGTGTCCCTCTGTTTAGTTTGCAGCTGACTGATGCCGCCTCACCCTTCTCATCTCTTCTCAGGTGTCACTTGGTCAAGAAACCGTCCCCTTACCTACTCAACTCATCTCGTCTCCCTACCGTAGCTCACGTGACACCACGCACCTCTCGCTTATGGCCGTCATCGCCTTTCGCATCCAGTTTCAGGTAGGTAAGTTTACCCCGTGGCCCGTGAGGAAGAAGAGATCACGCCTGTTTTGCTTACTCTTGATTCCCAGCGACTAGCCCGGTTACTGATAACCTCTGTTAGAGGGAGAAAGGAATGCACCCAATCCCTGGTGAAGCCCCGACCGTTTTCCTTTCTAGTGTCCCTCGTACTCCTCCCTGCCGTCTGTGTCGCCCTTACTCCGCGTCTACCGTTTATGAGTTTACACCTGGGTTACGGTGACTGCTTCGGAGAATCGCATGCCTTTCTACCTCCCTCGCTGCAACCTCTCCTACACCTCCCAGGGCTCTTGGGTTATGCCCTTGCCCTCTTCCGAGCCGTCCGTGGCACCCGCTGTCAACCCCGTACGGCCAAGCTCCTAAGACTGACACTCCAGGCCCTCCGTAATTTGGCTTCAGTTTCACTTTCTAGACGTTTCAAGAAAGAACGGGGTCTAAATATCTGGGCACCTCTGCTCCGTTTCATATCTACCCACGAGGTTAATTTTTTTGTTTCTTCCAGTCCACCTATTTTGCACCTCCGTCTCTGCGAAGACTTCACTGAGAATCCAAGCGATTTCTGGATCCCTTCTCTCCCCTGAAGCTGTAAACAGTTTAACAAGACAGGTGCGGAACTGCCGTAAGGTAATCTACATCTTGTCTCCCTCTCTGGTATCTAACCTCCCTGCGAATGGGGGTACGTCTCCGTGTCCTGTGCGGTTTTCAGCACAGTACTCTCTACACGTAGTGGATATTTGATTTGGTAAGTGACCGAATAAGTGAATGAGTCACCAAGATAAGGGTATTGTCTCATTCTTTCTCGCTTTTTCCACTTCCAAGTTTCTTTAGTTAGTTTCCTCAGACAAAAGGTTTCTTTGTAGCTACACAGTGGCCAGGTCCAGAGAATGTTGCAGATAGCTGCTGAAAACATCCCTCCTCCACTTGAGAATGGCTTGCTCTCCCTCTCAAGCGGAGAGAGCTGGGATTCGATATTTAATTAAGCGCCTCTGTTCACTTGGCATTTAGAGGCACTAGGGGGCGTTAGTGCTCTACACCCGGTGAAATGCCTGTTTCTTTTGTGATTTTCCTTTGTGAAAAACAACTATGCACAGAGTGTTTTGTGCCAATTTTCCATCCTTTTAGATTGACGGAAAGCATTTTACCTACGTAGAAACAGAAAACGAATAGAAAGAGCGTCGCATTGCGTTTAATGAAAGCTTAGGGCGGTCTCGGTGGTACGTTAGTGAAGTTATCTGGGGACACCTTAGCCACGTACATTGTGTTGGAGAGGCACCGAGAATTCATTCAGGAGTTCTCAAAGTTCGAGGACACTGTTGCCTTACACGTAGGCACGGTGGCAGCCGTGGACATGGCAGTGATTTGGAGAATGTTGTACTAGTCGGCTCTCGCTGTGATAATGCTTTGCAACAAATCTCCCCAAAACTCACTTACATAAAGAAGAATCTAGTTTTCTCGGACCTGTGGGCTAGCTGCAGCGGCTCTCTTGTAGACCTCTCGATGGCGGGTGTTGTTCCATGCCGTGGGTCAGTTTGAGGTCTGTCCCGCACACCTTACCGTGGAGCCCAACTGTGAGGCTGCAGGTCCCTGTCCTCTCGCAGAGTTCACTGAAACGTAAGAGGTGAGCCCAACCACACAAGGCCACGTAAGGCCTCTGCGACTCATTGAAGGCCATCGTGTCTTCCCTTGGCCTCCTGGGAACCCCCTGGCCCCAGGATGCAGCTTCGGTAGCCCAGGGCAACCGGCGGAGGGGGGCGGGCGGGGCTGCAGGAGGGTGGAACGCTGAGGTCACAGAGGGTGTGGGTGTGGCCACCTCTGCTGTGACTGAACCAAGGGCGTGGGTGGGGGGCTGGGGGTCCAGGGCAGGGCCCTCAGAGCCCGGTAGGCCCAGGGGGGCGGCGCAAGCACCTAGGCCCAGGCCGAAGAGCGCCTTCTTGGTCTGCGCGGCAGGCCGGCCTCTCGCCTTGCCACTCAGGCCGCCCTCCCACTTGAAGTGTGTGTGGCACGCGTCCGCGGAGTACACCTCGCTGCACAGGTAGCCGTGGGACTGGGCGTCGTAGCTTCCTGCGAGGCGGCCGGAGGTCCCGCAGGCGGGTGGGTCCCTGGGACAGACGCGCGGAGCGGCTCCTGCCCGGCCCCCCTGAGAACCGTCGCCGTTCCGTAAGGCGGGGCGCCTGCTTCAGAATGTAAATCACGTGTCCGCTCTATGGATACGCTGTTTAGTTTACCAGGCAAGACTTTCTTGGTGAAAGAAGCAGCGTTGGCTTGCATCCTCGAGCAGGCTTGTCATCTGGCTGTGCACTGGTACTCTCTCTCTGGGTGTGCTAGTCCGCAGGGCAGGGCATCCCCTGGGCAGGGTGGAGCGTGATCTCTGCGGCCTCGTCTTGCAGCTCCTTCCTTTCATTCTCAATCATCCTGCCCACAGTGGCCTCCTCTCAGGCCTGCATACTTACAACGGCGCATTGCCCGTGCTGCCCCTCTGCAGGAAGTGTCCCTCTGTTTAGTTTGCAGCTGACTGATGCCGCCTCACCCTTCTCATGTCTTCTCAGGTGTCACTTGGTCAAGAAAGCGTCCCCTTACCTACTCAACTCATCTCGTCTCCCTACCGTAGCTCACGTGACACCACGCACCTCTCGCTTATGGCCGTCATCGCCTTTCGCATCCAGTTTCAGGTAGGTAAGTTTACCCCGTGGTCCGTGAGGAAGAAGAGATCACGCCTGTTTTGCTTACTCTTGATTCCCAGCGACTAGCCCGGTTACTGATAACCTCTGTTAGAGGGAGAAAGGAATGCACCCAATCCCTGGTGAAGCCCCGACCGTTTTCCTTTCTAGTGTCCCTCGTACTCCTCCCTGCCGTCTGTGTCGCCCTTACTCCGCGTCTACCGTTTATGAGTTTACACCTGGGTTACGGTGACTGCTTCGGAGAATCGCATGCCTTTCTACCTCCCTCGCTGCGACCTCTCCTACACCTCCCAGGGCTCTTGGGTTATGCCCTTGCCCTCTTCCGAGCCGTCCGTGGCACCCGCTGTCCACCCCGTACGGCCAAGCTCCTAAGACTGACACTCCAGGCCCTCCGTAATTTGGCTTCAGTTTCACTTTCTAGACGTTTCAAGAAAGAACGGGGTCTAAATATCTGTGCACCTCTGCTCCGTTTCATATCTACCCACGAGGTTAATTTTTTTGTTTCTTCCAGTCCACCTATTTTGCACCTCCGTCTCTGCGAAGACTTCACTGAGAATCCAAGCGATTTCTGAATCCCTTCTCTCCCCTGAAGCTGTAAACAGTTTAACAAGACAGGTGCGGAACTGCCGTAAGGTAATCTACATCTTGTCTCCCTCTCTGGTATCTAACCTCCCTGCGAATGGGGGTACGTCTCCGTGTTCTGTGCGGTTTTCAGCACAGTACTCTCTACACGTAGTGGATATTTGATTTGGTAAGTGACCGAATAAGTGAATGAGTCACCAAGATAAGGGTATTGTCTCATTCTTTCTCGCTTTTTCCACTTCCAAGTTTCTTTAGTTAGTTTCCTCAGACAAAAGGTTTCTTTGTAGCTACACAGTGGCCAGGTCCAGAGAATGTTGCAGATAGCTGCTGAAAACATCCCTCCTCCACTTGAGAATGGCTTGCTCTCCCTCTCAAGCGGAGAGAGCTGGGATTCGATATTTAATTAAGCGCCTCTGTTCACTTGGCATTTAGAGGCACTAGGGGGCGTTAGTGCTCTACACCCGGTGAAATGCCTGTTTCGTTTGTGATTTTCCTTTGTGAAAAACAACTATGCACAGAGTGTTTTGTGCCAATTTTCCATCCTTTTAGATTGACGGAAAGCATTTTACCTACGTAGAAACAGAAAACGAATAGAAAGAGCGTCGCATTGCGCTTACTGAAAGCTTAGGGCGGTCTCGGTGGTACGTTAGTGAAGTTATCTGGGGACACCTTAGCCACGTACATTGTGTTGGAGAGGCACCGAGAATTCATTCAGGAGTTCTCAAAGTTCGAGGACACAGTTGCCTTACACGTAGGCACGGTGGCAGCCGTGGACATGGCAGTGATTTGGAGAATGTTGTACTCGTCGGCTCTCGCTGTGATAATGCTTTGCAACAAATCTCCCCAAAACTCACTTACATAAAGAAGAATCTAGTTTTCTCGGACCTGTGGGCTAGCTGCAGCGGCTCTCTTGTAGACCTCTCGATGGCGGGTGTTGTTCCATGCCGTGGGTCAGTTTGAGGTCTGTCCCGCACACCTTACCGTGGAGCCCAACTGTGAGGCTGCAGGTCCCTGTCCTCTCGCAGAGTTCACTGAAACGTAAGAGGTGAGCCCAACCACACAAGGCCACGTAAGGCCTCTGCGACTCATTGAAGGCCATCGTGTCTTCCCTTGGCCTCCTGGGAACCCCCTGGCCCCAGGATGCAGCTTCGGTAGCCCAGGGCAACCGGCGGAGGGGGGCGGGCGGGGCTGCAGGAGGGTGGAACGCGGAGGTCACAGAGGGTGTGGGTGTGGCCACCTCTGATGTGACTGAACCAAGGGGGGTGGGGGGCAGGGGGTCCAGGGCAGGGCCCTCAGAGCCCGGTAGGCCCAGGGGGGCGGCGCAAGCACCTAGGCCCAGGCCGAAGAGCACCTTCTTGGTCTGCGCAGCAGGCCGGCCTCTCGCCTTGCCACTCAGGCCGCCCTCCCACTTGAAGTGTGTGTGGCACGCGTCTGCGGAGTACACCTCGCTGCACAGGTAGCCGTGGGACTGGGCGTCGTAGCTTCCTGCGAGGCGGCCGGAGGTCCCGCAGGCGGGTGGGTCCCTGGGTCAGACGCGCGGAGCGTCTCCTGCCCGGCCCCCCTGAGAACCGTCGCCGTTCCGTAAGGCGGGGCGCCTGCTTCAGAATGTAAATCACGTGTCCGCTCTATGGATACACTGTTTAGTTTACCAGGCAAGACTTTCTTGGTGAAAGAAGCAGCGTTGGCTTGCATCCTCGAGCAGGCTTGTCATCTGGCTGTGCACTGGTACTCTCTCTCTGGGTGTGCTAGTCCGCAGGGCAGGGCATCCCCTGGGCAGGGTGGAGCGTGATCTCTGCGGCCTCGTCTTGCAGCTCCTTCCTTTCATTCTCAATCATCCTGCCCACAGTGGCCTCCTCTCAGGCCTGCATACTTACAACGGCGCATTGCCCGTGCTGCCCCTCTGCAGGAAGTGTCCCTCTGTTTAGTTTGCAGCTGACTGATGCCGCCTCACCCTTCTCATGTCTTCTCAGGTGTCACTTGGTCAAGAAAGCGTCCCCTTACCTACTCAACTCATCTCGTCTCCCTACCGTAGCTCACGTGACACCACGCACCTCTCGCTTATGGCCGTCATTGCCTTTCGCATCCAGTTTCAGGTAGGTAAGTTTACCCCGTGGCCCGTGAGGAAGAAGAGATCACGCCTGTTTTGCTTACTCTTGATTCCCAGCGACTAGCCCGGTTACTGATAACCTCTGTTAGAGGGAGAAAGGAATGCACCCAATCCCTGGTGAAGCCCCGACCGTTTTCCTTTCTAGTGTCCCTCGTACTCCTCCCTGCCGTCTGTGTCGCCCTTACTCCGCGTCTACCGTTTATGAGTTTACACCTGGGTTACGGTGACTGCTTCGGAGAATCGCATGCCTTTCTACCTCCCTCGCTGCGACCTCTCCTACACCTCCCAGGGCTCTTGGGTTATGCCCTTGCCCTCTTCCGAGCCGTCCGTGGCACCCGCTGTCAACCCCGTACGGCCAAGCTCCTAAGACTGACACTCCAGGCCCTCCGTAATTTGGCTTCAGTTTCACTTTCTAGACGTTTCAAGAAAGAACGGGGTCTAAATATCTGTGCACCTCTGCTCCGTTTCATATCTACCCACGAGGTTAATTTTTTTGTTTCTTCCAGTCCACCTATTTTGCACCTCCGTCTCTGCGAAGACTTCACTGAGAATCCAAGCGATTTCTGGATCCCTTCTCTCCCCTGAAGCTGTAAACAGTTTAACAAGACAGGTGCGGAACTGCCGTAAGGTAATCTACATCTTGTCTCCCTCTCTGGTATCTAACCTCCCTGCGAATGTGGGTACGTCTCCGTGTTCTGTGCGGTTTTCAGCACAGTACTCTCTACACGTAGTGAATATTTGATTTGGTAAGTGACCGAATAAGTGAATGAGTCACCAAGATAAGGGTATTGTCTCATTCTTTCTCGCTTTTTCCACTTCCAAGTTTCTTTAGTTAGTTTCCTCAGACAAAAGGTTTCTTTGTAGCTACACAGTGGCCAGGTCCAGAGAATGTTGCAGATAGCTGCTGGAAACATCCCTCCTCCACTTGAGAATGGCTTGCTCTCCCTCTCAAGCGGAGAGAGCTGGGATTCGATATTTAATTAAGCGCCTCTGTTCACTTGGCATTTAGAGGCACTAGGGGGCGTTAGTGCTCTACACCCGGTGAAATGCCTGTTTCGTTTGTGATTTTCCTTTGTGAAAAAAAACTATGCACAGAGTGTTTTGTGCCAATTTTCCATCCTTTTAGATTGACGGAAAGCATTTTACCTACGTAGAAACAGAAAACGAATAGAAAGAGCGTTGCATTGCGTTTAATGAAAGCTTAGGGCGGTCTCGGTGGTACGTTAGTGAAGTTATCTGGGGACACCTTAGCCACGTACATTGTGTTGGAGAGGCACCGAGAATTCATTCAGGAGTTCTCAAAGTTCGAGGACACAGTTGCCTTACACGTAGGCACGGTGGCAGCCGTGGACATGGCAGTGATTTGGAGAATGTTGTACTAGTCGGCTCTCGCTGTGATAATGCTTTGCAACAAATCTCCCCAAAACTCACTTACATAAAGAAGAATCTAGTTTTCTCGGACCTGTGGGCTAGCTGCAGCGGCTCTCTTGTAGACCTCTCGATGGCGGGTGTTGCTCCATGCCGTGGGTCAGTTTGAGGTCTGTCCCGCACACCTTACCGTGGAGCCCAACTGTGAGGCTGCAGGTCCCTGTCCTCTCGCCGAGTTCACTGAAACGTAAGAGGTGAGCCCAACCACACAAGGCCACGTAAGGCCTCTGCGACTCATTGAAGGCCATCGTGTCTTCCCTTGGCCTCCTGGGAACCCCCTGGCCCCAGGATGCAGCTTCGGTAGCCCAGGGCAACCAGCGGAAGGGGGCGGGCGGGGCTGCAGGAGGGTGGAACGCGGAGGTCACAGAGGGTGTGGGTGTGGCCACCTCTGCTGTGACTGAACCAAGGGCGTGGGTGGGGGGCTGGGGGTCCAGGGCAGGGCCCTCAGAGCCCGGTAGGCCCAGGGGGGCGGCGCAAGCACCTAGGCCCAGGCCGAAGAGCGCCTTCTTGGTCTGCGCGGCAGGCCGGCCTCTCCCCTTGCCACTCAGGCCGCCCTCCCTCTTGAAGTGTGTGTGGCACGCATCCGCGGAGTACACCTCGCTGCACAGGTAGCCGTGGGACTGGTCGTCGTAGCTTCCTGCGAGGCGGCCGGAGGTCCCGCAGGCGGGTGGGTCCCTGGGACAGACGTGCGGAGCGGCTCCTGCCCGGCCCCCCTGAGAACCGTCGCCGTTCCGTAAGGTGGGGCGCCTGCTTCCGAATGTAAATCACGTGTCCGCTCTATGGATACGCTGTTTAGTTTACCAGGCAAGACTTTCTTGGTGAAAGAAGCAGCGTTGGCTTGCATCGTCGAGCAGGCTTGTCATCTGGCTGTGCACTGGTACTCTCTCTCTGGGTGTGCTAGTCCGCAGGGCAGGGCATCCCCTGGGCAGGGTGGAGCGTGATCTCTGCGGCCTCGTCTTGCAGCTCCTTCCTTTCATTCTCAATCATCCTGCCCACAGTGGCCTCCTCTCAGGCCTGCATACTTACAACGGCGCATTGCCCGTGCTGCCCCTCTGCAGGAAGTGTCCCTCTGTTTAGTTTGCAGCTGACTGATGCCGCCTCACCCTTCTCATCTCTTCTCAGGTGTCACTTGGTCAAGAAAGCGTCCCCTTACCTACTCAACTCATCTCGTCTCCCTACCGTAGCTCACGTGACACCACGCACCTCTCGCTTATGGCCGTCATCGCCTTTCGCATCCAGTTTCAGGTAGGTAAGTTTACCCCGTGGCCCGTGAGGAAGAAGAGATCACGCCTGTTTTGCTTACTCTTGATTCCCAGCGACTAGCCCGGTTACTGATAACCTCTGTTAGAGGGAGAAAGGAATGCATCCAATCCCTGGTGAAGCCCCGACCGTTTTCCTTTCTAGTGTCCCTCGTACTCCTCCCTGCCGTCTGTGTCGCCCTTACTCCGCGTCTACCGTTTATGAGTTTACACCTGGGTTACGGTGACTGCTTCGGAGAATCGCATGCCTTTCTACCTCCCTCGCTGCGACCTCTCCTACACCTCCCAGGGCTCTTGGGTTATGCCCTTGCCCTCTTCCGAGCCGTCCGTGGCACCCGCTGTCAACCCCGTACGGCCAAGCTCCTAAGACTGACACTCCAGGCCCTCCGTAATTTGGCTTCAGTTTCACTTTCTAGACGTTTCAAGAAAGAACGGGGTCTAAATATCTGTGCACCTCTGCTCCGTTTCATATCTACCCACGAGGTTAATTTTTTTGTTTCTTCCAGTCCACCTATTTTGCACCTCCGTCTCTGCGAAGACTTCACTGAGAATCCAAGCGATTTCTGGATCCCTTCTCTCCCCTGAAGCTGTAAACAGTTTAACAAGACAGGTGCGGAACTGCCGTAAGGTAATCTACATCTTGTCTCCCTCTCTGGTATCTAACCTCCCTGCGAATGGGGGTACGTCTCCGTGTTCTGTGCGGTTTTCAGCACAGTACTCTCTACACGTAGTGGATATTTGATTTGGTAAGTGACCGAATAAGTGAATGAGTCACCAAGATAAGGGTATTGTCTCATTCTTTCTCGCTTTTTCCACTTCCAAGTTTCTTTAGTTAGTTTCCTCAGACAAAAGGTTTCTTTGTAGCTACACAGTGGCCAGGTCCAGAGAATGTTGCAGATAGCTGCTGAAAACATCCCTCCTCCACTTGAGAATGGCTTGCTCTCCCTCTCAAGCGGAGAGAGCTGGGATTCGATATTTAATTAAGCGCCTCTGTTCACTTGGCATTTAGAGGCACTAGGGGGCGTTAGTGCTCTACACCCGGTGAAATGCCTGTTTCGTTTGTGATTTTCCTTTGTGAAAAACAACTATGCACAGAGTGTTTTGTGCCAATTTTCCATCCTTTTAGATTGACGGAAAGCATTTTACCTACGTAGAAACAGAAAACGAATAGAAAGAGCGTTGCATTGCGTTTAATGAAAGCTTAGGGCGGTCTCGGTGGTACGTTAGTGAAGTTATCTGGGGACACCTTAGCCACGTACATTGTGTTGGAGAGGCACCGAGAATTCATTCAGGAGTTCTCAAAGTTCGAGGACACAGTTGCCTTACACGTAGGCACGGTGGCAGCCGTGGACATGGCAGTGATTTGGAGAATGTTGTACTCGTCGGCTCTTGCTGTGATAATGCTTTGCAACAAATCTCCCCAAAACTCACTTACATAAAGAAGAATCTAGTTTTCTCGGACCTGTGGGCTAGCTGCAGCGGCTCTCTTGTAGACCTCTCGATGGCGGGTGTTGTTCCATGCCGTGGGTCAGTTTGAGGTCTTTCCCGCACACCTTACCGTGGAGCCCAACTGTGAGGCTGCAGGTCCCTGTCCTCTCGCAGAGTTCACTGAAACGTAAGAGGTGAGCCCAACCACACAAGGCCACGTAAGGCCTCTGCGACTCATTGAAGGCCATCGTGTCTTCCCTTGGCCTCCTGGGAACCCCCTGGCCCCAGGATGCAGCTTCGGTAGCCCAGGGCAACCGGCGGAGGGGGCCGGGCGGGGCTGCAGGAGGGTGGAACGCGGAGGTCACAGAGGGTGTGGGTGTGGCCACCTCTGATGTGACTGAACCAAGGGGGGTGGGGGGCAGGGGGTCCAGGGAAGGGCCCTCAGAGCCCGGTAGGCCCAGGGGTGCGTCGCAAGCACCTAGGCCCAGGCCGAAGAGCACCTTCTTGGTCTGCGCAGCAGGCCGGCCTCTCGCCTTGCCACTCAGGCCGCCCTCCCACTTGAAGTGTGTGTGGCACGCGTCCGCGGAGTACACCTCGCTGCACAGGTAGCCGTGGGACTGGGCGTCGTAGCTTCCTGCGAGGCGGCCGGAGGTCCCGCAGGCGGGTGGATCCCTGTGACAGACGCGCGGAGCGTCTCCTGCCCGGCCCCCCTGAGAACCGTCGCCGTTCCGTAAGGCGGGGCGCCTGCTTCAGAATGTAAATCACGTGTCCGCTCTATGGATACGCTGTTTAGTTTACCAGGCAAGACTTTCTTGGTGAAAGAAGCAGCATTGGCTTGCATCCTCGAGCAGGCTTGTCATCTGGCTGTGCACTGGTACTCTCTCTCTGGGTGTGCTAGTCCGCAGGGCAGGGCATCCCCTGGGCAGGGTGGAGCGTGATCTCTGCGGCCTCGTCTTGCAGCTCCTTCCTTTCATTCTCAATCATCCTGCCCACAGTGGCCTCCTCTCAGGCCTGCATACTTACAACGGCGCATTGCCCGTGCTGCCCCTCTGCAGGAAGTGTCCCTCTGTTTAGTTTGCAGCTGACTGATGCCGCCTCACCCTTCTCATGTCTTCTCAGGTGTCACTTGGTCAAGAAAGCGTCCCCTTACCTACTCAACTCATCTCGTCTCCCTACCGTAGCTCACGTGACACCACGCACCTCTCGCTTATGGCCGTCATCGCCTTTCGCATCCAGTTTCAGGTAGGTAAGTTTACCCCGTGGCCCGTGAGGAAGAAGAGATCACGCCTGTTTTGCTTACTCTTGATTCCCAGCGACTAGCCCGGTTACTGATAACCTCTGTTAGAGGGAGAAAGGAATGCACCCAATCCCTGGTGAAGCCCCGACCGTTTTCCTTTCTAGTGTCCCTCGTACTCCTCCCTGCCGTCTGTGTCGCCCTTACTCCGCGTCTACCGTTTATGAGTTTACACCTGGGTTACGGTGACTGCTTCGGAGAATCGCATGCCTTTCTACCTCCCTCGCTGCGACCTCTCCTACACCTCCCAGGGCTCTTGGGTTATGCCCTTGCCCTCTTCCGAGCCGTCCGTGGCACCCGCTGTCAACCCCGTACGGCCAAGCTCCTAAGACTGACACTCCAGGCCCTCCGTAATTTGGCTTCAGTTTCACTTTCTAGACGTTTCAAGAAAGAACGGGGTCTAAATATCTGTGCACCTCTGCTCCGTTTCATATCTACCCACGAGGTTAATTTTTTTGTTTCTTCCAGTCCACCTATTTTGCACCTCCGTCTCTGCGAAGACTTCACTGAGAATCCAAGCGATTTCTGGATCCCTTCTCTCCCCTGAAGCTGTAAACAGTTTAACAAGACAGGTGCGGAACTGCCGTAAGGTAATCTACATCTTGTCTCCCTCTCTGGTATCTAACCTCCCTGCGAATGGGGGTACGTCTCCGTGTTCTGTGCGGTTTTCAGCACAGTACTCTCTACACGTAGTGAATATTTGATTTGGTAAGTGACCGAATAAGTGAATGAGTCACCAAGATAAGGGTATTGTCTCATTCTTTCTCGCTTTTTCCACTTCCAAGTTTCTTTAGTTAGTTTCCTCAGACAAAAGGTTTCTTTGTAGCTACACAGTGGCCAGGTCCAGAGAATGTTGCAGATAGCTGCTGGAAACATCCCTCCTCCACTTGAGAATGGCTTGCTCTCCCTCTCAAGCGGAGAGAGCTGGGATTCGATATTTAATTAAGCGCCTCTGTTCACTTGGCATTTAGAGGCACTAGGGGGCGTTAGTGCTCTACACCCGGTGAAATGCCTGTTTCGTTTGTGATTTTCCTTTGTGAAAAAAAACTATGCACAGAGTGTTTTGTGCCAATTTTCCATCCTTTTAGATTGACGGAAAGCATTTTACCTACGTAGAAACAGAAAACGAATAGAAAGAGCGTTGCATTGCGTTTAATGAAAGCTTAGGGCGGTCTCGGTGGTACGTTAGTGAAGTTATCTGGGGACACCTTAGCCACGTACATTGTGTTGGAGAGGCACCGAGAATTCATTCAGGAGTTCTCAAAGTTCGAGGACACAGTTGCCTTACACGTAGGCACGGTGGCAGCCGTGGACATGGCAGTGATTTGGAGAATGTTGTACTAGTCGGCTCTCGCTGTGATAATGCTTTGCAACAAATCTCCCCAAAACTCACTTACATAAAGAAGAATCTAGTTTTCTCGGACCTGTGGGCTAGCTGCAGCGGCTCTCTTGTAGACCTCTCGATGGCGGGTGTTGCTCCATGCCGTGGGTCAGTTTGAGGTCTGTCCCGCACACCTTACCGTGGAGCCCAACTGTGAGGCTGCAGGTCCCTGTCCTCTCGCCGAGTTCACTGAAACGTAAGAGGTGAGCCCAACCACACAAGGCCACGTAAGGCCTCTGCGACTCATTGAAGGCCATCGTGTCTTCCCTTGGCCTCCTGGGAACCCCCTGGCCCCAGGATGCAGCTTCGGTAGCCCAGGGCAACCAGCGGAAGGGGGCGGGCGGGGCTGCAGGAGGGTGGAACGCGGAGGTCACAGAGGGTGTGGGTGTGGCCACCTCTGCTGTGACTGAACCAAGGGCGTGGGTGGGGGGCTGGGGGTCCAGGGCAGGGCCCTCAGAGCCCGGTAGGCCCAGGGGGGTGGCGCAAGCACCTAGGCCCAGGCCGAAGGGCGCCTTCTTGGTCTGCGCGGCAGGCCGGCCTCTCCCCTTGCCACTCAGGCCGCCCTCCCTCTTGAAGTGTGTGTGGCACGCATCCGCGGAGTACACCTCGCTGCACAGGTAGCCGTGGGACTGGTCGTCGTAGCTTCCTGCGAGGCGGCCGGAGGTCCCGCAGGCGGGTGGGTCCCTGGGACAGACGTGCGGAGCGGCTCCTGCCCGGCCCCCCTGAGAACCGTCGCCGTTCCGTAAGGTGGGGCGCCTGCTTCCGAATGTAAATCACGTGTCCGCTCTATGGATACGCTGTTTAGTTTACCAGGCAAGACTTTCTTGGTGAAAGAAGCAGCGTTGGCTTGCATCGTCGAGCAGGCTTGTCATCTGGCTGTGCACTGGTACTCTCTCTCTGGGTGTGCTAGTCCGCAGGGCAGGGCATCCCCTGGGCAGGGTGGAGCGTGATCTCTGCGGCCTCGTCTTGCAGCTCCTTCCTTTCATTCTCAATCATCCTGCCCACAGTGGCCTCCTCTCAGGCCTGCATACTTACAACGGCGCATTGCCCGTGCTGCCCCTCTGCAGGAAGTGTCCCTCTGTTTAGTTTGCAGCTGACTGATGCCGCCTCACCCTTCTCATCTCTTCTCAGGTGTCACTTGGTCAAGAAAGCGTCCCCTTACCTACTCAACTCATCTCGTCTCCCTACCGTAGCTCACGTGACACCACGCACCTCTCGCTTATGGCCGTCATCGCCTTTCGCATCCAGTTTCAGGTAGGTAAGTTTACCCCGTGGCCCGTGAGGAAGAAGAGATCACGCCTGTTTTGCTTACTCTTGATTCCCAGCGACTAGCCCGGTTACTGATAACCTCTGTTAGAGGGAGAAAGGAATGCATCCAATCCCTGGTGAAGCCCCGACCGTTTTCCTTTCTAGTGTCCCTCGTACTCCTCCCTGCCGTCTGTGTCGCCCTTACTCCGCGTCTACCGTTTATGAGTTTACACCTGGGTTACGGTGACTGCTTCGGAGAATCGCATGCCTTTCTACCTCCCTCGCTGCGACCTCTCCTACACCTCCCAGGGCTCTTGGGTTATGCCCTTGCCCTCTTCCGAGCCGTCCGTGGCACCCGCTGTCAACCCCGTACGGCCAAGCTCCTAAGACTGACACTCCAGGCCCTCCGTAATTTGGCTTCAGTTTCACTTTCTAGACGTTTCAAGAAAGAACGGGGTCTAAATATCTGTGCACCTCTGCTCCGTTTCATATCTACCCACGAGGTTAATTTTTTTGTTTCTTCCAGTCCACCTATTTTGCACCTCCGTCTCTGCGAAGACTTCACTGAGAATCCAAGCGATTTCTGGATCCCTTCTCTCCCCTGAAGCTGTAAACAGTTTAACAAGACAGGTGCGGAACTGCCGTAAGGTAATCTACATCTTGTCTCCCTCTCTGGTATCTAACCTCCCTGCGAATGGGGGTACGTCTCCGTGTTCTGTGCGGTTTTCAGCACAGTACTCTCTACACGTAGTGGATATTTGATTTGGTAAGTGACCGAATAAGTGAATGAGTCACCAAGATAAGGGTATTGTCTCATTCTTTCTCGCTTTTTCCACTTCCAAGTTTCTTTAGTTAGTTTCCTCAGACAAAAGGTTTCTTTGTAGCTACACAGTGGCCAGGTCCAGAGAATGTTGCAGATAGCTGCTGAAAACATCCCTCCTCCACTTGAGAATGGCTTGCTCTCCCTCTCAAGCGGAGAGAGCTGGGATTCGATATTTAATTAAGCGCCTCTGTTCACTTGGCATTTAGAGGCACTAGGGGGCGTTAGTGCTCTACACCCGGTGAAATGCCTGTTTCGTTTGTGATTTTCCTTTGTGAAAAACAACTATGCACAGAGTGTTTTGTGCCAATTTTCCATCCTTTTAGATTGACGGAAAGCATTTTACCTACGTAGAAACAGAAAACGAATAGAAAGAGCGTCGCATTGCGTTTAATGAAAGCTTAGGGCGGTCTCGGTGGTACGTTAGTGAAGTTATCTGGGGACACCTTAGCCACGTACATTGTGTTGGAGAGGCACCGAGAATTCATTCAGGAGTTCTCAAAGTTCGAGGACACAGTTGCCTTACACGTAGGCACGGTGGCAGCCGTGGACATGGCAGTGATTTGGAGAATGTTGTACTCGTCGGCTCTCGCTGTGATAATGCTTTGCAACAAATCTCCCCAAAACTCACTTACATAAAGAAGAATCTAGTTTTCTCGGACCTGTGGGCTAGCTGCAGCGGCTCTCTTGTAGACCTCTCGATGGCGGGTGTTGTTCCATGCCGTGGGTCAGTTTGAGGTCTTTCCCGCACACCTTACCGTGGAGCCCAACTGTGAGGCTGCAGGTCCCTGTCCTCTCGCAGAGTTCACTGAAACGTAAGAGGTGAGCCCAACCACACAAGGCCACGTAAGGCCTCTGCGACTCATTGAAGGCCATCGTGTCTTCCCTTGGCCTCCTGGGAACCCCCTGGCCCCAGGATGCAGCTTCGGTAGCCCAGGGCAACCGGCGGAGGGGGCCGGGCGGGGCTGCAGGAGGGTGGAACGCGGAGGTCACAGAGGGTGTGGGTGTGGCCACCTCTGATGTGACTGAACCAAGGGGGGTGGGGGGCAGGGGGTCCAGGGAAGGGCCCTCAGAGCCCGGTAGGCCCAGGGGTGCGTCGCAAGCACCTAGGCCCAGGCCGAAGAGCACCTTCTTGGTCTGCGCAGCAGGCCGGCCTCTCGCCTTGCCACTCAGGCCGCCCTCCCACTTGAAGTGTGTGTGGCACGCGTCCGCGGAGTACACCTCGCTGCACAGGTAGCCGTGGGACTGGGCGTCGTAGCTTCCTGCGAGGCGGCCGGAGGTCCCGCAGGCGGGTGGATCCCTGTGACAGACGCGCGGAGCGTCTCCTGCCCGGCCCCCCTGAGAACCGTCGCCGTTCCGTAAGGCGGGGCGCCTGCTTCAGAATGTAAATCACGTGTCCGCTCTATGGATACGCTGTTTAGTTTACCAGGCAAGACTTTCTTGGTGAAAGAAGCAGCGTTGGCTTGCATCGTCGAGCAGGCTTGTCATCTGGCTGTGCACTGGTACTCTCTCTCTGGGTGTGCTAGTCCGCAGGGCAGGGCATCCCCTGGGCAGGGTGGAGCGTGATCTCTGCGGCCTCGTCTTGCAGCTCCTTCCTTTCATTCTCAATCATCCTGCCCACAGTGGCCTCCTCTCAGGCCTGCATACTTACAACGGCGCATTGCCCGTGCTGCCCCTCTGCAGGAAGTGTCCCTCTGTTTAGTTTGCAGCTGACTGATGCCGCCTCACCCTTCTCATCTCTTCTCAGGTGTCACTTGGTCAAGAAAGCGTCCCCTTACCTACTCAACTCATCTCGTCTCCCTACCGTAGCTCACGTGACACCACGCACCTCTCGCTTATGGCCGTCATCGCCTTTCGCATCCAGTTTCAGGTAGGTAAGTTTACCCCGTGGCCCGTGAGGAAGAAGAGATCACGCCTGTTTTGCTTACTCTTGATTCCCAGCGACTAGCCCGGTTACTGATAACCTCTGTTAGAGGGAGAAAGGAATGCATCCAATCCCTGGTGAAGCCCCGACCGTTTTCCTTTCTAGTGTCCCTCGTACTCCTCCCTGCCGTCTGTGTCGCCCTTACTCCGCGTCTACCGTTTATGAGTTTACACCTGGGTTACGGTGACTGCTTCGGAGAATCGCATGCCTTTCTACCTCCCTCGCTGCGACCTCTCCTACACCTCCCAGGGCTCTTGGGTTATGCCCTTGCCCTCTTCCGAGCCGTCCGTGGCACCCGCTGTCAACCCCGTACGGCCAAGCTCCTAAGACTGACACTCCAGGCCCTCCGTAATTTGGCTTCAGTTTCACTTTCTAGACGTTTCAAGAAAGAACGGGGTCTAAATATCTGTGCACCTCTGCTCCGTTTCATATCTACCCACGAGGTTAATTTTTTTGTTTCTTCCAGTCCACCTATTTTGCACCTCCGTCTCTGCGAAGACTTCACTGAGAATCCAAGCGATTTCTGGATCCCTTCTCTCCCCTGAAGCTGTAAACAGTTTAACAAGACAGGTGCGGAACTGCCGTAAGGTAATCTACATCTTGTCTCCCTCTCTGGTATCTAACCTCCCTGCGAATGGGGGTACGTCTCCGTGTTCTGTGCGGTTTTCAGCACAGTACTCTCTACACGTAGTGGATATTTGATTTGGTAAGTGACCGAATAAGTGAATGAGTCACCAAGATAAGGGTATTGTCTCATTCTTTCTCGCTTTTTCCACTTCCAAGTTTCTTTAGTTAGTTTCCTCAGACAAAAGGTTTCTTTGTAGCTACACAGTGGCCAGGTCCAGAGAATGTTGCAGATAGCTGCTGAAAACATCCCTCCTCCACTTGAGAATGGCTTGCTCTCCCTCTCAAGCGGAGAGAGCTGGGATTCGATATTTAATTAAGCGCCTCTGTTCACTTGGCATTTAGAGGCACTAGGGGGCGTTAGTGCTCTACACCCGGTGAAATGCCTGTTTCGTTTGTGATTTTCCTTTGTGAAAAACAACTATGCACAGAGTGTTTTGTGCCAATTTTCCATCCTTTTAGATTGACGGAAAGCATTTTACCTACGTAGAAACAGAAAACGAATAGAAAGAGCGTCGCATTGCGTTTAATGAAAGCTTAGGGCGGTCTCGGTGGTACGTTAGTGAAGTTATCTGGGGACACCTTAGCCACGTACATTGTGTTGGAGAGGCACCGAGAATTCATTCAGGAGTTCTCAAAGTTCGAGGACACAGTTGCCTTACACGTAGGCACGGTGGCAGCCGTGGACATGGCAGTGATTTGGAGAATGTTGTACTCGTCGGCTCTCGCTGTGATAATGCTTTGCAACAAATCTCCCCAAAACTCACTTACATAAAGAAGAATCTAGTTTTCTCGGACCTGTGGGCTAGCTGCAGCGGCTCTCTTGTAGACCTCTCGATGGCGGGTGTTGTTCCATGCCGTGGGTCAGTTTGAGGTCTTTCCCGCACACCTTACCGTGGAGCCCAACTGTGAGGCTGCAGGTCCCTGTCCTCTCGCAGAGTTCACTGAAACGTAAGAGGTGAGCCCAACCACACAAGGCCACGTAAGGCCTCTGCGACTCATTGAAGGCCATCGTGTCTTCCCTTGGCCTCCTGGGAACCCCCTGGCCCCAGGATGCAGCTTCGGTAGCCCAGGGCAACCGGCGGAGGGGGCCGGGCGGGGCTGCAGGAGGGTGGAACGCGGAGGTCACAGAGGGTGTGGGTGTGGCCACCTCTGATGTGACTGAACCAAGGGGGGTGGGGGGCAGGGGGTCCAGGGAAGGGCCCTCAGAGCCCGGTAGGCCCAGGGGTGCGTCGCAAGCACCTAGGCCCAGGCCGAAGAGCACCTTCTTGGTCTGCGCAGCAGGCCGGCCTCTCGCCTTGCCACTCAGGCCGCCCTCCCACTTGAAGTGTGTGTGGCACGCGTCCGCGGAGTACACCTCGCTGCACAGGTAGCCGTGGGACTGGGCGTCGTAGCTTCCTGCGAGGCGGCCGGAGGTCCCGCAGGCGGGTGGATCCCTGTGACAGACGCGCGGAGCGTCTCCTGCCCGGCCCCCCTGAGAACCGTCGCCGTTCCGTAAGGCGGGGCGCCTGCTTCAGAATGTAAATCACGTGTCCGCTCTATGGATACGCTGTTTAGTTTACCAGGCAAGACTTTCTTGGTGAAAGAAGCAGCGTTGGCTTGCATCCTCGAGCAGGCTTGTCATCTGGCTGTGCACTGGTACTCTCTCTCTGGGTGTGCTAGTCCGCAGGGCAGGGCATCCCCTGGGCAGGGTGGAGCGTGATCTCTGCGGCCTCGTCTTGCAGCTCCTTCCTTTCATTCTCAATCATCCTGCCCACAGTGGCCTCCTCTCAGGCCTGCATACTTACAACGGCGCATTGCCCGTGCTGCCCCTCTGCAGGAAGTGTCCCTCTGTTTAGTTTGCAGCTGACTGATGCCGCCTCACCCTTCTCATGTCTTCTCAGGTGTCACTTGGTCAAGAAAGCGTCCCCTTACCTACTCAACTCATCTCGTCTCCCTACCGTAGCTCACGTGACACCACGCACCTCTCGCTTATGGCCGTCATCGCCTTTCGCATCCAGTTTCAGGTAGGTAAGTTTACCCCGTGGCCCGTGAGGAAGAAGAGATCACGCCTGTTTTGCTTACTCTTGATTCCCAGCGACTAGCCCGGTTACTGATAACCTCTGTTAGAGGGAGAAAGGAATGCACCCAATCCCTGGTGAAGCCCCGACCGTTTTCCTTTCTAGTGTCCCTCGTACTCCTCCCTGCCGTCTGTGTCGCCCTTACTCCGCGTCTACCGTTTATGAGTTTACACCTGGGTTACGGTGACTGCTTCGGAGAATCGCATGCCTTTCTACCTCCCTCGCTGCGACCTCTCCTACACCTCCCAGGGCTCTTGGGTTATGCCCTTGCCCTCTTCCGAGCCGTCCGTGGCACCCGCTGTCAACCCCGTACGGCCAAGCTCCTAAGACTGACACTCCAGGCCCTCCGTAATTTGGCTTCAGTTTCACTTTCTAGACGTTTCAAGAAAGAACGGGGTCTAAATATCTGTGCACCTCTGCTCCGTTTCATATCTACCCACGAGGTTAATTTTTTTGTTTCTTCCAGTCCACCTATTTTGCACCTCCGTCTCTGCGAAGACTTCACTGAGAATCCAAGCGATTTCTGGATCCCTTCTCTCCCCTGAAGCTGTAAACAGTTTAACAAGACAGGTGCGGAACTGCCGTAAGGTAATCTACATCTTGTCTCCCTCTCTGGTATCTAACCTCCCTGCGAATGGGGGTACGTCTCCGTGTTCTGTGCGGTTTTCAGCACAGTACTCTCTACACGTAGTGGATATTTGATTTGGTAAGTGACCGAATAAGTGAATGAGTCACCAAGATAAGGGTATTGTCTCATTCTTTCTCGCTTTTTCCACTTCCAAGTTTCTTTAGTTAGTTTCCTCAGACAAAAGGTTTCTTTGTAGCTACACAGTGGCCAGGTCCAGAGAATGTTGCAGATAGCTGCTGAAAACATCCCTCCTCCACTTGAGAATGGCTTGCTCTCCTTCTCAAGCGGAGAGAGCTGGGATTCCATATTTAATTAAGCGCCTCTTTTCACTTGGCATTTAGAGGCACTAGGGGGCGTTAGTGCTCTACACTCGGTGGAATTCCTGTTTCTTTGTGATTTTCCTTTGTGAAAAACAACTATGCACAGAGTGTTTTGTGCCAATTTTCCATCCTTTTAGATTGACGGAAAGCATTTTACCTACGTAGAAACAGAAAACGAATAGAAAGAGCGTTGCATTGCGTTTAATGAAAGCTTAGGGCGGTCTCGGTGGTACGTTAGTGAAGTTATCTGGGGACACCTTAGCCACGTACATTGTGTTGGAGAGGCACCGAGAATTCATTCAGGAGTTCTCAAAGTTCGAGGACACAGTTGCCTTACACGTAGGCACGGTGGCAGCCGTGGACATGGCAGTGATTTGGAGAATGTTGTACTAGTCGGCTCTTGCTGTGATAATGCTTTGCAACAAATCTCCCCAAAACTCACTTACATAAAGAAGAATCTAGTTTTCTCGGACCTGTGGGCTAGCTGCAGCGGCTCTCTTGTAGACCTCTCGATGGCGGGTGTTGCTCCATGCCGTGGGTCAGTTTGAGGTCTGTCCCGCACACCTTACCGTGGAGCCCAACTGTGAGGCTGCAGGTCCCTGTCCTCTCGCAGAGTTCACTGAAACGTAAGAGGTGAGCCCAACCACACAAGGCCACGTAAGGCCTCTGCGACTCATTGAAGGCCATCGTGTCTTCCCTTGGCCTCCTGGGAACCCCCTGGCCCCAGGATGCAGCTTCGGTAGCCCAGGGCAACCGGCGGAGGGGGGCGGGCGGGGCTGCAGGAGGGTGGAACGCGGAGGTCACAGAGGGTGTGGGTGTGGCCACCTCTGCTGTGACTGAACCAAGGGCGTGGGTGGGGGGCTGGGGGTCCAGGGCAGGGCCCTCAGAGCCCGGTAGGCCCAGGGGGGCGGCGCAAGCACCTAGGCCCAGGCCGAAGAGCGCCTTCTTGGTCTGCGCGGCAGGCCGGCCTCTCGCCTTGCCACTCAGGCCGCCCTCCCTCTTGAAGTGTGTGTGGCACGCGTCCGCGGAGTACACCTCGCTGCACAGGTAGCCGTGGGACTGGGCGTCGTAGCTTCCTGCGAGGCGGCCGGAGGTCCCACAGGCGGGTGGGTCCCTGGGACAGACGCGCGGAGCGGCTCCTGCCCGGCCCCCCTGAGAACCGTCGCTGTTCCGTAAGGCGGGGCGCCTGCTTCAGAATGTAAATCACGTGTCCGCTCTATGGATACGCTGTTTAGTTTACCAGGCAAGACTTTCTTGGTGAAAGAAGCAACGTTGGCTTGCATCGTCGAGCAGGCTTGTCATCTGGCTGTGCACTGGTACTCTCTCTCTGGGTGTGCTAGTCCGCAGGGCAGGGCATCCCCTGGGCAGGGTGGAGCGTGATCTCTGCGGCCTCGTCTTGCAGCTCCTTCCTTTCATTCTCAATCATCCTGCCCACAGTGGCCTCCTCTCAGGCCTGCATACTTACAACGGCGCATTGCCCGTGCTGCCCCTCTGCAGGAAGTGTCCCTCTGTTTAGTTTGCAGCTGACTGATGCCGCCTCACCCTTCTCATGTCTTCTCAGGTGTCACTTGGTCAAGAAAGCGTCCCCTTACCTACTCAACTCATCTCGTCTCCCTACCGTAGCTCACGTGACACCACGCACCTCTCGCTTATGGCCGTCATCGCCTTTCGCATCCAGTTTCAGGTAGGTAAGTTTACCCCGTGGTCCGTGAGGAAGAAGAGATCACGCCTGTTTTGCTTACTCTTGATTCCCAGCGACTAGCCCGGTTACTGATAACCTCTGTTAGAGGGAGAAAGGAATGCACCCAATCCCTGGTGAAGCCCCGACCGTTTTCCTTTCTAGTGTCCCTCGTACTCCTCCCTGCCGTCTGTGTCGCCCTTACTCCGCGTCTACCGTTTATGAGTTTACACCTGGGTTACGGTGACTGCTTCGGAGAATCGCATGCCTTTCTACCTCCCTCGCTGCGACCTCTCCTACACCTCCCAGGGCTCTTGGGTTATGCCCTTGCCCTCTTCCGAGCCGTCCGTGGCACCCGCTGTCCACCCCGTACGGCCAAGCTCCTAAGACTGACACTCCAGGCCCTCCGTAATTTGGCTTCAGTTTCACTTTCTAGACGTTTCAAGAAAGAACGGGGTCTAAATATCTGTGCACCTCTGCTCCGTTTCATATCTACCCACGAGGTTAATTTTTTTGTTTCTTCCAGTCCACCTATTTTGCACCTCCGTCTCTGCGAAGACTTCACTGAGAATCCAAGCGATTTCTGAATCCCTTCTCTCCCCTGAAGCTGTAAACAGTTTAACAAGACAGGTGCGGAACTGCCGTAAGGTAATCTACATCTTGTCTCCCTCTCTGGTATCTAACCTCCCTGCGAATGGGGGTACGTCTCCGTGTTCTGTGCGGTTTTCAGCACAGTACTCTCTACACGTAGTGGATATTTGATTTGGTAAGTGACCGAATAAGTGAATGAGTCACCAAGATAAGGGTATTGTCTCATTCTTTCTCGCTTTTTCCACTTCCAAGTTTCTTTAGTTAGTTTCCTCAGACAAAAGGTTTCTTTGTAGCTACACAGTGGCCAGGTCCAGAGAATGTTGCAGATAGCTGCTGAAAACATCCCTCCTCCACTTGAGAATGGCTTGCTCTCCCTCTCAAGCGGAGAGAGCTGGGATTCGATATTTAATTAAGCGCCTCTGTTCACTTGGCATTTAGAGGCACTAGGGGGCGTTAGTGCTCTACACCCGGTGAAATGCCTGTTTCGTTTGTGATTTTCCTTTGTGAAAAACAACTATGCACAGAGTGTTTTGTGCCAATTTTCCATCCTTTTAGATTGACGGAAAGCATTTTACCTACGTAGAAACAGAAAACGAATAGAAAGAGCGTCGCATTGCGCTTACTGAAAGCTTAGGGCGGTCTCGGTGGTACGTTAGTGAAGTTATCTGGGGACACCTTAGCCACGTACATTGTGTTGGAGAGGCACCGAGAATTCATTCAGGAGTTCTCAAAGTTCGAGGACACAGTTGCCTTACACGTAGACACGGTGGCAGCCGTGGACATGGCAGTGATTTGGAGAATGTTGTACTAGTCGGCTCTCGCTGTGATAATGCTTTGCAACAAATCTCCCCAAAACTCACTTACATAAAGAAGAATCTAGTTTTCTCGGACCTGTGGGCTAGCTGCAGCGGCTCTCTTGTAGACCTCTCGATGGCGGGTGTTGCTCCATGCCGTGGGTCAGTTTGAGGTCTGTCCCGCACACCTTACCGTGGAGCCCAACTGTGAGGCTGCAGGTCCCTGTCCTCTCGCAGAGTTCACTGAAACGTAAGAGGTGAGCCCAACCACACAAGGCCACGTAAGGCCTCTGCGACTCATTGAAGGCCATTGTGTCTTCCCTTGGCCTCCTGGGAACCCCCTGGCCCCAGGATGCAGCTTCGGTAGCCCAGGGCAACCGGCGGAGGGGGGCGGGCGGGGCTGCAGGAGGGTGGAACGCTGAGGTCACAGAGGGTGTGGGTGTGGCCACCTCTGCTGTGACTGAACCAAGGGCGTGGGTGGGGGGCTGGGGGTCCAGGGCAGGGCCCTCAGAGCCCAGTAGGCCCAGGGGGGCGGCGCAAGCACCTAGGCCCAGGCCGAAGAGCGCCTTCTTGGTCTGCGCGGCAGGCCGGCCTCTCGCCTTGCCACTCAGGCCGCCCTCCCTCTTGAAGTGTGTGTGGCACGCGTCCGCGGAGTACACCTCGCTGCACAGGTAGCCGTGGGACTGGGCGTCGTAGCTTCCTGCGAGGCGGCCGGAGGTCCCGCAGGTGGGTGGGTCCCTGGGACAGACGCGCGGAGCGGCTCCTGCCCGGCCCCCCTGAGAACCGTCGCCGTTCCGTAAGGCGGGGCGCCTGCTTCAGAATGTAAATCACGTGTCCGCTCTATGGATACGCTGTTTAGTTTACCAGGCAAGACTTTCTTGGTGAAAGAAGCAGCGTTGGCTTGCATCCTCGAGCAGGCTTGTCAGCTGGCTGTGCACTGGTACTCTCTCTCTGGGTGTGCTAGTCCGCAGGGCAGGGCATCCCCTGGGCAGGGTGGAGCGTGATCTCTGCGGCCTCGTCTTGCAGCTCCTTCCTTTCATTCTCAATCATCCTGCCCACAGTGGCCTCCTCTCAGGCCTGCATACTTACAACGGCGCATTGCCCGTGCTGCCCCTCTGCAGGAAGTGTCCCTCTGTTTAGTTTGCAGCTGACTGATGCCGCCTCACCCTTCTCATCTCTTCTCAGGTGTCACTTGGTCAAGAAAGCGTCCCCTTACCTACTCAACTCATCTCGTCTCCCTACCGTAGCTCACGTGACACCACGCACCTCTCGCTTATGGCCGTCATCGCCTTTCGCATCCAGTTTCAGGTAGGTAAGTTTACCCCGTGGTCCGTGAGGAAGAAGAGATCACGCCTGTTTTGCTTACTCTTGATTCCCAGCGACTAGCCCGGTTACTGATAACCTCTGTTAGAGGGAGAAAGGAATGCACCCAATCCCTGGTGAAGCCCCGACCGTTTTCCTTTCTAGTGTCCCTCGTACTCCTCCCTGCCGTCTGTGTCGCCCTTACTCCGCGTCTACCGTTTATGAGTTTACACCTGGGTTACGGTGACTGCTTCGGAGAATCGCATGCCTTTCTACCTCCCTCGCTGCGACCTCTCCTACACCTCCCAGGGCTCTTGGGTTATGCCCTTGCCCTCTTCCGAGCCGTCCGTGGCACCCGCTGTCAACCCCGTACGGCCAAGCTCCTAAGACTGACACTCCAGGCCCTCCGTAATTTGGCTTCAGTTTCACTTTCTAGACGTTTCAAGAAAGAACGGGGTCTAAATATCTGTGCACCTCTGCTCCGTTTCATATCTACCCACGAGGTTAATTTTTTTGTTTCTTCCAGTCCACCTATTTTGCACCTCCGTCTCTGCGAAGACTTCACTGAGAATCCAAGCGATTTCTGGATCCCTTCTCTCCCCTGAAGCTGTAAACAGTTTAACAAGACAGGTGCGGAACTGCCGTAAGGTAATCTACATCTTGTCTCCCTCTCTGGTATCTAACCTCCCTGCGAATGGGGGTACGTCTCCGTGTCCTGTGCGGTTTTCAGCACAGTACTCTCTACACGTAGTGGATATTTGATTTGGTAAGTGACCGAATAAGTGAATGAGTCACCAAGATAAGGGTATTGTCTCATTCTTTCTCGCTTTTTCCACTTCCAAGTTTCTTTAGTTAGTTTCCTCAGACAAAAGGTTTCTTTGTAGCTACACAGTGGCCAGGTCCAGAGAATGTTGCAGATAGCTGCTGAAAACATCCCTCCTCCACTTGAGAATGGCTTGCTCTCCCTCTCAAGCGGAGAGAGCTGGGATTCGATATTTAATTAAGCGCCTCTGTTCACTTGGCATTTAGAGGCACTAGGGGGCGTTAGTGCTCTACACCCGGTGAAATGCCTGTTTCTTTTGTGATTTTCCTTTGTGAAAAACAACTATGCACAGAGTGTTTTGTGCCAATTTTCCATCCTTTTAGATTGACGGAAAGCATTTTACCTACGTAGAAACAGAAAACGAATAGAAAGAGCGTCGCATTGCGTTTAATGAAAGCTTAGGGCGGTCTCGGTGGTACGTTAGTGAAGTTATCTGGGGACACCTTAGCCACGTACATTGTGTTGGAGAGGCACCGAGAATTCATTCAGGAGTTCTCAAAGTTCGAGGACACAGTTGCCTTACACGTAGGCACGGTGGCAGCCGTGGACATGGCAGTGATTTGGAGAATGTTGTACTAGTCGGCTCTTGCTGTGATAATGCTTTGCAACAAATCTCCCCAAAACTCACTTACATAAAGAAGAATCTAGTTTTCTCGGACCTGTGGGCTAGCTGCAGCGGCTCTCTTGTAGACCTCTCGATGGCGGGTGTTGCTCCATGCCGTGGGTCAGTTTGAGGTCTGTCCCGCACACCTTACCGTGGAGCCCAACTGTGAGGCTGCAGCTCCCTGTCCTCTCGCAGAGTTCACTGAAACGTAAGAGGTGAGCCCAACCACACAAGGCCACGTAAGGCCTCTGCGACTCATTGAAGGCCATCGTGTCTTCCCTTGGCCTCCTGGGAACCCCCTGGCCCCAGGATGCAGCTTCGGTAGCCCAGGGCAACCGGCGGAGGGGGGCGGGCGGGGCTGCAGGAGGGTGGAACGCGGAGGTCACAGAGGGTGTGGGTGTGGCCACCTCTGCTGTGACTGAACCAAGGGCGTGGGTGGGGGGCTGGGGGTCCAGGGCAGGGCCCTCAGAGCCCGGTAGGCCCAGTGGGGCGGCGCAAGCACCTAGGCCCAGGCCGAAGAGCGCCTTCTTGGTCTGCGCGGCAGGCCGGCCTCTCGCCTTGCCACTCAGGCCGCCCTCCCTCTTGAAGTGTGTGTGGCACGCGTCCGCGGAGTACACCTCGCTGCACAGGTAGCCGTGGGACTGGGCGTCGTAGCTTCCTGCGAGGCGGCCGGAGGTCCCGCAGGCGGGTGGGTCCCTGGGACAGACGTGCGGAGCGGCTCCTGCCCGGCCCCCCTGAGAACCGTCGCCGTTCCGTAAGGCGGGGCGCCTGCTTCAGAATGTAAATCACGTGTCCGCTCTATGGATACGCTGTTTAGTTTACCAGGCAAGACTTTCTTGGTGAAAGAAGCAGCGTTGGCTTGCATCCTCGAGCAGGCTTGTCATCTGGCTGTGCACTGGTACTCTCTCTCTGGGTGTGCTAGTCCGCAGGGCAGGGCATCCCCTGGGCAGGGTGGAGCGTGATCTCTGCGGCCTCGTCTTGCAGCTCCTTCCTTTCATTCTCAATCATCCTGCCCACAGTGGCCTCCTCTCAGGCCTGCATACTTACAACGGCGCATTGCCCGTGCTGCCCCTCTGCAGGAAGTGTCCCTCTGTTTAGTTTGCAGCTGACTGATGCCGCCTCACCCTTCTCATGTCTTCTCAGGTGTCACTTGGTCAAGAAAGCGTCCCCTTACCTACTCAACTCATCTCGTCTCCCTACCGTAGCTCACGTGACACCACGCACCTCTCGCTTATGGCCGTCATCGCCTTTCGCATCCAGTTTCAGGTAGGTAAGTTTACCCCGTGGCCCGTGAGGAAGAAGAGATCACGCCTGTTTTGCTTACTCTTGATTCCCAGCGACTAGCCCGGTTACTGATAACCTCTGTTAGAGGGAGAAAGGAATGCACCCAATCCCTGGTGAAGCCCCGACCGTTTTCCTTTCTAGTGTCCCTCGTACTCCTCCCTGCCGTCTGTGTCGCCCTTACTCCGCGTCTACCGTTTATGAGTTTACACCTGGGTTACGGTGACTGCTTCGGAGAATCGCATGCCTTTCTACCTCCCTCGCTGCGACCTCTCCTACACCTCCCAGGGCTCTTGGGTTATGCCCTTGCCCTCTTCCGAGCCGTCCGTGGCACCCGCTGTCAACCCCGTACGGCCAAGCTCCTAAGACTGACACTCCAGGCCCTCTGTAATTTGGCTTCAGTTTCACTTTCTAGACGTTTCAAGAAAGAACGGGGTCTAAATATCTGTGCACCTCTGCTCCGTTTCATATCTACCCACGAGGTTAATTTTTTTGTTTCTTCCAGTCCACCTATTTTGCACCTCCGTCTCTGCGAAGACTTCACTGAGAATCCAAGCGATTTCTGGATCCCTTCTCTCCCCTGAAGCTGTAAACAGTTTAACAAGACAGGTGCGGAACTGCCGTAAGGTAATCTACATCTTGTCTCCCTCTCTGGTATCTAACCTCCCTGCGAATGGGGGTACGTCTCCGTGTTCTGTGCGGTTTTCAGCACAGTACTCTCTACACGTAGTGAATATTTGATTTGGTAAGTGACCGAATAAGTGAATGAGTCACCAAGATAAGGGTATTGTCTCATTCTTTCTCGCTTTTTCCACTTCCAAGTTTCTTTAGTTAGTTTCCTCAGACAAAAGGTTTCTTTGTAGCTACACAGTGGCCAGGTCCAGAGAATGTTGCAGATAGCTGCTGGAAACATCCCTCCTCCACTTGAGAATGGCTTGCTCTCCCTCTCAAGCGGAGAGAGCTGGGATTCGATATTTAATTAAGCGCCTCTGTTCACTTGGCATTTAGAGGCACTAGGGGGCGTTAGTGCTCTACACCCGGTGAAATGCCTGTTTCGTTTGTGATTTTCCTTTGTGAAAAAAAACTATGCACAGAGTGTTTTGTGCCAATTTTCCATCCTTTTAGATTGACGGAAAGCATTTTACCTACGTAGAAACAGAAAACGAATAGAAAGAGCGTTGCATTGCGTTTAATGAAAGCTTAGGGCGGTCTCGGTGGTACGTTAGTGAAGTTATCTGGGGACACCTTAGCCACGTACATTGTGTTGGAGAGGCACCGAGAATTCATTCAGGAGTTCTCAAAGTTCGAGGACACAGTTGCCTTACACGTAGGCACGGTGGCAGCCGTGGACATGGCAGTGATTTGGAGAATGTTGTACTAGTCGGCTCTCGCTGTGATAATGCTTTGCAACAAATCTCCCCAAAACTCACTTACATAAAGAAGAATCTAGTTTTCTCGGACCTGTGGGCTAGCTGCAGCGGCTCTCTTGTAGACCTCTCGATGGCGGGTGTTGCTCCATGCCGTGGGTCAGTTTGAGGTCTGTCCCGCACACCTTACCGTGGAGCCCAACTGTGAGGCTGCAGGTCCCTGTCCTCTCGCCGAGTTCACTGAAACGTAAGAGGTGAGCCCAACCACACAAGGCCACGTAAGGCCTCTGCGACTCATTGAAGGCCATCGTGTCTTCCCTTGGCCTCCTGGGAACCCCCTGGCCCCAGGATGCAGCTTCGGTAGCCCAGGGCAACCAGCGGAAGGGGGCGGGCGGGGCTGCAGGAGGGTGGAACGCGGAGGTCACAGAGGGTGTGGGTGTGGCCACCTCTGCTGTGACTGAACCAAGGGCGTGGGTGGGGGGCTGGGGGTCCAGGGCAGGGCCCTCAGAGCCCGGTAGGCCCAGGGGGGCGGCGCAAGCACCTAGGCCCAGGCCGAAGGGCGCCTTCTTGGTCTGCGCGGCAGGCCGGCCTCTCCCCTTGCCACTCAGGCCGCCCTCCCTCTTGAAGTGTGTGTGGCACGCATCCGCGGAGTACACCTCGCTGCACAGGTAGCCGTGGGACTGGTCGTCGTAGCTTCCTGCGAGGCGGCCGGAGGTCCCGCAGGCGGGTGGGTCCCTGGGACAGACGTGCGGAGCGGCTCCTGCCCGGCCCCCCTGAGAACCGTCGCCGTTCCGTAAGGTGGGGCGCCTGCTTCCGAATGTAAATCACGTGTCCGCTCTATGGATACGCTGTTTAGTTTACCAGGCAAGACTTTCTTGGTGAAAGAAGCAGCGTTGGCTTGCATCGTCGAGCAGGCTTGTCATCTGGCTGTGCACTGGTACTCTCTCTCTGGGTGTGCTAGTCCGCAGGGCAGGGCATCCCCTGGGCAGGGTGGAGCGTGATCTCTGCGGCCTCGTCTTGCAGCTCCTTCCTTTCATTCTCAATCATCCTGCCCACAGTGGCCTCCTCTCAGGCCTGCATACTTACAACGGCGCATTGCCCGTGCTGCCCCTCTGCAGGAAGTGTCCCTCTGTTTAGTTTGCAGCTGACTGATGCCGCCTCACCCTTCTCATCTCTTCTCAGGTGTCACTTGGTCAAGAAAGCGTCCCCTTACCTACTCAACTCATCTCGTCTCCCTACCGTAGCTCACGTGACACCACGCACCTCTCGCTTATGGCCGTCATCGCCTTTCGCATCCAGTTTCAGGTAGGTAAGTTTACCCCGTGGCCCGTGAGGAAGAAGAGATCACGCCTGTTTTGCTTACTCTTGATTCCCAGCGACTAGCCCGGTTACTGATAACCTCTGTTAGAGGGAGAAAGGAATGCATCCAATCCCTGGTGAAGCCCCGACCGTTTTCCTTTCTAGTGTCCCTCGTACTCCTCCCTGCCGTCTGTGTCGCCCTTACTCCGCGTCTACCGTTTATGAGTTTACACCTGGGTTACGGTGACTGCTTCGGAGAATCGCATGCCTTTCTACCTCCCTCGCTGCGACCTCTCCTACACCTCCCAGGGCTCTTGGGTTATGCCCTTGCCCTCTTCCGAGCCGTCCGTGGCACCCGCTGTCAACCCCGTACGGCCAAGCTCCTAAGACTGACACTCCAGGCCCTCCGTAATTTGGCTTCAGTTTCACTTTCTAGACGTTTCAAGAAAGAACGGGGTCTAAATATCTGTGCACCTCTGCTCCGTTTCATATCTACCCACGAGGTTAATTTTTTTGTTTCTTCCAGTCCACCTATTTTGCACCTCCGTCTCTGCGAAGACTTCACTGAGAATCCAAGCGATTTCTGGATCCCTTCTCTCCCCTGAAGCTGTAAACAGTTTAACAAGACAGGTGCGGAACTGCCGTAAGGTAATCTACATCTTGTCTCCCTCTCTGGTATCTAACCTCCCTGCGAATGTGGGTACGTCTCCGTGTTCTGTGCGGTTTTCAGCACAGTACTCTCTACACGTAGTGAATATTTGATTTGGTAAGTGACCGAATAAGTGAATGAGTCACCAAGATAAGGGTATTGTCTCATTCTTTCTCGCTTTTTCCACTTCCAAGTTTCTTTAGTTAGTTTCCTCAGACAAAAGGTTTCTTTGTAGCTACACAGTGGCCAGGTCCAGAGAATGTTGCAGATAGCTGCTGGAAACATCCCTCCTCCACTTGAGAATGGCTTGCTCTCCCTCTCAAGCGGAGAGAGCTGGGATTCGATATTTAATTAAGCGCCTCTGTTCACTTGGCATTTAGAGGCACTAGGGGGCGTTAGTGCTCTACACCCGGTGAAATGCCTGTTTCGTTTGTGATTTTCCTTTGTGAAAAAAAACTATGCACAGAGTGTTTTGTGCCAATTTTCCATCCTTTTAGATTGACGGAAAGCATTTTACCTACGTAGAAACAGAAAACGAATAGAAAGAGCGTTGCATTGCGTTTAATGAAAGCTTAGGGCGGTCTCGGTGGTACGTTAGTGAAGTTATCTGGGGACACCTTAGCCACGTACATTGTGTTGGAGAGGCACCGAGAATTCATTCAGGAGTTCTCAAAGTTCGAGGACACAGTTGCCTTACACGTAGGCACGGTGGCAGCCGTGGACATGGCAGTGATTTGGAGAATGTTGTACTAGTCGGCTCTCGCTGTGATAATGCTTTGCAACAAATCTCCCCAAAACTCACTTACATAAAGAAGAATCTAGTTTTCTCGGACCTGTGGGCTAGCTGCAGCGGCTCTCTTGTAGACCTCTCGATGGCGGGTGTTGCTCCATGCCGTGGGTCAGTTTGAGGTCTGTCCCGCACACCTTACCGTGGAGCCCAACTGTGAGGCTGCAGGTCCCTGTCCTCTCGCCGAGTTCACTGAAACGTAAGAGGTGAGCCCAACCACACAAGGCCACGTAAGGCCTCTGCGACTCATTGAAGGCCATCGTGTCTTCCCTTGGCCTCCTGGGAACCCCCTGGCCCCAGGATGCAGCTTCGGTAGCCCAGGGCAACCAGCGGAAGGGGGCGGGCGGGGCTGCAGGAGGGTGGAACGCGGAGGTCACAGAGGGTGTGGGTGTGGCCACCTCTGCTGTGACTGAACCAAGGGCGTGGGTGGGGGGCTGGGGGTCCAGGGCAGGGCCCTCAGAGCCCGGTAGGCCCAGGGGGGCGGCGCAAGCACCTAGGCCCAGGCCGAAGAGCGCCTTCTTGGTCTGCGCGGCAGGCCGGCCTCTCCCCTTGCCACTCAGGCCGCCCTCCCTCTTGAAGTGTGTGTGGCACGCATCCGCGGAGTACACCTCGCTGCACAGGTAGCCGTGGGACTGGTCGTCGTAGCTTCCTGCGAGGCGGCCGGAGGTCCCGCAGGCGGGTGGGTCCCTGGGACAGACGTGCGGAGCGGCTCCTGCCCGGCCCCCCTGAGAACCGTCGCCGTTCCGTAAGGTGGGGCGCCTGCTTCCGAATGTAAATCACGTGTCCGCTCTATGGATACGCTGTTTAGTTTACCAGGCAAGACTTTCTTGGTGAAAGAAGCAGCGTTGGCTTGCATCGTCGAGCAGGCTTGTCATCTGGCTGTGCACTGGTACTCTCTCTCTGGGTGTGCTAGTCCGCAGGGCAGGGCATCCCCTGGGCAGGGTGGAGCGTGATCTCTGCGGCCTCGTCTTGCAGCTCCTTCCTTTCATTCTCAATCATCCTGCCCACAGTGGCCTCCTCTCAGGCCTGCATACTTACAACGGCGCATTGCCCGTGCTGCCCCTCTGCAGGAAGTGTCCCTCTGTTTAGTTTGCAGCTGACTGATGCCGCCTCACCCTTCTCATCTCTTCTCAGGTGTCACTTGGTCAAGAAAGCGTCCCCTTACCTACTCAACTCATCTCGTCTCCCTACCGTAGCTCACGTGACACCACGCACCTCTCGCTTATGGCCGTCATCGCCTTTCGCATCCAGTTTCAGGTAGGTAAGTTTACCCCGTGGCCCGTGAGGAAGAAGAGATCACGCCTGTTTTGCTTACTCTTGATTCCCAGCGACTAGCCCGGTTACTGATAACCTCTGTTAGAGGGAGAAAGGAATGCATCCAATCCCTGGTGAAGCCCCGACCGTTTTCCTTTCTAGTGTCCCTCGTACTCCTCCCTGCCGTCTGTGTCGCCCTTACTCCGCGTCTACCGTTTATGAGTTTACACCTGGGTTACGGTGACTGCTTCGGAGAATCGCATGCCTTTCTACCTCCCTCGCTGCGACCTCTCCTACACCTCCCAGGGCTCTTGGGTTATGCCCTTGCCCTCTTCCGAGCCGTCCGTGGCACCCGCTGTCAACCCCGTACGGCCAAGCTCCTAAGACTGACACTCCAGGCCCTCCGTAATTTGGCTTCAGTTTCACTTTCTAGACGTTTCAAGAAAGAACGGGGTCTAAATATCTGTGCACCTCTGCTCCGTTTCATATCTACCCACGAGGTTAATTTTTTTGTTTCTTCCAGTCCACCTATTTTGCACCTCCGTCTCTGCGAAGACTTCACTGAGAATCCAAGCGATTTCTGGATCCCTTCTCTCCCCTGAAGCTGTAAACAGTTTAACAAGACAGGTGCGGAACTGCCGTAAGGTAATCTACATCTTGTCTCCCTCTCTGGTATCTAACCTCCCTGCGAATGGGGGTACGTCTCCGTGTTCTGTGCGGTTTTCAGCACAGTACTCTCTACACGTAGTGGATATTTGATTTGGTAAGTGACCGAATAAGTGAATGAGTCACCAAGATAAGGGTATTGTCTCATTCTTTCTCGCTTTTTCCACTTCCAAGTTTCTTTAGTTAGTTTCCTCAGACAAAAGGTTTCTTTGTAGCTACACAGTGGCCAGGTCCAGAGAATGTTGCAGATAGCTGCTGAAAACATCCCTCCTCCACTTGAGAATGGCTTGCTCTCCCTCTCAAGCGGAGAGAGCTGGGATTCGATATTTAATTAAGCGCCTCTGTTCACTTGGCATTTAGAGGCACTAGGGGGCGTTAGTGCTCTACACCCGGTGAAATGCCTGTTTCGTTTGTGATTTTCCTTTGTGAAAAACAACTATGCACAGAGTGTTTTGTGCCAATTTTCCATCCTTTTAGATTGACGGAAAGCATTTTACCTACGTAGAAACAGAAAACGAATAGAAAGAGCGTTGCATTGCGTTTAATGAAAGCTTAGGGCGGTCTCGGTGGTACGTTAGTGAAGTTATCTGGGGACACCTTAGCCACGTACATTGTGTTGGAGAGGCACCGAGAATTCATTCAGGAGTTCTCAAAGTTCGAGGACACAGTTGCCTTACACGTAGGCACGGTGGCAGCCGTGGACATGGCAGTGATTTGGAGAATGTTGTACTCGTCGGCTCTTGCTGTGATAATGCTTTGCAACAAATCTCCCCAAAACTCACTTACATAAAGAAGAATCTAGTTTTCTCGGACCTGTGGGCTAGCTGCAGCGGCTCTCTTGTAGACCTCTCGATGGCGGGTGTTGTTCCATGCCGTGGGTCAGTTTGAGGTCTTTCCCGCACACCTTACCGTGGAGCCCAACTGTGAGGCTGCAGGTCCCTGTCCTCTCGCAGAGTTCACTGAAACGTAAGAGGTGAGCCCAACCACACAAGGCCACGTAAGGCCTCTGCGACTCATTGAAGGCCATCGTGTCTTCCCTTGGCCTCCTGGGAACCCCCTGGCCCCAGGATGCAGCTTCGGTAGCCCAGGGCAACCGGCGGAGGGGGCCGGGCGGGGCTGCAGGAGGGTGGAACGCGGAGGTCACAGAGGGTGTGGGTGTGGCCACCTCTGATGTGACTGAACCAAGGGGGGTGGGGGGCAGGGGGTCCAGGGAAGGGCCCTCAGAGCCCGGTAGGCCCAGGGGTGCGTCGCAAGCACCTAGGCCCAGGCCGAAGAGCACCTTCTTGGTCTGCGCAGCAGGCCGGCCTCTCGCCTTGCCACTCAGGCCGCCCTCCCACTTGAAGTGTGTGTGGCACGCGTCCGCGGAGTACACCTCGCTGCACAGGTAGCCGTGGGACTGGGCGTCGTAGCTTCCTGCGAGGCGGCCGGAGGTCCCGCAGGCAGGTGGATCCCTGTGACAGACGCGCGGAGCGTCTCCTGCCCGGCCCCCCTGAGAACCGTCGCCGTTCCGTAAGGCGGGGCGCCTGCTTCAGAATGTAAATCACGTGTCCGCTCTATGGATACGCTGTTTAGTTTACCAGGCAAGACTTTCTTGGTGAAAGAAGCAGCATTGGCTTGCATCCTCGAGCAGGCTTGTCATCTGGCTGTGCACTGGTACTCTCTCTCTGGGTGTGCTAGTCCGCAGGGCAGGGCATCCCCTGGGCAGGGTGGAGCGTGATCTCTGCGGCCTCGTCTTGCAGCTCCTTCCTTTCATTCTCAATCATCCTGCCCACAGTGGCCTCCTCTCAGGCCTGCATACTTACAACGGCGCATTGCCCGTGCTGCCCCTCTGCAGGAAGTGTCCCTCTGTTTAGTTTGCAGCTGACTGATGCCGCCTCACCCTTCTCATGTCTTCTCAGGTGTCACTTGGTCAAGAAAGCGTCCCCTTACCTACTCAACTCATCTCGTCTCCCTACCGTAGCTCACGTGACACCACGCACCTCTCGCTTATGGCCGTCATCGCCTTTCGCATCCAGTTTCAGGTAGGTAAGTTTACCCCGTGGCCCGTGAGGAAGAAGAGATCACGCCTGTTTTGCTTACTCTTGATTCCCAGCGACTAGCCCGGTTACTGATAACCTCTGTTAGAGGGAGAAAGGAATGCACCCAATCCCTGGTGAAGCCCCGACCGTTTTCCTTTCTAGTGTCCCTCGTACTCCTCCCTGCCGTCTGTGTCGCCCTTACTCCGCGTCTACCGTTTATGAGTTTACACCTGGGTTACGGTGACTGCTTCGGAGAATCGCATGCCTTTCTACCTCCCTCGCTGCGACCTCTCCTACACCTCCCAGGGCTCTTGGGTTATGCCCTTGCCCTCTTCCGAGCCGTCCGTGGCACCCGCTGTCAACCCCGTACGGCCAAGCTCCTAAGACTGACACTCCAGGCCCTCCGTAATTTGGCTTCAGTTTCACTTTCTAGACGTTTCAAGAAAGAACGGGGTCTAAATATCTGTGCACCTCTGCTCCGTTTCATATCTACCCACGAGGTTAATTTTTTTGTTTCTTCCAGTCCACCTATTTTGCACCTCCGTCTCTGCGAAGACTTCACTGAGAATCCAAGCGATTTCTGGATCCCTTCTCTCCCCTGAAGCTGTAAACAGTTTAACAAGACAGGTGCGGAACTGCCGTAAGGTAATCTACATCTTGTCTCCCTCTCTGGTATCTAACCTCCCTGCGAATGGGGGTACGTCTCCGTGTTCTGTGCGGTTTTCAGCACAGTACTCTCTACACGTAGTGAATATTTGATTTGGTAAGTGACCGAATAAGTGAATGAGTCACCAAGATAAGGGTATTGTCTCATTCTTTCTCGCTTTTTCCACTTCCAAGTTTCTTTAGTTAGTTTCCTCAGACAAAAGGTTTCTTTGTAGCTACACAGTGGCCAGGTCCAGAGAATGTTGCAGATAGCTGCTGGAAACATCCCTCCTCCACTTGAGAATGGCTTGCTCTCCCTCTCAAGCGGAGAGAGCTGGGATTCGATATTTAATTAAGCGCCTCTGTTCACTTGGCATTTAGAGGCACTAGGGGGCGTTAGTGCTCTACACCCGGTGAAATGCCTGTTTCGTTTGTGATTTTCCTTTGTGAAAAAAAACTATGCACAGAGTGTTTTGTGCCAATTTTCCATCCTTTTAGATTGACGGAAAGCATTTTACCTACGTAGAAACAGAAAACGAATAGAAAGAGCGTTGCATTGCGTTTAATGAAAGCTTAGGGCGGTCTCGGTGGTACGTTAGTGAAGTTATCTGGGGACACCTTAGCCACGTACATTGTGTTGGAGAGGCACCGAGAATTCATTCAGGAGTTCTCAAAGTTCGAGGACACAGTTGCCTTACACGTAGGCACGGTGGCAGCCGTGGACATGGCAGTGATTTGGAGAATGTTGTACTAGTCGGCTCTCGCTGTGATAATGCTTTGCAACAAATCTCCCCAAAACTCACTTACATAAAGAAGAATCTAGTTTTCTCGGACCTGTGGGCTAGCTGCAGCGGCTCTCTTGTAGACCTCTCGATGGCGGGTGTTGCTCCATGCCGTGGGTCAGTTTGAGGTCTGTCCCGCACACCTTACCGTGGAGCCCAACTGTGAGGCTGCAGGTCCCTGTCCTCTCGCCGAGTTCACTGAAACGTAAGAGGTGAGCCCAACCACACAAGGCCACGTAAGGCCTCTGCGACTCATTGAAGGCCATCGTGTCTTCCCTTGGCCTCCTGGGAACCCCCTGGCCCCAGGATGCAGCTTCGGTAGCCCAGGGCAACCAGCGGAAGGGGGCGGGCGGGGCTGCAGGAGGGTGGAACGCGGAGGTCACAGAGGGTGTGGGTGTGGCCACCTCTGCTGTGACTGAACCAAGGGCGTGGGTGGGGGGCTGGGGGTCCAGGGCAGGGCCCTCAGAGCCCGGTAGGCCCAGGGGGGCGGCGCAAGCACCTAGGCCCAGGCCGAAGGGCGCCTTCTTGGTCTGCGCGGCAGGCCGGCCTCTCCCCTTGCCACTCAGGCCGCCCTCCCTCTTGAAGTGTGTGTGGCACGCATCCGCGGAGTACACCTCGCTGCACAGGTAGCCGTGGGACTGGTCGTCGTAGCTTCCTGCGAGGCGGCCGGAGGTCCCGCAGGCGGGTGGGTCCCTGGGACAGACGTGCGGAGCGGCTCCTGCCCGGCCCCCCTGAGAACCGTCGCCGTTCCGTAAGGTGGGGCGCCTGCTTCCGAATGTAAATCACGTGTCCGCTCTATGGATACGCTGTTTAGTTTACCAGGCAAGACTTTCTTGGTGAAAGAAGCAGCGTTGGCTTGCATCGTCGAGCAGGCTTGTCATCTGGCTGTGCACTGGTACTCTCTCTCTGGGTGTGCTAGTCCGCAGGGCAGGGCATCCCCTGGGCAGGGTGGAGCGTGATCTCTGCGGCCTCGTCTTGCAGCTCCTTCCTTTCATTCTCAATCATCCTGCCCACAGTGGCCTCCTCTCAGGCCTGCATACTTACAACGGCGCATTGCCCGTGCTGCCCCTCTGCAGGAAGTGTCCCTCTGTTTAGTTTGCAGCTGACTGATGCCGCCTCACCCTTCTCATCTCTTCTCAGGTGTCACTTGGTCAAGAAAGCGTCCCCTTACCTACTCAACTCATCTCGTCTCCCTACCGTAGCTCACGTGACACCACGCACCTCTCGCTTATGGCCGTCATCGCCTTTCGCATCCAGTTTCAGGTAGGTAAGTTTACCCCGTGGCCCGTGAGGAAGAAGAGATCACGCCTGTTTTGCTTACTCTTGATTCCCAGCGACTAGCCCGGTTACTGATAACCTCTGTTAGAGGGAGAAAGGAATGCATCCAATCCCTGGTGAAGCCCCGACCGTTTTCCTTTCTAGTGTCCCTCGTACTCCTCCCTGCCGTCTGTGTCGCCCTTACTCCGCGTCTACCGTTTATGAGTTTACACCTGGGTTACGGTGACTGCTTCGGAGAATCGCATGCCTTTCTACCTCCCTCGCTGCGACCTCTCCTACACCTCCCAGGGCTCTTGGGTTATGCCCTTGCCCTCTTCCGAGCCGTCCGTGGCACCCGCTGTCAACCCCGTACGGCCAAGCTCCTAAGACTGACACTCCAGGCCCTCCGTAATTTGGCTTCAGTTTCACTTTCTAGACGTTTCAAGAAAGAACGGGGTCTAAATATCTGTGCACCTCTGCTCCGTTTCATATCTACCCACGAGGTTAATTTTTTTGTTTCTTCCAGTCCACCTATTTTGCACCTCCGTCTCTGCGAAGACTTCACTGAGAATCCAAGCGATTTCTGGATCCCTTCTCTCCCCTGAAGCTGTAAACAGTTTAACAAGACAGGTGCGGAACTGCCGTAAGGTAATCTACATCTTGTCTCCCTCTCTGGTATCTAACCTCCCTGCGAATGGGGGTACGTCTCCGTGTTCTGTGCGGTTTTCAGCACAGTACTCTCTACACGTAGTGGATATTTGATTTGGTAAGTGACCGAATAAGTGAATGAGTCACCAAGATAAGGGTATTGTCTCATTCTTTCTCGCTTTTTCCACTTCCAAGTTTCTTTAGTTAGTTTCCTCAGACAAAAGGTTTCTTTGTAGCTACACAGTGGCCAGGTCCAGAGAATGTTGCAGATAGCTGCTGAAAACATCCCTCCTCCACTTGAGAATGGCTTGCTCTCCCTCTCAAGCGGAGAGAGCTGGGATTCGATATTTAATTAAGCGCCTCTGTTCACTTGGCATTTAGAGGCACTAGGGGGCGTTAGTGCTCTACACCCGGTGAAATGCCTGTTTCGTTTGTGATTTTCCTTTGTGAAAAACAACTATGCACAGAGTGTTTTGTGCCAATTTTCCATCCTTTTAGATTGACGGAAAGCATTTTACCTACGTAGAAACAGAAAACGAATAGAAAGAGCGTCGCATTGCGTTTAATGAAAGCTTAGGGCGGTCTCGGTGGTACGTTAGTGAAGTTATCTGGGGACACCTTAGCCACGTACATTGTGTTGGAGAGGCACCGAGAATTCATTCAGGAGTTCTCAAAGTTCGAGGACACAGTTGCCTTACACGTAGGCACGGTGGCAGCCGTGGACATGGCAGTGATTTGGAGAATGTTGTACTAGTCGGCTCTCGCTGTGATAATGCTTTGCAACAAATCTCCCCAAAACTCACTTACATAAAGAAGAATCTAGTTTTCTCGGACCTGTGGGCTAGCTGCAGCGGCTCTCTTGTAGACCTCTCGATGGCGGGTGTTGTTCCATGCCGTGGGTCAGTTTGAGGTCTTTCCCGCACACCTTACCGTGGAGCCCAACTGTGAGGCTGCAGGTCCCTGTCCTCTCGCAGAGTTCACTGAAACGTAAGAGGTGAGCCCAACCACACAAGGCCACGTAAGGCCTCTGCGACTCATTGAAGGCCATCGTGTCTTCCCTTGGCCTCCTGGGAACCCCCTGGCCCCAGGATGCAGCTTCGGTAGCCCAGGGCAACCGGCGGAGGGGGCCGGGCGGGGCTGCAGGAGGGTGGAACGCGGAGGTCACAGAGGGTGTGGGTGTGGCCACCTCTGATGTGACTGAACCAAGGGGGGTGGGGGGCAGGGGGTCCAGGGAAGGGCCCTCAGAGCCCGGTAGGCCCAGGGGTGCGTCGCAAGCACCTAGGCCCAGGCCGAAGAGCACCTTCTTGGTCTGCGCAGCAGGCCGGCCTCTCGCCTTGCCACTCAGGCCGCCCTCCCACTTGAAGTGTGTGTGGCACGCGTCCGCGGAGTACACCTCGCTGCACAGGTAGCCGTGGGACTGGGCGTCGTAGCTTCCTGCGAGGCGGCCGGAGGTCCCGCAGGCGGGTGGATCCCTGTGACAGACGCGCGGAGCGTCTCCTGCCCGGCCCCCCTGAGAACCGTCGCCGTTCCGTAAGGCGGGGCGCCTGCTTCAGAATGTAAATCACGTGTCCGCTCTATGGATACGCTGTTTAGTTTACCAGGCAAGACTTTCTTGGTGAAAGAAGCAGCGTTGGCTTGCATCCTCGAGCAGGCTTGTCATCTGGCTGTGCACTGGTACTCTCTCTCTGGGTGTGCTAGTCCGCAGGGCAGGGCATCCCCTGGGCAGGGTGGAGCGTGATCTCTGCGGCCTCGTCTTGCAGCTCCTTCCTTTCATTCTCAATCATCCTGCCCACAGTGGCCTCCTCTCAGGCCTGCATACTTACAACGGCGCATTGCCCGTGCTGCCCCTCTGCAGGAAGTGTCCCTCTGTTTAGTTTGCAGCTGACTGATGCCGCCTCACCCTTCTCATGTCTTCTCAGGTGTCACTTGGTCAAGAAAGCGTCCCCTTACCTACTCAACTCATCTCGTCTCCCTACCGTAGCTCACGTGACACCACGCACCTCTCGCTTATGGCCGTCATCGCCTTTCGCATCCAGTTTCAGGTAGGTAAGTTTACCCCGTGGCCCGTGAGGAAGAAGAGATCACGCCTGTTTTGCTTACTCTTGATTCCCAGCGACTAGCCCGGTTACTGATAACCTCTGTTAGAGGGAGAAAGGAATGCACCCAATCCCTGGTGAAGCCCCGACCGTTTTCCTTTCTAGTGTCCCTCGTACTCCTCCCTGCCGTCTGTGTCGCCCTTACTCCGCGTCTACCGTTTATGAGTTTACACCTGGGTTACGGTGACTGCTTCGGAGAATCGCATGCCTTTCTACCTCCCTCGCTGCGACCTCTCCTACACCTCCCAGGGCTCTTGGGTTATGCCCTTGCCCTCTTCCGAGCCGTCCGTGGCACCCGCTGTCAACCCCGTACGGCCAAGCTCCTAAGACTGACACTCCAGGCCCTCCGTAATTTGGCTTCAGTTTCACTTTCTAGACGTTTCAAGAAAGAACGGGGTCTAAATATCTGTGCACCTCTGCTCCGTTTCATATCTACCCACGAGGTTAATTTTTTTGTTTCTTCCAGTCCACCTATTTTGCACCTCCGTCTCTGCGAAGACTTCACTGAGAATCCAAGCGATTTCTGGATCCCTTCTCTCCCCTGAAGCTGTAAACAGTTTAACAAGACAGGTGCGGAACTGCCGTAAGGTAATCTACATCTTGTCTCCCTCTCTGGTATCTAACCTCCCTGCGAATGGGGGTACGTCTCCGTGTTCTGTGCGGTTTTCAGCACAGTACTCTCTACACGTAGTGGATATTTGATTTGGTAAGTGACCGAATAAGTGAATGAGTCACCAAGATAAGGGTATTGTCTCATTCTTTCTCGCTTTTTCCACTTCCAAGTTTCTTTAGTTAGTTTCCTCAGACAAAAGGTTTCTTTGTAGCTACACAGTGGCCAGGTCCAGAGAATGTTGCAGATAGCTGCTGAAAACATCCCTCCTCCACTTGAGAATGGCTTGCTCTCCTTCTCAAGCGGAGAGAGCTGGGATTCCATATTTAATTAAGCGCCTCTTTTCACTTGGCATTTAGAGGCACTAGGGGGCGTTAGTGCTCTACACTCGGTGGAATTCCTGTTTCTTTGTGATTTTCCTTTGTGAAAAACAACTATGCACAGAGTGTTTTGTGCCAATTTTCCATCCTTTTAGATTGACGGAAAGCATTTTACCTACGTAGAAACAGAAAACGAATAGAAAGAGCGTTGCATTGCGTTTAATGAAAGCTTAGGGCGGTCTCGGTGGTACGTTAGTGAAGTTATCTGGGGACACCTTAGCCACGTACATTGTGTTGGAGAGGCACCGAGAATTCATTCAGGAGTTCTCAAAGTTCGAGGACACAGTTGCCTTACACGTAGGCACGGTGGCAGCCGTGGACATGGCAGTGATTTGGAGAATGTTGTACTAGTCGGCTCTTGCTGTGATAATGCTTTGCAACAAATCTCCCCAAAACTCACTTACATAAAGAAGAATCTAGTTTTCTCGGACCTGTGGGCTAGCTGCAGCGGCTCTCTTGTAGACCTCTCGATGGCGGGTGTTGCTCCATGCCGTGGGTCAGTTTGAGGTCTGTCCCGCACACCTTACCGTGGAGCCCAACTGTGAGGCTGCAGGTCCCTGTCCTCTCGCAGAGTTCACTGAAACGTAAGAGGTGAGCCCAACCACACAAGGCCACGTAAGGCCTCTGCGACTCATTGAAGGCCATCGTGTCTTCCCTTGGCCTCCTGGGAACCCCCTGGCCCCAGGATGCAGCTTCGGTAGCCCAGGGCAACCGGCGGAGGGGGGCGGGCGGGGCTGCAGGAGGGTGGAACGCGGAGGTCACAGAGGGTGTGGGTGTGGCCACCTCTGCTGTGACTGAACCAAGGGCGTGGGTGGGGGGCTGGGGGTCCAGGGCAGGGCCCTCAGAGCCCGGTAGGCCCAGGGGGGCGGCGCAAGCACCTAGGCCCAGGCCGAAGAGCGCCTTCTTGGTCTGCGCGGCAGGCCGGCCTCTCGCCTTGCCACTCAGGCCGCCCTCCCTCTTGAAGTGTGTGTGGCACGCGTCCGCGGAGTACACCTCGCTGCACAGGTAGCCGTGGGACTGGGCGTCGTAGCTTCCTGCGAGGCGGCCGGAGGTCCCACAGGCGGGTGGGTCCCTGGGACAGACGCGCGGAGCGGCTCCTGCCCGGCCCCCCTGAGAACCGTCGCTGTTCCGTAAGGCGGGGCGCCTGCTTCAGAATGTAAATCACGTGTCCGCTCTATGGATACGCTGTTTAGTTTACCAGGCAAGACTTTCTTGGTGAAAGAAGCAACGTTGGCTTGCATCGTCGAGCAGGCTTGTCATCTGGCTGTGCACTGGTACTCTCTCTCTGGGTGTGCTAGTCCGCAGGGCAGGGCATCCCCTGGGCAGGGTGGAGCGTGATCTCTGCGGCCTCGTCTTGCAGCTCCTTCCTTTCATTCTCAATCATCCTGCCCACAGTGGCCTCCTCTCAGGCCTGCATACTTACAACGGCGCATTGCCCGTGCTGCCCCTCTGCAGGAAGTGTCCCTCTGTTTAGTTTGCAGCTGACTGATGCCGCCTCACCCTTCTCATCTCTTCTCAGGTGTCACTTGGTCAAGAAAGCGTCCCCTTACCTACTCAACTCATCTCGTCTCCCTACCGTAGCTCACGTGACACCACGCACCTCTCGCTTATGGCCGTCATCGCCTTTCGCATCCAGTTTCAGGTAGGTAAGTTTACCCCGTGGTCCGTGAGGAAGAAGAGATCACGCCTGTTTTGCTTACTCTTGATTCCCAGCGACTAGCCCGGTTACTGATAACCTCTGTTAGAGGGAGAAAGGAATGCACCCAATCCCTGGTGAAGCCCCGACCGTTTTCCTTTCTAGTGTCCCTCGTACTCCTCCCTGCCGTCTGTGTCGCCCTTACTCCGCGTCTACCGTTTATGAGTTTACACCTGGGTTACGGTGACTGCTTCGGAGAATCGCATGCCTTTCTACCTCCCTCGCTGCGACCTCTCCTACACCTCCCAGGGCTCTTGGGTTATGCCCTTGCCCTCTTCCGAGCCGTCCGTGGCACCCGCTGTCAACCCCGTACGGCCAAGCTCCTAAGACTGACACTCCAGGCCCTCCGTAATTTGGCTTCAGTTTCACTTTCTAGACGTTTCAAGAAAGAACGGGGTCTAAATATCTGTGCACCTCTGCTCCGTTTCATATCTACCCACGAGGTTAATTTTTTTGTTTCTTCCAGTCCACCTATTTTGCACCTCCGTCTCTGCGAAGACTTCACTGAGAATCCAAGCGATTTCTGGATCCCTTCTCTCCCCTGAAGCTGTAAACAGTTTAACAAGACAGGTGCGGAACTGCCGTAAGGTAATCTACATCTTGTCTCCCTCTCTGGTATCTAACCTCCCTGCGAATGGGGGTACGTCTCCGTGTCCTGTGCGGTTTTCAGCACAGTACTCTCTACACGTAGTGGATATTTGATTTGGTAAGTGACCGAATAAGTGAATGAGTCACCAAGATAAGGGTATTGTCTCATTCTTTCTCGCTTTTTCCACTTCCAAGTTTCTTTAGTTAGTTTCCTCAGACAAAAGGTTTCTTTGTAGCTACACAGTGGCCAGGTCCAGAGAATGTTGCAGATAGCTGCTGAAAACATCCCTCCTCCACTTGAGAATGGCTTGCTCTCCCTCTCAAGCGGAGAGAGCTGGGATTCGATATTTAATTAAGCGCCTCTGTTCACTTGGCATTTAGAGGCACTAGGGGGCGTTAGTGCTCTACACCCGGTGAAATGCCTGTTTCTTTTGTGATTTTCCTTTGTGAAAAACAACTATGCACAGAGTGTTTTGTGCCAATTTTCCATCCTTTTAGATTGACGGAAAGCATTTTACCTACGTAGAAACAGAAAACGAATAGAAAGAGCGTCGCATTGCGTTTAATGAAAGCTTAGGGCGGTCTCGGTGGTACGTTAGTGAAGTTATCTGGGGACACCTTAGCCACGTACATTGTGTTGGAGAGGCACCGAGAATTCATTCAGGAGTTCTCAAAGTTCGAGGACACAGTTGCCTTACACGTAGGCACGGTGGCAGCCGTGGACATGGCAGTGATTTGGAGAATGTTGTACTAGTCGGCTCTTGCTGTGATAATGCTTTGCAACAAATCTCCCCAAAACTCACTTACATAAAGAAGAATCTAGTTTTCTCGGACCTGTGGGCTAGCTGCAGCGGCTCTCTTGTAGACCTCTCGATGGCGGGTGTTGCTCCATGCCGTGGGTCAGTTTGAGGTCTGTCCCGCACACCTTACCGTGGAGCCCAACTGTGAGGCTGCAGGTCCCTGTCCTCTCGCCGAGTTCACTGAAACGTAAGAGGTGAGCCCAACCACACAAGGCCACGTAAGGCCTCTGCGACTCATTGAAGGCCATCGTGTCTTCCCTTGGCCTCCTGGGAACCCCCTGGCCCCAGGATGCAGCTTCGGTAGCCCAGGGCAACCAGCGGAAGGGGGCGGGCGGGGCTGCAGGAGGGTGGAACGCGGAGGTCACAGAGGGTGTGGGTGTGGCCACCTCTGCTGTGACTGAACCAAGGGCGTGGGTGGGGGGCTGGGGGTCCAGGGCAGGGCCCTCAGAGCCCGGTAGGCCCAGGGGGGCGGCGCAAGCACCTAGGCCCAGGCCGAAGGGCGCCTTCTTGGTCTGCGCGGCAGGCCGGCCTCTCCCCTTGCCACTCAGGCCGCCCTCCCTCTTGAAGTGTGTGTGGCACGCATCCGCGGAGTACACCTCGCTGCACAGGTAGCCGTGGGACTGGTCGTCGTAGCTTCCTGCGAGGCGGCCGGAGGTCCCGCAGGCGGGTGGGTCCCTGGGACAGACGTGCGGAGCGGCTCCTGCCCGGCCCCCCTGAGAACCGTCGCCGTTCCGTAAGGTGGGGCGCCTGCTTCCGAATGTAAATCACGTGTCCGCTCTATGGATACGCTGTTTAGTTTACCAGGCAAGACTTTCTTGGTGAAAGAAGCAGCGTTGGCTTGCATCGTCGAGCAGGCTTGTCATCTGGCTGTGCACTGGTACTCTCTCTCTGGGTGTGCTAGTCCGCAGGGCAGGGCATCCCCTGGGCAGGGTGGAGCGTGATCTCTGCGGCCTCGTCTTGCAGCTCCTTCCTTTCATTCTCAATCATCCTGCCCACAGTGGCCTCCTCTCAGGCCTGCATACTTACAACGGCGCATTGCCCGTGCTGCCCCTCTGCAGGAAGTGTCCCTCTGTTTAGTTTGCAGCTGACTGATGCCGCCTCACCCTTCTCATCTCTTCTCAGGTGTCACTTGGTCAAGAAAGCGTCCCCTTACCTACTCAACTCATCTCGTCTCCCTACCGTAGCTCACGTGACACCACGCACCTCTCGCTTATGGCCGTCATCGCCTTTCGCATCCAGTTTCAGGTAGGTAAGTTTACCCCGTGGCCCGTGAGGAAGAAGAGATCACGCCTGTTTTGCTTACTCTTGATTCCCAGCGACTAGCCCGGTTACTGATAACCTCTGTTAGAGGGAGAAAGGAATGCATCCAATCCCTGGTGAAGCCCCGACCGTTTTCCTTTCTAGTGTCCCTCGTACTCCTCCCTGCCGTCTGTGTCGCCCTTACTCCGCGTCTACCGTTTATGAGTTTACACCTGGGTTACGGTGACTGCTTCGGAGAATCGCATGCCTTTCTACCTCCCTCGCTGCGACCTCTCCTACACCTCCCAGGGCTCTTGGGTTATGCCCTTGCCCTCTTCCGAGCCGTCCGTGGCACCCGCTGTCAACCCCGTACGGCCAAGCTCCTAAGACTGACACTCCAGGCCCTCCGTAATTTGGCTTCAGTTTCACTTTCTAGACGTTTCAAGAAAGAACGGGGTCTAAATATCTGTGCACCTCTGCTCCGTTTCATATCTACCCACGAGGTTAATTTTTTTGTTTCTTCCAGTCCACCTATTTTGCACCTCCGTCTCTGCGAAGACTTCACTGAGAATCCAAGCGATTTCTGGATCCCTTCTCTCCCCTGAAGCTGTAAACAGTTTAACAAGACAGGTGCGGAACTGCCGTAAGGTAATCTACATCTTGTCTCCCTCTCTGGTATCTAACCTCCCTGCGAATGGGGGTACGTCTCCGTGTTCTGTGCGGTTTTCAGCACAGTACTCTCTACACGTAGTGGATATTTGATTTGGTAAGTGACCGAATAAGTGAATGAGTCACCAAGATAAGGGTATTGTCTCATTCTTTCTCGCTTTTTCCACTTCCAAGTTTCTTTAGTTAGTTTCCTCAGACAAAAGGTTTCTTTGTAGCTACACAGTGGCCAGGTCCAGAGAATGTTGCAGATAGCTGCTGAAAACATCCCTCCTCCACTTGAGAATGGCTTGCTCTCCCTCTCAAGCGGAGAGAGCTGGGATTCGATATTTAATTAAGCGCCTCTGTTCACTTGGCATTTAGAGGCACTAGGGGGCGTTAGTGCTCTACACCCGGTGAAATGCCTGTTTCGTTTGTGATTTTCCTTTGTGAAAAACAACTATGCACAGAGTGTTTTGTGCCAATTTTCCATCCTTTTAGATTGACGGAAAGCATTTTACCTACGTAGAAACAGAAAACGAATAGAAAGAGCGTCGCATTGCGTTTAATGAAAGCTTAGGGCGGTCTCGGTGGTACGTTAGTGAAGTTATCTGGGGACACCTTAGCCACGTACATTGTGTTGGAGAGGCACCGAGAATTCATTCAGGAGTTCTCAAAGTTCGAGGACACAGTTGCCTTACACGTAGGCACGGTGGCAGCCGTGGACATGGCAGTGATTTGGAGAATGTTGTACTCGTCGGCTCTCGCTGTGATAATGCTTTGCAACAAATCTCCCCAAAACTCACTTACATAAAGAAGAATCTAGTTTTCTCGGACCTGTGGGCTAGCTGCAGCGGCTCTCTTGTAGACCTCTCGATGGCGGGTGTTGTTCCATGCCGTGGGTCAGTTTGAGGTCTTTCCCGCACACCTTACCGTGGAGCCCAACTGTGAGGCTGCAGGTCCCTGTCCTCTCGCAGAGTTCACTGAAACGTAAGAGGTGAGCCCAACCACACAAGGCCACGTAAGGCCTCTGCGACTCATTGAAGGCCATCGTGTCTTCCCTTGGCCTCCTGGGAACCCCCTGGCCCCAGGATGCAGCTTCGGTAGCCCAGGGCAACCGGCGGAGGGGGCCGGGCGGGGCTGCAGGAGGGTGGAACGCGGAGGTCACAGAGGGTGTGGGTGTGGCCACCTCTGATGTGACTGAACCAAGGGGGGTGGGGGGCAGGGGGTCCAGGGAAGGGCCCTCAGAGCCCGGTAGGCCCAGGGGTGCGTCGCAAGCACCTAGGCCCAGGCCGAAGAGCACCTTCTTGGTCTGCGCAGCAGGCCGGCCTCTCGCCTTGCCACTCAGGCCGCCCTCCCACTTGAAGTGTGTGTGGCACGCGTCCGCGGAGTACACCTCGCTGCACAGGTAGCCGTGGGACTGGGCGTCGTAGCTTCCTGCGAGGCGGCCGGAGGTCCCGCAGGCGGGTGGATCCCTGTGACAGACGCGCGGAGCGTCTCCTGCCCGGCCCCCCTGAGAACCGTCGCCGTTCCGTAAGGCGGGGCGCCTGCTTCAGAATGTAAATCACGTGTCCGCTCTATGGATACGCTGTTTAGTTTACCAGGCAAGACTTTCTTGGTGAAAGAAGCAGCGTTGGCTTGCATCCTCGAGCAGGCTTGTCATCTGGCTGTGCACTGGTACTCTCTCTCTGGGTGTGCTAGTCCGCAGGGCAGGGCATCCCCTGGGCAGGGTGGAGCGTGATCTCTGCGGCCTCGTCTTGCAGCTCCTTCCTTTCATTCTCAATCATCCTGCCCACAGTGGCCTCCTCTCAGGCCTGCATACTTACAACGGCGCATTGCCCGTGCTGCCCCTCTGCAGGAAGTGTCCCTCTGTTTAGTTTGCAGCTGACTGATGCCGCCTCACCCTTCTCATGTCTTCTCAGGTGTCACTTGGTCAAGAAAGCGTCCCCTTACCTACTCAACTCATCTCGTCTCCCTACCGTAGCTCACGTGACACCACGCACCTCTCGCTTATGGCCGTCATCGCCTTTCGCATCCAGTTTCAGGTAGGTAAGTTTACCCCGTGGCCCGTGAGGAAGAAGAGATCACGCCTGTTTTGCTTACTCTTGATTCCCAGCGACTAGCCCGGTTACTGATAACCTCTGTTAGAGGGAGAAAGGAATGCACCCAATCCCTGGTGAAGCCCCGACCGTTTTCCTTTCTAGTGTCCCTCGTACTCCTCCCTGCCGTCTGTGTCGCCCTTACTCCGCGTCTACCGTTTATGAGTTTACACCTGGGTTACGGTGACTGCTTCGGAGAATCGCATGCCTTTCTACCTCCCTCGCTGCGACCTCTCCTACACCTCCCAGGGCTCTTGGGTTATGCCCTTGCCCTCTTCCGAGCCGTCCGTGGCACCCGCTGTCAACCCCGTACGGCCAAGCTCCTAAGACTGACACTCCAGGCCCTCCGTAATTTGGCTTCAGTTTCACTTTCTAGACGTTTCAAGAAAGAACGGGGTCTAAATATCTGTGCACCTCTGCTCCGTTTCATATCTACCCACGAGGTTAATTTTTTTGTTTCTTCCAGTCCACCTATTTTGCACCTCCGTCTCTGCGAAGACTTCACTGAGAATCCAAGCGATTTCTGGATCCCTTCTCTCCCCTGAAGCTGTAAACAGTTTAACAAGACAGGTGCGGAACTGCCGTAAGGTAATCTACATCTTGTCTCCCTCTCTGGTATCTAACCTCCCTGCGAATGGGGGTACGTCTCCGTGTTCTGTGCGGTTTTCAGCACAGTACTCTCTACACGTAGTGGATATTTGATTTGGTAAGTGACCGAATAAGTGAATGAGTCACCAAGATAAGGGTATTGTCTCATTCTTTCTCGCTTTTTCCACTTCCAAGTTTCTTTAGTTAGTTTCCTCAGACAAAAGGTTTCTTTGTAGCTACACAGTGGCCAGGTCCAGAGAATGTTGCAGATAGCTGCTGAAAACATCCCTCCTCCACTTGAGAATGGCTTGCTCTCCTTCTCAAGCGGAGAGAGCTGGGATTCCATATTTAATTAAGCGCCTCTTTTCACTTGGCATTTAGAGGCACTAGGGGGCGTTAGTGCTCTACACTCGGTGGAATTCCTGTTTCTTTGTGATTTTCCTTTGTGAAAAACAACTATGCACAGAGTGTTTTGTGCCAATTTTCCATCCTTTTAGATTGACGGAAAGCATTTTACCTACGTAGAAACAGAAAACGAATAGAAAGAGCGTTGCATTGCGTTTAATGAAAGCTTAGGGCGGTCTCGGTGGTACGTTAGTGAAGTTATCTGGGGACACCTTAGCCACGTACATTGTGTTGGAGAGGCACCGAGAATTCATTCAGGAGTTCTCAAAGTTCGAGGACACAGTTGCCTTACACGTAGGCACGGTGGCAGCCGTGGACATGGCAGTGATTTGGAGAATGTTGTACTAGTCGGCTCTTGCTGTGATAATGCTTTGCAACAAATCTCCCCAAAACTCACTTACATAAAGAAGAATCTAGTTTTCTCGGACCTGTGGGCTAGCTGCAGCGGCTCTCTTGTAGACCTCTCGATGGCGGGTGTTGCTCCATGCCGTGGGTCAGTTTGAGGTCTGTCCCGCACACCTTACCGTGGAGCCCAACTGTGAGGCTGCAGGTCCCTGTCCTCTCGCAGAGTTCACTGAAACGTAAGAGGTGAGCCCAACCACACAAGGCCACGTAAGGCCTCTGCGACTCATTGAAGGCCATCGTGTCTTCCCTTGGCCTCCTGGGAACCCCCTGGCCCCAGGATGCAGCTTCGGTAGCCCAGGGCAACCGGCGGAGGGGGGCGGGCGGGGCTGCAGGAGGGTGGAACGCGGAGGTCACAGAGGGTGTGGGTGTGGCCACCTCTGCTGTGACTGAACCAAGGGCGTGGGTGGGGGGCTGGGGGTCCAGGGCAGGGCCCTCAGAGCCCGGTAGGCCCAGGGGGGCGGCGCAAGCACCTAGGCCCAGGCCGAAGAGCGCCTTCTTGGTCTGCGCGGCAGGCCGGCCTCTCGCCTTGCCACTCAGGCCGCCCTCCCTCTTGAAGTGTGTGTGGCACGCGTCCGCGGAGTACACCTCGCTGCACAGGTAGCCGTGGGACTGGGCGTCGTAGCTTCCTGCGAGGCGGCCGGAGGTCCCACAGGCGGGTGGGTCCCTGGGACAGACGCGCGGAGCGGCTCCTGCCCGGCCCCCCTGAGAACCGTCGCTGTTCCGTAAGGCGGGGCGCCTGCTTCAGAATGTAAATCACGTGTCCGCTCTATGGATACGCTGTTTAGTTTACCAGGCAAGACTTTCTTGGTGAAAGAAGCAACGTTGGCTTGCATCGTCGAGCAGGCTTGTCATCTGGCTGTGCACTGGTACTCTCTCTCTGGGTGTGCTAGTCCGCAGGGCAGGGCATCCCCTGGGCAGGGTGGAGCGTGATCTCTGCGGCCTCGTCTTGCAGCTCCTTCCTTTCATTCTCAATCATCCTGCCCACAGTGGCCTCCTCTCAGGCCTGCATACTTACAACGGCGCATTGCCCGTGCTGCCCCTCTGCAGGAAGTGTCCCTCTGTTTAGTTTGCAGCTGACTGATGCCGCCTCACCCTTCTCATGTCTTCTCAGGTGTCACTTGGTCAAGAAAGCGTCCCCTTACCTACTCAACTCATCTCGTCTCCCTACCGTAGCTCACGTGACACCACGCACCTCTCGCTTATGGCCGTCATCGCCTTTCGCATCCAGTTTCAGGTAGGTAAGTTTACCCCGTGGTCCGTGAGGAAGAAGAGATCACGCCTGTTTTGCTTACTCTTGATTCCCAGCGACTAGCCCGGTTACTGATAACCTCTGTTAGAGGGAGAAAGGAATGCACCCAATCCCTGGTGAAGCCCCGACCGTTTTCCTTTCTAGTGTCCCTCGTACTCCTCCCTGCCGTCTGTGTCGCCCTTACTCCGCGTCTACCGTTTATGAGTTTACACCTGGGTTACGGTGACTGCTTCGGAGAATCGCATGCCTTTCTACCTCCCTCGCTGCGACCTCTCCTACACCTCCCAGGGCTCTTGGGTTATGCCCTTGCCCTCTTCCGAGCCGTCCGTGGCACCCGCTGTCCACCCCGTACGGCCAAGCTCCTAAGACTGACACTCCAGGCCCTCCGTAATTTGGCTTCAGTTTCACTTTCTAGACGTTTCAAGAAAGAACGGGGTCTAAATATCTGTGCACCTCTGCTCCGTTTCATATCTACCCACGAGGTTAATTTTTTTGTTTCTTCCAGTCCACCTATTTTGCACCTCCGTCTCTGCGAAGACTTCACTGAGAATCCAAGCGATTTCTGAATCCCTTCTCTCCCCTGAAGCTGTAAACAGTTTAACAAGACAGGTGCGGAACTGCCGTAAGGTAATCTACATCTTGTCTCCCTCTCTGGTATCTAACCTCCCTGCGAATGGGGGTACGTCTCCGTGTTCTGTGCGGTTTTCAGCACAGTACTCTCTACACGTAGTGGATATTTGATTTGGTAAGTGACCGAATAAGTGAATGAGTCACCAAGATAAGGGTATTGTCTCATTCTTTCTCGCTTTTTCCACTTCCAAGTTTCTTTAGTTAGTTTCCTCAGACAAAAGGTTTCTTTGTAGCTACACAGTGGCCAGGTCCAGAGAATGTTGCAGATAGCTGCTGAAAACATCCCTCCTCCACTTGAGAATGGCTTGCTCTCCCTCTCAAGCGGAGAGAGCTGGGATTCGATATTTAATTAAGCGCCTCTGTTCACTTGGCATTTAGAGGCACTAGGGGGCGTTAGTGCTCTACACCCGGTGAAATGCCTGTTTCGTTTGTGATTTTCCTTTGTGAAAAACAACTATGCACAGAGTGTTTTGTGCCAATTTTCCATCCTTTTAGATTGACGGAAAGCATTTTACCTACGTAGAAACAGAAAACGAATAGAAAGAGCGTCGCATTGCGCTTACTGAAAGCTTAGGGCGGTCTCGGTGGTACGTTAGTGAAGTTATCTGGGGACACCTTAGCCACGTACATTGTGTTGGAGAGGCACCGAGAATTCATTCAGGAGTTCTCAAAGTTCGAGGACACAGTTGCCTTACACGTAGACACGGTGGCAGCCGTGGACATGGCAGTGATTTGGAGAATGTTGTACTAGTCGGCTCTCGCTGTGATAATGCTTTGCAACAAATCTCCCCAAAACTCACTTACATAAAGAAGAATCTAGTTTTCTCGGACCTGTGGGCTAGCTGCAGCGGCTCTCTTGTAGACCTCTCGATGGCGGGTGTTGCTCCATGCCGTGGGTCAGTTTGAGGTCTGTCCCGCACACCTTACCGTGGAGCCCAACTGTGAGGCTGCAGGTCCCTGTCCTCTCGCAGAGTTCACTGAAACGTAAGAGGTGAGCCCAACCACACAAGGCCACGTAAGGCCTCTGCGACTCATTGAAGGCCATTGTGTCTTCCCTTGGCCTCCTGGGAACCCCCTGGCCCCAGGATGCAGCTTCGGTAGCCCAGGGCAACCGGCGGAGGGGGGCGGGCGGGGCTGCAGGAGGGTGGAACGCTGAGGTCACAGAGGGTGTGGGTGTGGCCACCTCTGCTGTGACTGAACCAAGGGCGTGGGTGGGGGGCTGGGGGTCCAGGGCAGGGCCCTCAGAGCCCAGTAGGCCCAGGGGGGCGGCGCAAGCACCTAGGCCCAGGCCGAAGAGCGCCTTCTTGGTCTGCGCGGCAGGCCGGCCTCTCGCCTTGCCACTCAGGCCGCCCTCCCTCTTGAAGTGTGTGTGGCACGCGTCCGCGGAGTACACCTCGCTGCACAGGTAGCCGTGGGACTGGGCGTCGTAGCTTCCTGCGAGGCGGCCGGAGGTCCCGCAGGCGGGTGGGTCCCTGGGACAGACGCGCGGAGCGGCTCCTGCCCGGCCCCCCTGAGAACCGTCGCCGTTCCGTAAGGCGGGGCGCCTGCTTCAGAATGTAAATCACGTGTCCGCTCTATGGATACGCTGTTTAGTTTACCAGGCAAGACTTTCTTGGTGAAAGAAGCAGCGTTGGCTTGCATCCTCGAGCAGGCTTGTCAGCTGGCTGTGCACTGGTACTCTCTCTCTGGGTGTGCTAGTCCGCAGGGCAGGGCATCCCCTGGGCAGGGTGGAGCGTGATCTCTGCGGCCTCGTCTTGCAGCTCCTTCCTTTCATTCTCAATCATCCTGCCCACAGTGGCCTCCTCTCAGGCCTGCATACTTACAACGGCGCATTGCCCGTGCTGCCCCTCTGCAGGAAGTGTCCCTCTGTTTAGTTTGCAGCTGACTGATGCCGCCTCACCCTTCTCATCTCTTCTCAGGTGTCACTTGGTCAAGAAAGCGTCCCCTTACCTACTCAACTCATCTCGTCTCCCTACCGTAGCTCACGTGACACCACGCACCTCTCGCTTATGGCCGTCATCGCCTTTCGCATCCAGTTTCAGGTAGGTAAGTTTACCCCGTGGTCCGTGAGGAAGAAGAGATCACGCCTGTTTTGCTTACTCTTGATTCCCAGCGACTAGCCCGGTTACTGATAACCTCTGTTAGAGGGAGAAAGGAATGCACCCAATCCCTGGTGAAGCCCCGACCGTTTTCCTTTCTAGTGTCCCTCGTACTCCTCCCTGCCGTCTGTGTCGCCCTTACTCCGCGTCTACCGTTTATGAGTTTACACCTGGGTTACGGTGACTGCTTCGGAGAATCGCATGCCTTTCTACCTCCCTCGCTGCGACCTCTCCTACACCTCCCAGGGCTCTTGGGTTATGCCCTTGCCCTCTTCCGAGCCGTCCGTGGCACCCGCTGTCAACCCCGTACGGCCAAGCTCCTAAGACTGACACTCCAGGCCCTCCGTAATTTGGCTTCAGTTTCACTTTCTAGACGTTTCAAGAAAGAACGGGGTCTAAATATCTGTGCACCTCTGCTCCGTTTCATATCTACCCACGAGGTTAATTTTTTTGTTTCTTCCAGTCCACCTATTTTGCACCTCCGTCTCTGCGAAGACTTCACTGAGAATCCAAGCGATTTCTGGATCCCTTCTCTCCCCTGAAGCTGTAAACAGTTTAACAAGACAGGTGCGGAACTGCCGTAAGGTAATCTACATCTTGTCTCCCTCTCTGGTATCTAACCTCCCTGCGAATGGGGGTACGTCTCCGTGTCCTGTGCGGTTTTCAGCACAGTACTCTCTACACGTAGTGGATATTTGATTTGGTAAGTGACCGAATAAGTGAATGAGTCACCAAGATAAGGGTATTGTCTCATTCTTTCTCGCTTTTTCCACTTCCAAGTTTCTTTAGTTAGTTTCCTCAGACAAAAGGTTTCTTTGTAGCTACACAGTGGCCAGGTCCAGAGAATGTTGCAGATAGCTGCTGAAAACATCCCTCCTCCACTTGAGAATGGCTTGCTCTCCCTCTCAAGCGGAGAGAGCTGGGATTCGATATTTAATTAAGCGCCTCTGTTCACTTGGCATTTAGAGGCACTAGGGGGCGTTAGTGCTCTACACCCGGTGAAATGCCTGTTTCTTTTGTGATTTTCCTTTGTGAAAAACAACTATGCACAGAGTGTTTTGTGCCAATTTTCCATCCTTTTAGATTGACGGAAAGCATTTTACCTACGTAGAAACAGAAAACGAATAGAAAGAGCGTCGCATTGCGTTTAATGAAAGCTTAGGGCGGTCTCGGTGGTACGTTAGTGAAGTTATCTGGGGACACCTTAGCCACGTACATTGTGTTGGAGAGGCACCGAGAATTCATTCAGGAGTTCTCAAAGTTCGAGGACACAGTTGCCTTACACGTAGGCACGGTGGCAGCCGTGGACATGGCAGTGATTTGGAGAATGTTGTACTAGTCGGCTCTCGCTGTGATAATGCTTTGCAACAAATCTCCCCAAAACTCACTTACATAAAGAAGAATCTAGTTTTCTCGGACCTGTGGGCTAGCTGCAGCGGCTCTCTTGTAGACCTCTCGATGGCGGGTGTTGTTCCATGCCGTGGGTCAGTTTGAGGTCTGTCCCGCACACCTTACCGTGGAGCCCAACTGTGAGGCTGCAGGTCCCTGTCCTCTCGCAGAGTTCACTGAAACGTAAGAGGTGAGCCCAACCACACAAGGCCACGTAAGGCCTCTGCGACTCATTGAAGGCCATCGTGTCTTCCCTTGGCCTCCTGGGAACCCCCTGGCCCCAGGATGCAGCTTCGGTAGCCCAGGGCAACCGGCAGAGGGGGGCGGGCGGGGCTGCAGGAGGGTGGAACGCGGAGGTCACAGAGGGTGTGGGTGTGGCCACCTCTACTGTGACTGAACCAAGGGCGTGGGTGGGGGGCTGGGGGTCCAGGGCAGGGCCCTCAGAGCCCGGTAGGCCCAGGGGGGTGGCGCAAGCACCTAGGCCCAGGCCGAAGAGCGCCTTCTTGGTCTGCGTGGCACGCCGGCCTCTCGCCTTGCCACTCAGGCCGCCCTGCCACTTGAAGTGTGTGTGGCATGCGTCCGCGGAGTACACCTCGCTGCACAGGTAGCCGTGGGACTGGGCGTCGTAGCTTCCTGCGAGGCGGCCGGAGGTCCCGCAGGCGGGTGGGTCCCTGGGACAGACGTGCGGAGCGGCTCCATCCCGGCCCCACTGAGAACCGTCGCCGTTCCGTAAGGCGGGGCGCCTGCTGCAGAATGTAAATCACGTGTCCGTTCTATGGATACGCTGTTTAGTTTACCAGGCAAGACTTTCTTGGTGAAAGAAGCAGCGTTGGCTTGCATCGTCGAGCAGGCTTGTCATCTGGCTGTGCACTGGTACTCTCTCTCTGGGTGTGCTAGTCCGCAGGGCAGGGCATCCCCTGGGCAGGGTGGAGCGTGATCTCTGCGGCCTCGTCTTGCAGCTCCTTCCTTTCATTCTCAATCATCCTGCCCACAGTGGCCTCCTCTCAGGCCTGCATACTTACAACGGCGCATTGCCCGTGCTGCCCCTCTGCAGGAAGTGTCCCTCTGTTTAGTTTGCAGCTGACTGATGCCGCCTCACCCTTCTCATCTCTTCTCAGGTGTCACTTGGTCAAGAAAGCGTCCCCTTACCTACTCAACTCATCTCGTCTCCCTACCGTAGCTCACGTGACACCACGCACCTCTCGCTTATGGCCGTCATCGCCTTTCGCATCCAGTTTCAGGTAGGTAAGTTTACCCCGTGGTCCGTGAGGAAGAAGAGATCACGCCTGTTTTGCTTACTCTTGATTCCCAGTGACTAGCCCGGTTACTGATAACCTCTGTTAGAGGGAGAAAGGAATGCACCCAATCCCTGGTGAAGCCCCGACCGTTTTCCTTTCTAGTGTCCCTCGTACTCCTCCCTGCTGTCTGTGTCGCCCTTACTCCGCGTCTACCGTTTATGAGTTTACACCTGGGTTACGGTGACTGCTTCGGAGAATCGCATGCCTTTCTACCTCCCTCGCTGCGACCTCTCCTACACCTCCCAGGGCTCTTGGGTTATGCCCTTGCCCTCTTCCGAGCCGTCCGTGGCACCCGCTGTCAACCCCGTACGGCCAAGCTCCTAAGACTGACACTCCAGGCCCTCCGTAATTTGGCTTCAGTTTCACTTTCTAGACGTTTCAAGAAAGAACGGGGTCTAAATATCTGTGCACCTCTGCTCCGTTTCATATCTACCCACGAGGTTAATTTTTTTGTTTCTTCCAGTCCACCTATTTTGCACCTCCGTCTCTGCGAAGACTTCACTGAGAATCCAAGCGATTTCTGGATCCCTTCTCTCCCCTGAAGCTGTAAACAGTTTAACAAGACAGGTGCGGAACTGCCGTAAGGTAATCTACATCTTGTCTCCCTCTCTGGTATCTAACCTCCCTGCGAATGGGGGTACGTCTCCGTGTCCTGTGCGGTTTTCAGCACAGTACTCTCTACACGTAGTGGATATTTGATTTGGTAAGTGACCGAATAAGTGAATGAGTCACCAAGATAAGGGTATTGTCTCATTCTTTCTCGCTTTTTCCACTTCCAAGTTTCTTTAGTTAGTTTCCTCAGACAAAAGGTTTCTTTGTAGCTACACAGTGGCCAGGTCCAGAGAATGTTGCAGATAGCTGCTGAAAACATCCCTCCTCCACTTGAGAATGGCTTGCTCTCCCTCTCAAGCGGAGAGAGCTGGGATTCGATATTTAATTAAGCGCCTCTGTTCACTTGGCATTTAGAGGCACTAGGGGGCGTTAGTGCTCTACACCCGGTGAAATGCCTGTTTCTTTTGTGATTTTCCTTTGTGAAAAACAACTATGCACAGAGTGTTTTGTGCCAATTTTCCATCCTTTTAGATTGACGGAAAGCATTTTACCTACGTAGAAACAGAAAACGAATAGAAAGAGCGTCGCATTGCGTTTAATGAAAGCTTAGGGCGGTCTCGGTGGTACGTTAGTGAAGTTATCTGGGGACACCTTAGCCACGTACATTGTGTTGGAGAGGCACCGAGAATTCATTCAGGAGTTCTCAAAGTTCGAGGACACTGTTGCCTTACACGTAGGCACGGTGGCAGCCGTGGACATGGCAGTGATTTGGAGAATGTTGTACTAGTCGGCTCTCGCTGTGATAATGCTTTGCAACAAATCTCCCCAAAACTCACTTACATAAAGAAGAATCTAGTTTTCTCGGACCTGTGGGCTAGCTGCAGCGGCTCTCTTGTAGACCTCTCGATGGCGGGTGTTGTTCCATGCCGTGGGTCAGTTTGAGGTCTGTCCCGCACACCTTACCGTGGAGCCCAACTGTGAGGCTGCAGGTCCCTGTCCTCTCGCAGAGTTCACTGAAACGTAAGAGGTGAGCCCAACCACACAAGGCCACGTAAGGCCTCTGCGACTCATTGAAGGCCATCGTGTCTTCCCTTGGCCTCCTGGGAACCCCCTGGCCCCAGGATGCAGCTTCGGTAGCCCAGGGCAACCGGCGGAGGGGGGCGGGCGGGGCTGCAGGAGGGTGGAACGCTGAGGTCACAGAGGGTGTGGGTGTGGCCACCTCTGCTGTGACTGAACCAAGGGCGTGGGTGGGGGGCTGGGGGTCCAGGGCAGGGCCCTCAGAGCCCGGTAGGCCCAGGGGGGCGGCGCAAGCACCTAGGCCCAGGCCGAAGAGCGCCTTCTTGGTCTGCGCGGCAGGCCGGCCTCTCGCCTTGCCACTCAGGCCGCCCTCCCACTTGAAGTGTGTGTGGCACGCGTCCGCGGAGTACACCTCGCTGCACAGGTAGCCGTGGGACTGGGCGTCGTAGCTTCCTGCGAGGCGGCCGGAGGTCCCGCAGGCGGGTGGGTCCCTGGGACAGACGCGCGGAGCGGCTCCTGCCCGGCCCCCCTGAGAACCGTCGCCGTTCCGTAAGGCGGGGCGCCTGCTTCAGAATGTAAATCACGTGTCCGCTCTATGGATACGCTGTTTAGTTTACCAGGCAAGACTTTCTTGGTGAAAGAAGCAGCGTTGGCTTGCATCCTCGAGCAGGCTTGTCATCTGGCTGTGCACTGGTACTCTCTCTCTGGGTGTGCTAGTCCGCAGGGCAGGGCATCCCCTGGGCAGGGTGGAGCGTGATCTCTGCGGCCTCGTCTTGCAGCTCCTTCCTTTCATTCTCAATCATCCTGCCCACAGTGGCCTCCTCTCAGGCCTGCATACTTACAACGGCGCATTGCCCGTGCTGCCCCTCTGCAGGAAGTGTCCCTCTGTTTAGTTTGCAGCTGACTGATGCCGCCTCACCCTTCTCATCTCTTCTCAGGTGTCACTTGGTCAAGAAACCGTCCCCTTACCTACTCAACTCATCTCGTCTCCCTACCGTAGCTCACGTGACACCACGCACCTCTCGCTTATGGCCGTCATCGCCTTTCGCATCCAGTTTCAGGTAGGTAAGTTTACCCCGTGGCCCGTGAGGAAGAAGAGATCACGCCTGTTTTGCTTACTCTTGATTCCCAGCGACTAGCCCGGTTACTGATAACCTCTGTTAGAGGGAGAAAGGAATGCACCCAATCCCTGGTGAAGCCCCGACCGTTTTCCTTTCTAGTGTCCCTCGTACTCCTCCCTGCCGTCTGTGTCGCCCTTACTCCGCGTCTACCGTTTATGAGTTTACACCTGGGTTACGGTGACTGCTTCGGAGAATCGCATGCCTTTCTACCTCCCTCGCTGCAACCTCTCCTACACCTCCCAGGGCTCTTGGGTTATGCCCTTGCCCTCTTCCGAGCCGTCCGTGGCACCCGCTGTCAACCCCGTACGGCCAAGCTCCTAAGACTGACACTCCAGGCCCTCCGTAATTTGGCTTCAGTTTCACTTTCTAGACGTTTCAAGAAAGAACGGGGTCTAAATATCTGGGCACCTCTGCTCCGTTTCATATCTACCCACGAGGTTAATTTTTTTGTTTCTTCCAGTCCACCTATTTTGCACCTCCGTCTCTGCGAAGACTTCACTGAGAATCCAAGCGATTTCTGGATCCCTTCTCTCCCCTGAAGCTGTAAACAGTTTAACAAGACAGGTGCGGAACTGCCGTAAGGTAATCTACATCTTGTCTCCCTCTCTGGTATCTAACCTCCCTGCGAATGGGGGTACGTCTCCGTGTCCTGTGCGGTTTTCAGCACAGTACTCTCTACACGTAGTGGATATTTGATTTGGTAAGTGACCGAATAAGTGAATGAGTCACCAAGATAAGGGTATTGTCTCATTCTTTCTCGCTTTTTCCACTTCCAAGTTTCTTTAGTTAGTTTCCTCAGACAAAAGGTTTCTTTGTAGCTACACAGTGGCCAGGTCCAGAGAATGTTGCAGATAGCTGCTGAAAACATCCCTCCTCCACTTGAGAATGGCTTGCTCTCCCTCTCAAGCGGAGAGAGCTGGGATTCGATATTTAATTAAGCGCCTCTGTTCACTTGGCATTTAGAGGCACTAGGGGGCGTTAGTGCTCTACACCCGGTGAAATGCCTGTTTCGTTTGTGATTTTCCTTTGTGAAAAACAACTATGCACAGAGTGTTTTGTGCCAATTTTCCATCCTTTTAGATTGACGGAAAGCATTTTACCTACGTAGAAACAGAAAACGAATAGAAAGAGCGTCGCATTGCGTTTAATGAAAGCTTAGGGCGGTCTCGGTGGTACGTTAGTGAAGTTATCTGGGGACACCTTAGCCACGTACATTGTGTTGGAGAGGCACCGAGAATTCATTCAGGAGTTCTCAAAGTTCGAGGACACAGTTGCCTTACACGTAGGCACGGTGGCAGCCGTGGACATGGCAGTGATTTGGAGAATGTTGTACTAGTCGGCTCTTGCTGTGATAATGCTTTGCAACAAATCTCCCCAAAACTCACTTACATAAAGAAGAATCTAGTTTTCTCGGACCTGTGGGCTAGCTGCAGCTGCTCTCTTGTAGACCTCTCGATGGCGGGTGTTGCTCCATGCCGTAGGTCAGTTTGAGGTCTGTCCCGCACACCTTACCGTGGAGCCCAACTGTGAGGCTGCAGCTCCCTGTCCTCTCGCAGAGTTCACTGAAACGTAAGAGGTGAGCCCAACCACACAAGGCCACGTAAGGCCTCTGCGACTCATTGAAGGCCATCGTGTCTTCCCTTGGCCTCCTGGGAACCCCCTGGCCCCAGGATGCAGCTTCGGTAGCCCAGGGCAACCGGCGGAGGGGGGCGGGCGGGGCTGCAGGAGGGTGGAACGCGGAGGTCACAGAGGGTGTGGGTGTGGCCACCTCTGCTGTGACTGAACCAAGGGCGTGGGTGGGGGGCTGGGGGTCCAGGGCAGGGCCCTCAGAGCCCGGTAGGCCCAGGGGGGCGGCGCAAGCACCTAGGCCCAGGCCGAAGAGCGCCTTCTTGGTCTGCGCGGCAGGCCGGCCTCTCGCCTTGCCACTCAGGCCGCCCTCCCTCTTGAAGTGTGTGTGGCACGCGTCCGCGGAGTACACCTCGCTGCACAGGTAGCCGTGGGACTGGGCGTCGTAGCTTCCTGCGAGGCGGCCGGAGGTCCCACAGGCGGGTGGGTCCCTGGGACAGACGCGCGGAGCGGCTCCTGCCCGGCCCCCCTGAGAACCGTCGCTGTTCCGTAAGGCGGGGCGCCTGCTTCAGAATGTAAATCACGTGTCCGCTCTATGGATACGCTGTTTAGTTTACCAGGCAAGACTTTCTTGGTGAAAGAAGCAACGTTGGCTTGCATCGTCGAGCAGGCTTGTCATCTGGCTGTGCACTGGTACTCTCTCTCTGGGTGTGCTAGTCCGCAGGGCAGGGCATCCCCTGGGCAGGGTGGAGCGTGATCTCTGCGGCCTCGTCTTGCAGCTCCTTCCTTTCATTCTCAATCATCCTGCCCACAGTGGCCTCCTCTCAGGCCTGCATACTTACAACGGCGCATTGCCCGTGCTGCCCCTCTGCAGGAAGTGTCCCTCTGTTTAGTTTGCAGCTGACTGATGCCGCCTCACCCTTCTCATGTCTTCTCAGGTGTCACTTGGTCAAGAAAGCGTCCCCTTACCTACTCAACTCATCTCGTCTCCCTACCGTAGCTCACGTGACACCACGCACCTCTCGCTTATGGCCGTCATCGCCTTTCGCATCCAGTTTCAGGTAGGTAAGTTTACCCCGTGGTCCGTGAGGAAGAAGAGATCACGCCTGTTTTGCTTACTCTTGATTCCCAGCGACTAGCCCGGTTACTGATAACCTCTGTTAGAGGGAGAAAGGAATGCACCCAATCCCTGGTGAAGCCCCGACCGTTTTCCTTTCTAGTGTCCCTCGTACTCCTCCCTGCCGTCTGTGTCGCCCTTACTCCGCGTCTACCGTTTATGAGTTTACACCTGGGTTACGGTGACTGCTTCGGAGAATCGCATGCCTTTCTACCTCCCTCGCTGCGACCTCTCCTACACCTCCCAGGGCTCTTGGGTTATGCCCTTGCCCTCTTCCGAGCCGTCCGTGGCACCCGCTGTCCACCCCGTACGGCCAAGCTCCTAAGACTGACACTCCAGGCCCTCCGTAATTTGGCTTCAGTTTCACTTTCTAGACGTTTCAAGAAAGAACGGGGTCTAAATATCTGTGCACCTCTGCTCCGTTTCATATCTACCCACGAGGTTAATTTTTTTGTTTCTTCCAGTCCACCTATTTTGCACCTCCGTCTCTGCGAAGACTTCACTGAGAATCCAAGCGATTTCTGAATCCCTTCTCTCCCCTGAAGCTGTAAACAGTTTAACAAGACAGGTGCGGAACTGCCGTAAGGTAATCTACATCTTGTCTCCCTCTCTGGTATCTAACCTCCCTGCGAATGGGGGTACGTCTCCGTGTTCTGTGCGGTTTTCAGCACAGTACTCTCTACACGTAGTGGATATTTGATTTGGTAAGTGACCGAATAAGTGAATGAGTCACCAAGATAAGGGTATTGTCTCATTCTTTCTCGCTTTTTCCACTTCCAAGTTTCTTTAGTTAGTTTCCTCAGACAAAAGGTTTCTTTGTAGCTACACAGTGGCCAGGTCCAGAGAATGTTGCAGATAGCTGCTGAAAACATCCCTCCTCCACTTGAGAATGGCTTGCTCTCCCTCTCAAGCGGAGAGAGCTGGGATTCGATATTTAATTAAGCGCCTCTGTTCACTTGGCATTTAGAGGCACTAGGGGGCGTTAGTGCTCTACACCCGGTGAAATGCCTGTTTCGTTTGTGATTTTCCTTTGTGAAAAACAACTATGCACAGAGTGTTTTGTGCCAATTTTCCATCCTTTTAGATTGACGGAAAGCATTTTACCTACGTAGAAACAGAAAACGAATAGAAAGAGCGTCGCATTGCGCTTACTGAAAGCTTAGGGCGGTCTCGGTGGTACGTTAGTGAAGTTATCTGGGGACACCTTAGCCACGTACATTGTGTTGGAGAGGCACCGAGAATTCATTCAGGAGTTCTCAAAGTTCGAGGACACAGTTGCCTTACACGTAGACACGGTGGCAGCCGTGGACATGGCAGTGATTTGGAGAATGTTGTACTAGTCGGCTCTCGCTGTGATAATGCTTTGCAACAAATCTCCCCAAAACTCACTTACATAAAGAAGAATCTAGTTTTCTCGGACCTGTGGGCTAGCTGCAGCGGCTCTCTTGTAGACCTCTCGATGGCGGGTGTTGCTCCATGCCGTGGGTCAGTTTGAGGTCTGTCCCGCACACCTTACCGTGGAGCCCAACTGTGAGGCTGCAGGTCCCTGTCCTCTCGCAGAGTTCACTGAAACGTAAGAGGTGAGCCCAACCACACAAGGCCACGTAAGGCCTCTGCGACTCATTGAAGGCCATCGTGTCTTCCCTTGGCCTCCTGGGAACCCCCTGGCCCCAGGATGCAGCTTCGGTAGCCCAGGGCAACCGGCGGAGGGGGGCGGGCGGGGCTGCAGGAGGGTGGAACGCTGAGGTCACAGAGGGTGTGGGTGTGGCCACCTCTGCTGTGACTGAACCAAGGGCGTGGGTGGGGGGCTGGGGGTCCAGGGCAGGGCCCTCAGAGCCCGGTAGGCCCAGGGGGGCGGCGCAAGCACCTAGGCCCAGGCCGAAGAGCGCCTTCTTGGTCTGCGCGGCAGGCCGGCCTCTCGCCTTGCCACTCAGGCCGCCCTCCCTCTTGAAGTGTGTGTGGCACGCGTCCGCGGAGTACACCTCGCTGCACAGGTAGCCGTGGGACTGGGCGTCGTAGCTTCCTGCGAGGCGGCCGGAGGTCCCGCAGGCGGGTGGGTCCCTGGGACAGACGCGCGGAGCGGCTCCTGCCCGGCCCCCCTGAGAACCGTCGCCGTTCCGTAAGGCGGGGCGCCTGCTTCAGAATGTAAATCACGTGTCCGCTCTATGGATACGCTGTTTAGTTTACCAGGCAAGACTTTCTTGGTGAAAGAAGCAGCGTTGGCTTGCATCCTCGAGCAGGCTTGTCATTTGGCTGTGCACTGGTACTCTCTCTCTGGGTGTGCTAGTCCGCAGGGCAGGGCATCCCCTGGGCAGGGTGGAGCGTGATCTCTGCGGCCTCGTCTTGCAGCTCCTTCCTTTCATTCTCAATCATCCTGCCCACAGTGGCCTCCTCTCAGGCCTGCATACTTACAACGGCGCATTGCCCGTGCTGCCCCTCTGCAGGAAGTGTCCCTCTGTTTAGTTTGCAGCTGACTGATGCCGCCTCACCCTTCTCATGTCTTCTCAGGTGTCACTTGGTCAAGAAAGCGTCCCCTTACCTACTCAACTCATCTCGTCTCCCTACCGTAGCTCACGTGACACCACGCACCTCTCGCTTATGGCCGTCATCGCCTTTCGCATCCAGTTTCAGGTAGGTAAGTTTACCCCGTGGTCCGTGAGGAAGAAGAGATCACGCCTGTTTTGCTTACTCTTGATTCCCAGCGACTAGCCCGGTTACTGATAACCTCTGTTAGAGGGAGAAAGGAATGCACCCAATCCCTGGTGAAGCCCCGACCGTTTTCCTTTCTAGTGTCCCTCGTACTCCTCCCTGCCGTCTGTGTCGCCCTTACTCCGCGTCTACCGTTTATGAGTTTACACCTGGGTTACGGTGACTGCTTCGGAGAATCGCATGCCTTTCTACCTCCCTCGCTGCGACCTCTCCTACACCTCCCAGGGCTCTTGGGTTATGCCCTTGCCCTCTTCCGAGCCGTCCGTGGCACCCGCTGTCAACCCCGTACGGCCAAGCTCCTAAGACTGACACTCCAGGCCCTCCGTAATTTGGCTTCAGTTTCACTTTCTAGACGTTTCAAGAAAGAACGGGGTCTAAATATCTGTGCACCTCTGCTCCGTTTCATATCTACCCACGAGGTTAATTTTTTTGTTTCTTCCAGTCCACCTATTTTGCACCTCCGTCTCTGCGAAGACTTCACTGAGAATCCAAGCGATTTCTGGATCCCTTCTCTCCCCTGAAGCTGTAAACAGTTTAACAAGACAGGTGCGGAACTGCCGTAAGGTAATCTACATCTTGTCTCCCTCTCTGGTATCTAACCTCCCTGCGAATGGGGGTACGTCTCCGTGTCCTGTGCGGTTTTCAGCACAGTACTCTCTACACGTAGTGGATATTTGATTTGGTAAGTGAACGAATAAGTGAATGAGTCACCAAGATAAGGGTATTGTCTCATTCTTTCTCGCTTTTTCCACTTCCAAGTTTCTTTAGTTAGTTTCCTCAGACAAAAGGTTTCTTTGTAGCTACACAGTGGCCAGGTCCAGAGAATGTTGCAGATAGCTGCTGAAAACATCCCTCCTCCACTTGAGAATGGCTTGCTCTCCCTCTCAAGCGGAGAGAGCTGGGATTCGATATTTAATTAAGCGCCTCTGTTCACTTGGCATTTAGAGGCACTAGGGGGCGTTAGTGCTCTACACCCGGTGAAATGCCTGTTTCGTTTGTGATTTTCCTTTGTGAAAAACAACTATGCACAGAGTGTTTTGTGCCAATTTTCCATCCTTTTAGATTGACGGAAAGCATTTTACCTACGTAGAAACAGAAAACGAATAGAAAGAGCGTCGCATTGCGTTTAATGAAAGCTTAGGGCGGTCTCGGTGGTACGTTAGTGAAGTTATCTGGGGACACCTTAGCCACGTACATTGTGTTGGAGAGGCACCGAGAATTCATTCAGGAGTTCTCAAAGTTCGAGGACACTGTTGCCTTACACGTAGGCACGGTGGCAGCCGTGGACATGGCAGTGATTTGGAGAATGTTGTACTAGTCGGCTCTCGCTGTGATAATGCTTTGCAACAAATCTCCCCAAAACTCACTTACATAAAGAAGAATCTAGTTTTCTCGGACCTGTGGGCTAGCTGCAGCGGCTCTCTTGTAGACCTCTCGATGGCGGGTGTTGTTCCATGCCGTGGGTCAGTTTGAGGTCTGTCCCGCACACCTTACCGTGGAGCCCAACTGTGAGGCTGCAGGTCCCTGTCCTCTCGCAGAGTTCACTGAAACGTAAGAGGTGAGCCCAACCACACAAGGCCACGTAAGGCCTCTGCGACTCATTGAAGGCCATCGTGTCTTCCCTTGGCCTCCTGGGAACCCCCTGGCCCCAGGATGCAGCTTCGGTAGCCCAGGGCAACCGGCAGAGGGGGGCGGGCGGGGCTGCAGGAGGGTGGAACGCGGAGGTCACAGAGGGTGTGGGTGTGGCCACCTCTACTGTGACTGAACCAAGGGCGTGGGTGGGGGGCTGGGGGTCCAGGGCAGGGCCCTCAGAGCCCGGTAGGCCCAGGGGGGTGGCGCAAGCACCTAGGCCCAGGCCGAAGAGCGCCTTCTTGGTCTGCGTGGCACGCCGGCCTCTCGCCTTGCCACTCAGGCCGCCCTGCCACTTGAAGTGTGTGTGGCACGCGTCCGCGGAGTACACCTCGCTGCACAGGTAGCCGTGGGACTGGGCGTCGTAGCTTCCTGCGAGGCGGCCGGAGGTCCCGCAGGCGGGTGGGTCCCTGGGACAGACGTGCGGAGCGGCTCCATCCCGGCCCCACTGAGAACCGTCGCCGTTCCGTAAGGCGGGGCGCCTGCTACAGAATGTAAATCACGTGTCCGTTCTATGGATACGCTGTTTAGTTTACCAGGCAAGACTTTCTTGGTGAAAGAAGCAGCGTTGGCTTGCATCGTCGAGCAGGCTTGTCATCTGGCTGTGCACTGGTACTCTCTCTCTGGGTGTGCTAGTCCGCAGGGCAGGGCATCCCCTGGGCAGGGTGGAGCGTGATCTCTGCGGCCTCGTCTTGCAGCTCCTTCCTTTCATTCTCAATCATCCTGCCCACAGTGGCCTCCTCTCAGGCCTGCATACTTACAACGGCGCATTGCCCGTGCTGCCCCTCTGCAGGAAGTGTCCCTCTGTTTAGTTTGCAGCTGACTGATGCCGCCTCACCCTTCTCATCTCTTCTCAGGTGTCACTTGGTCAAGAAAGCGTCCCCTTACCTACTCAACTCATCTCGTCTCCCTACCGTAGCTCACGTGACACCACGCACCTCTCGCTTATGGCCGTCATCGCCTTTCGCATCCAGTTTCAGGTAGGTAAGTTTACCCCGTGGTCCGTGAGGAAGAAGAGATCACGCCTGTTTTGCTTACTCTTGATTCCCAGCGACTAGCCCGGTTACTGATAACCTCTGTTAGAGGGAGAAAGGAATGCACCCAATCCCTGGTGAAGCCCCGACCGTTTTCCTTTCTAGTGTCCCTCGTACTCCTCCCTGCCGTCTGTGTCGCCCTTACTCCGCGTCTACCGTTTATGAGTTTACACCTGGGTTACGGTGACTGCTTCGGAGAATCGCATGCCTTTCTACCTCCCTCGCTGCGACCTCTCCTACACCTCCCAGGGCTCTTGGGTTATGCCCTTGCCCTCTTCCGAGCCGTCCGTGGCACCCGCTGTCAACCCCGTACGGCCAAGCTCCTAAGACTGACACTCCAGGCCCTCCGTAATTTGGCTTCAGTTTCACTTTCTAGACGTTTCAAGAAAGAACGGGGTCTAAATATCTGTGCACCTCTGCTCCGTTTCATATCTACCCACGAGGTTAATTTTTTTGTTTCTTCCAGTCCACCTATTTTGCACCTCCGTCTCTGCGAAGACTTCACTGAGAATCCAAGCGATTTCTGGATCCCTTCTCTCCCCTGAAGCTGTAAACAGTTTAACAAGACAGGTGCGGAACTGCCGTAAGGTAATCTACATCTTGTCTCCCTCTCTGGTATCTAACCTCCCTGCGAATGGGGGTACGTCTCCGTGTTCTGTGCGGTTTTCAGCACAGTACTCTCTACACGTAGTGGATATTTGATTTGGTAAGTGACCGAATAAGTGAATGAGTCACCAAGATAAGGGTATTGTCTCATTCTTTCTCGCTTTTTCCACTTCCAAGTTTCTTTAGTTAGTTTCCTCAGACAAAAGGTTTCTTTGTAGCTACACAGTGGCCAGGTCCAGAGAATGTTGCAGATAGCTGCTGAAAACATCCCTCCTCCACTTGAGAATGGCTTGCTCTCCCTCTCAAGCGGAGAGAGCTGGGATTCGATATTTAATTAAGCGCCTCTGTTCACTTGGCATTTAGAGGCACTAGGGGGCGTTAGTGCTCTACACCCGGTGAAATGCCTGTTTCGTTTGTGATTTTCCTTTGTGAAAAACAACTATGCACAGAGTGTTTTGTGCCAATTTTCCATCCTTTTAGATTGACGGAAAGCATTTTACCTACGTAGAAACAGAAAACGAATAGAAAGAGCGTTGCATTGCGTTTAATGAAAGCTTAGGGCGGTCTCGGTGGTACGTTAGTGAAGTTATCTGGGGACACCTTAGCCACGTACATTGTGTTGGAGAGGCACCGAGAATTCATTCAGGAGTTCTCAAAGTTCGAGGACACAGTTGCCTTACACGTAGGCACGGTGGCAGCCGTGGACATGGCAGTGATTTGGAGAATGTTGTACTAGTCGGCTCTTGCTGTGATAATGCTTTGCAACAAATCTCCCCAAAACTCACTTACATAAAGAAGAATCTAGTTTTCTCGGACCTGTGGGCTAGCTGCAGCTGCTCTCTTGTAGACCTCTCGATGGCGGGTGTTGCTCCATGCCGTGGGTCAGTTTGAGGTCTGTCCCGCACACCTTACCGTGGAGCCCAACTGTGAGGCTGCAGCTCCCTGTCCTCTCGCAGAGTTCACTGAAACGTAAGAGGTGAGCCCAACCACACAAGGCCACGTAAGGCCTCTGCGACTCATTGAAGGCCATCGTGTCTTCCCTTGGCCTCCTGGGAACCCCCTGGCCCCAGGATGCAGCTTCGGTAGCCCAGGGCAACCGGCGGAGGGGGGCGGGCGGGGCTGCAGGAGGGTGGAACGCGGAGGTCACAGAGGGTGTGGGTGTGGCCACCTCTGCTGTGACTGAACCAAGGGCGTGGGTGGGGGGCTGGGGGTCCAGGGCAGGGCCCTCAGAGCCCGGTAGGCCCAGGGGGGCGGCGCAAGCACCTAGGCCCAGGCCGAAGAGCGCCTTCTTGGTCTGCGCGGCAGGCCGGCCTCTCGCCTTGCCACTCAGGCCGCCCTCCCTCTTGAAGTGTGTGTGGCACGCGTCCGCGGAGTACACCTCGCTGCACAGGTAGCCGTGGGACTGGGCGTCGTAGCTTCCTGCGAGGCGGCCGGAGGTCCCACAGGCGGGTGGGTCCCTGGGACAGACGCGCGGAGCGGCTCCTGCCCGGCCCCCCTGAGAACCGTCGCCGTTCCGTAAGGCGGGGCGCCTGCTTCAGAATGTAAATCACGTGTCCGCTCTATGGATACGCTGTTTAGTTTACCAGGCAAGACTTTCTTGGTGAAAGAAGCAGCGTTGGCTTGCATCGTCGAGCAGGCTTGTCATCTGGCTGTGCACTGGTACTCTCTCTCTGGGTGTGCTAGTCCGCAGGGCAGGGCATCCCCTGGGCAGGGTGGAGCGTGATCTCTGCGGCCTCGTCTTGCAGCTCCTTCCTTTCATTCTCAATCATCCTGCCCACAGTGGCCTCCTCTCAGGCCTGCATACTTACAACGGCGCATTGCCCGTGCTGCCCCTCTGCAGGAAGTGTCCCTCTGTTTAGTTTGCAGCTGACTGATGCCGCCTCACCCTTCTCATGTCTTCTCAGGTGTCACTTGGTCAAGAAAGCGTCCCCTTACCTACTCAACTCATCTCGTCTCCCTACCGTAGCTCACGTGACACCACGCACCTCTCGCTTATGGCCGTCATCGCCTTTCGCATCCAGTTTCAGGTAGGTAAGTTTACCCCGTGGTCCGTGAGGAAGAAGAGATCACGCCTGTTTTGCTTACTCTTGATTCCCAGCGACTAGCCCGGTTACTGATAACCTCTGTTAGAGGGAGAAAGGAATGCACCCAATCCCTGGTGAAGCCCCGACCGTTTTCCTTTCTAGTGTCCCTCGTACTCCTCCCTGCCGTCTGTGTCGCCCTTACTCCGCGTCTACCGTTTATGAGTTTACACCTGGGTTACGGTGACTGCTTCGGAGAATCGCATGCCTTTCTACCTCCCTCGCTGCGACCTCTCCTACACCTCCCAGGGCTCTTGGGTTATGCCCTTGCCCTCTTCCGAGCCGTCCGTGGCACCCGCTGTCCACCCCGTACGGCCAAGCTCCTAAGACTGACACTCCAGGCCCTCCGTAATTTGGCTTCAGTTTCACTTTCTAGACGTTTCAAGAAAGAACGGGGTCTAAATATCTGTGCACCTCTGCTCCGTTTCATATCTACCCACGAGGTTAATTTTTTTGTTTCTTCCAGTCCACCTATTTTGCACCTCCGTCTCTGCGAAGACTTCACTGAGAATCCAAGCGATTTCTGAATCCCTTCTCTCCCCTGAAGCTGTAAACAGTTTAACAAGACAGGTGCGGAACTGCCGTAAGGTAATCTACATCTTGTCTCCCTCTCTGGTATCTAACCTCCCTGCGAATGGGGGTACGTCTCCGTGTTCTGTGCGGTTTTCAGCACAGTACTCTCTACACGTAGTGGATATTTGATTTGGTAAGTGACCGAATAAGTGAATGAGTCACCAAGATAAGGGTATTGTCTCATTCTTTCTCGCTTTTTCCACTTCCAAGTTTCTTTAGTTAGTTTCCTCAGACAAAAGGTTTCTTTGTAGCTACACAGTGGCCAGGTCCAGAGAATGTTGCAGATAGCTGCTGAAAACATCCCTCCTCCACTTGAGAATGGCTTGCTCTCCCTCTCAAGCGGAGAGAGCTGGGATTCGATATTTAATTAAGCGCCTCTGTTCACTTGGCATTTAGAGGCACTAGGGGGCGTTAGTGCTCTACACCCGGTGAAATGCCTGTTTCGTTTGTGATTTTCCTTTGTGAAAAACAACTATGCACAGAGTGTTTTGTGCCAATTTTCCATCCTTTTAGATTGACGGAAAGCATTTTACCTACGTAGAAACAGAAAACGAATAGAAAGAGCGTCGCATTGCGCTTACTGAAAGCTTAGGGCGGTCTCGGTGGTACGTTAGTGAAGTTATCTGGGGACACCTTAGCCACGTACATTGTGTTGGAGAGGCACCGAGAATTCATTCAGGAGTTCTCAAAGTTCGAGGACACAGTTGCCTTACACGTAGACACGGTGGCAGCCGTGGACATGGCAGTGATTTGGAGAATGTTGTACTAGTCGGCTCTCGCTGTGATAATGCTTTGCAACAAATCTCCCCAAAACTCACTTACATAAAGAAGAATCTAGTTTTCTCGGACCTGTGGGCTAGCTGCAGCAGCTCTCTTGTAGACCTCTCGATGGCGGGTGTTGCTCCATGCCGTGGGTCAGTTTGAGGTCTGTCCCGCACACCTTACCGTGGAGCCCAACTGTGAGGCTGCAGGTCCCTGTCCTCTCGCAGAGTTCACTGAAACGTAAGAGGTGAGCCCAACCACACAAGGCCACGTAAGGCCTCTGCGACTCATTGAAGGCCATCGTGTCTTCCCTTGGCCTCCTGGGAACCCCCTGGCCCCAGGATGCAGCTTCGGTAGCCCAGGGCAACCGGCGGAGGGGGGCGGGCGGGGCTGCAGGAGGGTGGAACGCTGAGGTCACAGAGGGTGTGGGTGTGGCCACCTCTGCTGTGACTGAACCAAGGGCGTGGGTGGGGGGCTGGGGGTCCAGGGCAGGGCCCTCAGAGCCCGGTAGGCCCAGGGGGGCGGCGCAAGCACCTAGGCCCAGGCCGAAGAGCGCCTTCTTGGTCTGCGCGGCAGGCCGGCCTCTCGCCTTGCCACTCAGGCCGCCCTCCCTCTTGAAGTGTGTGTGGCACGCGTCCGCGGAGTACACCTCGCTGCACAGGTAGCCGTGGGACTGGGCGTCGTAGCTTCCTGCGAGGCGGCCGGAGGTCCCGCAGGCGGGTGGGTCCCTGGGACAGACGCGCGGAGCGGCTCCTGCCCGGCCCCCCTGAGAACCGTCGCCGTTCCGTAAGGCGGGGCGCCTGCTTCAGAATGTAAATCACGTGTCCGCTCTATGGATACGCTGTTTAGTTTACCAGGCAAGACTTTCTTGGTGAAAGAAGCAGCGTTGGCTTGCATCGTCGAGCAGGCTTGTCATCTGGCTGTGCACTGGTACTCTCTCTCTGGGTGTGCTAGTCCGCAGGGCAGGGCATCCCCTGGGCAGGGTGGAGCGTGATCTCTGCGGCCTCGTCTTGCAGCTCCTTCCTTTCATTCTCAATCATCCTGCCCACAGTGGCCTCCTCTCAGGCCTGCATACTTACAACGGCGCATTGCCCGTGCTGCCCCTCTGCAGGAAGTGTCCCTCTGTTTAGTTTGCAGCTGACTGATGCCGCCTCACCCTTCTCATCTCTTCTCAGGTGTCACTTGGTCAAGAAAGCGTCCCCTTACCTACTCAACTCATCTCGTCTCCCTACCGTAGCTCACGTGACACCACGCACCTCTCGCTTATGGCCGTCATCGCCTTTCGCATCCAGTTTCAGGTAGGTAAGTTTACCCCGTGGTCCGTGAGGAAGAAGAGATCACGCCTGTTTTGCTTACTCTTGATTCCCAGCGACTAGCCCGGTTACTGATAACCTCTGTTAGAGGGAGAAAGGAATGCACCCAATCCCTGGTGAAGCCCCGACCGTTTTCCTTTCTAGTGTCCCTCGTACTCCTCCCTGCCGTCTGTGTCGCCCTTACTCCGCGTCTACCGTTTATGAGTTTACACCTGGGTTACGGTGACTGCTTCGGAGAATCGCATGCCTTTCTACCTCCCTCGCTGCGACCTCTCCTACACCTCCCAGGGCTCTTGGGTTATGCCCTTGCCCTCTTCCGAGCCGTCCGTGGCACCCGCTGTCAACCCCGTACGGCCAAGCTCCTAAGACTGACACTCCAGGCCCTCCGTAATTTGGCTTCAGTTTCACTTTCTAGACGTTTCAAGAAAGAACGGGGTCTAAATATCTGTGCACCTCTGCTCCGTTTCATATCTACCCACGAGGTTAATTTTTTTGTTTCTTCCAGTCCACCTATTTTGCACCTCCGTCTCTGCGAAGACTTCACTGAGAATCCAAGCGATTTCTGGATCCCTTCTCTCCCCTGAAGCTGTAAACAGTTTAACAAGACAGGTGCGGAACTGCCGTAAGGTAATCTACATCTTGTCTCCCTCTCTGGTATCTAACCTCCCTGCGAATGGGGGTACGTCTCCGTGTCCTGTGCGGTTTTCAGCACAGTACTCTCTACACGTAGTGGATATTTGATTTGGTAAGTGACCGAATAAGTGAATGAGTCACCAAGATAAGGGTATTGTCTCATTCTTTCTCGCTTTTTCCACTTCCAAGTTTCTTTAGTTAGTTTCCTCAGACAAAAGGTTTCTTTGTAGCTACACAGTGGCCAGGTCCAGAGAATGTTGCAGATAGCTGCTGAAAACATCCCTCCTCCACTTGAGAATGGCTTGCTCTCCCTCTCAAGCGGAGAGAGCTGGGATTCGATATTTAATTAAGCGCCTCTGTTCACTTGGCATTTAGAGGCACTAGGGGGCGTTAGTGCTCTACACCCGGTGAAATGCCTGTTTCTTTTGTGATTTTCCTTTGTGAAAAACAACTATGCACAGAGTGTTTTGTGCCAATTTTCCATCCTTTTAGATTGACGGAAAGCATTTTACCTACGTAGAAACAGAAAACGAATAGAAAGAGCGTCGCATTGCGTTTAATGAAAGCTTAGGGCGGTCTCGGTGGTACGTTAGTGAAGTTATCTGGGGACACCTTAGCCACGTACATTGTGTTGGAGAGGCACCGAGAATTCATTCAGGAGTTCTCAAAGTTCGAGGACACTGTTGCCTTACACGTAGGCACGGTGGCAGCCGTGGACATGGCAGTGATTTGGAGAATGTTGTACTAGTCGGCTCTCGCTGTGATAATGCTTTGCAACAAATCTCCCCAAAACTCACTTACATAAAGAAGAATCTAGTTTTCTCGGACCTGTGGGCTAGCTGCAGCGGCTCTCTTGTAGACCTCTCGATGGCGGGTGTTGTTCCATGCCGTGGGTCAGTTTGAGGTCTGTCCCGCACACCTTACCGTGGAGCCCAACTGTGAGGCTGCAGGTCCCTGTCCTCTCGCAGAGTTCACTGAAACGTAAGAGGTGAGCCCAACCACACAAGGCCACGTAAGGCCTCTGCGACTCATTGAAGGCCATCGTGTCTTCCCTTGGCCTCCTGGGAACCCCCTGGCCCCAGGATGCAGCTTTGGTAGCCCAGGGCAACCGGCAGAGGGGGGCGGGTGGGGCTGCAGGAGGGTGGAACGCGGAGGTCACAGAGGGTGTGGGTGTGGCCACCTCTACTGTGACTGAACCAAGGGCGTGGGTGGGGGGCTGGGGGTCCAGGGCAGGGCCCTCAGAGCCCGGTAGGCCCAGGGGGGCGGCGCAAGCACCTAGGCCCAGGCCGAAGAGCGCCTTCTTGGTCTGCGCGGCAGGCCGGCCTCTCGCCTTGCCACTCAGGCCGCCCTCCCTCTTGAAGTGTGTGTGGCACGCGTCCGCGGAGTACACCTCGCTGCACAGGTAGCCGTGGGACTGGGCGTCGTAGCTTCCTGCGAGGCGGCCGGAGGTCCCGCAGGCGGGTGGGTCCCTGGGACAGACGCGCGGAGCGGCTCCTGCCCGGCCCCCCTGAGAACCGTCGCCGTTCCGTAAGGCGGGGCGCCTGCTTCAGAATGTAAATCACGTGTCCGCTCTATGGATACGCTGTTTAGTTTACCAGGCAAGACTTTCTTGGTGAAAGAAGCAGCGTTGGCTTGCATCGTCGAGCAGGCTTGTCATCTGGCTGTGCACTGGTACTCTCTCTCTGGGTGTGCTAGTCCGCAGGGCAGGGCATCCCCTGGGCAGGGTGGAGCGTGATCTCTGCGGCCTCGTCTTGCAGCTCCTTCCTTTCATTCTCAATCATCCTGCCCACAGTGGCCTCCTCTCAGGCCTGCATACTTACAACGGCGCATTGCCCGTGCTGCCCCTCTGCAGGAAGTGTCCCTCTGTTTAGTTTGCAGCTGACTGATGCCGCCTCACCCTTCTCATCTCTTCTCAGGTGTCACTTGGTCAAGAAAGCGTCCCCTTACCTACTCAACTCATCTCGTCTCCCTACCGTAGCTCACGTGACACCACGCACCTCTCGCTTATGGCCGTCATCGCCTTTCGCATTCAGTTTCAGGTAGGTAAGTTTACGCCGTGGTCCGTGAGGAAGAAGAGATCACGCCTGTTTTGCTTACTCTTGATTCCCAGCGACTAGCCCGGTTACTGATAACCTCTGTTAGAGGGAGAAAGGAATGCACCCAATCCCTGGTGAAGCCCCGACCGTTTTCCTTTCTAGTGTCCCTCGTACTCCTCCCTGCCGTCTGTGTCGCCCTTACTCCGCGTCTACCGTTTATGAGTTTACACCTGGGTTACGGTGACTGCTTCGGAGAATCGCATGCCTTTCTACCTCCCTCGCTGCGACCTCTCCTACACCTCCCAGGGCTCTTGGGTTATGCCCTTGCCCTCTTCCGAGCCGTCCGTGGCACCCGCTGTCAACCCCGTACGGCCAAGCTCCTAAGACTGACACTCCAGGCCCTCCGTAATTTGGCTTCAGTTTCACTTTCTAGACGTTTCAAGAAAGAACGGGGTCTAAATATCTGTGCACCTCTGCTCCGTTTCATATCTACCCACGAGGTTAATTTTTTTGTTTCTTCCAGTCCACCTATTTTGCACCTCCGTCTCTGCGAAGACTTCACTGAGAATCCAAGCGATTTCTGGATCCCTTCTCTCCCCTGAAGCTGTAAACAGTTTAACAAGACAGGTGCGGAACTGCCGTAAGGTAATCTACATCTTGTCTCCCTCTCTGGTATCTAACCTCCCTGCGAATGGGGGTACGTCTCCGTGTCCTGTGCGGTTTTCAGCACAGTACTCTCTACACGTAGTGGATATTTGATTTGGTAAGTGACCGAATAAGTGAATGAGTCACCAAGATAAGGGTATTGTCTCATTCTTTCTCGCTTTTTCCACTTCCAAGTTTCTTTAGTTAGTTTCCTCAGACAAAAGGTTTCTTTGTAGCTACACAGTGGCCAGGTCCAGAGAATGTTGCAGATAGCTGCTGAAAACATCCCTCCTCCACTTGAGAATGGCTTGCTCTCCCTCTCAAGCGGAGAGAGCTGGGATTCGATATTTAATTAAGCGCCTCTGTTCACTTGGCATTTAGAGGCACTAGGGGGCGTTAGTGCTCTACACCCGGTGAAATGCCTGTTTCTTTTGTGATTTTCCTTTGTGAAAAACAACTATGCACAGAGTGTTTTGTGCCAATTTTCCATCCTTTTAGATTGACGGAAAGCATTTTACCTACGTAGAAACAGAAAACGAATAGAAAGAGCGTTGCATTGCGTTTACTGAAAGCTTAGGGCGGTCTCGGTGGTACGTTAGTGAAGTTATCTGGGGACACCTTAGCCACGTACATTGTGTTGGAGAGGCACCGAGAATTCATTCAGGAGTTCTCAAAGTTCGAGGACACAGTTGCCTTACACGTAGGCACGGTGGCAGCCGTGGACATGGCAGTGATTTGGAGAATGTTGTACTAGTCGGCTCTCGCTGTGATAATGCTTTGCAACAAATCTCCCCAAAACTCACTTACATAAAGAAGAATCTAGTTTTCTCGGACCTGTGGGCTAGCTGCAGCGGCTCTCTTGTAGACCTCTCGATGGCGGGTGTTGCTCCATGCCGTGGGTCAGTTTGAGGTCTGTCCCGCACACCTTACCGTGGAGCCCAACTGTGAGGCTGCAGGTCCCTGTCCTCTCGCAGAGTTCACTGAAACGTAAGAGGTGAGCCCAACCACACAAGGCCACGTAAGGCCTCTGCGACTCATTGAAGGCCATCGTGTCTTCCCTTGGCCTCCTGGGAACCCCCTGGCCCCAGGATGCAGCTTCGGTAGCCCAGGGCAACCGGCGGAGGGGGGCGGGCGGGGCTGCAGGAGGGTGGAACGCGGAGGTCACAGAGGGTGTGGGTGTGGCCACCTCTGCTGTGACTGAACCAAGGGCGTGGGTGGGGGGCTGGGGGTCCAGGGCAGGGCCCTCAGAGCCCGGTAGGCCCAGGGGGGCGGCGCAAGCACCTAGGCCCAGGCCGAAGAGCGCCTTCTTGGTCTGCGCGGCAGGCCGGCCTCTCGCCTTGCCACTCAGGCCGCCCTCCCTCTTGAAGTGTGTGTGGCACGCGTCCGCGGAGTACACCTCGCTGCACAGGTAGCCGTGGGACTGGGCGTCGTAGCTTCCTGCGAGGCGGCCGGAGGTCCCACAGGCGGGTGGGTCCCTGGGACAGACGCGCGGAGCGGCTCCTGCCCGGCCCCCCTGAGAACCGTCGCCGTTCCGTAAGGCGGGGCGCCTGCTTCAGAATGAAAATCACGTGTCCGCTCTATGGATACGCTGTTTAGTTTACCAGGCAAGACTTTCTTGGTGAAAGAAGCAACGTTGGCTTGCATCGTCGAGCAGGCTTGTCATCTGGCTGTGCACTGGTACTCTCTCTCTGGGTGTGCTAGTCCGCAGGGCAGGGCATCCCCTCGGCAGGGTGGAGCGTGATCTCTGCGGCCTCATCTTGCAGCTCCTTCCTTTCATTCTCAATCATCCTGCCCACAGTGGCCTCCTCTCAGGCCTGCATACTTACAACGGCGCATTGCCCGTGCTGCCCCTCTGCAGGAAGTGTCCCTCTGTTTAGTTTGCAGCTGACTGATGCCGCCTCACCCTTCTCATCTCTTCTCAGGTGTCACTTGGTCAAGAAAGCGTCCCCTTACCTACTCAACTCATCTCGTCTCCCTACCGTAGCTCACGTGACACCACGCACCTCTCGCTTATGGCCGTCATCGCCTTTCGCATCCAGTTTCAGGTAGGTAAGTTTACCCCGTGGTCCGTGAGGAAGAAGAGATCACGCCTGTTTTGCTTACTCTTGATTCCCAGCGACTAGCCCGGTTACTGATAACCTCTGTTAGAGGGAGAAAGGAATGCACCCAATCCCTGGTGAAGCCCCGACCGTTTTCCTTTCTAGTGTCCCTCGTACTCCTCCCTGCCGTCTGTGTCGCCCTTACTCCGCGTCTACCGTTTATGAGTTTACACCTGGGTTACGGTGACTGCTTCGGAGAATCGCATGCCTTTCTACCTCCCTCGCTGCGACCTCTCCTACACCTCCCAGGGCTCTTGGGTTATGCCCTTGCCCTCTTCCGAGCCGTCCGTGGCACCCGCTGTCAACCCCGTACGGCCAAGCTCCTAAGACTGACACTCCAGGCCCTCCGTAATTTGGCTTCAGTTTCACTTTCTAGACGTTTCAAGAAAGAACGGGGTCTAAATATCTGGGCACCTCTGCTCCGTTTCATATCTACCCACGAGGTTAATTTTTTTGTTTCTTCCAGTCCACCTATTTTGCACCTCCGTCTCTGCGAAGACTTCACTGAGAATCCAAGCGATTTCTGGATCCCTTCTCTCCCCTGAAGCTGTAAACAGTTTAACAAGACAGGTGCGGAACTGCCGTAAGGTAATCTACATCTTGTCTCCCTCTCTGGTATCTAACCTCCCTGCGAATGGGGGTACGTCTCCGTGTTCTGTGCGGTTTTCAGCACAGTACTCTCTACACGTAGTGGATATTTGATTTGGTAAGTGACCGAATAAGTGAATGAGTCACCAAGATAAGGGTATTGTCTCATTCTTTCTCGCTTTTTCCACTTCCAAGTTTCTTTAGTTAGTTTCCTCAGACAAAAGGTTTCTTTGTAGCTACACAGTGGCCAGGTCCAGAGAATGTTGCAGATAGCTGCTGAAAACATCCCTCCTCCACTTGAGAATGGCTTGCTCTCCCTCTCAAGCGGAGAGAGCTGGGATTCGATATTTAATTAAGCGCCTCTGTTCACTTGGCATTTAGAGGCACTAGGGGGCGTTAGTGCTCTACACCCGGTGAAATGCCTGTTTCGTTTGTGATTTTCCTTTGTGAAAAACAACTATGCACAGAGTGTTTTGTGCCAATTTTCCATCCTTTTAGATTGACGGAAAGCATTTTACCTACGTAGAAACAGAAAACGAATAGAAAGAGCGTCGCATTGCGTTTAATGAAAGCTTAGGGCGGTCTCGGTGGTACGTTAGTGAAGTTATCTGGGGACACCTTAGCCACGTACATTGTGTTGGAGAGGCACCGAGAATTCATTCAGGAGTTCTCAAAGTTCGAGGACACAGTTGCCTTACACGTAGGCACGGTGGCAGCCGTGGACATGGCAGTGATTTGGAGAATGTTGTACTAGTCGGCTCTCGCTGTGATAATGCTTTGCAACAAATCTCCCCAAAACTCACTTACATAAAGAAGAATCTAGTTTTCTCGGACCTGTGGGCTAGCTGCAGCGGCTCTCTTGTAGACCTCTCGATGGCGGGTGTTGCTCCATGCCGTGGGTCAGTTTGAGGTCTGTCCCGCACACCTTACCGTGGAGCCCAACTGTGAGGCTGCAGGTCCCTGTCCTCTCGCAGAGTTCACTGAAACGTAAGAGGTGAGCCCAACCACACAAGGCCACGTAAGGCCTCTGCGACTCATTGAAGGCCATCGTGTCTTCCCTTGGCCTCCTGGGAACCCCCTGGCCCCAGGATGCAGCTTCGGTAGCCCAGGGCAACCGGCGGAGGGGGGCGGGCGGGGCTGCAGGAGGGTGGAACGCAGAGGTCACAGAGGGTGTGGGTGTGGCCACCTCTACTGTGACTGAACCAAGGGCGTGGGTGGGGGGCTGGGGGTCCAGGGCAGGGCCCTCAGAGCCCGGTAGGCCCAGGGGGGCGGCGCAAGCACCTAGGCCCAGGCCGAAGAGCGCCTTCTTGGTCTGCGCGGCAGGCAGGCCTCTCGCCTTGCCACTCAGGCCGCCCAACCACTTGAAGTGTGTGTGGCACGCGTCCGCGGAGTACACCTCGCTGCACAGGTAGCCGTGGGACTGGGCGTCGTAGCTTCCTGCGAGGCGGCCGGAGGTCCCGCAGGCGGGTGGGTCCCTGGGACAGACGTGCGGAGCGGCTCCTGCCCGGCCCCCCTGAGAACCGTCGCCGTTCCGTAAGGCGGGGCGCCTGCTTCAGAATGTAAATCACGTGTCCGCTCTATGGATACGCTGTTTAGTTTACCAGGCAAGACTTTCTTGGTGAAAGAAGCAGCGTTGGCTTGCATCCTCGAGCAGGCTTGTCATCTGGCTGTGCACTGGTACTCTCTCTCTGGGTGTGCTAGTCCGCAGGGCAGGGCATCCCCTGGGCAGGGTGGAGCGTGATCTCTGCGGCCTCGTCTTGCAGCTCCTTCCTTTCATTCTCAATCATCCTGCCCACAGTGGCCTCCTCTCAGGCCTGCATACTTACAACGGCGCATTGCCCGTGCTGCCCCTCTGCAGGAAGTGTCCCTCTGTTTAGTTTGCAGCTGACTGATGCTGCCTCACCCTTCTCATGTCTTCTCAGGTGTCACTTGGTCAAGAAAGCGTCCCCTTACCTACTCAACTCATCTCGTCTCCCTACCGTAGCTCACGTGACACCACGCACCTCTCGCTTATGGCCGTCATCGCCTTTCGCATCCAGTTTCAGGTAGGTAAGTTTACCCCGTGGCCCGTGAGGAAGAAGAGATCACGCCTGTTTTGCTTACTCTTGATTCCCAGCGACTAGCCCGGTTACTGATAACCTCTGTTAGAGGGAGAAAGGAATGCACCCAATCCCTGGTGAAGCCCCGACCGTTTTCCTTTCTAGTGTCCCTCGTACTCCTCCCTGCCGTCTGTGTCGCCCTTACTCCGCGTCTACCGTTTATGAGTTTACACCTGGGTTACGGTGACTGCTTCGGAGAATCGCATGCCTTTCTACCTCCCTCGCTGCGACCTCTCCTACACCTCCCAGGGCTCTTGGGTTATGCCCTTGCCCTCTTCCGAGCCGTCCGTGGCACCCGCTGTCAACCCCGTACGGCCAAGCTCCTAAGACTGACACTCCAGGCCCTCCGTAATTTGGCTTCAGTTTCACTTTCTAGACGTTTCAAGAAAGAACGGGGTCTAAATATCTGTGCACCTCTGCTCCGTTTCATATCTACCCACGAGGTTAATTTTTTTGTTTCTTCCAGTCCACCTATTTTGCACCTCCGTCTCTGCGAAGACTTCACTGAGAATCCAAGCGATTTCTGGATCCCTTCTCTCCCCTGAAGCTGTAAACAGTTTAACAAGACAGGTGCGGAACTGCCGTAAGGTAATCTACATCTTGTCTCCCTCTCTGGTATCTAACCTCCCTGCGAATGGGGGTACGTCTCCGTGTCCTGTGCGGTTTTCAGCACAGTACTCTCTACACGTAGTGGATATTTGATTTGGTAAGTGACCGAATAAGTGAATGAGTCACCAAGATAAGGGTATTGTCTCATTCTTTCTCGCTTTTTCCACTTCCAAGTTTCTTTAGTTAGTTTCCTCAGACAAAAGGTTTCTTTGTAGCTACACAGTGGCCAGGTCCAGAGAATGTCGCAGATAGCTGCTGAAAACATCCCTCCTCCACTTGAGAATGGCTTGCTCTCCCTCTCAAGCGGAGAGAGCTGGGATTCGATATTTAATTAAGCGCCTCTGTTCACTTGGCATTTAGAGGCACTAGGGGGCGTTAGTGCTTTACACCCGGTGAAATGCCTGTTTCGTTTGTGATTTTCCTTTGTGAAAAACAACTATGCACAGAGTGTTTTGTGCCAATTTTCCATCCTTTTAGATTGACGGAAAGCATTTTACCTACGTAGAAACAGAAAACGAATAGAAAGAGCGTCGCATTGCGTTTAATGAAAGCTTAGGGCGGTCTCGGTGGTACGTTAGTGAAGTTATCTGGGGACACCTTAGCCACGTACATTGTGTTGGAGAGGCACCGAGAATTCATTCAGGAGTTCTCAAAGTTCGAGGACACAGTTGCCTTACACGTAGGCACGGTGGCAGCCGTGGACATGGCAGTGATTTGGAGAATGTTGTACTCGTCGGCTCTCGCTGTGATAATGCTTTGCAACAAATCTCCCCAAAACTCACTTACATAAAGAAGAATCTAGTTTTCTCGGACCTGTGGGCTAGCTGCAGCGGCTCTCTTGTAGACCTCTCGATGGCGGGTGTTGTTCCATGCCGTGGGTCAGTTTGAGGTCTGTCCCGCACACCTTACCGTGGAGCCCAACTGTGAGGCTGCAGGTCCCTGTCCTCTCGCAGAGTTCACTGAAACGTAAGAGGTGAGCCCAACCACACAAGGCCACGTAAGGCCTCTGCGACTCATTGAAGGCCATCGTGTCTTCCCTTGGCCTCCTGGGAACCCCCTGGCCCCAGGATGCAGCTTCGGTAGCCCAGGGCAACCGGCGGAGGGGGGCGGGCGGGGCTGCAGGAGGGTGGAACGCGGAGGTCACAGAGGGTGTGGGTGTGGCCACCTCTGATGTGACTGAACCAAGGGGGGTGGGGGGCAGGGGGTCCAGGGCAGGGCCCTCAGAGCCCGGTAGGCCCAGGGGGGCGGCGCAAGCACCTAGGCCCAGGCCGAAGGGCGCCTTCTTGGTCTGCGCGGCAGGCCGGCCTCTCGCCTTGCCACTCAGGCCGCCCTCCCTCTTGAAGTGTGTGTGGCACGCGTCCGCGGAGTACACCTCGCTGCACAGGTAGCCGTGGGACTGGGCGTCGTAGCTTCCTGCGAGGCGGCCGGAGGTCCCGCAGGCGGGTGGGTCCCTGGGACAGACGCGCGGAGCGGCTCCTGCCCGGCCCCCCTGAGAACCGTCGCCGTTCCGTAAGGCGGGGCGCCTGCTTCAGAATGTAAATCACGTGTCCGCTCTATGGATACGCTGTTTAGTTTACCAGGCAAGACTTTCTTGGTGAAAGAAGCAGCGTTGGCTTGCATCGTCGAGCAGGCTTGTCATCTGGCTGTGCACTGGTACTCTCTCTCTGGGTGTGCTAGTCCGCAGGGCAGGGCATCCCCTGGGCAGGGTGGAGCGTGATCTCTGCGGCCTCGTCTTGCAGCTCCTTCCTTTCATTCTCAATCATCCTGCCCACAGTGGCCTCCTCTCAGGCCTGCATACTTACAACGGCGCATTGCCCGTGCTGCCCCTCTGCAGGAAGTGTCCCTCTGTTTAGTTTGCAGCTGACTGATGCCGCCTCACCCTTCTCATCTCTTCTCAGGTGTCACTTGGTCAAGAAAGCGTCCCCTTACCTACTCAACTCATCTCGTCTCCCTACCGTAGCTCACGTGACACCACGCACCTCTCGCTTATGGCCGTCATCGCCTTTCGCATCCAGTTTCAGGTAGGTAAGTTTACCCCGTGGTCCGTGAGGAAGAAGAGATCACGCCTGTTTTGCTTACTCTTGATTCCCAGCGACTAGCCCGGTTACTGATAACCTCTGTTAGAGGGAGAAAGGAATGCACCCAATCCCTGGTGAAGCCCCGACCGTTTTCCTTTCTAGTGTCCCTCGTACTCCTCCCTGCCGTCTGTGTCGCCCTTACTCCGCGTCTACCGTTTATGAGTTTACACCTGGGTTACGGTGACTGCTTCGGAGAATCGCATGCCTTTCTACCTCCCTCGCTGCGACCTCTCCTACACCTCCCAGGGCTCTTGGGTTATGCCCTTGCCCTCTTCCGAGCCGTCCGTGGCACCCGCTGTCAACCCCGTACGGCCAAGCTCCTAAGACTGACACTCCAGGCCCTCCGTAATTTGGCTTCAGTTTCACTTTCTAGACGTTTCAAGAAAGAACGGGGTCTAAATATCTGTGCACCTCTGCTCCGTTTCATATCTACCCACGAGGTTAATTTTTTTGTTTCTTCCAGTCCACCTATTTTGCACCTCCGTCTCTGTGAAGACTTCACTGAGAATCCAAGCGATTTCTGGATCCCTTCTCTCCCCTGAAGCTGTAAACAGTTTAACAAGACAGGTGCGGAACTGCCGTAAGGTAATCTACATCTTGTCTCCCTCTCTGGTATCTAACCTCCCTGCGAATGGGGGTACGTCTCCGTGTTCTGTGCGGTTTTCAGCACAGTACTCTCTACACGTAGTGGATATTTGATTTGGTAAGTGACCGAATAAGTGAATGAGTCACCAAGATAAGGGTATTGTCTCATTCTTTCTCGCTTTTTCCACTTCCAAGTTTCTTTAGTTAGTTTCCTCAGACAAAAGGTTTCTTTGTAGCTACACAGTGGCCAGGTCCAGAGAATGTTGCAGATAGCTGCTGAAAACATCCCTCCTCCACTTGAGAATGGCTTGCTCTCCCTCTCAAGCGGAGAGAGCTGGGATTCGATATTTAATTAAGCGCCTCTGTTCACTTGGCATTTAGAGGCACTAGGGGGCGTTAGTGCTCTACACCCGGTGAAATGCCTGTTTCGTTTGTGATTTTCCTTTGTGAAAAACAACTATGCACAGAGTGTTTTGTGCCAATTTTCCATCCTTTTAGATTGACGGAAAGCATTTTACCTACGTAGAAACAGAAAACGAATAGAAAGAGCGTCGCATTGCGTTTACTGAAAGCTTAGGGCGGTCTCGGTGGTACGTTAGTGAAGTTATCTGGGGACACCTTAGCCACGTACATTGTGTTGGAGAGGCACCGAGAATTCATTCAGGAGTTCTCAAAGTTCGAGGACACAGTTGCCTTACACGTAGGCACGGTGGCAGCCGTGGACATGGCAGTGATTTGGAGAATGTTGTACTAGTCGGCTCTCGCTGTGATAATGCTTTGCAACAAATCTCCCCAAAACTCACTTACATAAAGAAGAATCTAGTTTTCTCGGACCTGTGGGCTAGCTGCAGCGGCTCTCTTGTAGACCTCTCGATGGCGGGTGTTGCTCCATGCCGTGGGTCAGTTTGAGGTCTGTCCCGCACACCTTACCGTGGAGCCCAACTGTGAGGCTGCAGCTCCCTGTCCTCTCGCAGAGTTCACTGAAACGTAAGAGGTGAGCCCAACCACACAAGGCCACGTAAGGCCTCTGCGACTCATTGAAGGCCATCGTGTCTTCCCTTGGCCTCCTGGGAACCCCCTGGCCCCAGGATGCAGCTTCGGTAGCCCAGGGCAACCGGCGGAGGGGGGCGGGCGGGGCTGCAGGAGGGTGGAACGCTGAGGTCACAGAGGGTGTGGGTGTGGCCACCTCTGCTGTGACTGAACCAAGGGCGTGGGTGGGGGACTGGGGGTCCAGGGCAGGGCCCTCAGAGCCCGGTAGGCCCAGGGGGGCGGCGCAAGCACCTAGGCCCAGGCCGAAGAGCGCCTTCTTGGTCTGCGCGGCAGGCCGGCCTCTCGCCTTGCCACTCAGGCCGCCCTCCCTCTTGAAGTGTGTGTGGCACGCGTCCGCGGAGTACACCTCGCTGCACAGGTAGCCGTGGGACTGGGCGTCGTAGCTTCCTGCGAGGCGGCCGGAGGTCCCGCAGGCGGGTGGGTCCCTGGGACAGACGCGCGGAGCGGCTCCTGCCCGGCCCCCCTGAGAACCGTCGCCGTTCCGTAAGGCGGGGCGCCTGCTTCAGAATGTAAATCACGTGTCCGCTCTATGGATACGCTGTTTAGTTTACCAGGCAAGACTTTCTTGGTGAAAGAAGCAGCGTTGGCTTGCATCCTCGAGCAGGCTTGTCATCTGGCTGTGCACTGGTACTCTCTCTCTGGGTGTGCTAGTCCGCAGGGCAGGGCATCCCCTGGGCAGGGTGGAGCGTGATCTCTGCGGCCTCGTCTTGCAGCTCCTTCCTTTCATTCTCAATCATCCTGCCCACAGTGGCCTCCTCTCAGGCCTGCATACTTACAACGGCGCATTGCCCGTGCTGCCCCTCTGCAGGAAGTGTCCCTCTGTTTAGTTTGCAGCTGACTGATGCCGCCTCACCCTTCTCATGTCTTCTCAGGTGTCACTTGGTCAAGAAAGCGTCCCCTTACCTACTCAACTCATCTCGTCTCCCTACCGTAGCTCACGTGACACCACGCACCTCTCGCTTATGGCCGTCATCGCCTTTCGCATCCAGTTTCAGGTAGGTAAGTTTACCCCGTGGTCCGTGAGGAAGAAGAGATCACGCCTGTTTTGCTTACTCTTGATTCCCAGCGACTAGCCCGGTTACTGATAACCTCTGTTAGAGGGAGAAAGGAATGCACCCAATCCCTGGTGAAGCCCCGACCGTTTTCCTTTCTAGTGTCCCTCGTACTCCTCCCTGCCGTCTGTGTCGCCCTTACTCCGCGTCTACCGTTTATGAGTTTACACCTGGGTTACGGTGACTGCTTCGGAGAATCGCATGCCTTTCTACCTCCCTCGCTGCGACCTCTCCTACACCTCCCAGGGCTCTTGGGTTATGCCCTTGCCCTCTTCCGAGCCGTCCGTGGCACCCGCTGTCAACCCCGTACGGCCAGGCTCCTAAGACTGACACTCCAGGCCCTCCGTAATTTGGCTTCAGTTTCACTTTCTAGACGTTTCAAGAAAGAACGGGGTCTAAATATCTGTGCACCTCTGCTCCGTTTCATATCTACCCACGAGGTTAATTTTTTTGTTTCTTCCAGTCCACCTATTTTGCACCTCCGTCTCTGCGAAGACTTCACTGAGAATCCAAGCGATTTCTGGATCCCTTCTCTCCCCTGAAGCTGTAAACAGTTTAACAAGACAGGTGCGGAACTGCCGTAAGGTAATCTACATCTTGTCTCCCTCTCTGGTATCTAACCTCCCTGCGAATGGGGGTACGTCTCCGTGTCCTGTGCGGTTTTCAGCACAGTACTCTCTACACGTAGTGGATATTTGATTTGGTAAGTGACCGAATAAGTGAATGAGTCACCAAGATAAGGGTATTGTCTCATTCTTTCTCGCTTTTTCCACTTCCAAGTTTCTTTAGTTAGTTTCCTCAGACAAAAGGTTTCTTTGTAGCTACACAGTGGCCAGGTCCAGAGAATGTTGCAGATAGCTGCTGAAAACATCCCTCCTCCACTTGAGAATGGCTTGCTCTCCCTCTCAAGCGGAGAGAGCTGGGATTCGATATTTAATTAAGCGCCTCTGTTCACTTGGCATTTAGAGGCACTAGGGGGCGTTAGTGCTCTACACCCGGTGAAATGCCTGTTTCGTTTGTGATTTTCCTTTGTGAAAAACAACTATGCACAGAGTGTTTTGTGCCAATTTTCCATCCTTTTAGATTGACGGAAAGCATTTTACCTACGTAGAAACAGAAAACGAATAGAAAGAGCGTCGCATTGCGTTTAATGAAAGCTTAGGGCGGTCTCGGTGGTACGTTAGTGAAGTTATCTGGGGACACCTTAGCCACGTACATTGTGTTGGAGAGGCACCGAGAATTCATTCAGGAGTTCTCAAAGTTCGAGGACACGGTTGCCTTACACGTAGGCACGGTGGCAGCCGTGGACATGGCAGTGATTTGGAGAATGTTGTACTAGTCGGCTCTCGCTGTGATAATGCTTTGCAACAAATCTCCCCAAAACTCACTTACATAAAGAAGAATCTAGTTTTCTCGGACCTGTGGGCTAGCTGCAGCGGCTCTCTTGTAGACCTCTCGATGGCGGGTGTTGTTCCATGCCGTGGGTCAGTTTGAGGTCTGTCCCGCACACCTTACCGTGGAGCCCAACTGTGAGGCTGCAGGTCCCTGTCCTCTCGCAGAGTTCACTGAAACGTAAGAGGTGAGCCCAACCACACAAGGCCACGTAAGGCCTCTGCGACTCATTGAAGGCCATCGTGTCTTCCCTTGGCCTCCTGGGAACCCCCTGGCCCCAGGATGCAGCTTCGGTAGCCCAGGGCAACCGGCGGAGGGGGGCGGGCGGGGCTGCAGGAGGGTGGAACGCGGAGGTCACAGAGGGTGTGGGTGTGGCCACCTCTGCTGTGACTGAACCAAGGGCGTGGGTGGGGGGCTGGGGGTCCAGGGCAGGGCCCTCAGAGCCCGGTAGGCCCAGCGGGGCGGCGCAAGCACCTAGGCCCAGGCCGAAGAGCGCCTTCTTGGTCTGCGCGGCAGGCCGGCCTCTCGCCTTGCCACTCAGGCCGCCCTCCCTCTTGAAGTGTGTGTGGCACGCGTCCGCGGAGTACACCTCGCTGCACAGGTAGCCGTGGGACTGGTCGTCGTAGCTTCCTGCGAGGCGGCCGGAGGTCCCGCAGGCGGGTGGGTCCCTGGGACAGACGTGCGGAGCGGCTCCTGCCCGGCCCCCCTGAGAACCGTCGCCGTTCCGTAAGGCGGGGCGCCTGCTTCAGAATGTAAATCACGTGTCCGCTCTATGGATACGCTGTTTAGTTTACCAGGCAAGACTTTCTTGGTGAAAGAAGCAGCGTTGGCTTGCATCGTCGAGCAGGCTTGTCATCTGGCTGTGCACTGGTACTCTCTCTCTGGGTGTGCTAGTCCGCAGGGCAGGGCATCCCCTGGGCAGGGTGGAGCGTGATCTCTGCGGCCTCGTCTTGCAGCTCCTTCCTTTCATTCTCAATCATCCTGCCCACAGTGGCCTCCTCTCAGGCCTGCATACTTACAACGGCGCATTGCCCGTGCTGCCCCTCTGCAGGAAGTGTCCCTCTGTTTAGTTTGCAGCTGACTGATGCCGCCTCACCCTTCTCATGTCTTCTCAGGTGTCACTTGGTCAAGAAAGCGTCCCCTTACCTACTCAACTCATCTCGTCTCCCTACCGTAGCTCACGTGACACCACGCACCTCTCGCTTATGGCCGTCATCGCCTTTCGCATCCAGTTTCAGGTAGGTAAGTTTACCCCGTGGTCCGTGAGGAAGAAGAGATCACGCCTGTTTTGCTTACTCTTGATTCCCAGCGACTAGCCCGGTTACTGATAACCTCTGTTAGAGGGAGAAAGGAATGCACCCAATCCCTGGTGAAGCCCCGACCGTTTTCCTTTCTAGTGTCCCTCGTACTCCTCCCTGCCGTCTGTGTCGCCCTTACTCCGCGTCTACCGTTTATGAGTTTACACCTGGGTTACGGTGACTGCTTCGGAGAATCGCATGCCTTTCTACCTCCCTCGCTGCGACCTCTCCTACACCTCCCAGGGCTCTTGGGTTATGCCCTTGCCCTCTTCCGAGCCGTCCGTGGCACCCGCTGTCCACCCCGTACGGCCAAGCTCCTAAGACTGACACTCCAGGCCCTCCGTAATTTGGCTTCAGTTTCACTTTCTAGACGTTTCAAGAAAGAACGGGGTCTAAATATCTGTGCACCTCTGCTCCGTTTCATATCTACCCACGAGGTTAATTTTTTTGTTTCTTCCAGTCCACCTATTTTGCACCTCCGTCTCTGCGAAGACTTCACTGAGAATCCAAGCGATTTCTGGATCCCTTCTCTCCCCTGAAGCTGTAAACAGTTTAACAAGACAGGTGCGGAACTGCCGTAAGGTAATCTACATCTTGTCTCCCTCTCTGGTATCTAACCTCCCTGCGAATGGGGGTACGTCTCCGTGTTCTGTGCGGTTTTCAGCACAGTACTCTCTACACGTAGTGGATATTTGATTTGGTAAGTGACCGAATAAGTGAATGAGTCACCAAGATAAGGGTATTGTCTCATTCTTTCTCGCTTTTTCCACTTCCAAGTTTCTTTAGTTAGTTTCCTCAGACAAAAGGTTTCTTTGTAGCTACACAGTGGCCAGGTCCAGAGAATGTTGCAGATAGCTGCTGAAAACATCCCTCCTCCACTTGAGAATGGCTTGCTCTCCCTCTCAAGCGGAGAGAGCTGGGATTCGATATTTAATTAAGCGCCTCTGTTCACTTGGCATTTAGAGGCACTAGGGGGCGTTAGTGCTCTACACCCGGTGAAATGCCTGTTTCGTTTGTGATTTTCCTTTGTGAAAAACAACTATGCACAGAGTGTTTTGTGCCAATTTTCCATCCTTTTAGATTGACGGAAAGCATTTTACCTACGTAGAAACAGAAAACGAATAGAAAGAGCGTCGCATTGCGCTTACTGAAAGCTTAGGGCGGTCTCGGTGGTACGTTAGTGAAGTTATCTGGGGACACCTTAGCCACGTACATTGTGTTGGAGAGGCACCGAGAATTCATTCAGGAGTTCTCAAAGTTCGAGGACACAGTTGCCTTACACGTAGACACGGTGGCAGCCGTGGACATGGCAGTGATTTGGAGAATGTTGTACTAGTCGGCTCTCGCTGTGATAATGCTTTGCAACAAATCTCCCCAAAACTCACTTACATAAAGAAGAATCTAGTTTTCTCGGACCTGTGGGCTAGCTGCAGCAGCTCTCTTGTAGACCTCTCGATGGCGGGTGTTGCTCCATGCCGTGGGTCAGTTTGAGGTCTGTCCCGCACACCTTACCGTGGAGCCCAACTGTGAGGCTGCAGGTCCCTGTCCTCTCGCAGAGTTCACTGAAACGTAAGAGGTGAGCCCAACCACACAAGGCCACGTAAGGCCTCTGCGACTCATTGAAGGCCATCGTGTCTTCCCTTGGCCTCCTGGGAACCCCCTGGCCCCAGGATGCAGCTTCGGTAGCCCAGGGCAACCGGCGGAGGGGGGCGGGCGGGGCTGCAGGAGGGTGGAACGCTGAGGTCACAGAGGGTGTGGGTGTGGCCACCTCTGCTGTGACTGAACCAAGGGCGTGGGTGGGGGGCTGGGGGTCCAGGGCAGGGCCCTCAGAGCCCGGTAGGCCCAGGGGGGCGGCGCAAGCACCTAGGCCCAGGCCGAAGAGCGCCTTCTTGGTCTGCGCGGCAGGCCGGCCTCTCGCCTTGCCACTCAGGCCGCCCTCCCTCTTGAAGTGTGTGTGGCACGCGTCCGCGGAGTACACCTCGCTGCACAGGTAGCCGTGGGACTGGGCGTCGTAGCTTCCTGCGAGGCGGCCGGAGGTCCCGCAGGCGGGTGGGTCCCTGGGACAGACGCGCGGAGCGGCTCCTGCCCGGCCCCCCTGAGAACCGTCGCCGTTCCGTAAGGCGGGGCGCCTGCTTCAGAATGTAAATCACGTGTCCGCTCTATGGATACGCTGTTTAGTTTACCAGGCAAGACTTTCTTGGTGAAAGAAGCAGCGTTGGCTTGCATCGTCGAGCAGGCTTGTCATCTGGCTGTGCACTGGTACTCTCTCTCTGGGTGTGCTAGTCCGCAGGGCAGGGCATCCCCTGGGCAGGGTGGAGCGTGATCTCTGCGGCCTCGTCTTGCAGCTCCTTCCTTTCATTCTCAATCATCCTGCCCACAGTGGCCTCCTCTCAGGCCTGCATACTTACAACGGCGCATTGCCCGTGCTGCCCCTCTGCAGGAAGTGTCCCTCTGTTTAGTTTGCAGCTGACTGATGCCGCCTCACCCTTCTCATCTCTTCTCAGGTGTCACTTGGTCAAGAAAGCGTCCCCTTACCTACTCAACTCATCTCGTCTCCCTACCGTAGCTCACGTGACACCACGCACCTCTCGCTTATGGCCGTCATCGCCTTTCGCATCCAGTTTCAGGTAGGTAAGTTTACCCCGTGGTCCGTGAGGAAGAAGAGATCACGCCTGTTTTGCTTACTCTTGATTCCCAGCGACTAGCCCGGTTACTGATAACCTCTGTTAGAGGGAGAAAGGAATGCACCCAATCCCTGGTGAAGCCCCGACCGTTTTCCTTTCTAGTGTCCCTCGTACTCCTCCCTGCCGTCTGTGTCGCCCTTACTCCGCGTCTACCGTTTATGAGTTTACACCTGGGTTACGGTGACTGCTTCGGAGAATCGCATGCCTTTCTACCTCCCTCGCTGCGACCTCTCCTACACCTCCCAGGGCTCTTGGGTTATGCCCTTGCCCTCTTCCGAGCCGTCCGTGGCACCCGCTGTCAACCCCGTACGGCCAAGCTCCTAAGACTGACACTCCAGGCCCTCCGTAATTTGGCTTCAGTTTCACTTTCTAGACGTTTCAAGAAAGAACGGGGTCTAAATATCTGTGCACCTCTGCTCCGTTTCATATCTACCCACGAGGTTAATTTTTTTGTTTCTTCCAGTCCACCTATTTTGCACCTCCGTCTCTGTGAAGACTTCACTGAGAATCCAAGCGATTTCTGGATCCCTTCTCTCCCCTGAAGCTGTAAACAGTTTAACAAGACAGGTGCGGAACTGCCGTAAGGTAATCTACATCTTGTCTCCCTCTCTGGTATCTAACCTCCCTGCGAATGGGGGTACGTCTCCGTGTTCTGTGCGGTTTTCAGCACAGTACTCTCTACACGTAGTGGATATTTGATTTGGTAAGTGACCGAATAAGTGAATGAGTCACCAAGATAAGGGTATTGTCTCATTCTTTCTCGCTTTTTCCACTTCCAAGTTTCTTTAGTTAGTTTCCTCAGACAAAAGGTTTCTTTGTAGCTACACAGTGGCCAGGTCCAGAGAATGTTGCAGATAGCTGCTGAAAACATCCCTCCTCCACTTGAGAATGGCTTGCTCTCCCTCTCAAGCGGAGAGAGCTGGGATTCGATATTTAATTAAGCGCCTCTGTTCACTTGGCATTTAGAGGCACTAGGGGGCGTTAGTGCTCTACACCCGGTGAAATGCCTGTTTCGTTTGTGATTTTCCTTTGTGAAAAACAACTATGCACAGAGTGTTTTGTGCCAATTTTCCATCCTTTTAGATTGACGGAAAGCATTTTACCTACGTAGAAACAGAAAACGAATAGAAAGAGCGTCGCATTGCGTTTACTGAAAGCTTAGGGCGGTCTCGGTGGTACGTTAGTGAAGTTATCTGGGGACACCTTAGCCACGTACATTGTGTTGGAGAGGCACCGAGAATTCATTCAGGAGTTCTCAAAGTTCGAGGACACAGTTGCCTTACACGTAGGCACGGTGGCAGCCGTGGACATGGCAGTGATTTGGAGAATGTTGTACTAGTCGGCTCTCGCTGTGATAATGCTTTGCAACAAATCTCCCCAAAACTCACTTACATAAAGAAGAATCTAGTTTTCTCGGACCTGTGGGCTAGCTGCAGCGGCTCTCTTGTAGACCTCTCGATGGCGGGTGTTGCTCCATGCCGTGGGTCAGTTTGAGGTCTGTCCCGCACACCTTACCGTGGAGCCCAACTGTGAGGCTGCAGCTCCCTGTCCTCTCGCAGAGTTCACTGAAACGTAAGAGGTGAGCCCAACCACACAAGGCCACGTAAGGCCTCTGCGACTCATTGAAGGCCATCGTGTCTTCCCTTGGCCTCCTGGGAACCCCCTGGCCCCAGGATGCAGCTTCGGTAGCCCAGGGCAACCGGCGGAGGGGGGCGGGCGGGGCTGCAGGAGGGTGGAACGCTGAGGTCACAGAGGGTGTGGGTGTGGCCACCTCTGCTGTGACTGAACCAAGGGCGTGGGTGGGGGACTGGGGGTCCAGGGCAGGGCCCTCAGAGCCCGGTAGGCCCAGGGGGGCGGCGCAAGCACCTAGGCCCAGGCCGAAGAGCGCCTTCTTGGTCTGCGCGGCAGGCCGGCCTCTCGCCTTGCCACTCAGGCCGCCCTCCCTCTTGAAGTGTGTGTGGCACGCGTCCGCGGAGTACACCTCGCTGCACAGGTAGCCGTGGGACTGGGCGTCGTAGCTTCCTGCGAGGCGGCCGGAGGTCCCGCAGGCGGGTGGGTCCCTGGGACAGACGCGCGGAGCGGCTCCTGCCCGGCCCCCCTGAGAACCGTCGCCGTTCCGTAAGGCGGGGCGCCTGCTTCAGAATGTAAATCACGTGTCCGCTCTATGGATACGCTGTTTAGTTTACCAGGCAAGACTTTCTTGGTGAAAGAAGCAGCGTTGGCTTGCATCCTCGAGCAGGCTTGTCATCTGGCTGTGCACTGGTACTCTCTCTCTGGGTGTGCTAGTCCGCAGGGCAGGGCATCCCCTGGGCAGGGTGGAGCGTGATCTCTGCGGCCTCGTCTTGCAGCTCCTTCCTTTCATTCTCAATCATCCTGCCCACAGTGGCCTCCTCTCAGGCCTGCATACTTACAACGGCGCATTGCCCGTGCTGCCCCTCTGCAGGAAGTGTCCCTCTGTTTAGTTTGCAGCTGACTGATGCCGCCTCACCCTTCTCATCTCTTCTCAGGTGTCACTTGGTCAAGAAAGCGTCCCCTTACCTACTCAACTCATCTCGTCTCCCTACCGTAGCTCACGTGACACCACGCACCTCTCGCTTATGGCCGTCATCGCCTTTCGCATCCAGTTTCAGGTAGGTAAGTTTACCCCGTGGTCCGTGAGGAAGAAGAGATCACGCCTGTTTTGCTTACTCTTGATTCCCAGCGACTAGCCCGGTTACTGATAACCTCTGTTAGAGGGAGAAAGGAATGCACCCAATCCCTGGTGAAGCCCCGACCGTTTTCCTTTCTAGTGTCCCTCGTACTCCTCCCTGCCGTCTGTGTCGCCCTTACTCCGCGTCTACCGTTTATGAGTTTACACCTGGGTTACGGTGACTGCTTCGGAGAATCGCATGCCTTTCTACCTCCCTCGCTGCGACCTCTCCTACACCTCCCAGGGCTCTTGGGTTATGCCCTTGCCCTCTTCCGAGCCGTCCGTGGCACCCGCTGTCAACCCCGTACGGCCAGGCTCCTAAGACTGACACTCCAGGCCCTCCGTAATTTGGCTTCAGTTTCACTTTCTAGACGTTTCAAGAAAGAACGGGGTCTAAATATCTGTGCACCTCTGCTCCGTTTCATATCTACCCACGAGGTTAATTTTTTTGTTTCTTCCAGTCCACCTATTTTGCACCTCCGTCTCTGCGAAGACTTCACTGAGAATCCAAGCGATTTCTGGATCCCTTCTCTCCCCTGAAGCTGTAAACAGTTTAACAAGACAGGTGCGGAACTGCCGTAAGGTAATCTACATCTTGTCTCCCTCTCTGGTATCTAACCTCCCTGCGAATGGGGGTACGTCTCCGTGTCCTGTGCGGTTTTCAGCACAGTACTCTCTACACGTAGTGGATATTTGATTTGGTAAGTGACCGAATAAGTGAATGAGTCACCAAGATAAGGGTATTGTCTCATTCTTTCTCGCTTTTTCCACTTCCAAGTTTCTTTAGTTAGTTTCCTCAGACAAAAGGTTTCTTTGTAGCTACACAGTGGCCAGGTCCAGAGAATGTTGCAGATAGCTGCTGAAAACATCCCTCCTCCACTTGAGAATGGCTTGCTCTCCCTCTCAAGCGGAGAGAGCTGGGATTCGATATTTAATTAAGCGCCTCTGTTCACTTGGCATTTAGAGGCACTAGGGGGCGTTAGTGCTCTACACCCGGTGAAATGCCTGTTTCGTTTGTGATTTTCCTTTGTGAAAAACAACTATGCACAGAGTGTTTTGTGCCAATTTTCCATCCTTTTAGATTGACGGAAAGCATTTTACCTACGTAGAAACAGAAAACGAATAGAAAGAGCGTCGCATTGCGTTTAATGAAAGCTTAGGGCGGTCTCGGTGGTACGTTAGTGAAGTTATCTGGGGACACCTTAGCCACGTACATTGTGTTGGAGAGGCACCGAGAATTCATTCAGGAGTTCTCAAAGTTCGAGGACACGGTTGCCTTACACGTAGGCACGGTGGCAGCCGTGGACATGGCAGTGATTTGGAGAATGTTGTACTAGTCGGCTCTCGCTGTGATAATGCTTTGCAACAAATCTCCCCAAAACTCACTTACATAAAGAAGAATCTAGTTTTCTCGGACCTGTGGGCTAGCTGCAGCGGCTCTCTTGTAGACCTCTCGATGGCGGGTGTTGTTCCATGCCGTGGGTCAGTTTGAGGTCTGTCCCGCACACCTTACCGTGGAGCCCAACTGTGAGGCTGCAGGTCCCTGTCCTCTCGCAGAGTTCACTGAAACGTAAGAGGTGAGCCCAACCACACAAGGCCACGTAAGGCCTCTGCGACTCATTGAAGGCCATCGTGTCTTCCCTTGGCCTCCTGGGAACCCCCTGGCCCCAGGATGCAGCTTCGGTAGCCCAGGGCAACCGGCGGAGGGGGGCGGGCGGGGCTGCAGGAGGGTGGAACGCAGAGGTCACAGAGGGTGTGGGTGTGGCCACCTCTGCTGTGACTGAACCAAGGGCGTGGGTGGGGGGCTGGGGGTCCAGGGCAGGGCCCTCAGAGCCCGGTAGGCCCAGCGGGGCGGCGCAAGCACCTAGGCCCAGGCCGAAGAGCGCCTTCTTGGTCTGCGCGGCAGGCCGGCCTCTCGCCTTGCCACTCAGGCCGCCCTCCCTCTTGAAGTGTGTGTGGCACGCGTCCGCGGAGTACACCTCGCTGCACAGGTAGCCGTGGGACTGGTCGTCGTAGCTTCCTGCGAGGCGGCCGGAGGTCCCGCAGGCGGGTGGGTCCCTGGGACAGACGTGCGGAGCGGCTCCTACCCGGCCCCCCTGAGAACCGTCGCCGTTCCGTAAGGCGGGGCGCCTGCTTCAGAATGTAAATCACGTGTCCGCTCTATGGATACGCTGTTTAGTTTACCAGGCAAGACTTTCTTGGTGAAAGAAGCAGCGTTGGCTTGCATCGTCGAGCAGGCTTGTCATCTGGCTGTGCACTGGTACTCTCTCTCTGGGTGTGCTAGTCCGCAGGGCAGGGCATCCCCTGGGCAGGGTGGAGCGTGATCTCTGCGGCCTCGTCTTGCAGCTCCTTCCTTTCATTCTCAATCATCCTGCCCACAGTGGCCTCCTCTCAGGCCTGCATACTTACAACGGCGCATTGCCCGTGCTGCCCCTCTGCAGGAAGTGTCCCTCTGTTTAGTTTGCAGCTGACTGATGCCGCCTCACCCTTCTCATGTCTTCTCAGGTGTCACTTGGTCAAGAAAGCGTCCCCTTACCTACTCAACTCATCTCGTCTCCCTACCGTAGCTCACGTGACACCACGCACCTCTCGTTTATGGCCGTCATCGCCTTTCGCATCCAGTTTCAGGTAGGTAAGTTTACCCCGTGGTCCGTGAGGAAGAAGAGATCACGCCTGTTTTGCTTACTCTTGATTCCCAGCGACTAGCCCGGTTACTGATAACCTCTGTTAGAGGGAGAAAGGAATGCACCCAATCCCTGGTGAAGCCCCGACCGTTTTCCTTTCTAGTGTCCCTCGTACTCCTCCCTGCCGTCTGTGTCGCCCTTACTCCGCGTCTACCGTTTATGAGTTTACACCTGGGTTACGGTGACTGCTTCGGAGAATCGCATGCCTTTCTACCTCCCTCGCTGCGACCTCTCCTACACCTCCCAGGGCTCTTGGGTTATGCCCTTGCCCTCTTCCGAGCCGTCCGTGGCACCCGCTGTCAACCCCGTACGGCCAAGCTCCTAAGACTGACACTCCAGGCCCTCCGTAATTTGGCTTCAGTTTCACTTTCTAGACGTTTCAAGAAAGAACGGGGTCTAAATATCTGTGCACCTCTGCTCCGTTTCATATCTACCCACGAGGTTAATTTTTTTGTTTCTTCCAGTCCACCTATTTTGCACCTCCGTCTCTGCGAAGACTTCACTGAGAATCCAAGCGATTTCTGGATCCCTTCTCTCCCCTGAAGCTGTAAACAGTTTAACAAGACAGGTGCGGAACTGCCGTAAGGTAATCTACATCTTGTCTCCCTCTCTGGTATCTAACCTCCCTGCGAATGGGGGTACGTCTCCGTGTTCTGTGCGGTTTTCAGCACAGTACTCTCTACACGTAGTGGATATTTGATTTGGTAAGTGACCGAATAAGTGAATGAGTCACCAAGATAAGGGTATTGTCTCATTCTTTCTCGCTTTTTCCACTTCCAAGTTTCTTTAGTTAGTTTCCTCAGACAAAAGGTTTCTTTGTAGCTACACAGTGGCCAGGTCTAGAGAATGTTGCAGATAGCTGCTGAAAACATCCCTCCTCCACTTGAGAATGGCTTGCTCTCCCTCTCAAGCGGAGAGAGCTGGGATTCGATATTTAATTAAGCGCCTCTGTTCACTTGGCATTTAGAGGCACTAGGGGGCGTTAGTGCTCTACACCCGGTGAAATGCCTGTTTCGTTTGTGATTTTCCTTTGTGAAAAACAACTATGCACAGAGTGTTTTGTGCCAATTTTCCATCCTTTTAGATTGACGGAAAGCATTTTACCTACGTAGAAACAGAAAAGGAATAGAAAGAGCGTTGCATTGCGTTTAATGAAAGCTTAGGGCGGTCTCGGTGGTACGTTAGTGAAGTTATCTGGGGACACCTTAGCCACGTACATTGTGTTGGAGAGGCACCGAGAATTCATTCAGGAGTTCTCAAAGTTCGAGGACACAGTTGCCTTACACGTAGGCACGGTGGCAGCCGTGGACATGGCAGTGATTTGGAGAATGTTGTACTAGTCGGCTCTCGCTGTGATAATGCTTTGCAACAAATCTCCCCAAAACTCACTTACATAAAGAAGAATCTAGTTTTCTCGGACCTGTGGGCTAGCTGCAGCGGCTCTCTTGTAGACCTCTCGATGGCGGGTGTTGCTCCATGCCGTGGGTCAGTTTGAGGTCTGTCCCGCACACCTTACCGTGGAGCCCAACTGTGAGGCTGCAGGTCCCTGTCCTCTCACCGAGTTCACTGAAACGTAAGAGGTGAGCCCAACCACACAAGGCCACGTAAGGCCTCTGCGACTCATTGAAGGCCATCGTGTCTTCCCTTGGCCTCCTGGGAACCCCCTGGCCCCAGGATGCAGCTTCGGTAGCCCAGGGCAACCGGCGGAGGGGGGCGGGCGGGGCTGCAGGAGGGTGGAACGCTGAGGTCACAGAGGGTGTGGGTGTGGCCACCTCTGCTGTGACTGAACCAAGGGCGTGGGTGGGGGACTGGGGGTCCAGGGCAGGGCCCTCAGAGCCCGGTAGGCCCAGGGGGGCGGCGCAAGCACCTAGGCCCAGGCCGAAGAGCGCCTTCTTGGTCTGCGCGGCAGGCCGGCCTCTCGCCTTGCCACTCAGGCCGCCCTCCCTCTTGAAGTGTGTGTGGCACGCGTCCGCGGAGTACACCTCGCTGCACAGGTAGCCGTGGGACTGGGCGTCGTAGCTTCCTGCGAGGCGGCCGGAGGTCCCGCAGGTGGGTGGGTCCCTGGGACAGACGCGCGGAGCGGCTCCTGCCCGGCCCCCCTGAGAACCGTCGCCGTTCCGTAAGGCGGGGCGCCTGCTTCAGAATGTAAATCACGTGTCCGCTCTATGGATACGCTGTTTAGTTTACCAGGCAAGACTTTCTTGGTGAAAGAAGCAGCGTTGGCTTGCATCCTCGAGCAGGCTTGTCATCTGGCTGTGCACTGGTACTCTCTCTCTGGGTGTGCTAGTCCGCAGGGCAGGGCATCCCCTGGGCAGGGTGGAGCGTGATCTCTGCGGCCTCGTCTTGCAGCTCCTTCCTTTCATTCTCAATCATCCTGCCCACAGTGGCCTCCTCTCAGGCCTGCATACTTACAACGGCGCATTGCCCGTGCTGCCCCTCTGCAGGAAGTGTCCCTCTGTTTAGTTTGCAGCTGACTGATGCCGCCTCACCCTTCTCATCTCTTCTCAGGTGTCACTTGGTCAAGAAAGCGTCCCCTTACCTACTCAACTCATCTCGTCTCCCTACCGTAGCTCACGTGACACCACGCACCTCTCGCTTATGGCCGTCATCGCCTTTCGCATCCAGTTTCAGGTAGGTAAGTTTACCCCGTGGCCCGTGAGGAAGAAGAGATCACGCCTGTTTTGCTTACTCTTGATTCCCAGCGACTAGCCCGGTTACTGATAACCTCTGTTAGAGGGAGAAAGGAATGCACCCAATCCCTGGTGAAGCCCCGACCGTTTTCCTTTCTAGTGTCCCTCGTACTCCTCCCTGCCGTCTGTGTCGCCCTTACTCCGCGTCTACCGTTTATGAGTTTACACCTGGGTTACGGTGACTGCTTCGGAGAATCGCATGCCTTTCTACCTCCCTCGCTGCGACCTCTCCTACACCTCCTAGGGCTCTTGGGTTATGCCCTTGCCCTCTTCCAAGCCGTCCGTGGCACCCGCTGTCAACCCCGTACGGCCAAGCTCCTAAGACTGACACTCCAGGCCCTCCGTAATTTGGCTTCAGTTTCACTTTCTAGACGTTTCAAGAAAGAACGGGGTCTAAATATCTGTGCACCTCTGCTCCGTTTCATATCTACCCACGAGGTTAATTTTTTTGTTTCTTCCAGTCCACCTATTTTGCACCTCCGTCTCTGCGAAGACTTCACTGAGAATCCAAGCGATTTCTGGATCCCTTCTCTCCCCTGAAGCTGTAAACAGTTTAACAAGACAGGTGCGGAACTGCCGTAAGGTAATCTACATCTTGTCTCCCTCTCTGGTATCTAACCTCCCTGCGAATGGGGGTACGTCTCCGTGTTCTGTGCGGTTTTCAGCACAGTACTCTCTACACGTAGTGGATATTTGATTTGGTAAGTGACCGAATAAGTGAATGAGTCACCAAGATAAGGGTATTGTCTCATTCTTTCTCGCTTTTTCCACTTCCAAGTTTCTTTAGTTAGTTTCCTCAGACAAAAGGTTTCTTTGTAGCTACACAGTGGCCAGGTCCAGAGAATGTTGCAGATAGCTGCTGAAAACATCCCTCCTCCACTTGAGAATGGCTTGCTCTCCCTCTCAAGCGGAGAGAGCTGGGATTCGATATTTAATTAAGCGCCTCTGTTCACTTGGCATTTAGAGGCACTAGGGGGCGTTAGTGCTCTACACCCGGTGAAATGCCTGTTTCGTTTGTGATTTTCCTTTGTGAAAAACAACTATGCACAGAGTGTTTTGTGCCAATTTTCCATCCTTTTAGATTGACGGAAAGCATTTTACCTACGTAGAAACAGAAAACGAATAGAAAGAGCGTCGCATTGCGTTTAATGAAAGCTTAGGGCGGTCTCGGTGGTACGTTAGTGAAGTTATCTGGGGACACCTTAGCCACGTACATTGTGTTGGAGAGGCACCGAGAATTCATTCAGGAGTTCTCAAAGTTCGAGGACACAGTTGCCTTACACGTAGGCACGGTGGCAGCCGTGGACATGGCAGTGATTTGGAGAATGTTGTACTAGTCGGCTCTCGCTGTGATAATGCTTTGCAACAAATCTCCCCAAAACTCACTTACATAAAGAAGAATCTAGTTTTCTCGGACCTGTGGGCTAGCTGCAGCGGCTCTCTTGTAGACCTCTCGATGGCGGGTGTTGCTCCATGCCGTGGGTCAGTTTGAGGTCTGTCCCGCACACCTTACCGTGGAGCCCAACTGTGAGGCTGCAGCTCCCTGTCCTCTCGCAGAGTTCACTGAAACGTAAGAGGTGAGCCCAACCACACAAGGCCACGTAAGGCCTCTGCGACTCATTGAAGGCCATCGTGTCTTCCCTTGGCCTCCTGGGAACCCCCTGGCCCCAGGATGCAGCTTCGGTAGCCCAGGGCAACCGGCGGAGGGGGGCGGGCGGGGCTGCAGGAGGGTGGAACGCTGAGGTCACAGAGGGTGTGGGTGTGGCCACCTCTGCTGTGACTGAACCAAGGGCGTGGGTGGGGGACTGGGGGTCCAGGGCAGGGCCCTCAGAGCCCGGTAGGCCCAGGGGGGCGGCGCAAGCACCTAGGCCCAGGCCGAAGAGCGCCTTCTTGGTCTGCGCGGCAGGCCGGCCTCTCGCCTTGCCACTCAGGCCGCCCTCCCTCTTGAAGTGTGTGTGGCACGCGTCCGCGGAGTACACCTCGCTGCACAGGTAGCCGTGGGACTGGGCGTCGTAGCTTCCTGCGAGGCGGCCGGAGGTCCCGCAGGCGGGTGGGTCCCTGGGACAGACGCGCGGAGCGGCTCCTGCCCGGCCCCCCTGAGAACCGTCGCCGTTCCGTAAGGCGGGGCGCCTGCTTCAGAATGTAAATCACGTGTCCGCTCTATGGATACGCTGTTTAGTTTACCAGGCAAGACTTTCTTGGTGAAAGAAGCAGCGTTGGCTTGCATCCTCGAGCAGGCTTGTCATCTGGCTGTGCACTGGTACTCTCTCTCTGGGTGTGCTAGTCCGCAGGGCAGGGCATCCCCTGGGCAGGGTGGAGCGTGATCTCTGCGGCCTCGTCTTGCAGCTCCTTCCTTTCATTCTCAATCATCCTGCCCACAGTGGCCTCCTCTCAGGCCTGCATACTTACAACGGCGCATTGCCCGTGCTGCCCCTCTGCAGGAAGTGTCCCTCTGTTTAGTTTGCAGCTGACTGATGCCGCCTCACCCTTCTCATGTCTTCTCAGGTGTCACTTGGTCAAGAAAGCGTCCCCTTACCTACTCAACTCATCTCGTCTCCCTACCGTAGCTCACGTGACACCACGCACCTCTCGCTTATGGCCGTCATCGCCTTTCGCATCCAGGTTCAGGTAGGTAAGTTTACCCCGTGGCCCGTGAGGAAGAAGAGATCACGCCTGTTTTGCTTACTCTTGATTCCCAGCGACTAGCCCGGTTACTGATAACCTCTGTTAGAGGGAGAAAGGAATGCACCCAATCCCTGGTGAAGCCCCGACCGTTTTCCTTTCTAGTGTCCCTCGTACTCCTCCCTGCCGTCTGTGTCGCCCTTACTCCGCGTCTACCGTTTATGAGTTTACACCTGGGTTACGGTGACTGCTTCGGAGAATCGCATGCCTTTCTACCTCCCTCGCTGCGACCTCTCCTACACCTCCTAGGGCTCTTGGGTTATGCCCTTGCCCTCTTCCGAGCCGTCCGTGGCACCCGCTGTCAACCCCGTACGGCCAAGCTCCTAAGACTGACACTCCAGGCCCTCCGTAATTTGGCTTCAGTTTCACTTTCTAGACGTTTCAAGAAAGAACGGGGTCTAAATATCTGTGCACCTCTGCTCCGTTTCATATCTACCCACGAGGTTAATTTTTTTGTTTCTTCCAGTCCACCTATTTTGCACCTCCGTCTCTGCGAAGACTTCACTGAGAATCCAAGCGATTTCTGGATCCCTTCTCTCCCCTGAAGCTGTAAACAGTTTAACAAGACAGGTGCGGAACTGCCGTAAGGTAATCTACATCTTGTCTCCCTCTCTGGTATCTAACCTCCCTGCGAATGGGGGTACGTCTCCGTGTTCTGTGCGGTTTTCAGCACAGTACTCTCTACACGTAGTGGATATTTGATTTGGTAAGTGACCGAATAAGTGAATGAGTCACCAAGATAAGGGTATTGTCTCATTCTTTCTCGCTTTTTCCACTTCCAAGTTTCTTTAGTTAGTTTCCTCAGACAAAAGGTTTCTTTGTAGCTACACAGTGGCCAGGTCCAGAGAATGTTGCAGATAGCTGCTGAAAACATCCCTCCTCCACTTGAGAATGGCTTGCTCTCCCTCTCAAGCGGAGAGAGCTGGGATTCGATATTTAATTAAGCGCCTCTGTTCACTTGGCATTTAGAGGCACTAGGGGGCGTTAGTGCTCTACACCCGGTGAAATGCCTGTTTCGTTTGTGATTTTCCTTTGTGAAAAACAACTATGCACAGAGTGTTTTGTGCCAATTTTCCATCCTTTTAGATTGACGGAAAGCATTTTACCTACGTAGAAACAGAAAAGGAATAGAAAGAGCGTTGCATTGCGTTTAATGAAAGCTTAGGGCGGTCTCGGTGGTACGTTAGTGAAGTTATCTGGGGACACCTTAGCCACGTACATTGTGTTGGAGAGGCACCGAGAATTCATTCAGGAGTTCTCAAAGTTCGAGGACACAGTTGCCTTACACGTAGGCACGGTGGCAGCCGTGGACATGGCAGTGATTTGGAGAATGTTGTACTAGTCGGCTCTCGCTGTGATAATGCTTTGCAACAAATCTCCCCAAAACTCACTTACATAAAGAAGAATCTAGTTTTCTCGGACCTGTGGGCTAGCTGCAGCGGCTCTCTTGTAGACCTCTCGATGGCGGGTGTTGCTCCATGCCGTGGGTCAGTTTGAGGTCTGTCCCGCACACCTTACCGTGGAGCCCAACTGTGAGGCTGCAGCTCCCTGTCCTCTCGCAGAGTTCACTGAAACGTAAGAGGTGAGCCCAACCACACAAGGCCACGTAAGGCCTCTGCGACTCATTGAAGGCCATCGTGTCTTCCCTTGGCCTCCTGGGAACCCCCTGGCCCCAGGATGCAGCTTCGGTAGCCCAGGGCAACCGGCGGAGGGGGGCGGGCGGGGCTGCAGGAGGGTGGAACGCTGAGGTCACAGAGGGTGTGGGTGTGGTCACCTCTGCTGTGACTGAACCAAGGGCGTGGGTGGGGGGCTGGGGGTCCAGGGCAGGGCCCTCAGAGCCCGGTAGGCCCAGGGGGGTGGCGCAAGCACCTAGGCCCAGGCCGAAGAGCGCCTTCTTGGTCTGCGCGGCAGGCCGGCCTCTCGCCTTGCCACTCAGGCCGCCCTCCCTCTTGAAGTGTGTGTGGCACGCGTCCGCGGAGTACACCTCGCTGCACAGGTAGCCGTGGGACTGGGCGTCGTAGCTTCCTGCGAGGCGGCCGGAGGTCCCGCAGGCGGGTGGGTCCCTGGGACAGACGCGCGGAGCGGCTCCTGCCCGGCCCCCCTGAGAACCGTCGCCGTTCCGTAAGGCGGGGCGCCTGCTTCAGAATGTAAATCACGTGTCCGCTCTATGGATACGCTGTTTAGTTTACCAGGCAAGACTTTCTTGGTGAAAGAAGCAGCGTTGGCTTGCATCGTCGAGCAGGCTTGTCATCTGGCTGTGCACTGGTACTCTCTCTCTGGGTGTGCTAGTCCGCAGGGCAGGGCATCCCCTGGGCAGGGTGGAGCGTGATCTCTGCGGCCTCGTCTTGCAGCTCCTTCCTTTCATTCTCAATCATCCTGCCCACAGTGGCCTCCTCTCAGGCCTGCATACTTACAACGGCGCATTGCCCGTGCTGCCCCTCTGCAGGAAGTGTCCCTCTGTTTAGTTTGCAGCTGACTGATGCCGCCTCACCCTTCTCATCTCTTCTCAGGTGTCACTTGGTCAAGAAAGCGTCCCCTTACCTACTCAACTCATCTCGTCTCCCTACCGTAGCTCACGTGACACCACGCACCTCTCGCTTATGGCCGTCATCGCCTTTCGCATCCAGTTTCAGGTAGGTAAGTTTACCCCGTGGTCCGTGAGGAAGAAGAGATCACGCCTGTTTTGCTTACTCTTGATTCCCAGCGACTAGCCCGGTTACTGATAACCTCTGTTAGAGGGAGAAAGGAATGCACCCAATCCCTGGTGAAGCCCCGACCGTTTTCCTTTCTAGTGTCCCTCGTACTCCTCCCTGCCGTCTGTGTCGCCCTTACTCCGCGTCTACCGTTTATGAGTTTACACCTGGGTTACGGTGACTGCTTCGGAGAATCGCATGCCTTTCTACCTCCCTCGCTGCGACCTCTCCTACACCTCCCAGGGCTCTTGGGTTATGCCCTTGCCCTCTTCCGAGCCGTCCGTGGCACCCGCTGTCAACCCCGTACGGCCAAGCTCCTAAGACTGACACTCCAGGCCCTCCGTAATTTGGCTTCAGTTTCACTTTCTAGACGTTTCAAGAAAGAACGGGGTCTAAATATCTGGGCACCTCTGCTCCGTTTCATATCTACCCACGAGGTTAATTTTTTTGTTTCTTCCAGTCCACCTATTTTGCACCTCCGTCTCTGCGAAGACTTCACTGAGAATCCAAGCGATTTCTGGATCCCTTCTCTCCCCTGAAGCTGTAAACAGTTTAACAAGACAGGTGCGGAACTGCCGTAAGGTAATCTACATCTTGTCTCCCTCTCTGGTATCTAACCTCCCTGCGAATGGGGGTACGTCTCCGTGTTCTGTGCGGTTTTCAGCACAGTACTCTCTACACGTAGTGGATATTTGATTTGGTAAGTGACCGAATAAGTGAATGAGTCACCAAGATAAGGGTATTGTCTCATTCTTTCTCGCTTTTTCCACTTCCAAGTTTCTTTAGTTAGTTTCCTCAGACAAAAGGTTTCTTTGTAGCTACACAGTGGCCAGGTCCAGAGAATGTTGCAGATAGCTGCTGAAAACATCCCTCCTCCACTTGAGAATGGCTTGCTCTCCCTCTCAAGCGGAGAGAGCTGGGATTCGATATTTAATTAAGCGCCTCTGTTCACTTGGCATTTAGAGGCACTAGGGGGCGTTAGTGCTCTACACCCGGTGAAATGCCTGTTTCGTTTGTGATTTTCCTTTGTGAAAAACAACTATGCACAGAGTGTTTTGTGCCAATTTTCCATCCTTTTAGATTGACGGAAAGCATTTTACCTACGTAGAAACAGAAAACGAATAGAAAGAGCGTCGCATTGCGTTTACTGAAAGCTTAGGGCGGTCTCGGTGGTACGTTAGTGAAGTTATCTGGGGACACCTTAGCCACGTACATTGTGTTGGAGAGGCACCGAGAATTCATTCAGGAGTTCTCAAAGTTCGAGGACACAGTTGCCTTACACGTAGGCACGGTGGCAGCCGTGGACATGGCAGTGATTTGGAGAATGTTGTACTAGTCGGCTCTCGCTGTGATAATGCTTTGCAACAAATCTCCCCAAAACTCACTTACATAAAGAAGAATCTAGTTTTCTCGGACCTGTGGGCTAGCTGCAGCGGCTCTCTTGTAGACCTCTCGATGGCGGGTGTTGCTCCATGCCGTGGGTCAGTTTGAGGTCTGTCCCGCACACCTTACCGTGGAGCCCAACTGTGAGGCTGCAGGTCCCTGTCCTCTCGCAGAGTTCACTGAAACGTAAGAGGTGAGCCCAACCACACAAGGCCACGTAAGGCCTCTGCGACTCATTGAAGGCCATCGTGTCTTCCCTTGGCCTCCTGGGAACCCCCTGGCCCCAGGATGCAGCTTCGGTAGCCCAGGGCAACCGGCGGAGGGGGGCGGGCGGGGCTGCAGGAGGGTGGAACGCTGAGGTCACAGAGGGTGTGGGTGTGGCCACCTCTGCTGTGACTGAACCAAGGGCGTGGGTGGGGGGCTGGGGGTCCAGGGCAGGGCCCTCAGAGCCCGGTAGGCCCAGGGGGGCGGCGCAAGCACCTAGGCCCAGGCCGAAGAGCGCCTTCTTGGTCTGCGCGGCAGGCCGGCCTCTCGCCTTGCCACTCAGGCCGCCCTCCCTCTTGAAGTGTGTGTGGCACGCGTCCGCGGAGTACACCTCGCTGCACAGGTAGCCGTGGGACTGGGCGTCGTAGCTTCCTGCGAGGCGGCCGGAGGTCCCGCAGGTGGGTGGGTCCCTGGGACAGACGCGCGGAGCGGCTCCTGCCCGGCCCCCCTGAGAACCGTCGCCGTTCCGTAAGGCGGGGCGCCTGCTTCAGAATGTAAATCACGTGTCCGCTCTATGGATACGCTGTTTAGTTTACCAGGCAAGACTTTCTTGGTGAAAGAAGCAGCGTTGGCTTGCATCCTCGAGCAGGCTTGTCATCTGGCTGTGCACTGGTACTCTCTCTCTGGGTGTGCTAGTCCGCAGGGCAGGGCATCCCCTGGGCAGGGTGGAGCGTGATCTCTGCGGCCTCGTCTTGCAGCTCCTTCCTTTCATTCTCAATCATCCTGCCCACAGTGGCCTCCTCTCAGGCCTGCATACTTACAACGGCGCATTGCCCGTGCTGCCCCTCTGCAGGAAGTGTCCCTCTGTTTAGTTTGCAGCTGACTGATGCCGCCTCACCCTTCTCATCTCTTCTCAGGTGTCACTTGGTCAAGAAAGCGTCCCCTTACCTACTCAACTCATCTCGTCTCCCTACCGTAGCTCACGTGACACCACGCACCTCTCGCTTATGGCCGTCATCGCCTTTCGCATCCAGTTTCAGGTAGGTAAGTTTACCCCGTGGCCCGTGAGGAAGAAGAGATCACGCCTGTTTTGCTTACTCTTGATTCCCAGCGACTAGCCCGGTTACTGATAACCTCTGTTAGAGGGAGAAAGGAATGCACCCAATCCCTGGTGAAGCCCCGACCGTTTTCCTTTCTAGTGTCCCTCGTACTCCTCCCTGCCGTCTGTGTCGCCCTTACTCCGCGTCTACCGTTTATGAGTTTACACCTGGGTTACGGTGACTGCTTCGGAGAATCGCATGCCTTTCTACCTCCCTCGCTGCGACCTCTCCTACACCTCCTAGGGCTCTTGGGTTATGCCCTTGCCCTCTTCCAAGCCGTCCGTGGCACCCGCTGTCAACCCCGTACGGCCAAGCTCCTAAGACTGACACTCCAGGCCCTCCGTAATTTGGCTTCAGTTTCACTTTCTAGACGTTTCAAGAAAGAACGGGGTCTAAATATCTGTGCACCTCTGCTCCGTTTCATATCTACCCACGAGGTTAATTTTTTTGTTTCTTCCAGTCCACCTATTTTGCACCTCCGTCTCTGCGAAGACTTCACTGAGAATCCAAGCGATTTCTGGATCCCTTCTCTCCCCTGAAGCTGTAAACAGTTTAACAAGACAGGTGCAGAACTGCCGTAAGGTAATCTACATCTTGTCTCCCTCTCTGGTATCTAACCTCCCTGCGAATGGGGGTACGTCTCCGTGTTCTGTGCGGTTTTCAGCACAGTACTCTCTACACGTAGTGGATATTTGATTTGGTAAGTGACCGAATAAGTGAATGAGTCACCAAGATAAGGGTATTGTCTCATTCTTTCTCGCTTTTTCCACTTCCAAGTTTCTTTAGTTAGTTTCCTCAGACAAAAGGTTTCTTTGTAGCTACACAGTGGCCAGGTCCAGAGAATGTTGCAGATAGCTGCTGAAAACATCCCTCCTCCACTTGAGAATGGCTTGCTCTCCCTCTCAAGCGGAGAGAGCTGGGATTCGATATTTAATTAAGCGCCTCTGTTCACTTGGCATTTAGAGGCACTAGGGGGCGTTAGTGCTCTACACCCGGTGAAATGCCTGTTTCGTTTGTGATTTTCCTTTGTGAAAAAGAACTATGCACAGAGTGTTTTGTGCCAATTTTCCATCCTTTTAGATTGACGGAAAGCATTTTACCTACGTAGAAACAGAAAACGAATAGAAAGAGCGTCGCATTGCGTTTAATGAAAGCTTAGGGCGGTCTCGGTGGTACGTTAGTGAAGTTATCTGGGGACACCTTAGCCACGTACATTGTGTTGGAGAGGCACCGAGAATTCATTCAGGAGTTCTCAAAGTTCGAGGACACAGTTGCCTTACACGTAGGCACGGTGGCAGCCGTGGACATGGCAGTGATTTGGAGAATGTTGTACTAGTCGGCTCTCGCTGTGATAATGCTTTGCAACAAATCTCCCCAAAACTCACTTACATAAAGAAGAATCTAGTTTTCTCGGACCTGTGGGCTAGCTGCAGCGGCTCTCTTGTAGACCTCTCGATGGCGGGTGTTGCTCCATGCCGTGGGTCAGTTTGAGGTCTGTCCCGCACACCTTACCGTGGAGCCCAACTGTGAGGCTGCAGGTCCCTGTCCTCTCGCAGAGTTCACTGAAACGTAAGAGGTGAGCCCAACCACACAAGGCCACGTAAGGCCTCTGCGACTCATTGAAGGCCATCGTGTCTTCCCTTGGCCTCCTGGGAACCCCCTGGCCCCAGGATGCAGCTTCGGTAGCCCAGGGCAACCGGCGGAGGGGGGCGGGCGGGGCTGCAGGAGGGTGGAACGCTGAGGTCACAGAGGGTGTGGGTGTGGCCACCTCTGCTGTGACTGAACCAAGGGCGTGGGTGGGGGGCTGGGGGTCCAGGGCAGGGCCCTCAGAGCCCGGTAGGCCCAGGGGGGCGGCGCAAGCACCTAGGCCCAGGCCGAAGAGCGCCTTCTTGGTCTGCGCGGCAGGCCGGCCTCTCGCCTTGCCACTCAGGCCGCCCTCCCTCTTGAAGTGTGTGTGGCACGCGTCCGCGGAGTACACCTCGCTGCACAGGTAGCCGTGGGACTGGGCGTCGTAGCTTCCTGCGAGGCGGCCGGAGGTCCCGCAGGTGGGTGGGTCCCTGGGACAGACGCGCGGAGCGGCTCCTGCCCGGCCCCCCTGAGAACCGTCGCCGTTCCGTAAGGCGGGGCGCCTGCTTCAGAATGTAAATCACGTGTCCGCTCTATGGATACGCTGTTTAGTTTACCAGGCAAGACTTTCTTGGTGAAAGAAGCAGCGTTGGCTTGCATCCTCGAGCAGGCTTGTCATCTGGCTGTGCACTGGTACTCTCTCTCTGGGTGTGCTAGTCCGCAGGGCAGGGCATCCCCTGGGCAGGGTGGAGCGTGATCTCTGCGGCCTCGTCTTGCAGCTCCTTCCTTTCATTCTCAATCATCCTGCCCACAGTGGCCTCCTCTCAGGCCTGCATACTTACAACGGCGCATTGCCCGTGCTGCCCCTCTGCAGGAAGTGTCCCTCTGTTTAGTTTGCAGCTGACTGATGCCGCCTCACCCTTCTCATCTCTTCTCAGGTGTCACTTGGTCAAGAAAGCGTCCCCTTACCTACTCAACTCATCTCGTCTCCCTACCGTAGCTCACGTGACACCACGCACCTCTCGCTTATGGCCGTCATCGCCTTTCGCATCCAGTTTCAGGTAGGTAAGTTTACCCCGTGGCCCGTGAGGAAGAAGAGATCACGCCTGTTTTGCTTACTCTTGATTCCCAGCGACTAGCCCGGTTACTGATAACCTCTGTTAGAGGGAGAAAGGAATGCACCCAATCCCTGGTGAAGCCCCGACCGTTTTCCTTTCTAGTGTCCCTCGTACTCCTCCCTGCCGTCTGTGTCGCCCTTACTCCGCGTCTACCGTTTATGAGTTTACACCTGGGTTACGGTGACTGCTTCGGAGAATCGCATGCCTTTCTACCTCCCTCGCTGCGACCTCTCCTACACCTCCTAGGGCTCTTGGGTTATGCCCTTGCCCTCTTCCGAGCCGTCCGTGGCACCCGCTGTCAACCCCGTACGGCCAAGCTCCTAAGACTGACACTCCAGGCCCTCCGTAATTTGGCTTCAGTTTCACTTTCTAGACGTTTCAAGAAAGAACGGGGTCTAAATATCTGTGCACCTCTGCTCCGTTTCATATCTACCCACGAGGTTAATTTTTTTGTTTCTTCCAGTCCACCTATTTTGCACCTCCGTCTCTGCGAAGACTTCACTGAGAATCCAAGCGATTTCTGGATCCCTTCTCTCCCCTGAAGCTGTAAACAGTTTAACAAGACAGGTGCGGAACTGCCGTAAGGTAATCTACATCTTGTCTCCCTCTCTGGTATCTAACCTCCCTGCGAATGGGGGTACGTCTCCGTGTTCTGTGCGGTTTTCAGCACAGTACTCTCTACACGTAGTGGATATTTGATTTGGTAAGTGACCGAATAAGTGAATGAGTCACCAAGATAAGGGTATTGTCTCATTCTTTCTCGCTTTTTCCACTTCCAAGTTTCTTTAGTTAGTTTCCTCAGACAAAAGGTTTCTTTGTAGCTACACAGTGGCCAGGTCCAGAGAATGTTGCAGATAGCTGCTGAAAACATCCCTCCTCCACTTGAGAATGGCTTGCTCTCCCTCTCAAGCGGAGAGAGCTGGGATTCGATATTTAATTAAGCGCCTCTGTTCACTTGGCATTTAGAGGCACTAGGGGGCGTTAGTGCTCTACACCCGGTGAAATGCCTGTTTCGTTTGTGATTTTCCTTTGTGAAAAACAACTATGCACAGAGTGTTTTGTGCCAATTTTCCATCCTTTTAGATTGACGGAAAGCATTTTACCTACGTAGAAACAGAAAACAAATAGAAAGAGCGTTGCATTGCGTTTAATGAAAGCTTAGGGCGGTCTCGGTGGTACGTTAGTGAAGTTATCTGGGGACACCTTAGCCACGTACATTGTGTTGGAGAGGCACCGAGAATTCATTCAGGAGTTCTCAAAGTTCGAGGACACAGTTGCCTTACACGTAGGCACGGTGGCAGCCGTGGACATGGCAGTGATTTGGAGAATGTTGTACTCGTCGGCTCTTGCTGTGATAATGCTTTGCAACAAATCTCCCCAAAACTCACTTACATAAAGAAGAATCTAGTTTTCTCGGACCTGTGGGCTAGCTGCAGCGGCTCTCTTGTAGACCTCTCGATGGCGGGTGTTGTTCCATGCCGTGGGTCAGTTTGAGGTCTGTCCCGCACACCTTACCGTGGAGCCCAACTGTGAGGCTGCAGGTCCCTGTCCTCTCGCAGAGTTCACTGAAACGTAAGAGGTGAGCCCAACCACACAAGGCCACGTAAGGCCTCTGCGACTCATTGAAGGCCATCGTGTCTTCCCTTGGCCTCCTGGGAACCCCCTGGCCCCAGGATGCAGCTTCGGTAGCCCAGGGCAACCGGCGGAGGGGGGCGGGCGGGGCTGCAGGAGGGTGGAACGCGGAGGTCACAGAGGGTGTGGGTGTGGCCACCTCTGCTGTGACTGAACCAAGGTGGGTGGGGGGCAGGGGGTCCAGGGAAGGGCCCTCAGAGCCCGGTAGGCCCAGGGGGGCGGCGCAAGCACCTAGGCCCAGGCCGAAGAGCACCTTCTTGGTCTGCGCAGCAGGCCGGCCTCTCGCCTTGCCACTCAGGCCGCCCTCCCACTTGAAGTGTGTGTGGCACGCGTCCGCGGAGTACACCTCGCTGCACAGGTAGCCGTGGGACTGGGCGTCGTAGCTTCCTGCGAGGCGGCCGGAGGTCCCGCAGGCGGGTGGGTCCCTGGGACAGACGCGCGGAGCGGCTCCTGCCCGGCCCCCCTGAGAACCGTCGCCGTTCCGTAAGGCGGGGCGCCTGCTTCAGAATGTAAATCACGTGTCCGCTCTATGGATACGCTGTTTAGTTTACCAGGCAAGACTTTCTTGGTGAAAGAAGCAGCGTTGGCTTGCATCCTCGAGCAGGCTTGTCATCTGGCTGTGCACTGGTACTCTCTCTCTGGGTGTGCTAGTCCGCAGGGCAGGGCATCCCCTGGGCAGGGTGGAGCGTGATCTCTGCGGCCTCGTCTTGCAGCTCCTTCCTTTCATTCTCAATCATCCTGCCCACAGTGGCCTCCTCTCAGGCCTGCATACTTACAACGGCGCATTGCCCGTGCTGCCCCTCTGCAGGAAGTGTCCCTCTGTTTAGTTTGCAGCTGACTGATGCCGCCTCACCCTTCTCATCTCTTCTCAGGTGTCACTTGGTCAAGAAAGCGTCCCCTTACCTACTCAACTCATCTCGTCTCCCTACCGTAGCTCACGTGACACCACGCACCTCTCGCTTATGGCCGTCATCGCCTTTCGCATCCAGTTTCAGGTAGGTAAGTTTACCCCGTGGCCCGTGAGGAAGAAGAGATCACGCCTGTTTTGCTTACTCTTGATTCCCAGCGACTAGCCCGGTTACTGATAACCTCTGTTAGAGGGAGAAAGGAATGCACCCAATCCCTGGTGAAGCCCCGACCGTTTTCCTTTCTAGTGTCCCTCGTACTCCTCCCTGCCGTCTGTGTCGCCCTTACTCCGCGTCTACCGTTTATGAGTTTACACCTGGGTTACGGTGACTGCTTCGGAGAATCGCATGCCTTTCTACCTCCCTCGCTGCGACCTCTCCTACACCTCCTAGGGCTCTTGGGTTATGCCCTTGCCCTCTTCCAAGCCGTCCGTGGCACCCGCTGTCAACCCCGTACGGCCAAGCTCCTAAGACTGACACTCCAGGCCCTCCGTAATTTGGCTTCAGTTTCACTTTCTAGACGTTTCAAGAAAGAACGGGGTCTAAATATCTGTGCACCTCTGCTCCGTTTCAAATCTACCCACGAGGTTAATTTTTTTGTTTCTTCCAGTCCACCTATTTTGCACCTCCGTCTCTGTGAAGACTTCACTGAGAATCCAAGCGATTTCTGGATCCCTTCTCTCCCCTGAAGCTGTAAACAGTTTAACAAGACAGGTGCGGAACTGCCGTAAGGTAATCTACATCTTGTCTCCCTCTCTGGTATCTAACCTCCCTGCGAATGGGGGTACGTCTCCGTGTTCTGTGCGGTTTTCAGCACAGTACTCTCTACACGTAGTGGATATTTGATTTGGTAAGTGACCGAATAAGTGAATGAGTCACCAAGATAAGGGTATTGTCTCATTCTTTCTCGCTTTTTCCACTTCCAAGTTTCTTTAGTTAGTTTCCTCAGACAAAAGGTTTCTTTGTAGCTACACAGTGGCCAGGTCCAGAGAATGTTGCAGATAGCTGCTGAAAACATCCCTCCTCCACTTGAGAATGGCTTGCTCTCCCTCTCAAGCGGAGAGAGCTGGGATTCGATATTTAATTAAGCGCCTCTGTTCACTTGGCATTTAGAGGCACTAGGGGGCGTTAGTGCTCTACACCCGGTGAAATGCCTGTTTCGTTTGTGATTTTCCTTTGTGAAAAACAACTATGCACAGAGTGTTTTGTGCCAATTTTCCATCCTTTTAGATTGACGGAAAGCATTTTACCTACGTAGAAACAGAAAACGAATAGAAAGAGCGTCGCATTGCGTTTAATGAAAGCTTAGGGCGGTCTCGGTGGTACGTTAGTGAAGTTATCTGGGGACACCTTAGCCACGTACATTGTGTTGGAGAGGCACCGAGAATTCATTCAGGAGTTCTCAAAGTTCGAGGACACAGTTGCCTTACACGTAGGCACGGTGGCAGCCGTGGACATGGCAGTGATTTGGAGAATGTTGTACTAGTCGGCTCTCGCTGTGATAATGCTTTGCAACAAATCTCCCCAAAACTCACTTACATAAAGAAGAATCTAGTTTTCTCGGACCTGTGGGCTAGCTGCAGCGGCTCTCTTGTAGACCTCTCGATGGCGGGTGTTGCTCCATGCCGTGGGTCAGTTTGAGGTCTGTCCCGCACACCTTACCGTGGAGCCCAACTGTGAGGCTGCAGGTCCCTGTCCTCTCGCAGAGTTCACTGAAACGTAAGAGGTGAGCCCAACCACACAAGGCCACGTAAGGCCTCTGCGACTCATTGAAGGCCATCGTGTCTTCCCTTGGCCTCCTGGGAACCCCCTGGCCCCAGGATGCAGCTTCGGTAGCCCAGGGCAACCGGCGGAGGGGGGCGGGCGGGGCTGCAGGAGGGTGGAACGCTGAGGTCACAGAGGGTGTGGGTGTGGCCACCTCTGCTGTGACTGAACCAAGGGCGTGGGTGGGGGGCTGGGGGTCCAGGGCAGGGCCCTCAGAGCCCGGTAGGCCCAGGGGGGCGGCGCAAGCACCTAGGCCCAGGCCGAAGAGCGCCTTCTTGGTCTGCGCGGCAGGCCGGCCTCTCGCCTTGCCACTCAGGCCGCCCTCCCTCTTGAAGTGTGTGTGGCACGCGTCCGCGGAGTACACCTCGCTGCACAGGTAGCCGTGGGACTGGGCGTCGTAGCTTCCTGCGAGGCGGCCGGAGGTCCCGCAGGTGGGTGGGTCCCTGGGACAGACGCGCGGAGCGGCTCCTGCCCGGCCCCCCTGAGAACCGTCGCCGTTCCGTAAGGCGGGGCGCCTGCTTCAGAATGTAAATCACGTGTCCGCTCTATGGATACGCTGTTTAGTTTACCAGGCAAGACTTTCTTGGTGAAAGAAGCAGCGTTGGCTTGCATCCTCGAGCAGGCTTGTCATCTGGCTGTGCACTGGTACTCTCTCTCTGGGTGTGCTAGTCCGCAGGGCAGGGCATCCCCTGGGCAGGGTGGAGCGTGATCTCTGCGGCCTCGTCTTGCAGCTCCTTCCTTTCATTCTCAATCATCCTGCCCACAGTGGCCTCCTCTCAGGCCTGCATACTTACAACGGCGCATTGCCCGTGCTGCCCCTCTGCAGGAAGTGTCCCTCTGTTTAGTTTGCAGCTGACTGATGCCGCCTCACCCTTCTCATCTCTTCTCAGGTGTCACTTGGTCAAGAAAGCGTCCCCTTACCTACTCAACTCATCTCGTCTCCCTACCGTAGCTCACGTGACACCACGCACCTCTCGCTTATGGCCGTCATCGCCTTTCGCATCCAGTTTCAGGTAGGTAAGTTTACCCCGTGGCCCGTGAGGAAGAAGAGATCACGCCTGTTTTGCTTACTCTTGATTCCCAGCGACTAGCCCGGTTACTGATAACCTCTGTTAGAGGGAGAAAGGAATGCACCCAATCCCTGGTGAAGCCCCGACCGTTTTCCTTTCTAGTGTCCCTCGTACTCCTCCCTGCCGTCTGTGTCGCCCTTACTCCGCGTCTACCGTTTATGAGTTTACACCTGGGTTACGGTGACTGCTTCGGAGAATCGCATGCCTTTCTACCTCCCTCGCTGCGACCTCTCCTACACCTCCCAGGGCTCTTGGGTTATGCCCTTGCCCTCTTCCGAGCCGTCCGTGGCACCCGCTGTCAACCCCGTACGGCCAAGCTCCTAAGACTGACACTCCAGGCCCTCCGTAATTTGGCTTCAGTTTCACTTTCTAGACGTTTCAAGAAAGAACGGGGTCTAAATATCTGTGCACCTCTGCTCCGTTTCATATCTACCCACGAGGTTAATTTTTTTGTTTCTTCCAGTCCACCTATTTTGCACCTCCGTCTCTGCGAAGACTTCACTGAGAATCCAAGCGATTTCTGGATCCCTTCTCTCCCCTGAAGCTGTAAACAGTTTAACAAGACAGGTGCGGAACTGCCGTAAGGTAATCTACATCTTGTCTCCCTCTCTGGTATCTAACCTCCCTGCGAATGGGGGTACGTCTCCGTGTTCTGTGCGGTTTTCAGCACAGTACTCTCTACACGTAGTGGATATTTGATTTGGTAAGTGACCGAATAAGTGAATGAGTCACCAAGATAAGGGTATTGTCTCATTCTTTCTCGCTTTTTCCACTTCCAAGTTTCTTTAGTTAGTTTCCTCAGACAAAAGGTTTCTTTGTAGCTACACAGTGGCCAGGTCCAGAGAATGTTGCAGATAGCTGCTGAAAACATCCCTCCTCCACTTGAGAATGGCTTGCTCTCCCTCTCAAGCGGAGAGAGCTGGGATTCGATATTTAATTAAGCGCCTCTGTTCACTTGGCATTTAGAGGCACTAGGGGGCGTTAGTGCTCTACACCCGGTGAAATGCCTGTTTCGTTTGTGATTTTCCTTTGTGAAAAACAACTATGCACAGAGTGTTTTGTGCCAATTTTCCATCCTTTTAGATTGACGGAAAGCATTTTACCTACGTAGAAACAGAAAACGAATAGAAAGAGCGTCGCATTGCGTTTAATGAAAGCTTAGGGCGGTCTCGGTGGTACGTTAGTGAAGTTATCTGGGGACACCTTAGCCACGTACATTGTGTTGGAGAGGCACCGAGAATTCATTCAGGAGTTCTCAAAGTTCGAGGACACAGTTGCCTTACACGTAGGCACGGTGGCAGCCGTGGACATGGCAGTGATTTGGAGAATGTTGTACTAGTCGGCTCTTGCTGTGATAATGCTTTGCAACAAATCTCCCCAAAACTCACTTACATAAAGAAGAATCTAGTTTTCTCGGACCTGTGGGCTAGCTGCAGCGGCTCTCTTGTAGACCTCTCGATGGCGGGTGTTGCTCCATGCCGTGGGTCAGTTTGAGGTCTGTCCCGCACACCTTACCGTGGAGCCCAACTGTGAGGCTGCAGGTCCCTGTCCTCTCGCAGAGTTCACTGAAACGTAAGAGGTGAGCCCAACCACACAAGGCCACGTAAGGCCTCTGCGACTCATTGAAGGCCATCGTGTCTTCCCTTGGCCTCCTGGGAACCCCCTGGCCCCAGGATGCAGCTTCGGTAGCCCAGGGCAACCGGCGGAGGGGGGCGGGCGGGGCTGCAGGAGGGTGGAACGCGGAGGTCACAGAGGGTGTGGGTGTGGCCACCTCTGCTGTGACTGAACCAAGGGCGTGGGTGGGGGGCTGGGGGTCCAGGGCAGGGCCCTCAGAGCCCGGTAGGCCCAGGGGGGCGGCGCAAGCACCTAGGCCCAGGCCGAAGAGCGCCTTCTTGGTCTGCGCGGCAGGCCGGCCTCTCGCCTTGCCACTCAGGCCGCCCTCCCTCTTGAAGTGTGTGTGGCACGCGTCCGCGGAGTACACCTCGCTGCACAGGTAGCCGTGGGACTGGGCGTCGTAGCTTCCTGCGAGGCGGCCGGAGGTCCCGCAGGCGGGTGGGTCCCTGGGACAGACGCGCGGAGCGGCTCCTGCCCGGCCCCCCTGAGAACCGTCGCCGTTCCGTAAGGCGGGGCGCCTGCTTCAGAATGTAAATCACGTGTCCGCTCTATGGATACGCTGTTTAGTTTACCAGGCAAGACTTTCTTGGTGAAAGAAGCAGCGTTGGCTTGCATCGTCGAGCAGGCTTCTCATCTGGCTGTGCACTGGTACTCTCTCTCTGGGTGTGCTAGTCCGCAGGGCAGGGCATCCCCTGGGCAGGGTGGAGCGTGATCTCTGCGGCCTCGTCTTGCAGCTCCTTCCTTTCATTCTCAATCATCCTGCCCACAGTGGCCTCCTCTCAGGCCTGCATACTTACAACGGCGCATTGCCCGTGCTGCCCCTCTGCAGGAAGTGTCCCTCTGTTTAGTTTGCAGCTGACTGATGCCGCCTCACCCTTCTCATCTCTTCTCAGGTGTCACTTGGTCAAGAAAGCGTCCCCTTACCTACTCAACTCATCTCGTCTCCCTACCGTAGCTCACGTGACACCACGCACCTCTCGCTTATGGCCGTCATCGCCTTTCGCATCCAGTTTCAGGTAGGTAAGTTTACCCCGTGGCCCGTGAGGAAGAAGAGATCACGCCTGTTTTGCTTACTCTTGATTCCCAGCGACTAGCCCGGTTACTGATAACCTCTGTTAGAGGGAGAAAGGAATGCACCCAATCCCTGGTGAAGCCCCGACCGTTTTCCTTTCTAGTGTCCCTCGTACTCCTCCCTGCCGTCTGTGTCGCCCTTACTCCGCGTCTACCGTTTATGAGTTTACACCTGGGTTACGGTGACTGCTTCGGAGAATCGCATGCCTTTCTACCTCCCTCGCTGCGACCTCTCCTACACCTCCCAGGGCTCTTGGGTTATGCCCTTGCCCTCTTCCGAGCCGTCCGTGGCACCCGCTGTCAACCCCGTACGGCCAAGCTCCTAAGACTGACACTCCAGGCCCTCCGTAATTTGGCTTCAGTTTCACTTTCTAGACGTTTCAAGAAAGAACGGGGTCTAAATATCTGTGCACCTCTGCTCCGTTTCATATCTACCCACGAGGTTAATTTTTTTGTTTCTTCCAGTCCACCTATTTTGCACCTCCGTCTCTGCGAAGACTTCACTGAGAATCCAAGCGATTTCTGGATCCCTTCTCTCCCCTGAAGCTGTAAACAGTTTAACAAGACAGGTGCGGAACTGCCGTAAGGTAATCTACATCTTGTCTCCCTCTCTGGTATCTAACCTCCCTGCGAATGGGGGTACGTCTCCGTGTTCTGTGCGGTTTTCAGCACAGTACTCTCTACACGTAGTGGATATTTGATTTGGTAAGTGACCGAATAAGTGAATGAGTCACCAAGATAAGGGTATTGTCTCATTCTTTCTCGCTTTTTCCACTTCCAAGTTTCTTTAGTTAGTTTCCTCAGACAAAAGGTTTCTTTGTAGCTACACAGTGGCCAGGTCCAGAGAATGTTGCAGATAGCTGCTGAAAACATCCCTCCTCCACTTGAGAATGGCTTGCTCTCCCTCTCAAGCGGAGAGAGCTGGGATTCGATATTTAATTAAGCGCCTCTGTTCACTTGGCATTTAGAGGCACTAGGGGGCGTTAGTGCTCTACACCCGGTGAAATGCCTGTTTCGTTTGTGATTTTCCTTTGTGAAAAACAACTATGCACAGAGTGTTTTGTGCCAATTTTCCATCCTTTTAGATTGACGGAAAGCATTTTACCTACGTAGAAACAGAAAACGAATAGAAAGAGCGTCGCATTGCGTTTAATGAAAGCTTAGGGCGGTCTCGGTGGTACGTTAGTGAAGTTATCTGGGGACACCTTAGCCACGTACATTGTGTTGGAGAGGCACCGAGAATTCATTCAGGAGTTCTCAAAGTTCGAGGACACAGTTGCCTTACACGTAGGCACGGTGGCAGCCGTGGACATGGCAGTGATTTGGAGAATGTTGTACTAGTCGGCTCTCGCTGTGATAATGCTTTGCAACAAATCTCCCCAAAACTCACTTACATAAAGAAGAATCTAGTTTTCTCGGACCTGTGGGCTAGCTGCAGCGGCTCTCTTGTAGACCTCTCGATGGCGGGTGTTGCTCCATGCCGTGGGTCAGTTTGAGGTCTGTCCCGCACACCTTACCGTGGAGCCCAACTGTGAGGCTGCAGGTCCCTGTCCTCTCGCAGAGTTCACTGAAACGTAAGAGGTGAGCCCAACCACACAAGGCCACGTAAGGCCTCTGCGACTCATTGAAGGCCATCGTGTCTTCCCTTGGCCTCCTGGGAACCCCCTGGCCCCAGGATGCAGCTTCGGTAGCCCAGGGCAACCGGCGGAGGGGGGCGGGCGGGGCTGCAGGAGGGTGGAACGCTGAGGTCACAGAGGGTGTGGGTGTGGCCACCTCTGCTGTGACTGAACCAAGGGCGTGGGTGGGGGGCTGGGGGTCCAGGGCAGGGCCCTCAGAGCCCGGTAGGCCCAGGGGGGCGGCGCAAGCACCTAGGCCCAGGCCGAAGAGCGCCTTCTTGGTCTGCGCGGCAGGCCGGCCTCTCGCCTTGCCACTCAGGCCGCCCTCCCACTTGAAGTGTGTGTGGCACGCGTCCGCGGAGTACACCTCGCTGCACAGGTAGCCGTGGGACTGGGCGTCGTAGCTTCCTGCGAGGCGGCCGGAGGTCCCGCAGGCGGGTGGGTCCCTGGGACAGACGCGCGGAGCGGCTCCTGCCCGGCCCCCCTGAGAACCGTCGCCGTTCCGTAAGGCGGGGCGCCTGCTTCAGAATGTAAATCACGTGTCCGCTCTATGGATACGCTGTTTAGTTTACCAGGCAAGACTTTCTTGGTGAAAGAAGCAGCGTTGGCTTGCATCCTCGAGCAGGCTTGTCATCTGGCTGTGCACTGGTACTCTCTCTCTGGGTGTGCTAGTCCGCAGGGCAGGGCATCCCCTGGGCAGGGTGGAGCGTGATCTCTGCGGCCTCGTCTTGCAGCTCCTTCCTTTCATTCTCAATCATCCTGCCCACAGTGGCCTCCTCTCAGGCCTGCATACTTACAACGGCGCATTGCCCGTGCTGCCCCTCTGCAGGAAGTGTCCCTCTGTTTAGTTTGCAGCTGACTGATGCCGCCTCACCCTTCTCATCTCTTCTCAGGTGTCACTTGGTCAAGAAAGCGTCCCCTTACCTACTCAACTCATCTCGTCTCCCTACCGTAGCTCACGTGACACCACGCACCTCTCGCTTATGGCCGTCATCGCCTTTCGCATCCAGTTTCAGGTAGGTAAGTTTACCCCGTGGCCCGTGAGGAAGAAGAGATCACGCCTGTTTTGCTTACTCTTGATTCCCAGCGACTAGCCCGGTTACTGATAACCTCTGTTAGAGGGAGAAAGGAATGCACCCAATCCCTGGTGAAGCCCCGACCGTTTTCCTTTCTAGTGTCCCTCGTACTCCTCCCTGCCGTCTGTGTCGCCCTTACTCCGCGTCTACCGTTTATGAGTTTACACCTGGGTTACGGTGACTGCTTCGGAGAATCGCATGCCTTTCTACCTCCCTCGCTGCGACCTCTCCTACACCTCCCAGGGCTCTTGGGTTATGCCCTTGCCCTCTTCCGAGCCGTCCGTGGCACCCGCTGTCCACCCCGTACGGCCAAGCTCCTAAGACTGACACTCCAGGCCCTCCGTAATTTGGCTTCAGTTTCACTTTCTAGACGTTTCAAGAAAGAACGGGGTCTAAATATCTGGGCACCTCTGCTCCGTTTCATATCTACCCACGAGGTTAATTTTTTTGTTTCTTCCAGTCCACCTATTTTGCACCTCCGTCTCTGCGAAGACTTCACTGAGAATCCAAGCGATTTCTGGATCCCTTCTCTCCCCTGAAGCTGTAAACAGTTTAACAAGACAGGTGCGGAACTGCCGTAAGGTAATCTACATCTTGTCTCCCTCTCTGGTATCTAACCTCCCTGCGAATGGGGGTACGTCTCCGTGTTCTGTGCGGTTTTCAGCACAGTACTCTCTACACGTAGTGGATATTTGATTTGGTAAGTGACCGAATAAGTGAATGAGTCACCAAGATAAGGGTATTGTCTCATTCTTTCTCGCTTTTTCCACTTCCAAGTTTCTTTAGTTAGTTTCCTCAGACAAAAGGTTTCTTTGTAGCTACACAGTGGCCAGGTCCAGAGAATGTTGCAGATAGCTGCTGAAAACATCCCTCCTCCACTTGAGAATGGCTTGCTCTCCCTCTCAAGCGGAGAGAGCTGGGATTCGATATTTAATTAAGCGCCTCTGTTCACTTGGCATTTAGAGGCACTAGGGGGCGTTAGTGCTCTACACCCGGTGAAATGCCTGTTTCGTTTGTGATTTTCCTTTGTGAAAAACAACTATGCACAGAGTGTTTTGTGCCAATTTTCCATCCTTTTAGATTGACGGAAAGCATTTTACCTACGTAGAAACAGAAAACGAATAGAAAGAGCGTCGCATTGCGTTTAATGAAAGCTTAGGGCGGTCTCGGTGGTACGTTAGTGAAGTTATCTGGGGACACCTTAGCCACGTACATTGTGTTGGAGAGGCACCGAGAATTCATTCAGGAGTTCTCAAAGTTCGAGGACACAGTTGCCTTACACGTAGGCACGGTGGCAGCCGTGGACATGGCAGTGATTTGGAGAATGTTGTACTAGTCGGCTCTCGCTGTGATAATGCTTTGCAACAAATCTCCCCAAAACTCACTTACATAAAGAAGAATCTAGTTTTCTCGGACCTGTGGGCTAGCTGCAGCGGCTCTCTTGTAGACCTCTCGATGGCGGGTGTTGCTCCATGCCGTGGGTCAGTTTGAGGTCTGTCCCGCACACCTTACCGTGGAGCCCAACTGTGAGGCTGCAGGTCCCTGTCCTCTCGCAGAGTTCACTGAAACGTAAGAGGTGAGCCCAACCACACAAGGCCACGTAAGGCCTCTGCGACTCATTGAAGGCCATCGTGTCTTCCCTTGGCCTCCTGGGAACCCCCTGGCCCCAGGATGCAGCTTCGGTAGCCCAGGGCAACCGGCGGAGGGGGGCGGGCGGGGCTGCAGGAGGGTGGAACGCTGAGGTCACAGAGGGTGTGGGTGTGGCCACCTCTGCTGTGACTGAACCAAGGGCGTGGGTGGGGGGCTGGGGGTCCAGGGCAGGGCCCTCAGAGCCCGGTAGGCCCAGGGGGGCGGCGCAAGCACCTAGGCCCAGGCCGAAGAGCGCCTTCTTGGTCTGCGCGGCAGGCCGGCCTCTCGCCTTGCCACTCAGGCCGCCCTCCCTCTTGAAGTGTGTGTGGCACGCGTCCGCGGAGTACACCTCGCTGCACAGGTAGCCGTGGGACTGGGCGTCGTAGCTTCCTGCGAGGCGGCCGGAGGTCCCGCAGGCGGGTGGGTCCCTGGGACAGACGCGCGGAGCGGCTCCTGCCCGGCCCCCCTGAGAACCGTCGCCGTTCCGTAAGGCGGGGCGCCTGCTTCAGAATGTAAATCACGTGTCCGCTCTATGGATACGCTGTTTAGTTTACCAGGCAAGACTTTCTTGGTGAAAGAAGCAGCGTTGGCTTGCATCCTCGAGCAGGCTTGTCATCTGGCTGTGCACTGGTACTCTCTCTCTGGGTGTGCTAGTCCGCAGGGCAGGGCATCCCCTGGGCAGGGTGGAGCGTGATCTCTGTGGCCTCGTCTTGCAGCTCCTTCCTTTCATTCTCAATCATCCTGCCCACAGTGGCCTCCTCTCAGGCCTGCATACTTACAACGGCGCATTGCCCGTGCTGCCCCTCTGCAGGAAGTGTCCCTCTGTTTAGTTTGCAGCTGACTGATGCCGCCTCACCCTTCTCATCTCTTCTCAGGTGTCACTTGGTCAAGAAAGCGTCCCCTTACCTACTCAACTCATCTCGTCTCCCTACCGTAGCTCACGTGACACCACGCACCTCTCGCTTATGGCCGTCATCGCCTTTCGCATCCAGTTTCAGGTAGGTAAGTTTACCCCGTGGCCCGTGAGGAAGAAGAGATCACGCCTGTTTTGCTTACTCTTGATTCCCAGCGACTAGCCCGGTTACTGATAACCTCTGTTAGAGGGAGAAAGGAATGCACCCAATCCCTGGTGAAGCCCCGACCGTTTTCCTTTCTAGTGTCCCTCGTACTCCTCCCTGCCGTCTGTGTCGCCCTTACTCCGCGTCTACCGTTTATGAGTTTACACCTGGGTTACGGTGACTGCTTCGGAGAATCGCATGCCTTTCTACCTCCCTCGCTGCGACCTCTCCTACACCTCCCAGGGCTCTTGGGTTATGCCCTTGCCCTCTTCCGAGCCGTCCGTGGCACCCGCTGTCCACCCCGTACGGCCAAGCTCCTAAGACTGACACTCCAGGCCCTCCGTAATTTGGCTTCAGTTTCACTTTCTAGACGTTTCAAGAAAGAACGGGGTCTAAATATCTGTGCACCTCTGCTCCGTTTCATATCTACCCACGAGGTTAATTTTTTTGTTTCTTCCAGTCCACCTATTTTGCACCTCCGTCTCTGCGAAGACTTCACTGAGAATCCAAGCGATTTCTGGATCCCTTCTCTCCCCTGAAGCTGTAAACAGTTTAACAAGACAGGTGCGGAACTGCCGTAAGGTAATCTACATCTTGTCTCCCTCTCTGGTATCTAACCTCCCTGCGAATGGGGGTACGTCTCCGTGTTCTGTGCGGTTTTCAGCACAGTACTCTCTACACGTAGTGGATATTTGATTTGGTAAGTGACCGAATAAGTGAATGAGTCACCAAGATAAGGGTATTGTCTCATTCTTTCTCGCTTTTTCCACTTCCAAGTTTCTTTAGTTAGTTTCCTCAGACAAAAGGTTTCTTTGTAGCTACACAGTGGCCAGGTCCAGAGAATGTTGCAGATAGCTGCTGAAAACATCCCTCCTCCACTTGAGAATGGCTTGCTCTCCCTCTCAAGCGGAGAGAGCTGGGATTCGATATTTAATTAAGCGCCTCTGTTCACTTGGCATTTAGAGGCACTAGGGGGCGTTAGTGCTCTACACCCGGTGAAATGCCTGTTTCGTTTGTGATTTTCCTTTGTGAAAAACAACTATGCACAGAGTGTTTTGTGCCAATTTTCCATCCTTTTAGATTGACGGAAAGCATTTTACCTACGTAGAAACAGAAAACGAATAGAAAGAGCGTCGCATTGCGTTTAATGAAAGCTTAGGGCGGTCTCGGTGGTACGTTAGTGAAGTTATCTGGGGACACCTTAGCCACGTACATTGTGTTGGAGAGGCACCGAGAATTCATTCAGGAGTTCTCAAAGTTCGAGGACACAGTTGCCTTACACGTAGGCACGGTGGCAGCCGTGGACATGGCAGTGATTTGGAGAATGTTGTACTAGTCGGCTCTCGCTGTGATAATGCTTTGCAACAAATCTCCCCAAAACTCACTTACATAAAGAAGAATCTAGTTTTCTCGGACCTGTGGGCTAGCTGCAGCGGCTCTCTTGTAGACCTCTCGATGGCGGGTGTTGCTCCATGCCGTGGGTCAGTTTGAGGTCTGTCCCGCACACCTTACCGTGGAGCCCAACTGTGAGGCTGCAGGTCCCTGTCCTCTCGCAGAGTTCACTGAAACGTAAGAGGTGAGCCCAACCACACAAGGCCACGTAAGGCCTCTGCGACTCATTGAAGGCCATCGTGTCTTCCCTTGGCCTCCTGGGAACCCCCTGGCCCCAGGATGCAGCTTCGGTAGCCCAGGGCAACCGGCGGAGGGGGGCGGGCGGGGCTGCAGGAGGGTGGAACGCTGAGGTCACAGAGGGTGTGGGTGTGGCCACCTCTGCTGTGACTGAACCAAGGGCGTGGGTGGGGGGCTGGGGGTCCAGGGCAGGGCCCTCAGAGCCCGGTAGGCCCAGGGGGGCGGCGCAAGCACCTAGGCCCAGGCCGAAGAGCGCCTTCTTGGTCTGCGCGGCAGGCCGGCCTCTCGCCTTGCCACTCAGGCCGCCCTCCCTCTTGAAGTGTGTGTGGCACGCGTCCGCGGAGTACACCTCGCTGCACAGGTAGCCGTGGGACTGGGCGTCGTAGCTTCCTGCGAGGCGGCCGGAGGTCCCGCAGGTGGGTGGGTCCCTGGGACAGACGCGCGGAGCGGCTCCTGCCCGGCCCCCCTGAGAACCGTCGCCGTTCCGTAAGGCGGGGCGCCTGCTTCAGAATGTAAATCACGTGTCCGCTCTATGGATACGCTGTTTAGTTTACCAGGCAAGACTTTCTTGGTGAAAGAAGCAGCGTTGGCTTGCATCCTCGAGCAGGCTTGTCATCTGGCTGTGCACTGGTACTCTCTCTCTGGGTGTGCTAGTCCGCAGGGCAGGGCATCCCCTGGGCAGGGTGGAGCGTGATCTCTGCGGCCTCGTCTTGCAGCTCCTTCCTTTCATTCTCAATCATCCTGCCCACAGTGGCCTCCTCTCAGGCCTGCATACTTACAACGGCGCATTGCCCGTGCTGCCCCTCTGCAGGAAGTGTCCCTCTGTTTAGTTTGCAGCTGACTGATGCCGCCTCACCCTTCTCATCTCTTCTCAGGTGTCACTTGGTCAAGAAAGCGTCCCCTTACCTACTCAACTCATCTCGTCTCCCTACCGTAGCTCACGTGACACCACGCACCTCTCGCTTATGGCCGTCATCGCCTTTCGCATCCAGTTTCAGGTAGGTAAGTTTACCCCGTGGCCCGTGAGGAAGAAGAGATCACGCCTGTTTTGCTTACTCTTGATTCCCAGCGACTAGCCCGGTTACTGATAACCTCTGTTAGAGGGAGAAAGGAATGCACCCAATCCCTGGTGAAGCCCCGACCGTTTTCCTTTCTAGTGTCCCTCGTACTCCTCCCTGCCGTCTGTGTCGCCCTTACTCCGCGTCTACCGTTTATGAGTTTACACCTGGGTTACGGTGACTGCTTCGGAGAATCGCATGCCTTTCTACCTCCCTCGCTGCGACCTCTCCTACACCTCCTAGGGCTCTTGGGTTATGCCCTTGCCCTCTTCCGAGCCGTCCGTGGCACCCGCTGTCAACCCCGTACGGCCAAGCTCCTAAGACTGACACTCCAGGCCCTCCGTAATTTGGCTTCAGTTTCACTTTCTAGACGTTTCAAGAAAGAACGGGGTCTAAATATCTGGGCACCTCTGCTCCGTTTCATATCTACCCACGAGGTTAATTTTTTTGTTTCTTCCAGTCCACCTATTTTGCACCTCCGTCTCTGCGAAGACTTCACTGAGAATCCAAGCGATTTCTGGATCCCTTCTCTCCCCTGAAGCTGTAAACAGTTTAACAAGACAGGTGCGGAACTGCCGTAAGGTAATCTACATCTTGTCTCCCTCTCTGGTATCTAACCTCCCTGCGAATGGGGGTACGTCTCCGTGTTCTGTGCGGTTTTCAGCACAGTACTCTCTACACGTAGTGGATATTTGATTTGGTAAGTGACCGAATAAGTGAATGAGTCACCAAGATAAGGGTATTGTCTCATTCTTTCTCGCTTTTTCCACTTCCAAGTTTCTTTAGTTAGTTTCCTCAGACAAAAGGTTTCTTTGTAGCTACACAGTGGCCAGGTCCAGAGAATGTTGCAGATAGCTGCTGAAAACATCCCTCCTCCACTTGAGAATGGCTTGCTCTCCCTCTCAAGCGGAGAGAGCTGGGATTCGATATTTAATTAAGCGCCTCTGTTCACTTGGCATTTAGAGGCACTAGGGGGCGTTAGTGCTCTACACCCGGTGAAATGCCTGTTTCGTTTGTGATTTTCCTTTGTGAAAAACAACTATGCACAGAGTGTTTTGTGCCAATTTTCCATCCTTTTAGATTGACGGAAAGCATTTTACCTACGTAGAAACAGAAAACGAATAGAAAGAGCGTCGCATTGCGTTTAATGAAAGCTTAGGGCGGTCTCGGTGGTACGTTAGTGAAGTTATCTGGGGACACCTTAGCCACGTACATTGTGTTGGAGAGGCACCGAGAATTCATTCAGGAGTTCTCAAAGTTCGAGGACACAGTTGCCTTACACGTAGGCACGGTGGCAGCCGTGGACATGGCAGTGATTTGGAGAATGTTGTACTAGTCGGCTCTTGCTGTGATAATGCTTTGCAACAAATCTCCCCAAAACTCACTTACATAAAGAAGAATCTAGTTTTCTCGGACCTGTGGGCTAGCTGCAGCGGCTCTCTTGTAGACCTCTCGATGGCGGGTGTTGCTCCATGCCGTGGGTCAGTTTGAGGTCTGTCCCGCACACCTTACCGTGGAGCCCAACTGTGAGGCTGCAGCTCCCTGTCCTCTCGCAGAGTTCACTGAAACGTAAGAGGTGAGCCCAACCACACAAGGCCACGTAAGGCCTCTGCGACTCATTGAAGGCCATCGTGTCTTCCCTTGGCCTCCTGGGAACCCCCTGGCCCCAGGATGCAGCTTCGGTAGCCCAGGGCAACCGGCGGAGGGGGGCGGGCGGGGCTGCAGGAGGGTGGAACGCGGAGGTCACAGAGGGTGTGGGTGTGGCCACCTCTGCTGTGACTGAACCAAGGGCGTGGGTGGGGGGCTGGGGGTCCAGGGCAGGGCCCTCAGAGCCCGGTAGGCCCAGGGGGGCGGCGCAAGCACCTAGGCCCAGGCCGAAGAGCGCCTTCTTGGTCTGCGCGGCAGGCCGGCCTCTCGCCTTGCCACTCAGGCCGCCCTCCCTCTTGAAGTGTGTGTGGCACGCGTCCGCGGAGTACACCTCGCTGCACAGGTAGCCGTGGGACTGGGCGTCGTAGCTTCCTGCGAGGCGGCCGGAGGTCCCGCAGGCGGGTGGGTCCCTGGGACAGACGCGCGGAGCGGCTCCTGCCCGGCCCCCCTGAGAACCGTCGCCGTTCCGTAAGGCGGGGCGCCTGCTTCAGAATGTAAATCACGTGTCCGCTCTATGGATACGCTGTTTAGTTTACCAGGCAAGACTTTCTTGGTGAAAGAAGCAGCGTTGGCTTGCATCGTCGAGCAGGCTTCTCATCTGGCTGTGCACTGGTACTCTCTCTCTGGGTGTGCTAGTCCGCAGGGCAGGGCATCCCCTGGGCAGGGTGGAGCGTGATCTCTGCGGCCTCGTCTTGCAGCTCCTTCCTTTCATTCTCAATCATCCTGCCCACAGTGGCCTCCTCTCAGGCCTGCATACTTACAACGGCGCATTGCCCGTGCTGCCCCTCTGCAGGAAGTGTCCCTCTGTTTAGTTTGCAGCTGACTGATGCCGCCTCACCCTTCTCATCTCTTCTCAGGTGTCACTTGGTCAAGAAAGCGTCCCCTTACCTACTCAACTCATCTCGTCTCCCTACCGTAGCTCACGTGACACCACGCACCTCTCGCTTATGGCCGTCATCGCCTTTCGCATCCAGTTTCAGGTAGGTAAGTTTACCCCGTGGTCCGTGAGGAAGAAGAGATCACGCCTGTTTTGCTTACTCTTGATTCCCAGCGACTAGCCCGGTTACTGATAACCTCTGTTAGAGGGAGAAAGGAATGCACCCAATCCCTGGTGAAGCCCCGACCGTTTTCCTTTCTAGTGTCCCTCGTACTCCTCCCTGCCGTCTGTGTCGCCCTTACTCCGCGTCTACCGTTTATGAGTTTACACCTGGGTTACGGTGACTGCTTCGGAGAATCGCATGCCTTTCTACCTCCCTCGCTGCGACCTCTCCTACACCTCCCAGGGCTCTTGGGTTATGCCCTTGCCCTCTTCCGAGCCGTCCGTGGCACCCGCTGTCAACCCCGTACGGCCAAGCTCCTAAGACTGACACTCCAGGCCCTCCGTAATTTGGCTTCAGTTTCACTTTCTAGACGTTTCAAGAAAGAACGGGGTCTAAATATCTGGGCACCTCTGCTCCGTTTCATATCTACCCACGAGGTTAATTTTTTTGTTTCTTCCAGTCCACCTATTTTGCACCTCCGTCTCTGCGAAGACTTCACTGAGAATCCAAGCGATTTCTGGATCCCTTCTCTCCCCTGAAGCTGTAAACAGTTTAACAAGACAGGTGCGGAACTGCCGTAAGGTAATCTACATCTTGTCTCCCTCTCTGGTATCTAACCTCCCTGCGAATGGGGGTACGTCTCCGTGTTCTGTGCGGTTTTCAGCACAGTACTCTCTACACGTAGTGGATATTTGATTTGGTAAGTGACCGAATAAGTGAATGAGTCACCAAGATAAGGGTATTGTCTCATTCTTTCTCGCTTTTTCCACTTCCAAGTTTCTTTAGTTAGTTTCCTCAGACAAAAGGTTTCTTTGTAGCTACACAGTGGCCAGGTCCAGAGAATGTTGCAGATAGCTGCTGAAAACATCCCTCCTCCACTTGAGAATGGCTTGCTCTCCCTCTCAAGCGGAGAGAGCTGGGATTCGATATTTAATTAAGCGCCTCTGTTCACTTGGCATTTAGAGGCACTAGGGGGCGTTAGTGCTCTACACCCGGTGAAATGCCTGTTTCGTTTGTGATTTTCCTTTGTGAAAAACAACTATGCACAGAGTGTTTTGTGCCAATTTTCCATCCTTTTAGATTGACGGAAAGCATTTTACCTACGTAGAAACAGAAAACGAATAGAAAGAGCGTCGCATTGCGTTTAATGAAAGCTTAGGGCGGTCTCGGTGGTACGTTAGTGAAGTTATCTGGGGACACCTTAGCCACGTACATTGTGTTGGAGAGGCACCGAGAATTCATTCAGGAGTTCTCAAAGTTCGAGGACACAGTTGCCTTACACGTAGGCACGGTGGCAGCCGTGGACATGGCAGTGATTTGGAGAATGTTGTACTAGTCGGCTCTCGCTGTGATAATGCTTTGCAACAAATCTCCCCAAAACTCACTTACATAAAGAAGAATCTAGTTTTCTCGGACCTGTGGGCTAGCTGCAGCGGCTCTCTTGTAGACCTCTCGATGGCGGGTGTTGCTCCATGCCGTGGGTCAGTTTGAGGTCTGTCCCGCACACCTTACCGTGGAGCCCAACTGTGAGGCTGCAGGTCCCTGTCCTCTCGCAGAGTTCACTGAAACGTAAGAGGTGAGCCCAACCACACAAGGCCACGTAAGGCCTCTGCGACTCATTGAAGGCCATCGTGTCTTCCCTTGGCCTCCTGGGAACCCCCTGGCCCCAGGATGCAGCTTCGGTAGCCCAGGGCAACCGGCGGAGGGGGGCGGGCGGGGCTGCAGGAGGGTGGAACGCTGAGGTCACAGAGGGTGTGGGTGTGGCCACCTCTGCTGTGACTGAACCAAGGGCGTGGGTGGGGGGCTGGGGGTCCAGGGCAGGGCCCTCAGAGCCCGGTAGGCCCAGGGGGGCGGCGCAAGCACCTAGGCCCAGGCCGAAGAGCGCCTTCTTGGTCTGCGCGGCAGGCCGGCCTCTCGCCTTGCCACTCAGGCCGCCCTCCCTCTTGAAGTGTGTGTGGCACGCGTCCGCGGAGTACACCTCGCTGCACAGGTAGCCGTGGGACTGGGCGTCGTAGCTTCCTGCGAGGCGGCCGGAGGTCCCGCAGGCGGGTGGGTCCCTGGGACAGACGCGCGGAGCGGCTCCTGCCCGGCCCCCCTGAGAACCGTCGCCGTTCCGTAAGGCGGGGCGCCTGCTTCAGAATGTAAATCACGTGTCCGCTCTATGGATACGCTGTTTAGTTTACCAGGCAAGACTTTCTTGGTGAAAGAAGCAGCGTTGGCTTGCATCCTCGAGCAGGCTTGTCATCTGGCTGTGCACTGGTACTCTCTCTCTGGGTGTGCTAGTCCGCAGGGCAGGGCATCCCCTGGGCAGGGTGGAGCGTGATCTCTGTGGCCTCGTCTTGCAGCTCCTTCCTTTCATTCTCAATCATCCTGCCCACAGTGGCCTCCTCTCAGGCCTGCATACTTACAACGGCGCATTGCCCGTGCTGCCCCTCTGCAGGAAGTGTCCCTCTGTTTAGTTTGCAGCTGACTGATGCCGCCTCACCCTTCTCATCTCTTCTCAGGTGTCACTTGGTCAAGAAAGCGTCCCCTTACCTACTCAACTCATCTCGTCTCCCTACCGTAGCTCACGTGACACCACGCACCTCTCGCTTATGGCCGTCATCGCCTTTCGCATCCAGTTTCAGGTAGGTAAGTTTACCCCGTGGCCCGTGAGGAAGAAGAGATCACGCCTGTTTTGCTTACTCTTGATTCCCAGCGACTAGCCCGGTTACTGATAACCTCTGTTAGAGGGAGAAAGGAATGCACCCAATCCCTGGTGAAGCCCCGACCGTTTTCCTTTCTAGTGTCCCTCGTACTCCTCCCTGCCGTCTGTGTCGCCCTTACTCCGCGTCTACCGTTTATGAGTTTACACCTGGGTTACGGTGACTGCTTCGGAGAATCGCATGCCTTTCTACCTCCCTCGCTGCGACCTCTCCTACACCTCCCAGGGCTCTTGGGTTATGCCCTTGCCCTCTTCCGAGCCGTCCGTGGCACCCGCTGTCCACCCCGTACGGCCAAGCTCCTAAGACTGACACTCCAGGCCCTCCGTAATTTGGCTTCAGTTTCACTTTCTAGACGTTTCAAGAAAGAACGGGGTCTAAATATCTGTGCACCTCTGCTCCGTTTCATATCTACCCACGAGGTTAATTTTTTTGTTTCTTCCAGTCCACCTATTTTGCACCTCCGTCTCTGCGAAGACTTCACTGAGAATCCAAGCGATTTCTGGATCCCTTCTCTCCCCTGAAGCTGTAAACAGTTTAACAAGACAGGTGCGGAACTGCCGTAAGGTAATCTACATCTTGTCTCCCTCTCTGGTATCTAACCTCCCTGCGAATGGGGGTACGTCTCCGTGTTCTGTGCGGTTTTCAGCACAGTACTCTCTACACGTAGTGGATATTTGATTTGGTAAGTGACCGAATAAGTGAATGAGTCACCAAGATAAGGGTATTGTCTCATTCTTTCTCGCTTTTTCCACTTCCAAGTTTCTTTAGTTAGTTTCCTCAGACAAAAGGTTTCTTTGTAGCTACACAGTGGCCAGGTCCAGAGAATGTTGCAGATAGCTGCTGAAAACATCCCTCCTCCACTTGAGAATGGCTTGCTCTCCCTCTCAAGCGGAGAGAGCTGGGATTCGATATTTAATTAAGCGCCTCTGTTCACTTGGCATTTAGAGGCACTAGGGGGCGTTAGTGCTCTACACCCGGTGAAATGCCTGTTTCGTTTGTGATTTTCCTTTGTGAAAAACAACTATGCACAGAGTGTTTTGTGCCAATTTTCCATCCTTTTAGATTGACGGAAAGCATTTTACCTACGTAGAAACAGAAAACGAATAGAAAGAGCGTTGCATTGCGCTTACTGAAAGCTTAGGGCGGTCTCGGTGGTACGTTAGTGAAGTTATCTGGGGACACCTTAGCCACGTACATTGTGTTGGAGAGGCACCGAGAATTCATTCAGGAGTTCTCAAAGTTCGAGGACACAGTTGCCTTACACGTAGACACGGTGGCAGCCGTGGACATGGCAGTGATTTGGAGAATGTTGTACTAGTCGGCTCTCGCTGTGATAATGCTTTGCAACAAATCTCCCCAAAACTCACTTACATAAAGAAGAATCTAGTTTTCTCGGACCTGTGGGCTAGCTGCAGCGGCTCTCTTGTAGACCTCTCGATGGCGGGTGTTGCTCCATGCCGTGGGTCAGTTTGAGGTCTGTCCCGCACACCTTACCGTGGAGCCCAACTGTGAGGCTGCAGGTCCCTGTCCTCTCGCAGAGTTCACTGAAACGTAAGAGGTGAGCCCAACCACACAAGGCCACGTAAGGCCTCTGCGACTCATTGAAGGCCATCGTGTCTTCCCTTGGCCTCCTGGGAACCCCCTGGCCCCAGGATGCAGCTTCGGTAGCCCAGGGCAACCGGCGGAGGGGGGCGGGCGGGGCTGCAGGAGGGTGGAACGCTGAGGTCACAGAGGGTGTGGGTGTGGCCACCTCTGCTGTGACTGAACCAAGGGCGTGGGTGGGGGGCTGGGGGTCCAGGGCAGGGCCCTCAGAGCCCGGTAGGCCCAGGGGGGCGGCGCAAGCACCTAGGCCCAGGCCGAAGAGCGCCTTCTTGGTCTGCGCGGCAGGCCGGCCTCTCGCCTTGCCACTCAGGCCGCCCTCCCTCTTGAAGTGTGTGTGGCACGCGTCCGCGGAGTACACCTCGCTGCACAGGTAGCCGTGGGACTGGGCGTCGTAGCTTCCTGCGAGGCGGCCGGAGGTCCCGCAGGCGGGTGGGTCCCTGGGACAGACGCGCGGAGCGGCTCCTGCCCGGCCCCCCTGAGAACCGTCGCCGTTCCGTAAGGCGGGGCGCCTGCTTCAGAATGTAAATCACGTGTCCGCTCTATGGATACGCTGTTTAGTTTACCAGGCAAGACTTTCTTGGTGAAAGAAGCAGCGTTGGCTTGCATCCTCGAGCAGGCTTCTCATCTGGCTGTGCACTGGTACTCTCTCTCTGGGTGTGCTAGTCCGCAGGGCAGGGCATCCCCTGGGCAGGGTGGAGCGTGATCTCTGTGGCCTCGTCTTGCAGCTCCTTCCTTTCATTCTCAATCATCCTGCCCACAGTGGCCTCCTCTCAGGCCTGCATACTTACAACGGCGCATTGCCCGTGCTGCCCCTCTGCAGGAAGTGTCCCTCTGTTTAGTTTGCAGCTGACTGATGCCGCCTCACCCTTCTCATCTCTTCTCAGGTGTCACTTGGTCAAGAAAGCGTCCCCTTACCTACTCAACTCATCTCGTCTCCCTACCGTAGCTCACGTGACACCACGCACCTCTCGCTTATGGCCGTCATCGCCTTTCGCATCCAGTTTCAGGTAGGTAAGTTTACCCCGTGGCCCGTGAGGAAGAAGAGATCACGCCTGTTTTGCTTACTCTTGATTCCCAGCGACTAGCCCGGTTACTGATAACCTCTGTTAGAGGGAGAAAGGAATGCACCCAATCCCTGGTGAAGCCCCGACCGTTTTCCTTTCTAGTGTCCCTCGTACTCCTCCCTGCCGTCTGTGTCGCCCTTACTCCGCGTCTACCGTTTATGAGTTTACACCTGGGTTACGGTGACTGCTTCGGAGAATCGCATGCCTTTCTACCTCCCTCGCTGCGACCTCTCCTACACCTCCCAGGGCTCTTGGGTTATGCCCTTGCCCTCTTCCGAGCCGTCCGTGGCACCCGCTGTCCACCCCGTACGGCCAAGCTCCTAAGACTGACACTCCAGGCCCTCCGTAATTTGGCTTCAGTTTCACTTTCTAGACGTTTCAAGAAAGAACGGGGTCTAAATATCTGTGCACCTCTGCTCCGTTTCATATCTACCCACGAGGTTAATTTTTTTGTTTCTTCCAGTCCACCTATTTTGCACCTCCGTCTCTGCGAAGACTTCACTGAGAATCCAAGCGATTTCTGGATCCCTTCTCTCCCCTGAAGCTGTAAACAGTTTAACAAGACAGGTGCGGAACTGCCGTAAGGTAATCTACATCTTGTCTCCCTCTCTGGTATCTAACCTCCCTGCGAATGGGGGTACGTCTCCGTGTTCTGTGCGGTTTTCAGCACAGTACTCTCTACACGTAGTGGATATTTGATTTGGTAAGTGACCGAATAAGTGAATGAGTCACCAAGATAAGGGTATTGTCTCATTCTTTCTCGCTTTTTCCACTTCCAAGTTTCTTTAGTTAGTTTCCTCAGACAAAAGGTTTCTTTGTAGCTACACAGTGGCCAGGTCCAGAGAATGTTGCAGATAGCTGCTGAAAACATCCCTCCTCCACTTGAGAATGGCTTGCTCTCCCTCTCAAGCGGAGAGAGCTGGGATTCGATATTTAATTAAGCGCCTCTGTTCACTTGGCATTTAGAGGCACTAGGGGGCGTTAGTGCTCTACACCCGGTGAAATGCCTGTTTCGTTTGTGATTTTCCTTTGTGAAAAACAACTATGCACAGAGTGTTTTGTGCCAATTTTCCATCCTTTTAGATTGACGGAAAGCATTTTACCTACGTAGAAACAGAAAACGAATAGAAAGAGCGTCGCATTGCGTTTAATGAAAGCTTAGGGCGGTCTCGGTGGTACGTTAGTGAAGTTATCTGGGGACACCTTAGCCACGTACATTGTGTTGGAGAGGCACCGAGAATTCATTCAGGAGTTCTCAAAGTTCGAGGACACAGTTGCCTTACACGTAGGCACGGTGGCAGCCGTGGACATGGCAGTGATTTGGAGAATGTTGTACTAGTCGGCTCTCGCTGTGATAATGCTTTGCAACAAATCTCCCCAAAACTCACTTACATAAAGAAGAATCTAGTTTTCTCGGACCTGTGGGCTAGCTGCAGCGGCTCTCTTGTAGACCTCTCGATGGCGGGTGTTGCTCCATGCCGTGGGTCAGTTTGAGGTCTGTCCCGCACACCTTACCGTGGAGCCCAACTGTGAGGCTGCAGGTCCCTGTCCTCTCGCAGAGTTCACTGAAACGTAAGAGGTGAGCCCAACCACACAAGGCCACGTAAGGCCTCTGCGACTCATTGAAGGCCATCGTGTCTTCCCTTGGCCTCCTGGGAACCCCCTGGCCCCAGGATGCAGCTTCGGTAGCCCAGGGCAACCGGCGGAGGGGGGCGGGCGGGGCTGCAGGAGGGTGGAACGCTGAGGTCACAGAGGGTGTGGGTGTGGCCACCTCTGCTGTGACTGAACCAAGGGCGTGGGTGGGGGGCTGGGGGTCCAGGGCAGGGCCCTCAGAGCCCGGTAGGCCCAGGGGGGCGGCGCAAGCACCTAGGCCCAGGCCGAAGAGCGCCTTCTTGGTCTGCGCGGCAGGCCGGCCTCTCGCCTTGCCACTCAGGCCGCCCTCCCTCTTGAAGTGTGTGTGGCACGCGTCCGCGGAGTACACCTCGCTGCACAGGTAGCCGTGGGACTGGGCGTCGTAGCTTCCTGCGAGGCGGCCGGAGGTCCCGCAGGTGGGTGGGTCCCTGGGACAGACGCGCGGAGCGGCTCCTGCCCGGCCCCCCTGAGAACCGTCGCCGTTCCGTAAGGCGGGGCGCCTGCTTCAGAATGTAAATCACGTGTCCGCTCTATGGATACGCTGTTTAGTTTACCAGGCAAGACTTTCTTGGTGAAAGAAGCAGCGTTGGCTTGCATCCTCGAGCAGGCTTGTCATCTGGCTGTGCACTGGTACTCTCTCTCTGGGTGTGCTAGTCCGCAGGGCAGGGCATCCCCTGGGCAGGGTGGAGCGTGATCTCTGCGGCCTCGTCTTGCAGCTCCTTCCTTTCATTCTCAATCATCCTGCCCACAGTGGCCTCCTCTCAGGCCTGCATACTTACAACGGCGCATTGCCCGTGCTGCCCCTCTGCAGGAAGTGTCCCTCTGTTTAGTTTGCAGCTGACTGATGCCGCCTCACCCTTCTCATCTCTTCTCAGGTGTCACTTGGTCAAGAAAGCGTCCCCTTACCTACTCAACTCATCTCGTCTCCCTACCGTAGCTCACGTGACACCACGCACCTCTCGCTTATGGCCGTCATCGCCTTTCGCATCCAGTTTCAGGTAGGTAAGTTTACCCCGTGGCCCGTGAGGAAGAAGAGATCACGCCTGTTTTGCTTACTCTTGATTCCCAGCGACTAGCCCGGTTACTGATAACCTCTGTTAGAGGGAGAAAGGAATGCACCCAATCCCTGGTGAAGCCCCGACCGTTTTCCTTTCTAGTGTCCCTCGTACTCCTCCCTGCCGTCTGTGTCGCCCTTACTCCGCGTCTACCGTTTATGAGTTTACACCTGGGTTACGGTGACTGCTTCGGAGAATCGCATGCCTTTCTACCTCCCTCGCTGCGACCTCTCCTACACCTCCTAGGGCTCTTGGGTTATGCCCTTGCCCTCTTCCGAGCCGTCCGTGGCACCCGCTGTCAACCCCGTACGGCCAAGCTCCTAAGACTGACACTCCAGGCCCTCCGTAATTTGGCTTCAGTTTCACTTTCTAGACGTTTCAAGAAAGAACGGGGTCTAAATATCTGGGCACCTCTGCTCCGTTTCATATCTACCCACGAGGTTAATTTTTTTGTTTCTTCCAGTCCACCTATTTTGCACCTCCGTCTCTGCGAAGACTTCACTGAGAATCCAAGCGATTTCTGGATCCCTTCTCTCCCCTGAAGCTGTAAACAGTTTAACAAGACAGGTGCGGAACTGCCGTAAGGTAATCTACATCTTGTCTCCCTCTCTGGTATCTAACCTCCCTGCGAATGGGGGTACGTCTCCGTGTTCTGTGCGGTTTTCAGCACAGTACTCTCTACACGTAGTGGATATTTGATTTGGTAAGTGACCGAATAAGTGAATGAGTCACCAAGATAAGGGTATTGTCTCATTCTTTCTCGCTTTTTCCACTTCCAAGTTTCTTTAGTTAGTTTCCTCAGACAAAAGGTTTCTTTGTAGCTACACAGTGGCCAGGTCCAGAGAATGTTGCAGATAGCTGCTGAAAACATCCCTCCTCCACTTGAGAATGGCTTGCTCTCCCTCTCAAGCGGAGAGAGCTGGGATTCGATATTTAATTAAGCGCCTCTGTTCACTTGGCATTTAGAGGCACTAGGGGGCGTTAGTGCTCTACACCCGGTGAAATGCCTGTTTCGTTTGTGATTTTCCTTTGTGAAAAACAACTATGCACAGAGTGTTTTGTGCCAATTTTCCATCCTTTTAGATTGACGGAAAGCATTTTACCTACGTAGAAACAGAAAACGAATAGAAAGAGCGTCGCATTGCGTTTAATGAAAGCTTAGGGCGGTCTCGGTGGTACGTTAGTGAAGTTATCTGGGGACACCTTAGCCACGTACATTGTGTTGGAGAGGCACCGAGAATTCATTCAGGAGTTCTCAAAGTTCGAGGACACAGTTGCCTTACACGTAGGCACGGTGGCAGCCGTGGACATGGCAGTGATTTGGAGAATGTTGTACTAGTCGGCTCTTGCTGTGATAATGCTTTGCAACAAATCTCCCCAAAACTCACTTACATAAAGAAGAATCTAGTTTTCTCGGACCTGTGGGCTAGCTGCAGCGGCTCTCTTGTAGACCTCTCGATGGCGGGTGTTGCTCCATGCCGTGGGTCAGTTTGAGGTCTGTCCCGCACACCTTACCGTGGAGCCCAACTGTGAGGCTGCAGCTCCCTGTCCTCTCGCAGAGTTCACTGAAACGTAAGAGGTGAGCCCAACCACACAAGGCCACGTAAGGCCTCTGCGACTCATTGAAGGCCATCGTGTCTTCCCTTGGCCTCCTGGGAACCCCCTGGCCCCAGGATGCAGCTTCGGTAGCCCAGGGCAACCGGCGGAGGGGGGCGGGCGGGGCTGCAGGAGGGTGGAACGCGGAGGTCACAGAGGGTGTGGGTGTGGCCACCTCTGCTGTGACTGAACCAAGGGCGTGGGTGGGGGGCTGGGGGTCCAGGGCAGGGCCCTCAGAGCCCGGTAGGCCCAGGGGGGCGGCGCAAGCACCTAGGCCCAGGCCGAAGAGCGCCTTCTTGGTCTGCGCGGCAGGCCGGCCTCTCGCCTTGCCACTCAGGCCGCCCTCCCTCTTGAAGTGTGTGTGGCACGCGTCCGCGGAGTACACCTCGCTGCACAGGTAGCCGTGGGACTGGGCGTCGTAGCTTCCTGCGAGGCGGCCGGAGGTCCCGCAGGCGGGTGGGTCCCTGGGACAGACGCGCGGAGCGGCTCCTGCCCGGCCCCCCTGAGAACCGTCGCCGTTCCGTAAGGCGGGGCGCCTGCTTCAGAATGTAAATCACGTGTCCGCTCTATGGATACGCTGTTTAGTTTACCAGGCAAGACTTTCTTGGTGAAAGAAGCAGCGTTGGCTTGCATCGTCGAGCAGGCTTCTCATCTGGCTGTGCACTGGTACTCTCTCTCTGGGTGTGCTAGTCCGCAGGGCAGGGCATCCCCTGGGCAGGGTGGAGCGTGATCTCTGCGGCCTCGTCTTGCAGCTCCTTCCTTTCATTCTCAATCATCCTGCCCACAGTGGCCTCCTCTCAGGCCTGCATACTTACAACGGCGCATTGCCCGTGCTGCCCCTCTGCAGGAAGTGTCCCTCTGTTTAGTTTGCAGCTGACTGATGCCGCCTCACCCTTCTCATCTCTTCTCAGGTGTCACTTGGTCAAGAAAGCGTCCCCTTACCTACTCAACTCATCTCGTCTCCCTACCGTAGCTCACGTGACACCACGCACCTCTCGCTTATGGCCGTCATCGCCTTTCGCATCCAGTTTCAGGTAGGTAAGTTTACCCCGTGGTCCGTGAGGAAGAAGAGATCACGCCTGTTTTGCTTACTCTTGATTCCCAGCGACTAGCCCGGTTACTGATAACCTCTGTTAGAGGGAGAAAGGAATGCACCCAATCCCTGGTGAAGCCCCGACCGTTTTCCTTTCTAGTGTCCCTCGTACTCCTCCCTGCCGTCTGTGTCGCCCTTACTCCGCGTCTACCGTTTATGAGTTTACACCTGGGTTACGGTGACTGCTTCGGAGAATCGCATGCCTTTCTACCTCCCTCGCTGCGACCTCTCCTACACCTCCCAGGGCTCTTGGGTTATGCCCTTGCCCTCTTCCGAGCCGTCCGTGGCACCCGCTGTCAACCCCGTACGGCCAAGCTCCTAAGACTGACACTCCAGGCCCTCCGTAATTTGGCTTCAGTTTCACTTTCTAGACGTTTCAAGAAAGAACGGGGTCTAAATATCTGGGCACCTCTGCTCCGTTTCATATCTACCCACGAGGTTAATTTTTTTGTTTCTTCCAGTCCACCTATTTTGCACCTCCGTCTCTGCGAAGACTTCACTGAGAATCCAAGCGATTTCTGGATCCCTTCTCTCCCCTGAAGCTGTAAACAGTTTAACAAGACAGGTGCGGAACTGCCGTAAGGTAATCTACATCTTGTCTCCCTCTCTGGTATCTAACCTCCCTGCGAATGGGGGTACGTCTCCGTGTTCTGTGCGGTTTTCAGCACAGTACTCTCTACACGTAGTGGATATTTGATTTGGTAAGTGACCGAATAAGTGAATGAGTCACCAAGATAAGGGTATTGTCTCATTCTTTCTCGCTTTTTCCACTTCCAAGTTTCTTTAGTTAGTTTCCTCAGACAAAAGGTTTCTTTGTAGCTACACAGTGGCCAGGTCCAGAGAATGTTGCAGATAGCTGCTGAAAACATCCCTCCTCCACTTGAGAATGGCTTGCTCTCCCTCTCAAGCGGAGAGAGCTGGGATTCGATATTTAATTAAGCGCCTCTGTTCACTTGGCATTTAGAGGCACTAGGGGGCGTTAGTGCTCTACACCCGGTGAAATGCCTGTTTCGTTTGTGATTTTCCTTTGTGAAAAACAACTATGCACAGAGTGTTTTGTGCCAATTTTCCATCCTTTTAGATTGACGGAAAGCATTTTACCTACGTAGAAACAGAAAACGAATAGAAAGAGCGTCGCATTGCGTTTAATGAAAGCTTAGGGCGGTCTCGGTGGTACGTTAGTGAAGTTATCTGGGGACACCTTAGCCACGTACATTGTGTTGGAGAGGCACCGAGAATTCATTCAGGAGTTCTCAAAGTTCGAGGACACAGTTGCCTTACACGTAGGCACGGTGGCAGCCGTGGACATGGCAGTGATTTGGAGAATGTTGTACTAGTCGGCTCTCGCTGTGATAATGCTTTGCAACAAATCTCCCCAAAACTCACTTACATAAAGAAGAATCTAGTTTTCTCGGACCTGTGGGCTAGCTGCAGCGGCTCTCTTGTAGACCTCTCGATGGCGGGTGTTGCTCCATGCCGTGGGTCAGTTTGAGGTCTGTCCCGCACACCTTACCGTGGAGCCCAACTGTGAGGCTGCAGGTCCCTGTCCTCTCGCAGAGTTCACTGAAACGTAAGAGGTGAGCCCAACCACACAAGGCCACGTAAGGCCTCTGCGACTCATTGAAGGCCATCGTGTCTTCCCTTGGCCTCCTGGGAACCCCCTGGCCCCAGGATGCAGCTTCGGTAGCCCAGGGCAACCGGCGGAGGGGGGCGGGCGGGGCTGCAGGAGGGTGGAACGCTGAGGTCACAGAGGGTGTGGGTGTGGCCACCTCTGCTGTGACTGAACCAAGGGCGTGGGTGGGGGGCTGGGGGTCCAGGGCAGGGCCCTCAGAGCCCGGTAGGCCCAGGGGGGCGGCGCAAGCACCTAGGCCCAGGCCGAAGAGCGCCTTCTTGGTCTGCGCGGCAGGCCGGCCTCTCGCCTTGCCACTCAGGCCGCCCTCCCTCTTGAAGTGTGTGTGGCACGCGTCCGCGGAGTACACCTCGCTGCACAGGTAGCCGTGGGACTGGGCGTCGTAGCTTCCTGCGAGGCGGCCGGAGGTCCCGCAGGCGGGTGGGTCCCTGGGACAGACGCGCGGAGCGGCTCCTGCCCGGCCCCCCTGAGAACCGTCGCCGTTCCGTAAGGCGGGGCGCCTGCTTCAGAATGTAAATCACGTGTCCGCTCTATGGATACGCTGTTTAGTTTACCAGGCAAGACTTTCTTGGTGAAAGAAGCAGCGTTGGCTTGCATCCTCGAGCAGGCTTGTCATCTGGCTGTGCACTGGTACTCTCTCTCTGGGTGTGCTAGTCCGCAGGGCAGGGCATCCCCTGGGCAGGGTGGAGCGTGATCTCTGTGGCCTCGTCTTGCAGCTCCTTCCTTTCATTCTCAATCATCCTGCCCACAGTGGCCTCCTCTCAGGCCTGCATACTTACAACGGCGCATTGCCCGTGCTGCCCCTCTGCAGGAAGTGTCCCTCTGTTTAGTTTGCAGCTGACTGATGCCGCCTCACCCTTCTCATCTCTTCTCAGGTGTCACTTGGTCAAGAAAGCGTCCCCTTACCTACTCAACTCATCTCGTCTCCCTACCGTAGCTCACGTGACACCACGCACCTCTCGCTTATGGCCGTCATCGCCTTTCGCATCCAGTTTCAGGTAGGTAAGTTTACCCCGTGGCCCGTGAGGAAGAAGAGATCACGCCTGTTTTGCTTACTCTTGATTCCCAGCGACTAGCCCGGTTACTGATAACCTCTGTTAGAGGGAGAAAGGAATGCACCCAATCCCTGGTGAAGCCCCGACCGTTTTCCTTTCTAGTGTCCCTCGTACTCCTCCCTGCCGTCTGTGTCGCCCTTACTCCGCGTCTACCGTTTATGAGTTTACACCTGGGTTACGGTGACTGCTTCGGAGAATCGCATGCCTTTCTACCTCCCTCGCTGCGACCTCTCCTACACCTCCCAGGGCTCTTGGGTTATGCCCTTGCCCTCTTCCGAGCCGTCCGTGGCACCCGCTGTCCACCCCGTACGGCCAAGCTCCTAAGACTGACACTCCAGGCCCTCCGTAATTTGGCTTCAGTTTCACTTTCTAGACGTTTCAAGAAAGAACGGGGTCTAAATATCTGTGCACCTCTGCTCCGTTTCATATCTACCCACGAGGTTAATTTTTTTGTTTCTTCCAGTCCACCTATTTTGCACCTCCGTCTCTGCGAAGACTTCACTGAGAATCCAAGCGATTTCTGGATCCCTTCTCTCCCCTGAAGCTGTAAACAGTTTAACAAGACAGGTGCGGAACTGCCGTAAGGTAATCTACATCTTGTCTCCCTCTCTGGTATCTAACCTCCCTGCGAATGGGGGTACGTCTCCGTGTTCTGTGCGGTTTTCAGCACAGTACTCTCTACACGTAGTGGATATTTGATTTGGTAAGTGACCGAATAAGTGAATGAGTCACCAAGATAAGGGTATTGTCTCATTCTTTCTCGCTTTTTCCACTTCCAAGTTTCTTTAGTTAGTTTCCTCAGACAAAAGGTTTCTTTGTAGCTACACAGTGGCCAGGTCCAGAGAATGTTGCAGATAGCTGCTGAAAACATCCCTCCTCCACTTGAGAATGGCTTGCTCTCCCTCTCAAGCGGAGAGAGCTGGGATTCGATATTTAATTAAGCGCCTCTGTTCACTTGGCATTTAGAGGCACTAGGGGGCGTTAGTGCTCTACACCCGGTGAAATGCCTGTTTCGTTTGTGATTTTCCTTTGTGAAAAACAACTATGCACAGAGTGTTTTGTGCCAATTTTCCATCCTTTTAGATTGACGGAAAGCATTTTACCTACGTAGAAACAGAAAACGAATAGAAAGAGCGTTGCATTGCGCTTACTGAAAGCTTAGGGCGGTCTCGGTGGTACGTTAGTGAAGTTATCTGGGGACACCTTAGCCACGTACATTGTGTTGGAGAGGCACCGAGAATTCATTCAGGAGTTCTCAAAGTTCGAGGACACAGTTGCCTTACACGTAGACACGGTGGCAGCCGTGGACATGGCAGTGATTTGGAGAATGTTGTACTAGTCGGCTCTCGCTGTGATAATGCTTTGCAACAAATCTCCCCAAAACTCACTTACATAAAGAAGAATCTAGTTTTCTCGGACCTGTGGGCTAGCTGCAGCGGCTCTCTTGTAGACCTCTCGATGGCGGGTGTTGCTCCATGCCGTGGGTCAGTTTGAGGTCTGTCCCGCACACCTTACCGTGGAGCCCAACTGTGAGGCTGCAGGTCCCTGTCCTCTCGCAGAGTTCACTGAAACGTAAGAGGTGAGCCCAACCACACAAGGCCACGTAAGGCCTCTGCGACTCATTGAAGGCCATCGTGTCTTCCCTTGGCCTCCTGGGAACCCCCTGGCCCCAGGATGCAGCTTCGGTAGCCCAGGGCAACCGGCGGAGGGGGGCGGGCGGGGCTGCAGGAGGGTGGAACGCTGAGGTCACAGAGGGTGTGGGTGTGGCCACCTCTGCTGTGACTGAACCAAGGGCGTGGGTGGGGGGCTGGGGGTCCAGGGCAGGGCCCTCAGAGCCCGGTAGGCCCAGGGGGGCGGCGCAAGCACCTAGGCCCAGGCCGAAGAGCGCCTTCTTGGTCTGCGCGGCAGGCCGGCCTCTCGCCTTGCCACTCAGGCCGCCCTCCCTCTTGAAGTGTGTGTGGCACGCGTCCGCGGAGTACACCTCGCTGCACAGGTAGCCGTGGGACTGGGCGTCGTAGCTTCCTGCGAGGCGGCCGGAGGTCCCGCAGGCGGGTGGGTCCCTGGGACAGACGCGCGGAGCGGCTCCTGCCCGGCCCCCCTGAGAACCGTCGCCGTTCCGTAAGGCGGGGCGCCTGCTTCAGAATGTAAATCACGTGTCCGCTCTATGGATACGCTGTTTAGTTTACCAGGCAAGACTTTCTTGGTGAAAGAAGCAGCGTTGGCTTGCATCCTCGAGCAGGCTTGTCATCTGGCTGTGCACTGGTACTCTCTCTCTGGGTGTGCTAGTCCGCAGGGCAGGGCATCCCCTGGGCAGGGTGGAGCGTGATCTCTGCGGCCTCGTCTTGCAGCTCCTTCCTTTCATTCTCAATCATCCTGCCCACAGTGGCCTCCTCTCAGGCCTGCATACTTACAACGGCGCATTGCCCGTGCTGCCCCTCTGCAGGAAGTGTCCCTCTGTTTAGTTTGCAGCTGACTGATGCCGCCTCACCCTTCTCATCTCTTCTCAGGTGTCACTTGGTCAAGAAAGCGTCCCCTTACCTACTCAACTCATCTCGTCTCCCTACCGTAGCTCACGTGACACCACGCACCTCTCGCTTATGGCCGTCATCGCCTTTCGCATCCAGTTTCAGGTAGGTAAGTTTACCCCGTGGCCCGTGAGGAAGAAGAGATCACGCCTGTTTTGCTTACTCTTGATTCCCAGCGACTAGCCCGGTTACTGATAACCTCTGTTAGAGGGAGAAAGGAATGCACCCAATCCCTGGTGAAGCCCCGACCGTTTTCCTTTCTAGTGTCCCTCGTACTCCTCCCTGCCGTCTGTGTCGCCCTTACTCCGCGTCTACCGTTTATGAGTTTACACCTGGGTTACGGTGACTGCTTCGGAGAATCGCATGCCTTTCTACCTCCCTCGCTGCGACCTCTCCTACACCTCCTAGGGCTCTTGGGTTATGCCCTTGCCCTCTTCCGAGCCGTCCGTGGCACCCGCTGTCAACCCCGTACGGCCAAGCTCCTAAGACTGACACTCCAGGCCCTCCGTAATTTGGCTTCAGTTTCACTTTCTAGACGTTTCAAGAAAGAACGGGGTCTAAATATCTGTGCACCTCTGCTCCGTTTCATATCTACCCACGAGGTTAATTTTTTTGTTTCTTCCAGTCCACCTATTTTGCACCTCCGTCTCTGCGAAGACTTCACTGAGAATCCAAGCGATTTCTGGATCCCTTCTCTCCCCTGAAGCTGTAAACAGTTTAACAAGACAGGTGCGGAACTGCCGTAAGGTAATCTACATCTTGTCTCCCTCTCTGGTATCTAACCTCCCTGCGAATGGGGGTACGTCTCCGTGTCCTGTGCGGTTTTCAGCACAGTACTCTCTACACGTAGTGGATATTTGATTTGGTAAGTGACCGAATAAGTGAATGAGTCACCAAGATAAGGGTATTGTCTCATTCTTTCTCGCTTTTTCCACTTCCAAGTTTCTTTAGTTAGTTTCCTCAGACAAAAGGTTTCTTTGTAGCTACACAGTGGCCAGGTCCAGAGAATGTTGCAGATAGCTGCTGAAAACATCCCTCCTCCACTTGAGAATGGCTTGCTCTCCCTCTCAAGCGGAGAGAGCTGGGATTCGATATTTAATTAAGCGCCTCTGTTCACTTGGCATTTAGAGGCACTAGGGGGCGTTAGTGCTCTACACCCGGTGAAATGCCTGTTTCGTTTGTGATTTTCCTTTGTGAAAAACAACTATGCACAGAGTGTTTTGTGCCAATTTTCCATCCTTTTAGATTGACGGAAAGCATTTTACCTACGTAGAAACAGAAAACGAATAGAAAGAGCGTCGCATTGCGTTTAATGAAAGCTTAGGGCGGTCTCGGTGGTACGTTAGTGAAGTTATCTGGGGACACCTTAGCCACGTACATTGGGTTGGAGAGGCACCGAGAATTCATTCAGGAGTTCTCAAAGTTCGAGGACACAGTTGCCTTACACGTAGGCACGGTGGCAGCCGTGGACATGGCAGTGATTTGGAGAATGTTGTACTAGTCGGCTCTTGCTGTGATAATGCTTTGCAACAAATCTCCCCAAAACTCACTTACATAAAGAAGAATCTAGTTTTCTCGGACCTGTGGGCTAGCTGCAGCTGCTCTCTTGTAGACCTCTCGATGGCGGGTGTTGCTCCATGCCGTAGGTCAGTTTGAGGTCTGTCCCGCACACCTTACCGTGGAGCCCAACTGTGAGGCTGCAGCTCCCTGTCCTCTCGCAGAGTTCACTGAAACGTAAGAGGTGAGCCCAACCACACAAGGCCACGTAAGGCCTCTGCGACTCATTGAAGGCCATCGTGTCTTCCCTTGGCCTCCTGGGAACCCCCTGGCCCCAGGATGCAGCTTCGGTAGCCCAGGGCAACCGGCGGAGGGGGGCGGGCGGGGCTGCAGGAGGGTGGAACGCGGAGGTCACAGAGGGTGTGGGTGTGGCCACCTCTGCTGTGACTGAACCAAGGGCGTGGGTGGGGGGCTGGGGGTCCAGGGCAGGGCCCTCAGAGCCCGGTAGGCCCAGGGGGGCGGCGCAAGCACCTAGGCCCAGGCCGAAGAGCGCCTTCTTGGTCTGCGCGGCAGGCCGGCCTCTCGCCTTGCCACTCAGGCCGCCCTCCCTCTTGAAGTGTGTGTGGCACGCGTCCGCGGAGTACACCTCGCTGCACAGGTAGCCGTGGGACTGGGCGTCGTAGCTTCCTGCGAGGCGGCCGGAGGTCCCACAGGCGGGTGGGTCCCTGGGACAGACGCGCGGAGCGGCTCCTGCCCGGCCCCCCTGAGAACCGTCGCCGTTCCGTAAGGCGGGGCGCCTGCTTCAGAATGTAAATCACGTGTCCGCTCTATGGATACGCTGTTTAGTTTACCAGGCAAGACTTTCTTGGTGAAAGAAGCAGCGTTGGCTTGCATCCTCGAGCAGGCTTGTCATCTGGCTGTGCACTGGTACTCTCTCTCTGGGTGTGCTAGTCCGCAGGGCAGGGCATCCCCTGGGCAGGGTGGAGCGTGATCTCTGCGGCCTCGTCTTGCAGCTCCTTCCTTTCATTCTCAATCATCCTGCCCACAGTGGCCTCCTCTCAGGCCTGCATACTTACAACGGCGCATTGCCCGTGCTGCCCCTCTGCAGGAAGTGTCCCTCTGTTTAGTTTGCAGCTGACTGATGCCGCCTCACCCTTCTCATCTCTTCTCAGGTGTCACTTGGTCAAGAAAGCGTCCCCTTACCTACTCAACTCATCTCGTCTCCCTACCGTAGCTCACGTGACACCACGCACCTCTCGCTTATGGCCGTCATCGCCTTTCGCATCCAGTTTCAGGTAGGTAAGTTTACCCCGTGGTCCGTGAGGAAGAAGAGATCACGCCTGTTTTGCTTACTCTTGATTCCCAGCGACTAGCCCGGTTACTGATAACCTCTGTTAGAGGGAGAAAGGAATGCACCCAATCCCTGGTGAAGCCCCGACCGTTTTCCTTTCTAGTGTCCCTCGTACTCCTCCCTGCCGTCTGTGTCGCCCTTACTCCGCGTCTACCGTTTATGAGTTTACACCTGGGTTACGGTGACTGCTTCGGAGAATCGCATGCCTTTCTACCTCCCTCGCTGCGACCTCTCCTACACCTCCCAGGGCTCTTGGGTTATGCCCTTGCCCTCTTCCGAGCCGTCCGTGGCACCCGCTGTCAACCCCGTACGGCCAAGCTCCTAAGACTGACACTCCAGGCCCTCCGTAATTTGGCTTCAGTTTCACTTTCTAGACGTTTCAAGAAAGAACGGGGTCTAAATATCTGTGCACCTCTGCTCCGTTTCATATCTACCCACGAGGTTAATTTTTTGGTTTCTTCCAGTCCACCTATTTTGCACCTCCGTCTCTGCGAAGACTTCACTGAGAATCCAAGCGATTTCTGGATCCCTTCTCTCCCCTGAAGCTGTAAACAGTTTAACAAGACAGGTGCGGAACTGCCGTAAGGTAATCTACATCTTGTCTCCCTCTCTGGTATCTAACCTCCCTGCGAATGGGGGTACGTCTCCGTGTCCTGTGCGGTTTTCAGCACAGTACTCTCTACACGTAGTGGATATTTGATTTGGTAAGTGACCGAATAAGTGAATGAGTCACCAAGATAAGGGTATTGTCTCATTCTTTCTCGCTTTTTCCACTTCCAAGTTTCTTTAGTTAGTTTCCTCAGACAAAAGGTTTCTTTGTAGCTACACAGTGGCCAGGTCCAGAGAATGTTGCAGATAGCTGCTGAAAACATCCCTCCTCCACTTGAGAATGGCTTGCTCTCCCTCTCAAGCGGAGAGAGCTGGGATTCGATATTTAATTAAGCGCCTCTGTTCACTTGGCATTTAGAGGCACTAGGGGGCGTTAGTGCTCTACACCCGGTGAAATGCCTGTTTCTTTTGTGATTTTCCTTTGTGAAAAACAACTATGCACAGAGTGTTTTGTGCCAATTTTCCATCCTTTTAGATTGACGGAAAACATTTTACCTACGTAGAAACAGAAAACGAATAGAAAGAGCGTCGCATTGCGTTTAATGAAAGCTTAGGGCGGTCTCGGTGGTACGTTAGTGAAGTTATCTGGGGACACCTTAGCCACGTACATTGTGTTGGAGAGGCACCGAGAATTCATTCAGGAGTTCTCAAAGTTCGAGGACACAGTTGCCTTACACGTAGGCACGGTGGCAGCCGTGGACATGGCAGTGATTTGGAGAATGTTGTACTAGTCGGCTCTCGCTGTGATAATGCTTTGCAACAAATCTCCCCAAAACTCACTTACATAAAGAAGAATCTAGTTTTCTCGGACCTGTGGGCTAGCTGCAGCGGCTCTCTTGTAGACCTCTCGATGGCGGGTGTTGTTCCATGCCGTGGGTCAGTTTGAGGTCTGTCCCGCACACCTTACCGTGGAGCCCAACTGTGAGGCTGCAGGTCCCTGTCCTCTCGCAGAGTTCACTGAAACGTAAGAGGTGAGCCCAACCACACAAGGCCACGTAAGGCCTCTGCGACTCATTGAAGGCCATCGTGTCTTCCCTTGGCCTCCTGGGAACCCCCTGGCCCCAGGATGCAGCTTCGGTAGCCCAGGGCAACCGGCAGAGGGGGGCGGGCGGGGCTGCAGGAGGGTGGAACGCGGAGGTCACAGAGGGTGTGGGTGTGGCCACCTCTACTGTGACTGAACCAAGGGCGTGGGTGGGGGGCTGGGGGTCCAGGGCAGGGCCCTCAGAGCCCGGTAGGCCCAGGGGGGTGGCGCAAGCACCTAGGCCCAGGCCGAAGAGCGCCTTCTTGGTCTGCGTGGCACGCCGGCCTCTCGCCTTGCCACTCAGGCCGCCCTGCCACTTGAAGTGTGTGTGGCACGCGTCCGCGGAGTACACCTCGCTGCACAGGTAGCCGTGGGACTGGGCGTCGTAGCTTCCTGCGAGGCGGCCGGAGGTCCCGCAGGCGGGTGGGTCCCTGGGACAGACGTGCGGAGCGGCTCCATCCCGGCCCCACTGAGAACCGTCGCCGTTCCGTAAGGCGGGGCGCCTGCTGCAGAATGTAAATCACGTGTCCGTTCTATGGATATGCTGTTTAGTTTACCAGGCAAGACTTTCTTGGTGAAAGAAGCAGCGTTGGCTTGCATCGTCGAGCAGGCTTGTCATCTGGCTGTGCACTGGTACTCTCTCTCTGGGTGTGCTAGTCCGCAGGGCAGGGCATCCCCTGGGCAGGGTGGAGCGTAATCTCTGCGGCCTCGTCTTGCAGCTCCTTCCTTTCATTCTCAATCATCCTGCCCACAGTGGCCTCCTCTCAGGCCTGCATACTTACAACGGCGCATTGCCCGTGCTGCCCCTCTGCAGGAAGTGTCCCTCTGTTTAGTTTGCAGCTGACTGATGCCGCCTCACCCTTCTCATCTCTTCTCAGGTGTCACTTGGTCAAGAAAGCGTCCCCTTACCTACTCAACTCATCTCGTCTCCCTACCGTAGCTCACGTGACACCACGCACCTCTCGCTTATGGCCGTCATCGCCTTTCGCATCCAGTTTCAGGTAGGTAAGTTTACCCCGTGGTCCGTGAGGAAGAAGAGATCACGCCTGTTTTGCTTACTCTTGATTCCCAGCGACTAGCCCGGTTACTGATAACCTCTGTTAGAGGGAGAAAGGAATGCACCCAATCCCTGGTGAAGCCCCGACCGTTTTCCTTTCTAGTGTCCCTCGTACTCCTCCCTGCCGTCTGTGTCGCCCTTACTCCGCGTCTACCGTTTATGAGTTTACACCTGGGTTACGGTGACTGCTTCGGAGAATCGCATGCCTTTCTACCTCCCTCGCTGCGACCTCTCCTACACCTCCCAGGGCTCTTGGGTTATGCCCTTGCCCTCTTCCGAGCCGTCCGTGGCACCCGCTGTCAACCCCGTACGGCCAAGCTCCTAAGACTGACACTCCAGGCCCTCCGTAATTTGGCTTCAGTTTCACTTTCTAGACGTTTCAAGAAAGAACGGGGTCTAAATATCTGTGCACCTCTGCTCCGTTTCATATCTACCCACGAGGTTAATTTTTTTGTTTCTTCCAGTCCACCTATTTTGCACCTCCGTCTCTGCGAAGACTTCACTGAGAATCCAAGCGATTTCTGGATCCCTTCTCTCCCCTGAAGCTGTAAACAGTTTAACAAGACAGGTGCGGAACTGCCGTAAGGTAATCTACATCTTGTCTCCCTCTCTGGTATCTAACCTCCCTGCGAATGGGGGTACGTCTCCGTGTCCTGTGCGGTTTTCAGCACAGTACTCTCTACACGTAGTGGATATTTGATTTGGTAAGTGACCGAATAAGTGAATGAGTCACCAAGATAAGGGTATTGTCTCATTCTTTCTCGCTTTTTCCACTTCCAAGTTTCTTTAGTTAGTTTCCTCAGACAAAAGGTTTCTTTGTAGCTACACAGTGGCCAGGTCCAGAGAATGTTGCAGATAGCTGCTGAAAACATCCCTCCTCCACTTGAGAATGGCTTGCTCTCCCTCTCAAGCGGAGAGAGCTGGGATTCGATATTTAATTAAGCGCCTCTGTTCACTTGGCATTTAGAGGCACTAGGGGGCGTTAGTGCTCTACACCCGGTGAAATGCCTGTTTCTTTTGTGATTTTCCTTTGTGAAAAACAACTATGCACAGAGTGTTTTGTGCCAATTTTCCATCCTTTTAGATTGACGGAAAGCATTTTACCTACGTAGAAACAGAAAACGAATAGAAAGAGCGTCGCATTGCGTTTAATGAAAGCTTAGGGCGGTCTCGGTGGTACGTTAGTGAAGTTATCTGGGGACACCTTAGCCACGTACATTGTGTTGGAGAGGCACCGAGAATTCATTCAGGAGTTCTCAAAGTTCGAGGACACTGTTGCCTTACACGTAGGCACGGTGGCAGCCGTGGACATGGCAGTGATTTGGAGAATGTTGTACTAGTCGGCTCTCGCTGTGATAATGCTTTGCAACAAATCTCCCCAAAACTCACTTACATAAAGAAGAATCTAGTTTTCTCGGACCTGTGGGCTAGCTGCAGCGGCTCTCTTGTAGACCTCTCGATGGCGGGTGTTGTTCCATGCCGTGGGTCAGTTTGAGGTCTGTCCCGCACACCTTACCGTGGAGCCCAACTGTGAGGCTGCAGGTCCCTGTCCTCTCGCAGAGTTCACTGAAACGTAAGAGGTGAGCCCAACCACACAAGGCCACGTAAGGCCTCTGCGACTCATTGAAGGCCATCGTGTCTTCCCTTGGCCTCCTGGGAACCCCCTGGCCCCAGGATGCAGCTTCGGTAGCCCAGGGCAACCGGCGGAGGGGGGCGGGCGGGGCTGCAGGAGGGTGGAACGCTGAGGTCACAGAGGGTGTGGGTGTGGCCACCTCTGCTGTGACTGAACCAAGGGCGTGGGTGGGGGGCTGGGGGTCCAGGGCAGGGCCCTCAGAGCCCGGTAGGCCCAGGGGGGCGGCGCAAGCACCTAGGCCCAGGCCGAAGAGCGCCTTCTTGGTCTGCGCGGCAGGCCGGCCTCTCGCCTTGCCACTCAGGCCGCCCTCCCTCTTGAAGTGTGTGTGGCACGCGTCCGCGGAGTACACCTCGCTGCACAGGTAGCCGTGGGACTGGGCGTCGTAGCTTCCTGCGAGGCGGCCGGAGGTCCCGCAGGCGGGTGGGTCCCTGGGACAGACGCGCGGAGCGGCTCCTGCCCGGCCCCCCTGAGAACCGTCGCCGTTCCGTAAGGCGGGGCGCCTGCTTCAGAATGTAAATCACGTGTCCGCTCTATGGATACGCTGTTTAGTTTACCAGGCAAGACTTTCTTGGTGAAAGAAGCAGCGTTGGCTTGCATCCTCGAGCAGGCTTGTCATCTGGCTGTGCACTGGTACTCTCTCTCTGGGTGTGCTAGTCCGCAGGGCAGGGCATCCCCTGGGCAGGGTGGAGCGTGATCTCTGCGGCCTCGTCTTGCAGCTCCTTCCTTTCATTCTCAATCATCCTGCCCACAGTGGCCTCCTCTCAGGCCTGCATACTTACAACGGCGCATTGCCCGTGCTGCCCCTCTGCAGGAAGTGTCCCTCTGTTTAGTTTGCAGCTGACTGATGCCGCCTCACCCTTCTCATCTCTTCTCAGGTGTCACTTGGTCAAGAAAGCGTCCCCTTACCTACTCAACTCATCTCGTCTCCCTACCGTAGCTCACGTGACACCACGCACCTCTCGCTTATGGCCGTCATCGCCTTTCGCATCCAGTTTCAGGTAGGTAAGTTTACCCCGTGGCCCGTGAGGAAGAAGAGATCACGCCTGTTTTGCTTACTCTTGATTCCCAGCGACTAGCCCGGTTACTGATAACCTCTGTTAGAGGGAGAAAGGAATGCACCCAATCCCTGGTGAAGCCCCGACCGTTTTCCTTTCTAGTGTCCCTCGTACTCCTCCCTGCCGTCTGTGTCGCCCTTACTCCGCGTCTACCGTTTATGAGTTTACACCTGGGTTACGGTGACTGCTTCGGAGAATCGCATGCCTTTCTACCTCCCTCGCTGCGACCTCTCCTACACCTCCCAGGGCTCTTGGGTTATGCCCTTGCCCTCTTCCGAGCCGTCCGTGGCACCCGCTGTCCACCCCGTACGGCCAAGCTCCTAAGACTGACACTCCAGGCCCTCCGTAATTTGGCTTCAGTTTCACTTTCTAGACGTTTCAAGAAAGAACGGGGTCTAAATATCTGTGCACCTCTGCTCCGTTTCATATCTACCCACGAGGTTAATTTTTTTGTTTCTTCCAGTCCACCTATTTTGCACCTCCGTCTCTGCGAAGACTTCACTGAGAATCCAAGCGATTTCTGGATCCCTTCTCTCCCCTGAAGCTGTAAACAGTTTAACAAGACAGGTGCGGAACTGCCGTAAGGTAATCTACATCTTGTCTCCCTCTCTGGTATCTAACCTCCCTGCGAATGGGGGTACGTCTCCGTGTTCTGTGCGGTTTTCAGCACAGTACTCTCTACACGTAGTGGATATTTGATTTGGTAAGTGACCGAATAAGTGAATGAGTCACCAAGATAAGGGTATTGTCTCATTCTTTCTCGCTTTTTCCACTTCCAAGTTTCTTTAGTTAGTTTCCTCAGACAAAAGGTTTCTTTGTAGCTACACAGTGGCCAGGTCCAGAGAATGTTGCAGATAGCTGCTGAAAACATCCCTCCTCCACTTGAGAATGGCTTGCTCTCCCTCTCAAGCGGAGAGAGCTGGGATTCGATATTTAATTAAGCGCCTCTGTTCACTTGGCATTTAGAGGCACTAGGGGGCGTTAGTGCTCTACACCCGGTGAAATGCCTGTTTCGTTTGTGATTTTCCTTTGTGAAAAACAACTATGCACAGAGTGTTTTGTGCCAATTTTCCATCCTTTTAGATTGACGGAAAGCATTTTACCTACGTAGAAACAGAAAACGAATAGAAAGAGCGTCGCATTGCGCTTACTGAAAGCTTAGGGCGGTCTCGGTGGTACGTTAGTGAAGTTATCTGGGGACACCTTAGCCACGTACATTGTGTTGGAGAGGCACCGAGAATTCATTCAGGAGTTCTCAAAGTTCGAGGACACAGTTGCCTTACACGTAGACACGGTGGCAGCCGTGGACATGGCAGTGATTTGGAGAATGTTGTACTAGTCGGCTCTCGCTGTGATAATGCTTTGCAACAAATCTCCCCAAAACTCACTTACATAAAGAAGAATCTAGTTTTCTCGGACCTGTGGGCTAGCTGCAGCGGCTCTCTTGTAGACCTCTCGATGGCGGGTGTTGCTCCATGCCGTGGGTCAGTTTGAGGTCTGTCCCGCACACCTTACCGTGGAGCCCAACTGTGAGGCTGCAGGTCCCTGTCCTCTCGCAGAGTTCACTGAAACGTAAGAGGTGAGCCCAACCACACAAGGCCACGTAAGGCCTCTGCGACTCATTGAAGGCCATCGTGTCTTCCCTTGGCCTCCTGGGAACCCCCTGGCCCCAGGATGCAGCTTCGGTAGCCCAGGGCAACCGGCGGAGGGGGGCGGGCGGGGCTGCAGGAGGGTGGAACGCTGAGGTCACAGAGGGTGTGGGTGTGGCCACCTCTGCTGTGACTGAACCAAGGGCGTGGGTGGGGGGCTGGGGGTCCAGGGCAGGGCCCTCAGAGCCCGGTAGGCCCAGGGGGGCGGCGCAAGCACCTAGGCCCAGGCCGAAGAGCGCCTTCTTGGTCTGCGCGGCAGGCCGGCCTCTCGCCTTGCCACTCAGGCCGCCCTCCCTCTTGAAGTGTGTGTGGCACGCGTCCGCGGAGTACACCTCGCTGCACAGGTAGCCGTGGGACTGGGCGTCGTAGCTTCCTGCGAGGCGGCCGGAGGTCCCGCAGGCGGGTGGGTCCCTGGGACAGACGCGCGGAGCGGCTCCTGCCCGGCCCCCCTGAGAACCGTCGCCGTTCCGTAAGGCGGGGCGCCTGCTTCAGAATGTAAATCACGTGTCCGCTCTATGGATACGCTGTTTAGTTTACCAGGCAAGACTTTCTTGGTGAAAGAAGCAGCGTTGGCTTGCATCGTCGAGCAGGCTTGTCATCTGGCTGTGCACTGGTACTCTCTCTCTGGGTGTGCTAGTCCGCAGGGCAGGGCATCCCCTGGGCAGGGTGGAGCGTGATCTCTGCGGCCTCGTCTTGCAGCTCCTTCCTTTCATTCTCAATCATCCTGCCCACAGTGGCCTCCTCTCAGGCCTGCATACTTACAACGGCGCATTGCCCGTGCTGCCCCTCTGCAGGAAGTGTCCCTCTGTTTAGTTTGCAGCTGACTGATGCCGCCTCACCCTTCTCATCTCTTCTCAGGTGTCACTTGGTCAAGAAAGCGTCCCCTTACCTACTCAACTCATCTCGTCTCCCTACCGTAGCTCACGTGACACCACGCACCTCTCGCTTATGGCCGTCATCGCCTTTCGCATCCAGTTTCAGGTAGGTAAGTTTACCCCGTGGTCCGTGAGGAAGAAGAGATCACGCCTGTTTTGCTTACTCTTGATTCCCAGCGACTAGCCCGGTTACTGATAACCTCTGTTAGAGGGAGAAAGGAATGCACCCAATCCCTGGTGAAGCCCCGACCGTTTTCCTTTCTAGTGTCCCTCGTACTCCTCCCTGCCGTCTGTGTCGCCCTTACTCCGCGTCTACCGTTTATGAGTTTACACCTGGGTTACGGTGACTGCTTCGGAGAATCGCATGCCTTTCTACCTCCCTCGCTGCGACCTCTCCTACACCTCCCAGGGCTCTTGGGTTATGCCCTTGCCCTCTTCCGAGCCGTCCGTGGCACCCGCTGTCAACCCCGTACGGCCAAGCTCCTAAGACTGACACTCCAGGCCCTCCGTAATTTGGCTTCAGTTTCACTTTCTAGACGTTTCAAGAAAGAACGGGGTCTAAATATGTGGGCACCTCTGCTCCGTTTCATATCTACCCACGAGGTTAATTTTTTTGTTTCTTCCAGTCCACCTATTTTGCACCTCCGTCTCTGCGAAGACTTCACTGAGAATCCAAGCGATTTCTGGATCCCTTCTCTCCCCTGAAGCTGTAAACAGTTTAACAAGACAGGTGCGGAACTGCCGTAAGGTAATCTACATCTTGTCTCCCTCTCTGGTATCTAACCTCCCTGCGAATGGGGGTACGTCTCCGTGTTCTGTGCGGTTTTCAGCACAGTACTCTCTACACGTAGTGGATATTTGATTTGGTAAGTGACCGAATAAGTGAATGAGTCACCAAGATAAGGGTATTGTCTCATTCTTTCTCGCTTTTTCCACTTCCAAGTTTCTTTAGTTAGTTTCCTCAGACAAAAGGTTTCTTTGTAGCTACACAGTGGCCAGGTCCAGAGAATGTTGCAGATAGCTGCTGAAAACATCCCTCCTCCACTTGAGAATGGCTTGCTCTCCCTCTCAAGCGGAGAGAGCTGGGATTCGATATTTAATTAAGCGCCTCTGTTCACTTGGCATTTAGAGGCACTAGGGGGCGTTAGTGCTCTACACCCAGTGAAATGCCTGTTTCGTTTGTGATTTTCCTTTGTGAAAAACAACTATGCACAGAGTGTTTTGTGCCAATTTTCCATCCTTTTAGATTGACGGAAAGCATTTTACCTACGTAGAAACAGAAAACGAATAGAAAGAGCGTTGCATTGCGTTTAATGAAAGCTTAGGGCGGTCTCGGTGGTACGTTAGTGAAGTTATCTGGGGACACCTTAGCCACGTACATTGTGTTGGAGAGGCACCGAGAATTCATTCAGGAGTTCTCAAAGTTCGAGGACACAGTTGCCTTACACGTAGGCACGGTGGCAGCCGTGGACATGGCAGTGATTTGGAGAATGTTGTACTAGTCGGCTCTCGCTGTGATAATGCTTTGCAACAAATCTCCCCAAAACTCACTTACATAAAGAAGAATCTAGTTTTCTCGGACCTGTGGGCTAGCTGCAGCGGCTCTCTTGTAGACCTCTCGATGGCGGGTGTTGCTCCATGCCGTGGGTCAGTTTGAGGTCTGTCCCGCACACCTTACCGTGGAGCCCAACTGTGAGGCTGCAGGTCCCTGTCCTCTCGCAGAGTTCACTGAAACGTAAGAGGTGAGCCCAACCACACAAGGCCACGTAAGGCCTCTGCGACTCATTGAAGGCCATCGTGTCTTCCCTTGGCCTCCTGGGAACCCCCTGGCCCCAGGATGCAGCTTCGGTAGCCCAGGGCAACCGGCGGAGGGGGGCGGGCGGGGCTGCAGGAGGGTGGAACGCTGAGGTCACAGAGGGTGTGGGTGTGGCCACCTCTGCTGTGACTGAACCAAGGGCGTGGGTGGGGGGCTGGGGGTCCAGGGCAGGGCCCTCAGAGCCCGGTAGGCCCAGGGGGGCGGCGCAAGCACCTAGGCCCAGGCCGAAGAGCGCCTTCTTGGTCTGCGCGGCAGGCCGGCCTCTCGCCTTGCCACTCAGGCCGCCCTCCCTCTTGAAGTGTGTGTGGCACGCGTCCGCGGAGTACACCTCGCTGCACAGGTAGCCGTGGGACTGGGCGTCGTAGCTTCCTGCGAGGCGGCCGGAGGTCCCGCAGGCGGGTGGGTCCCTGGGACAGACGCGCGGAGCGGCTCCTGCCCGGCCCCCCTGAGAACCGTCGCCGTTCCGTAAGGCGGGGCGCCTGCTTCAGAATGTAAATCACGTGTCCGCTCTATGGATACGCTGTTTAGTTTACCAGGCAAGACTTTCTTGGTGAAAGAAGCAGCGTTGGCTTGCATCCTCGAGCAGGCTTGTCATCTGGCTGTGCACTGGTACTCTCTCTCTGGGTGTGCTAGTCCGCAGGGCAGGGCATCCCCTGGGCAGGGTGGAGCGTGATCTCTGCAGCCTCGTCTTGCAGCTCCTTCCTTTCATTCTCAATCATCCTGCCCACAGTGGCCTCCTCTCAGGCCTGCATACTTACAACGGCGCATTGCCCGTGCTGCCCCTCTGCAGGAAGTGTCCCTCTGTTTAGTTTGCAGCTGACTGATGCCGCCTCACCCTTCTCATCTCTTCTCAGGTGTCACTTGGTCAAGAAAGCGTCCCCTTACCTACTCAACTCATCTCGTCTCCCTACCGTAGCTCACGTGACACCACGCACCTCTCGCTTATGGCCGTCATCGCCTTTCGCATCCAGTTTCAGGTAGGTAAGTTTACCCCGTGGCCCGTGAGGAAGAAGAGATCACGCCTGTTTTGCTTACTCTTGATTCCCAGCGACTAGCCCGGTTACTGATAACCTCTGTTAGAGGGAGAAAGGAATGCACCCAATCCCTGGTGAAGCCCCGACCGTTTTCCTTTCTAGTGTCCCTCGTACTCCTCCCTGCCGTCTGTGTCGCCCTTACTCCGCGTCTACCGTTTATGAGTTTACACCTGGGTTACGGTGACTGCTTCGGAGAATCGCATGCCTTTCTACCTCCCTCGCTGCGACCTCTCCTACACCTCCTAGGGCTCTTGGGTTATGCCCTTGCCCTCTTCCGAGCCGTCCGTGGCACCCGCTTTCAACCCCGTACGGCCAAGCTCCTAAGACTGACACTCCAGGCCCTCCGTAATTTGGCTTCAGTTTCACTTTCTAGACGTTTCAAGAAAGAACGGGGTCTAAATATCTGTGCACCTCTGCTCCGTTTCATATCTACCCACGAGGTTAATTTTTTTGTTTCTTCCAGTCCACCTATTTTGCACCTCCGTCTCTGCGAAGACTTCACTGAGAATCCAAGCGATTTCTGGATCCCTTCTCTCCCCTGAAGCTGTAAACAGTTTAACAAGACAGGTGCGGAACTGCCGTAAGGTAATCTACATCTTGTCTCCCTCTCTGGTATCTAACCTCCCTGCGAATGGGGGTACGTCTCCGTGTCCTGTGCGGTTTTCAGCACAGTACTCTCTACACGTAGTGGATATTTGATTTGGTAAGTGACCGAATAAGTGAATGAGTCACCAAGATAAGGGTATTGTCTCATTCTTTCTCGCTTTTTCCACTTCCAAGTTTCTTTAGTTAGTTTCCTCAGACAAAAGGTTTCTTTGTAGCTACACAGTGGCCAGGTCCAGAGAATGTTGCAGATAGCTGCTGAAAACATCCCTCCTCCACTTGAGAATGGCTTGCTCTCCCTCTCAAGCGGAGAGAGCTGGGATTCGATATTTAATTAAGCGCCTCTGTTCACTTGGCATTTAGAGGCACTAGGGGGCGTTAGTGCTCTACACCCGGTGAAATGCCTGTTTCGTTTGTGATTTTCCTTTGTGAAAAACAACTATGCACAGAGTGTTTTGTGCCAATTTTCCATCCTTTTAGATTGACGGAAAGCATTTTACCTACGTAGAAACAGAAAACGAATAGAAAGAGCGTCGCATTGCGTTTAATGAAAGCTTAGGGCGGTCTCGGTGGTACGTTAGTGAAGTTATCTGGGGACACCTTAGCCACGTACATTGTGTTGGAGAGGCACCGAGAATTCATTCAGGAGTTCTCAAAGTTCGAGGACACAGTTGCCTTACACGTAGGCACGGTGGCAGCCGTGGACATGGCAGTGATTTGGAGAATGTTGTACTAGTCGGCTCTTGCTGTGATAATGCTTTGCAACAAATCTCCCCAAAACTCACTTACATAAAGAAGAATCTAGTTTTCTCGGACCTGTGGGCTAGCTGCAGCTGCTCTCTTGTAGACCTCTCGATGGCGGGTGTTGCTCCATGCCGTAGGTCAGTTTGAGGTCTGTCCCGCACACCTTACCGTGGAGCCCAACTGTGAGGCTGCAGCTCCCTGTCCTCTCGCAGAGTTCACTGAAACGTAAGAGGTGAGCCCAACCACACAAGGCCACGTAAGGCCTCTGCGACTCATTGAAGGCCATCGTGTCTTCCCTTGGCCTCCTGGGAACCCCCTGGCCCCAGGATGCAGCTTCGGTAGCCCAGGGCAACCGGCGGAGGGGGGCGGGCGGGGCTGCAGGAGGGTGGAACGCGGAGGTCACAGAGGGTGTGGGTGTGGCCACCTCTGCTGTGACTGAACCAAGGGCGTGGGTGGGGGGCTGGGGGTCCAGGGCAGGGCCCTCAGAGCCCGGTAGGCCCAGGGGGGCGGCGCAAGCACCTAGGCCCAGGCCGAAGAGCGCCTTCTTGGTCTGCGCGGCAGGCCGGCCTCTCGCCTTGCCACTCAGGCCGCCCTCCCTCTTGAAGTGTGTGTGGCACGCGTCCGCGGAGTACACCTCGCTGCACAGGTAGCCGTGGGACTGGGCGTCGTAGCTTCCTGCGAGGCGGCCGGAGGTCCCACAGGCGGGTGGGTCCCTGGGACAGACGCGCGGAGCGGCTCCTGCCCGGCCCCCCTGAGAACCGTCGCTGTTCCGTAAGGCGGGGCGCCTGCTTCAGAATGTAAATCACGTGTCCGCTCTATGGATACGCTGTTTAGTTTACCAGGCAAGACTTTCTTGGTGAAAGAAGCAACGTTGGCTTGCATCGTCGAGCAGGCTTGTCATCTGGCTGTGCACTGGTACTCTCTCTCTGGGTGTGCTAGTCCGCAGGGCAGGGCATCCCCTGGGCAGGGTGGAGCGTGATCTCTGCGGCCTCGTCTTGCAGCTCCTTCCTTTCATTCTCAATCATCCTGCCCACAGTGGCCTCCTCTCAGGCCTGCATACTTACAACGGCGCATTGCCCGTGCTGCCCCTCTGCAGGAAGTGTCCCTCTGTTTAGTTTGCAGCTGACTGATGCCGCCTCACCCTTCTCATGTCTTCTCAGGTGTCACTTGGTCAAGAAAGCGTCCCCTTACCTACTCAACTCATCTCGTCTCCCTACCGTAGCTCACGTGACACCACGCACCTCTCGCTTATGGCCGTCATCGCCTTTCGCATCCAGTTTCAGGTAGGTAAGTTTACCCCGTGGTCCGTGAGGAAGAAGAGATCACGCCTGTTTTGCTTACTCTTGATTCCCAGCGACTAGCCCGGTTACTGATAACCTCTGTTAGAGGGAGAAAGGAATGCACCCAATCCCTGGTGAAGCCCCGACCGTTTTCCTTTCTAGTGTCCCTCGTACTCCTCCCTGCCGTCTGTGTCGCCCTTACTCCGCGTCTACCGTTTATGAGTTTACACCTGGGTTACGGTGACTGCTTCGGAGAATCACATGCCTTTCTACCTCCCTCGCTGCGACCTCTCCTACACCTCCCAGGGCTCTTGGGTTATGCCCTTGCCCTCTTCCGAGCCGTCCGTGGCACCCGCTGTCCACCCCGTACGGCCAAGCTCCTAAGACTGACACTCCAGGCCCTCCGTAATTTGGCTTCAGTTTCACTTTCTAGACGTTTCAAGAAAGAACGGGGTCTAAATATCTGTGCACCTCTGCTCCGTTTCATATCTACCCACGAGGTTAATTTTTTTGTTTCTTCCAGTCCACCTATTTTGCACCTCCGTCTCTGCGAAGACTTCACTGAGAATCCAAGCGATTTCTGAATCCCTTCTCTCCCCTGAAGCTGTAAACAGTTTAACAAGACAGGTGCGGAACTGCCGTAAGGTAATCTACATCTTGTCTCCCTCTCTGGTATCTAACCTCCCTGCGAATGGGGGTACGTCTCCGTGTTCTGTGCGGTTTTCAGCACAGTACTCTCTACACGTAGTGGATATTTGATTTGGTAAGTGACCGAATAAGTGAATGAGTCACCAAGATAAGGGTATTGTCTCATTCTTTCTCGCTTTTTCCACTTCCAAGTTTCTTTAGTTAGTTTCCTCAGACAAAAGGTTTCTTTGTAGCTACACAGTGGCCAGGTCCAGAGAATGTTGCAGATAGCTGCTGAAAACATCCCTCCTCCACTTGAGAATGGCTTGCTCTCCCTCTCAAGCGGAGAGAGCTGGGATTCGATATTTAATTAAGCGCCTCTGTTCACTTGGCATTTAGAGGCACTAGGGGGCGTTAGTGCTCTACACCCGGTGAAATGCCTGTTTCGTTTGTGATTTTCCTTTGTGAAAAACAACTATGCACAGAGTGTTTTGTGCCAATTTTCCATCCTTTTAGATTGACGGAAAGCATTTTACCTACGTAGAAACAGAAAACGAATAGAAAGAGCGTCGCATTGCGCTTACTGAAAGCTTAGGGCGGTCTCGGTGGTACGTTAGTGAAGTTATCTGGGGACACCTTAGCCACGTACATTGTGTTGGAGAGGCACCGAGAATTCATTCAGGAGTTCTCAAAGTTCGAGGACACAGTTGCCTTACACGTAGACACGGTGGCAGCCGTGGACATGGCAGTGATTTGGAGAATGTTGTACTAGTCGGCTCTCGCTGTGATAATGCTTTGCAACAAATCTCCCCAAAACTCACTTACATAAAGAAGAATCTAGTTTTCTCGGACCTGTGGGCTAGCTGCAGCGGCTCTCTTGTAGACCTCTCGATGGCGGGTGTTGCTCCATGCCGTGGGTCAGTTTGAGGTCTGTCCCGCACACCTTACCGTGGAGCCCAACTGTGAGGCTGCAGGTCCCTGTCCTCTCGCAGAGTTCACTGAAACGTAAGAGGTGAGCCCAACCACACAAGGCCACGTAAGGCCTCTGCGACTCATTGAAGGCCATCGTGTCTTCCCTTGGCCTCCTGGGAACCCCCTGGCCCCAGGATGCAGCTTCGGTAGCCCAGGGCAACCGGCGGAGGGGGGCGGGCGGGGCTGCAGGAGGGTGGAACGCTGAGGTCACAGAGGGTGTGGGTGTGGCCACCTCTGCTGTGACTGAACCAAGGGCGTGGGTGGGGGGCTGGGGGTCCAGGGCAGGGCCCTCAGAGCCCAGTAGGCCCAGGGGGGCGGCGCAAGCACCTAGGCCCAGGCCGAAGAGCGCCTTCTTGGTCTGCGCGGCAGGCCGGCCTCTCGCCTTGCCACTCAGGCCGCCCTCCCTCTTGAAGTGTGTGTGGCACGCGTCCGCGGAGTACACCTCGCTGCACAGGTAGCCGTGGGACTGGGCGTCGTAGCTTCCTGCGAGGCGGCCGGAGGTCCCGCAGGCGGGTGGGTCCCTGGGACAGACGCGCGGAGCGGCTCCTGCCCGGCCCCCCTGAGAACCGTCGCCGTTCCGTAAGGCGGGGCGCCTGCTTCAGAATGTAAATCACGTGTCCGCTCTATGGATACGCTGTTTAGTTTACCAGGCAAGACTTTCTTGGTGAAAGAAGCAGCGTTGGCTTGCATCCTCGAGCAGGCTTGTCATCTGGCTGTGCACTGGTACTCTCTCTCTGGGTGTGCTAGTCCGCAGGGCAGGGCATCCCCTGGGCAGGGTGGAGCGTGATCTCTGCGGCCTCGTCTTGCAGCTCCTTCCTTTCATTCTCAATCATCCTGCCCACAGTGGCCTCCTCTCAGGCCTGCATACTTACAACGGCGCATTGCCCGTGCTGCCCCTCTGCAGGAAGTGTCCCTCTGTTTAGTTTGCAGCTGACTGATGCCGCCTCACCCTTCTCATCTCTTCTCAGGTGTCACTTGGTCAAGAAAGCGTCCCCTTACCTACTCAACTCATCTCGTCTCCCTACCGTAGCTCACGTGACACCACGCACCTCTCGCTTATGGCCGTCATCGCCTTTCGCATCCAGTTTCAGGTAGGTAAGTTTACCCCGTGGTCCGTGAGGAAGAAGAGATCACGCCTGTTTTGCTTACTCTTGATTCCCAGCGACTAGCCCGGTTACTGATAACCTCTGTTAGAGGGAGAAAGGAATGCACCCAATCCCTGGTGAAGCCCCGACCGTTTTCCTTTCTAGTGTCCCTCGTACTCCTCCCTGCCGTCTGTGTCGCCCTTACTCCGCGTCTACCGTTTATGAGTTTACACCTGGGTTACGGTGACTGCTTCGGAGAATCGCATGCCTTTCTACCTCCCTCGCTGCGACCTCTCCTACACCTCCCAGGGCTCTTGGGTTATGCCCTTGCCCTCTTCCGAGCCGTCCGTGGCACCCGCTGTCAACCCCGTACGGCCAAGCTCCTAAGACTGACACTCCAGGCCCTCCGTAATTTGGCTTCAGTTTCACTTTCTAGACGTTTCAAGAAAGAACGGGGTCTAAATATCTGTGCACCTCTGCTCCGTTTCATATCTACCCACGAGGTTAATTTTTTTGTTTCTTCCAGTCCACCTATTTTGCACCTCCGTCTCTGCGAAGACTTCACTGAGAATCCAAGCGATTTCTGGATCCCTTCTCTCCCCTGAAGCTGTAAACAGTTTAACAAGACAGGTGCGGAACTGCCGTAAGGTAATCTACATCTTGTCTCCCTCTCTGGTATCTAACCTCCCTGCGAATGGGGGTACGTCTCCGTGTCCTGTGCGGTTTTCAGCACAGTACTCTCTACACGTAGTGGATATTTGATTTGGTAAGTGACCGAATAAGTGAATGAGTCACCAAGATAAGGGTATTGTCTCATTCTTTCTCGCTTTTTCCACTTCCAAGTTTCTTTAGTTAGTTTCCTCAGACAAAAGGTTTCTTTGTAGCTACACAGTGGCCAGGTCCAGAGAATGTTGCAGATAGCTGCTGAAAACATCCCTCCTCCACTTGAGAATGGCTTGCTCTCCCTCTCAAGCGGAGAGAGCTGGGATTCGATATTTAATTAAGCGCCTCTGTTCACTTGGCATTTAGAGGCACTAGGGGGCGTTAGTGCTCTACACCCGGTGAAATGCCTGTTTCGTTTGTGATTTTCCTTTGTGAAAAACAACTATGCACAGAGTGTTTTGTGCCAATTTTCCATCCTTTTAGATTGACGGAAAGCATTTTACCTACGTAGAAACAGAAAACGAATAGAAAGAGCGTCGCATTGCGTTTAATGAAAGCTTAGGGCGGTCTCGGTGGTACGTTAGTGAAGTTATCTGGGGACACCTTAGCCACGTACATTGTGTTGGAGAGGCACCGAGAATTCATTCAGGAGTTCTCAAAGTTCGAGGACACAGTTGCCTTACACGTAGGCACGGTGGCAGCCGTGGACATGGCAGTGATTTGGAGAATGTTGTACTAGTCGGCTCTCGCTGTGATAATGCTTTGCAACAAATCTCCCCAAAACTCACTTACATAAAGAAGAATCTAGTTTTCTCGGACCTGTGGGCTAGCTGCAGCGGCTCTCTTGTAGACCTCTCGATGGCGGGTGTTGTTCCATGCCGTGGGTCAGTTTGAGGTCTGTCCCGCACACCTTACCGTGGAGCCCAACTGTGAGGCTGCAGGTCCCTGTCCTCTCGCAGAGTTCACTGAAACGTAAGAGGTGAGCCCAACCACACAAGGCCACGTAAGGCCTCTGCGACTCATTGAAGGCCATCGTGTCTTCCCTTGGCCTCCTGGGAACCCCCTGGCCCCAGGATGCAGCTTCGGTAGCCCAGGGCAACCGGCAGAGGGGGGCGGGCGGGGCTGCAGGAGGGTGGAACGCGGAGGTCACAGAGGGTGTGGGTGTGGCCACCTCTACTGTGACTGAACCAAGGGCGTGGGTGGGGGGCTGGGGGTCCAGGGCAGGGCCCTCAGAGCCCGGTAGGCCCAGGGGGGTGGCGCAAGCACCTAGGCCCAGGCCGAAGAGCGCCTTCTTGGTCTGCGTGGCACGCCGGCCTCTCGCCTTGCCACTCAGGCCGCCCTGCCACTTGAAGTGTGTGTGGCACGCGTCCGCGGAGTACACCTCGCTGCACAGGTAGCCGTGGGACTGGGCGTCGTAGCTTCCTGCGAGGCGGCCGGAGGTCCCGCAGGCGGGTGGGTCCCTGGGACAGACGTGCGGAGCGGCTCCATCCCGGCCCCACTGAGAACCGTCGCCGTTCCGTAAGGCGGGGCGCCTGCTGCAGAATGTAAATCACGTGTCCGTTCTATGGATACGCTGTTTAGTTTACCAGGCAAGACTTTCTTGGTGAAAGAAGCAGCGTTGGCTTGCATCGTCGAGCAGGCTTGTCATCTGGCTGTGCACTGGTACTCTCTCTCTGGGTGTGCTAGTCCGCAGGGCAGGGCATCCCCTGGGCAGGGTGGAGCGTGATCTCTGCGGCCTCGTCTTGCAGCTCCTTCCTTTCATTCTCAATCATCCTGCCCACAGTGGCCTCCTCTCAGGCCTGCATACTTACAACGGCGCATTGCCCGTGCTGCCCCTCTGCAGGAAGTGTCCCTCTGTTTAGTTTGCAGCTGACTGATGCCGCCTCACCCTTCTCATCTCTTCTCAGGTGTCACTTGGTCAAGAAAGCGTCCCCTTACCTACTCAACTCATCTCGTCTCCCTACCGTAGCTCACGTGACACCACGCACCTCTCGCTTATGGCCGTCATCGCCTTTCGCATCCAGTTTCAGGTAGGTAAGTTTACCCCGTGGTCCGTGAGGAAGAAGAGATCACGCCTGTTTTGCTTACTCTTGATTCCCAGCGACTAGCCCGGTTACTGATAACCTCTGTTAGAGGGAGAAAGGAATGCACCCAATCCCTGGTGAAGCCCCGACCGTTTTCCTTTCTAGTGTCCCTCGTACTCCTCCCTGCTGTCTGTGTCGCCCTTACTCCGCGTCTACCGTTTATGAGTTTACACCTGGGTTACGGTGACTGCTTCGGAGAATCGCATGCCTTTCTACCTCCCTCGCTGCGACCTCTCCTACACCTCCCAGGGCTCTTGGGTTATGCCCTTGCCCTCTTCCGAGCCGTCCGTGGCACCCGCTGTCAACCCCGTACGGCCAAGCTCCTAAGACTGACACTCCAGGCCCTCCGTAATTTGGCTTCAGTTTCACTTTCTAGACGTTTCAAGAAAGAACGGGGTCTAAATATCTGTGCACCTCTGCTCCGTTTCATATCTACCCACGAGGTTAATTTTTTTGTTTCTTCCAGTCCACCTATTTTGCACCTCCGTCTCTGCGAAGACTTCACTGAGAATCCAAGCGATTTCTGGATCCCTTCTCTCCCCTGAAGCTGTAAACAGTTTAACAAGACAGGTGCGGAACTGCCGTAAGGTAATCTACATCTTGTCTCCCTCTCTGGTATCTAACCTCCCTGCGAATGGGGGTACGTCTCCGTGTCCTGTGCGGTTTTCAGCACAGTACTCTCTACACGTAGTGGATATTTGATTTGGTAAGTGACCGAATAAGTGAATGAGTCACCAAGATAAGGGTATTGTCTCATTCTTTCTCGCTTTTTCCACTTCCAAGTTTCTTTAGTTAGTTTCCTCAGACAAAAGGTTTCTTTGTAGCTACACAGTGGCCAGGTCCAGAGAATGTTGCAGATAGCTGCTGAAAACATTCCTCCTCCACTTGAGAATGGCTTGCTCTCCCTCTCAAGCGGAGAGAGCTGGGATTCGATATTTAATTAAGCGCCTCTGTTCACTTGGCATTTAGAGGCACTAGGGGGCGTTAGTGCTCTACACCCGGTGAAATGCCTGTTTCTTTTGTGATTTTCCTTTGTGAAAAACAACTATGCACAGAGTGTTTTGTGCCAATTTTCCATCCTTTTAGATTGACGGAAAGCATTTTACCTACGTAGAAACAGAAAACGAATAGAAAGAGCGTCGCATTGCGTTTAATGAAAGCTTAGGGCGGTCTCGGTGGTACGTTAGTGAAGTTATCTGGGGACACCTTAGCCACGTACATTGTGTTGGAGAGGCACCGAGAATTCATTCAGGAGTTCTCAAAGTTCGAGGACACTGTTGCCTTACACGTAGGCACGGTGGCAGCCGTGGACATGGCAGTGATTTGGAGAATGTTGTACTAGTCGGCTCTCGCTGTGATAATGCTTTGCAACAAATCTCCCCAAAACTCACTTACATAAAGAAGAATCTAGTTTTCTCGGACCTGTGGGCTAGCTGCAGCGGCTCTCTTGTAGACCTCTCGATGGCGGGTGTTGTTCCATGCCGTGGGTCAGTTTGAGGTCTGTCCCGCACACCTTACCGTGGAGCCCAACTGTGAGGCTGCAGGTCCCTGTCCTCTCGCAGAGTTCACTGAAACGTAAGAGGTGAGCCCAACCACACAAGGCCACGTAAGGCCTCTGCGACTCATTGAAGGCCATCGTGTCTTCCCTTGGCCTCCTGGGAACCCCCTGGCCCCAGGATGCAGCTTCGGTAGCCCAGGGCAACCGGCGGAGGGGGGCGGGCGGGGCTGCAGGAGGGTGGAACGCTGAGGTCACAGAGGGTGTGGGTGTGGCCACCTCTGCTGTGACTGAACCAAGGGCGTGGGTGGGGGGCTGGGGGTCCAGGGCAGGGCCCTCAGAGCCCGGTAGGCCCAGGGGGGCGGCGCAAGCACCTAGGCCCAGACCGAAGAGCGCCTTCTTGGTCTGCGCGGCAGGCCGGCCTCTCGCCTTGCCACTCAGGCCGCCCTCCCACTTGAAGTGTGTGTGGCACGCGTCCGCGGAGTACACCTCGCTGCACAGGTAGCCGTGGGACTGGGCGTCGTAGCTTCCTGCGAGGCGGCCGGAGGTCCCGCAGGCGGGTGGGTCCCTGGGACAGACGCGCGGAGCGGCTCCTGCCCGGCCCCCCTGAGAACCGTCGCCGTTCCGTAAGGCGGGGCGCCTGCTTCAGAATGTAAATCACGTGTCCGCTCTATGGATACGCTGTTTAGTTTACCAGGCAAGACTTTCTTGGTGAAAGAAGCAGCGTTGGCTTGCATCCTCGAGCAGGCTTGTCATCTGGCTGTGCACTGGTACTCTCTCTCTGGGTGTGCTAGTCCGCAGGGCAGGGCATCCCCTGGGCAGGGTGGAGCGTGATCTCTGCGGCCTCGTCTTGCAGCTCCTTCCTTTCATTCTCAATCATCCTGCCCACAGTGGCCTCCTCTCAGGCCTGCATACTTACAATGGCGCATTGCCCGTGCTGCCCCTCTGCAGGAAGTGTCCCTCTGTTTAGTTTGCAGCTGACTGATGCCGCCTCACCCTTCTCATCTCTTCTCAGGTGTCACTTGGTCAAGAAACCGTCCCCTTACCTACTCAACTCATCTCGTCTCCCTACCGTAGCTCACGTGACACCACGCACCTCTCGCTTATGGCCGTCATCGCCTTTCGCATCCAGTTTCAGGTAGGTAAGTTTACCCCGTGGCCCGTGAGGAAGAAGAGATCACGCCTGTTTTGCTTACTCTTGATTCCCAGCGACTAGCCCGGTTACTGATAACCTCTGTTAGAGGGAGAAAGGAATGCACCCAATCCCTGGTGAAGCCCCGACCGTTTTCCTTTCTAGTGTCCCTCGTACTCCTCCCTGCCGTCTGTGTCGCCCTTACTCCGCGTCTACCGTTTATGAGTTTACACCTGGGTTACGGTGACTGCTTCGGAGAATCGCATGCCTTTCTACCTCCCTCGCTGCAACCTCTCCTACACCTCCCAGGGCTCTTGGGTTATGCCCTTGCCCTCTTCCGAGCCGTCCGTGGCACCCGCTGTCAACCCCGTACGGCCAAGCTCCTAAGACTGACACTCCAGGCCCTCCGTAATTTGGCTTCAGTTTCACTTTCTAGACGTTTCAAGAAAGAACGGGGTCTAAATATCTGGGCACCTCTGCTCCGTTTCATATCTACCCACGAGGTTAATTTTTTTGTTTCTTCCAGTCCACCTATTTTGCACCTCCGTCTCTGCGAAGACTTCACTGAGAATCCAAGCGATTTCTGGATCCCTTCTCTCCCCTGAAGCTGTAAACAGTTTAACAAGACAGGTGCGGAACTGCCGTAAGGTAATCTACATCTTGTCTCCCTCTCTGGTATCTAACCTCCCTGCGAATGGGGGTACGTCTCCGTGTTCTGTGCGGTTTTCAGCACAGTACTCTCTACACGTAGTGGATATTTGATTTGGTAAGTGACCGAATAAGTGAATGAGTCACCAAGATAAGGGTATTGTCTCATTCTTTCTCGCTTTTTCCACTTCCAAGTTTCTTTAGTTAGTTTCCTCAGACAAAAGGTTTCTTTGTAGCTACACAGTGGCCAGGTCCAGAGAATGTTGCAGATAGCTGCTGAAAACATCCCTCCTCCACTTGAGAATGGCTTGCTCTCCCTCTCAAGCGGAGAGAGCTGGGATTCGATATTTAATTAAGCGCCTCTGTTCACTTGGCATTTAGAGGCACTAGGGGGCGTTAGTGCTCTACACCCGGTGAAATGCCTGTTTCGTTTGTGATTTTCCTTTGTGAAAAACAACTATGCACAGAGTGTTTTGTGCCAATTTTCCATCCTTTTAGATTGACGGAAAGCATTTTACCTACGTAGAAACAGAAAACGAATAGAAAGAGCGTCGCATTGCGTTTAATGAAAGCTTAGGGCGGTCTCGGTGGTACGTTAGTGAAGTTATCTGGGGACACCTTAGCCACGTACATTGTGTTGGAGAGGCACCGAGAATTCATTCAGGAGTTCTCAAAGTTCGAGGACACAGTTGCCTTACACGTAGGCACGGTGGCAGCCGTGGACATGGCAGTGATTTGGAGAATGTTGTACTAGTCGGCTCTTGCTGTGATAATGCTTTGCAACAAATCTCCCCAAAACTCACTTACATAAAGAAGAATCTAGTTTTCTCGGACCTGTGGGCTAGCTGCAGCTGCTCTCTTGTAGACCTCTCGATGGCGGGTGTTGCTCCATGCCGTAGGTCAGTTTGAGGTCTGTCCCGCACACCTTACCGTGGAGCCCAACTGTGAGGCTGCAGCTCCCTGTCCTCTCGCAGAGTTCACTGAAACGTAAGAGGTGAGCCCAACCACACAAGGCCATGTAAGGCCTCTGCGACTCATTGAAGGCCATCGTGTCTTCCCTTGGCCTCCTGGGAACCCCCTGGCCCCAGGATGCAGCTTCGGTAGCCCAGGGCAACCGGCGGAGGGGGGCGGGCGGGGCTGCAGGAGGGTGGAACGCGGAGGTCACAGAGGGTGTGGGTGTGGCCACCTCTGCTGTGACTGAACCAAGGGCGTGGGTGGGGGGCTGGGGGTCCAGGGCAGGGCCCTCAGAGCCCGGTAGGCCCAGGGGGGCGGCGCAAGCACCTAGGCCCAGGCCGAAGAGCGCCTTCTTGGTCTGCGCGGCAGGCCGGCCTCTCGCCTTGCCACTCAGGCCGCCCTCCCTCTTGAAGTGTGTTTGGCACGCGTCCGCGGAGTACACCTCGCTGCACAGGTAGCCGTGGGACTGGGCGTCGTAGCTTCCTGCGAGGCGGCCGGAGGTCCCACAGGCGGGTGGGTCCCTGGGACAGACGCGCGGAGCGGCTCCTGCCCGGCCCCCCTGAGAACCGTCGCTGTTCCGTAAGGCGGGGCGCCTGCTTCAGAATGTAAATCACGTGTCCGCTCTATGGATACGCTGTTTAGTTTACCAGGCAAGACTTTCTTGGTGAAAGAAGCAACGTTGGCTTGCATCGTCGAGCAGGCTTGTCATCTGGCTGTGCACTGGTACTCTCTCTCTGGGTGTGCTAGTCCGCAGGGCAGGGCATCCCCTGGGCAGGGTGGAGCGTGATCTCTGCGGCCTCGTCTTGCAGCTCCTTCCTTTCATTCTCAATCATCCTGCCCACAGTGGCCTCCTCTCAGGCCTGCATACTTACAACGGCGCATTGCCCGTGCTGCCCCTCTGCAGGAAGTGTCCCTCTGTTTAGTTTGCAGCTGACTGATGCCGCCTCACCCTTCTCATGTCTTCTCAGGTGTCACTTGGTCAAGAAAGCGTCCCCTTACCTACTCAACTCATCTCGTCTCCCTACCGTAGCTCACGTGACACCACGCACCTCTCGCTTATGGCCGTCATCGCCTTTCGCATCCAGTTTCAGGTAGGTAAGTTTACCCCGTGGTCCGTGAGGAAGAAGAGATCACGCCTGTTTTGCTTACTCTTGATTCCCAGCGACTAGCCCGGTTACTGATAACCTCTGTTAGAGGGAGAAAGGAATGCACCCAATCCCTGGTGAAGCCCCGACCGTTTTCCTTTCTAGTGTCCCTCGTACTCCTCCCTGCCGTCTGTGTCGCCCTTACTCCGCGTCTACCGTTTATGAGTTTACACCTGGGTTACGGTGACTGCTTCGGAGAATCGCATGCCTTTCTACCTCCCTCGCTGCGACCTCTCCTACACCTCCCAGGGCTCTTGGGTTATGCCCTTGCCCTCTTCCGAGCCGTCCGTGGCACCCGCTGTCCACCCCGTACGGCCAAGCTCCTAAGACTGACACTCCAGGCCCTCCGTAATTTGGCTTCAGTTTCACTTTCTAGACGTTTCAAGAAAGAACGGGGTCTAAATATCTGTGCACCTCTGCTCCGTTTCATATCTACCCACGAGGTTAATTTTTTTGTTTCTTCCAGTCCACCTATTTTGCACCTCCGTCTCTGCGAAGACTTCACTGAGAATCCAAGCGATTTCTGAATCCCTTCTCTCCCCTGAAGCTGTAAACAGTTTAACAAGACAGGTGCGGAACTGCCGTAAGGTAATCTACATCTTGTCTCCCTCTCTGGTATCTAACCTCCCTGCGAATGGGGGTACGTCTCCGTGTTCTGTGCGGTTTTCAGCACAGTACTCTCTACACGTAGTGGATATTTGATTTGGTAAGTGACCGAATAAGTGAATGAGTCACCAAGATAAGGGTATTGTCTCATTCTTTCTCGCTTTTTCCACTTCCAAGTTTCTTTAGTTAGTTTCCTCAGACAAAAGGTTTCTTTGTAGCTACACAGTGGCCAGGTCCAGAGAATGTTGCAGATAGCTGCTGAAAACATCCCTCCTCCACTTGAGAATGGCTTGCTCTCCCTCTCAAGCGGAGAGAGCTGGGATTCGATATTTAATTAAGCGCCTCTGTTCACTTGGCATTTAGAGGCACTAGGGGGCGTTAGTGCTCTACACCCGGTGAAATGCCTGTTTCGTTTGTGATTTTCCTTTGTGAAAAACAACTATGCACAGAGTGTTTTGTGCCAATTTTCCATCCTTTTAGATTGACGGAAAGCATTTTACCTACGTAGAAACAGAAAACGAATAGAAAGAGCGTCGCATTGCGCTTACTGAAAGCTTAGGGCGGTCTCGGTGGTACGTTAGTGAAGTTATCTGGGGACACCTTAGCCACGTACATTGTGTTGGAGAGGCACCGAGAATTCATTCAGGAGTTCTCAAAGTTCGAGGACACAGTTGCCTTACACGTAGACACGGTGGCAGCCGTGGACATGGCAGTGATTTGGAGAATGTTGTACTAGTCGGCTCTCGCTGTGATAATGCTTTGCAACAAATCTCCCCAAAACTCACTTACATAAAGAAGAATCTAGTTTTCTCGGACCTGTGGGCTAGCTGCAGCGGCTCTCTTGTAGACCTCTCGATGGCGGGTGTTGCTCCATGCCGTGGGTCAGTTTGAGGTCTGTCCCGCACACCTTACCGTGGAGCCCAACTGTGAGGCTGCAGGTCCCTGTCCTCTCGCAGAGTTCACTGAAACGTAAGAGGTGAGCCCAACCACACAAGGCCACGTAAGGCCTCTGCGACTCATTGAAGGCCATCGTGTCTTCCCTTGGCCTCCTGGGAACCCCCTGGCCCCAGGATGCAGCTTCGGTAGCCCAGGGCAACCGGCGGAGGGGGGCGGGCGGGGCTGCAGGAGGGTGGAACGCTGAGGTCACAGAGGGTGTGGGTGTGGCCACCTCTGCTGTGACTGAACCAAGGGCGTGGGTGGGGGGCTGGGGGTCCAGGGCAGGGCCCTCAGAGCCCGGTAGGCCCAGGGGGGCGGCGCAAGCACCTAGGCCCAGGCCGAAGAGCGCCTTCTTGGTCTGCGCGGCAGGCCGGCCTCTCGCCTTGCCACTCAGGCCGCCCTCCCTCTTGAAGTGTGTGTGGCACGCGTCCGCGGAGTACACCTCGCTGCACAGGTAGCCGTGGGACTGGGCGTCGTAGCTTCCTGCGAGGCAGCCGGAGGTCCCGCAGGCGGGTGGGTCCCTGGGACAGACGCGCGGAGCGGCTCCTGCCCGGCCCCCCTGAGAACCGTCGCCGTTCCGTAAGGCGGGGCGCCTGCTTCAGAATGTAAATCACGTGTCCGCTCTATGGATACGCTGTTTAGTTTACCAGGCAAGACTTTCTTGGTGAAAGAAGCAGCGTTGGCTTGCATCCTCGAGCAGGCTTGTCATTTGGCTGTGCACTGGTACTCTCTCTCTGGGTGTGCTAGTCCGCAGGGCAGGGCATCCCCTGGGCAGGGTGGAGCGTGATCTCTGCGGCCTCGTCTTGCAGCTCCTTCCTTTCATTCTCAATCATCCTGCCCACAGTGGCCTCCTCTCAGGCCTGCATACTTACAACGGCGCATTGCCCGTGCTGCCCCTCTGCAGGAAGTGTCCCTCTGTTTAGTTTGCAGCTGACTGATGCCGCCTCACCCTTCTCATGTCTTCTCAGGTGTCACTTGGTCAAGAAAGCGTCCCCTTACCTACTCAACTCATCTCGTCTCCCTACCGTAGCTCACGTGACACCACGCACCTCTCGCTTATGGCCGTCATCGCCTTTCGCATCCAGTTTCAGGTAGGTAAGTTTACCCCGTGGTCCGTGAGGAAGAAGAGATCACGCCTGTTTTGCTTACTCTTGATTCCCAGCGACTAGCCCGGTTACTGATAACCTCTGTTAGAGGGAGAAAGGAATGCACCCAATCCCTGGTGAAGCCCCGACCGTTTTCCTTTCTAGTGTCCCTCGTACTCCTCCCTGCTGTCTGTGTCGCCCTTACTCCGCGTCTACCGTTTATGAGTTTACACCTGGGTTACGGTGACTGCTTCGGAGAATCGCATGCCTTTCTACCTCCCTCGCTGCGACCTCTCCTACACCTCCCAGGGCTCTTGGGTTATGCCCTTGCCCTCTTCCGAGCCGTCCGTGGCACCCGCTGTCAACCCCGTACGGCCAAGCTCCTAAGACTGACACTCCAGGCCCTCCGTAATTTGGCTTCAGTTTCACTTTCTAGACGTTTCAAGAAAGAACGGGGTCTAAATATCTGTGCACCTCTGCTCCGTTTCATATCTACCCACGAGGTTAATTTTTTTGTTTCTTCCAGTCCACCTATTTTGCACCTCCGTCTCTGCGAAGACTTCACTGAGAATCCAAGCGATTTCTGGATCCCTTCTCTCCCCTGAAGCTGTAAACAGTTTAACAAGACAGGTGCGGAACTGCCGTAAGGTAATCTACATCTTGTCTCCCTCTCTGGTATCTAACCTCCCTGCGAATGGGGGTACGTCTCCGTGTCCTGTGCGGTTTTCAGCACAGTACTCTCTACACGTAGTGGATATTTGATTTGGTAAGTGACCGAATAAGTGAATGAGTCACCAAGATAAGGGTATTGTCTCATTCTTTCTCGCTTTTTCCACTTCCAAGTTTCTTTAGTTAGTTTCCTCAGACAAAAGGTTTCTTTGTAGCTACACAGTGGCCAGGTCCAGAGAATGTTGCAGATAGCTGCTGAAAACATCCCTCCTCCACTTGAGAATGGCTTGCTCTCCCTCTCAAGCGGAGAGAGCTGGGATTCGATATTTAATTAAGCGCCTCTGTTCACTTGGCATTTAGAGGCACTAGGGGGCGTTAGTGCTCTACACCCGGTGAAATGCCTGTTTCGTTTGTGATTTTCCTTTGTGAAAAACAACTATGCACAGAGTGTTTTGTGCCAATTTTCCATCCTTTTAGATTGACGGAAAGCATTTTACCTACGTAGAAACAGAAAACGAATAGAAAGAGCGTCGCATTGCGTTTAATGAAAGCTTAGGGCGGTCTCGGTGGTACGTTAATGAAGTTATCTGGGGACACCTTAGCCACGTACATTGTGTTGGAGAGGCACCGAGAATTCATTCAGGAGTTCTCAAAGTTCGAGGACACTGTTGCCTTACACGTAGGCACGGTGGCAGCCGTGGACATGGCAGTGATTTGGAGAATGTTGTACTAGTCGGCTCTCGCTGTGATAATGCTTTGCAACAAATCTCCCCAAAACTCACTTACATAAAGAAGAATCTAGTTTTCTCGGACCTGTGGGCTAGCTGCAGCGGCTCTCTTGTAGACCTCTCGATGGCGGGTGTTGTTCCATGCCGTGGGTCAGTTTGAGGTCTGTCCCGCACACCTTACCGTGGAGCCCAACTGTGAGGCTGCAGGTCCCTGTCCTCTCGCAGAGTTCACTGAAACGTAAGAGGTGAGCCCAACCACACAAGGCCACGTAAGGCCTCTGCGACTCATTGAAGGCCATCGTGTCTTCCCTTGGCCTCCTGGGAACCCCCTGGCCCCAGGATGCAGCTTCGGTAGCCCAGGGCAACCGGCAGAGGGGGGCGGGCGGGGCTGCAGGAGGGTGGAACGCGGAGGTCACAGAGGGTGTGGGTGTGGCCACCTCTACTGTGACTGAACCAAGGGCGTGGGTGGGGGGCTGGGGGTCCAGGGCAGGGCCCTCAGAGCCCGGTAGGCCCAGGGGGGTGGCGCAAGCACCTAGGCCCAGGCCGAAGAGCGCCTTCTTGGTCTGCGTGGCACGCCGGCCTCTCGCCTTGCCACTCAGGCCGCCCTGCCACTTGAAGTGTGTGTGGCACGCGTCCGCGGAGTACACCTCGCTGCACAGGTAGCCGTGGGACTGGGCGTCGTAGCTTCCTGCGAGGCGGCCGGAGGTCCCGCAGGCGGGTGGGTCCCTGGGACAGACGTGCGGAGCGGCTCCATCCCGGCCCCACTGAGAACCGTCGCCGTTCCGTAAGGCGGGGCGCCTGCTGCAGAATGTAAATCACATGTCCGTTCTATGGATACGCTGTTTAGTTTACCAGGCAAGACTTTCTTGGTGAAAGAAGCAGCGTTGGCTTGCATCGTCGAGCAGGCTTGTCATCTGGCTGTGCACTGGTACTCTCTCTCTGGGTGTGCTAGTCCGCAGGGCAGGGCATCCCCTGGGCAGGGTGGAGCGTGATCTCTGCGGCCTCGTCTTGCAGCTCCTTCCTTTCATTCTCAATCATCCTGCCCACAGTGGCCTCCTCTCAGGCCTGCATACTTACAACGGCGCATTGCCCGTGCTGCCCCTCTGCAGGAAGTGTCCCTCTGTTTAGTTTGCAGCTGACTGATGCCGCCTCACCCTTCTCATGTCTTCTCAGGTGTCACTTGGTCAAGAAAGCGTCCCCTTACCTACTCAACTCATCTCGTCTCCCTACCGTAGCTCACGTGACACCACGCACCTCTCGCTTATGGCCGTCATCGCCTTTCGCATCCAGTTTCAGGTAGGTAAGTTTACCCCGTGGTCCGTGAGGAAGAAGAGATCACGCCTGTTTTGCTTACTCTTGATTCCCAGCGACTAGCCCGGTTACTGATAACCTCTGTTAGAGGGAGAAAGGAATGCACCCAATCCCTGGTGAAGCCCCGACCGTTTTCCTTTCTAGTGTCCCTCGTACTCCTCCCTGCCGTCTGTGTCGCCCTTACTCCGCGTCTACCGTTTATGAGTTTACACCTGGGTTACGGTGACTGCTTCGGAGAATCGCATGCCTTTCTACCTCCCTCGCTGCGACCTCTCCTACACCTCCCAGGGCTCTTGGGTTATGCCCTTGCCCTCTTCCGAGCCGTCCGTGGCACCCGCTGTCAACCCCGTACGGCCAAGCTCCTAAGACTGACACTCCAGGCCCTCCGTAATTTGGCTTCAGTTTCACTTTCTAGACGTTTCAAGAAAGAACGGGGTCTAAATATGTGGGCACCTCTGCTCCGTTTCATATCTACCCACGAGGTTAATTTTTTTGTTTCTTCCAGTCCACCTATTTTGCACCTCCGTCTCTGCGAAGACTTCACTGAGAATCCAAGCGATTTCTGGATCCCTTCTCTCCCCTGAAGCTGTAAACAGTTTAACAAGACAGGTGCGGAACTGCCGTAAGGTAATCTACATCTTGTCTCCCTCTCTGGTATCTAACCTCCCTGCGAATGGGGGTACGTCTCCGTGTTCTGTGCGGTTTTCAGCACAGTACTCTCTACACGTAGTGGATATTTGATTTGGTAAGTGACCGAATAAGTGAATGAGTCACCAAGATAAGGGTATTGTCTCATTCTTTCTCGCTTTTTCCACTTCCAAGTTTCTTTAGTTAGTTTCCTCAGACAAAAGGTTTCTTTGTAGCTACACAGTGGCCAGGTCCAGAGAATGTTGCAGATAGCTGCTGAAAACATCCCTCCTCCACTTGAGAATGGCTTGCTCTCCCTCTCAAGCGGAGAGAGCTGGGATTCGATATTTAATTAAGCGCCTCTGTTCACTTGGCATTTAGAGGCACTAGGGGGCGTTAGTGCTCTACACCCGGTGAAATGCCTGTTTCGTTTGTGATTTTCCTTTGTGAAAAACAACTATGCACAGAGTGTTTTGTGCCAATTTTCCATCCTTTTAGATTGACGGAAAGCATTTTACCTACGTAGAAACAGAAAACGAATAGAAAGAGCGTTGCATTGCGTTTAATGAAAGCTTAGGGCGGTCTCGGTGGTACGTTAGTGAAGTTATCTGGGGACACCTTAGCCACGTACATTGTGTTGGAGAGGCACCGAGAATTCATTCAGGAGTTCTCAAAGTTCGAGGACACAGTTGCCTTACACGTAGGCACGGTGGCAGCCGTGGACATGGCAGTGATTTGGAGAATGTTGTACTAGTCGGCTCTCGCTGTGATAATGCTTTGCAACAAATCTCCCCAAAACTCACTTACATAAAGAAGAATCTAGTTTTCTCGGACCTGTGGGCTAGCTGCAGCGGCTCTCTTGTAGACCTCTCGATGGCGGGTGTTGCTCCATGCCGTGGGTCAGTTTGAGGTCTGTCCCGCACACCTTACCGTGGAGCCCAACTGTGAGGCTGCAGGTCCCTGTCCTCTCGCAGAGTTCACTGAAACGTAAGAGGTGAGCCCAACCACACAAGGCCACGTAAGGCCTCTGCGACTCATTGAAGGCCATCGTGTCTTCCCTTGGCCTCCTGGGAACCCCCTGGCCCCAGGATGCAGCTTCGGTAGCCCAGGGCAACCGGCGGAGGGGGGCGGGCGGGGCTGCAGGAGGGTGGAACGCTGAGGTCACAGAGGGTGTGGGTGTGGCCACCTCTGCTGTGACTGAACCAAGGGCGTGGGTGGGGGGCTGGGGGTCCAGGGCAGGGCCCTCAGAGCCCGGTAGGCCCAGGGGGGCGGCGCAAGCACCTAGGCCCAGGCCGAAGAGCGCCTTCTTGGTCTGCGCGGCAGGCCGGCCTCTCGCCTTGCCACTCAGGCCGCCCTCCCTCTTGAAGTGTGTGTGGCACGCGTCCGCGGAGTACACCTCGCTGCACAGGTAGCCGTGGGACTGGGCGTCGTAGCTTCCTGCGAGGCGGCCGGAGGTCCCGCAGGCGGGTGGGTCCCTGGGACAGACGCGCGGAGCGGCTCCTGCCCGGCCCCCCTGAGAACCGTCGCCGTTCCGTAAGGCGGGGCGCCTGCTTCAGAATGTAAATCACGTGTCCGCTCTATGGATACGCTGTTTAGTTTACCAGGCAAGACTTTCTTGGTGAAAGAAGCAGCGTTGGCTTGCATCCTCGAGCAGGCTTGTCATCTGGCTGTGCACTGGTACTCTCTCTCTGGGTGTGCTAGTCCGCAGGGCAGGGCATCCCCTGGGCAGGGTGGAGCGTGATCTCTGCGGCCTCGTCTTGCAGCTCCTTCCTTTCATTCTCAATCATCCTGCCCACAGTGGCCTCCTCTCAGGCCTGCATACTTACAACGGCGCATTGCCCGTGCTGCCCCTCTGCAGGAAGTGTCCCTCTGTTTAGTTTGCAGCTGACTGATGCCGCCTCACCCTTCTCATCTCTTCTCAGGTGTCACTTGGTCAAGAAAGCGTCCCCTTACCTACTCAACTCATCTCGTCTCCCTACCGTAGCTCACGTGACACCACGCACCTCTCGCTTATGGCCGTCATCGCCTTTCGCATCCAGTTTCAGGTAGGTAAGTTTACCCCGTGGCCCGTGAGGAAGAAGAGATCACGCCTGTTTTGCTTACTCTTGATTCCCAGCGACTAGCCCGGTTACTGATAACCTCTGTTAGAGGGAGAAAGGAATGCACCCAATCCCTGGTGAAGCCCCGACCGTTTTCCTTTCTAGTGTCCCTCGTACTCCTCCCTGCCGTCTGTGTCGCCCTTACTCCGCGTCTACCGTTTATGAGTTTACACCTGGGTTACGGTGACTGCTTCGGAGAATCGCATGCCTTTCTACCTCCCTCGCTGCGACCTCTCCTACACCTCCTAGGGCTCTTGGGTTATGCCCTTGCCCTCTTCCGAGCCGTCCGTGGCACCCGCTGTCAACCCCGTACGGCCAAGCTCCTAAGACTGACACTCCAGGCCCTCCGTAATTTGGCTTCAGTTTCACTTTCTAGACGTTTCAAGAAAGAACGGGGTCTAAATATCTGTGCACCTCTGCTCCGTTTCATATCTACCCACGAGGTTAATTTTTTTGTTTCTTCCAGTCCACCTATTTTGCACCTCCGTCTCTGCGAAGACTTCACTGAGAATCCAAGCGATTTCTGGATCCCTTCTCTCCCCTGAAGCTGTAAACAGTTTAACAAGACAGGTGCGGAACTGCCGTAAGGTAATCTACATCTTGTCTCCCTCTCTGGTATCTAACCTCCCTGCGAATGGGGGTACGTCTCCGTGTCCTGTGCGGTTTTCAGCACAGTACTCTCTACACGTAGTGGATATTTGATTTGGTAAGTGACCGAATAAGTGAATGAGTCACCAAGATAAGGGTATTGTCTCATTCTTTCTCGCTTTTTCCACTTCCAAGTTTCTTTAGTTAGTTTCCTCAGACAAAAGGTTTCTTTGTAGCTACACAGTGGCCAGGTCCAGAGAATGTTGCAGATAGCTGCTGAAAACATCCCTCCTCCACTTGAGAATGGCTTGCTCTCCCTCTCAAGCGGAGAGAGCTGGGATTCGATATTTAATTAAGCGCCTCTGTTCACTTGGCATTTAGAGGCACTAGGGGGCGTTAGTGCTCTACACCCGGTGAAATGCCTGTTTCGTTTGTGATTTTCCTTTGTGAAAAACAACTATGCACAGAGTGTTTTGTGCCAATTTTCCATCCTTTTAGATTGACGGAAAGCATTTTACCTACGTAGAAACAGAAAACGAATAGAAAGAGCGTCGCATTGCGTTTAATGAAAGCTTAGGGCGGTCTCGGTGGTACGTTAGTGAAGTTATCTGGGGACACCTTAGCCACGTACATTGTGTTGGAGAGGCACCGAGAATTCATTCAGGAGTTCTCAAAGTTCGAGGACACAGTTGCCTTACACGTAGGCACGGTGGCAGCCGTGGACATGGCAGTGATTTGGAGAATGTTGTACTAGTCGGCTCTTGCTGTGATAATGCTTTGCAACAAATCTCCCCAAAACTCACTTACATAAAGAAGAATCTAGTTTTCTCGGACCTGTGGGCTAGCTGCAGCTGCTCTCTTGTAGACCTCTCGATGGCGGGTGTTGCTCCATGCCGTAGGTCAGTTTGAGGTCTGTCCCGCACACCTTACCGTGGAGCCCAACTGTGAGGCTGCAGCTCCCTGTCCTCTCGCAGAGTTCACTGAAACGTAAGAGGTGAGCCCAACCACACAAGGCCACGTAAGGCCTCTGCGACTCATTGAAGGCCATCGTGTCTTCCCTTGGCCTCCTGGGAACCCCCTGGCCCCAGGATGCAGCTTCGGTAGCCCAGGGCAACCGGCGGAGGGGGGCGGGCGGGGCTGCAGGAGGGTGGAACGCGGAGGTCACAGAGGGTGTGGGTGTGGCCACCTCTGCTGTGACTGAACCAAGGGCGTGGGTGGGGGGCTGGGGGTCCAGGGCAGGGCCCTCAGAGCCCGGTAGGCCCAGGGGGGCGGCGCAAGCACCTAGGCCCAGGCCGAAGAGCGCCTTCTTGGTCTGCGCGGCAGGCCGGCCTCTCGCCTTGCCACTCAGGCCGCCCTCCCTCTTGAAGTGTGTGTGGCACGCGTCCGCGGAGTACACCTCGCTGCACAGGTAGCCGTGGGACTGGGCGTCGTAGCTTCCTGCGAGGCGGCCGGAGGTCCCACAGGCGGGTGGGTCCCTGGGACAGACGCGCGGAGCGGCTCCTGCCCGGCCCCCCTGAGAACCGTCGCTGTTCCGTAAGGCGGGGCGCCTGCTTCAGAATGTAAATCACGTGTCCGCTCTATGGATACGCTGTTTAGTTTACCAGGCAAGACTTTCTTGGTGAAAGAAGCAACGTTGGCTTGCATCGTCGAGCAGGCTTGTCATCTGGCTGTGCACTGGTACTCTCTCTCTGGGTGTGCTAGTCCGCAGGGCAGGGCATCCCCTGGGCAGGGTGGAGCGTGATCTCTGCAGCCTCGTCTTGCAGCTCCTTCCTTTCATTCTCAATCATCCTGCCCACAGTGGCCTCCTCTCAGGCCTGCATACTTACAACGGCGCATTGCCCGTGCTGCCCCTCTGCAGGAAGTGTCCCTCTGTTTAGTTTGCAGCTGACTGATGCCGCCTCACCCTTCTCATGTCTTCTCAGGTGTCACTTGGTCAAGAAAGCGTCCCCTTACCTACTCAACTCATCTCGTCTCCCTACCGTAGCTCACGTGACACCACGCACCTCTCGCTTATGGCCGTCATCGCCTTTCGCATCCAGTTTCAGGTAGGTAAGTTTACCCCGTGGTCCGTGAGGAAGAAGAGATCACGCCTGTTTTGCTTACTCTTGATTCCCAGCGACTAGCCCGGTTACTGATAACCTCTGTTAGAGGGAGAAAGGAATGCACCCAATCCCTGGTGAAGCCCCGACCGTTTTCCTTTCTAGTGTCCCTCGTACTCCTCCCTGCCGTCTGTGTCGCCCTTACTCCGCGTCTACCGTTTATGAGTTTACACCTGGGTTACGGTGACTGCTTCGGAGAATCGCATGCCTTTCTACCTCCCTCGCTGCGACCTCTCCTACACCTCCCAGGGCTCTTGGGTTATGCCCTTGCCCTCTTCCGAGCCGTCCGTGGCACCCGCTGTCCACCCCGTACGGCCAAGCTCCTAAGACTGACACTCCAGGCCCTCCGTAATTTGGCTTCAGTTTCACTTTCTAGACGTTTCAAGAAAGAACGGGGTCTAAATATCTGTGCACCTCTGCTCCGTTTCATATCTACCCACGAGGTTAATTTTTTTGTTTCTTCCAGTCCACCTATTTTGCACCTCCGTCTCTGCGAAGACTTCACTGAGAATCCAAGCGATTTCTGAATCCCTTCTCTCCCCTGAAGCTGTAAACAGTTTAACAAGACAGGTGCGGAACTGCCGTAAGGTAATCTACATCTTGTCTCCCTCTCTGGTATCTAACCTCCCTGCGAATGGGGGTACGTCTCCGTGTTCTGTGCGGTTTTCAGCACAGTACTCTCTACACGTAGTGGATATTTGATTTGGTAAGTGACCGAATAAGTGAATGAGTCACCAAGATAAGGGTATTGTCTCATTCTTTCTCGCTTTTTCCACTTCCAAGTTTCTTTAGTTAGTTTCCTCAGACAAAAGGTTTCTTTGTAGCTACACAGTGGCCAGGTCCAGAGAATGTTGCAGATAGCTGCTGAAAACATCCCTCCTCCACTTGAGAATGGCTTGCTCTCCCTCTCAAGCGGAGAGAGCTGGGATTCGATATTTAATTAAGCGCCTCTGTTCACTTGGCATTTAGAGGCACTAGGGGGCGTTAGTGCTCTACACCCGGTGAAATGCCTGTTTCGTTTGTGATTTTCCTTTGTGAAAAACAACTATGCACAGAGTGTTTTGTGCCAATTTTCCATCCTTTTAGATTGACGGAAAGCATTTTACCTACGTAGAAACAGAAAACGAATAGAAAGAGCGTCGCATTGCGCTTACTGAAAGCTTAGGGCGGTCTCGGTGGTACGTTAGTGAAGTTATCTGGGGACACCTTAGCCACGTACATTGTGTTGGAGAGGCACCGAGAATTCATTCAGGAGTTCTCAAAGTTCGAGGACACAGTTGCCTTACACGTAGACACGGTGGCAGCCGTGGACATGGCAGTGATTTGGAGAATGTTGTACTAGTCGGCTCTCGCTGTGATAATGCTTTGCAACAAATCTCCCCAAAACTCACTTACATAAAGAAGAATCTAGTTTTCTCGGACCTGTGGGCTAGCTGCAGCGGCTCTCTTGTAGACCTCTCGATGGCGGGTGTTGCTCCATGCCGTGGGTCAGTTTGAGGTCTGTCCCGCACACCTTACCGTGGAGCCCAACTGTGAGGCTGCAGGTCCCTGTCCTCTCGCAGAGTTCACTGAAACGTAAGAGGTGAGCCCAACCACACAAGGCCACGTAAGGCCTCTGCGACTCATTGAAGGCCATCGTGTCTTCCCTTGGCCTCCTGGGAACCCCCTGGCCCCAGGATGCAGCTTCGGTAGCCCAGGGCAACCGGCGGAGGGGGGCGGGCGGGGCTGCAGGAGGGTGGAACGCTGAGGTCACAGAGGGTGTGGGTGTGGCCACCTCTGCTGTGACTGAACCAAGGGCGTGGGTGGGGGGCTGGGGGTCCAGGGCAGGGCCCTCAGAGCCCGGTAGGCCCAGGGGGGCGGCGCAAGCACCTAGGCCCAGGCCGAAGAGCGCCTTCTTGGTCTGCGCGGCAGGCCGGCCTCTCGCCTTGCCACTCAGGCCGCCCTCCCACTTGAAGTGTGTGTGGCACGCGTCCGCGGAGTACACCTCGCTGCACAGGTAGCCGTGGGACTGGGCGTCGTAGCTTCCTGCGAGGCGGCCGGAGGTCCCGCAGGCGGGTGGGTCCCTGGGACAGACGCGCGGAGCGGCTCCTGCCCGGCCCCCCTGAGAACCGTCGCCGTTCCGTAAGGCGGGGCGCCTGCTTCAGAATGTAAATCACGTGTCCGCTCTATGGATACGCTGTTTAGTTTACCAGGCAAGACTTTCTTGGTGAAAGAAGCAGCGTTGGCTTGCATCCTCGAGCAGGCTTGTCATCTGGCTGTGCACTGGTACTCTCTCTCTGGGTGTGCTAGTCCGCAGGGCAGGGCATCCCCTGGGCAGGGTGGAGCGTGATCTCTGCGGCCTCGTCTTGCAGCTCCTTCCTTTCATTCTCAATCATCCTGCCCACAGTGGCCTCCTCTCAGGCCTGCATACTTACAATGGCGCATTGCCCGTGCTGCCCCTCTGCAGGAAGTGTCCCTCTGTTTAGTTTGCAGCTGACTGATGCCGCCTCACCCTTCTCATCTCTTCTCAGGTGTCACTTGGTCAAGAAACCGTCCCCTTACCTACTCAACTCATCTCGTCTCCCTACCGTAGCTCACGTGACACCACGCACCTCTCGCTTATGGCCGTCATCGCCTTTCGCATCCAGTTTCAGGTAGGTAAGTTTACCCCGTGGCCCGTGAGGAAGAAGAGATCACGCCTGTTTTGCTTACTCTTGATTCCCAGCGACTAGCCCGGTTACTGATAACCTCTGTTAGAGGGAGAAAGGAATGCACCCAATCCCTGGTGAAGCCCCGACCGTTTTCCTTTCTAGTGTCCCTCGTACTCCTCCCTGCCGTCTGTGTCGCCCTTACTCCGCGTCTACCGTTTATGAGTTTACACCTGGGTTACGGTGACTGCTTCGGAGAATCGCATGCCTTTCTACCTCCCTCGCTGCAACCTCTCCTACACCTCCCAGGGCTCTTGGGTTATGCCCTTGCCCTCTTCCGAGCCGTCCGTGGCACCCGCTGTCAACCCCGTACGGCCAAGCTCCTAAGACTGACACTCCAGGCCCTCCGTAATTTGGCTTCAGTTTCACTTTCTAGACGTTTCAAGAAAGAACGGGGTCTAAATATCTGGGCACCTCTGCTCCGTTTCATATCTACCCACGAGGTTAATTTTTTTGTTTCTTCCAGTCCACCTATTTTGCACCTCCGTCTCTGCGAAGACTTCACTGAGAATCCAAGCGATTTCTGGATCCCTTCTCTCCCCTGAAGCTGTAAACAGTTTAACAAGACAGGTGCGGAACTGCCGTAAGGTAATCTACATCTTGTCTCCCTCTCTGGTATCTAACCTCCCTGCGAATGGGGGTACGTCTCCGTGTTCTGTGCGGTTTTCAGCACAGTACTCTCTACACGTAGTGGATATTTGATTTGGTAAGTGACCGAATAAGTGAATGAGTCACCAAGATAAGGGTATTGTCTCATTCTTTCTCGCTTTTTCCACTTCCAAGTTTCTTTAGTTAGTTTCCTCAGACAAAAGGTTTCTTTGTAGCTACACAGTGGCCAGGTCCAGAGAATGTTGCAGATAGCTGCTGAAAACATCCCTCCTCCACTTGAGAATGGCTTGCTCTCCCTCTCAAGCGGAGAGAGCTGGGATTCGATATTTAATTAAGCGCCTCTGTTCACTTGGCATTTAGAGGCACTAGGGGGCGTTAGTGCTCTACACCCGGTGAAATGCCTGTTTCGTTTGTGATTTTCCTTTGTGAAAAACAACTATGCACAGAGTGTTTTGTGCCAATTTTCCATCCTTTTAGATTGACGGAAAGCATTTTACCTACGTAGAAACAGAAAACGAATAGAAAGAGCGTCGCATTGCGTTTAATGAAAGCTTAGGGCGGTCTCGGTGGTACGTTAGTGAAGTTATCTGGGGACACCTTAGCCACGTACATTGTGTTGGAGAGGCACCGAGAATTCATTCAGGAGTTCTCAAAGTTCGAGGACACAGTTGCCTTACACGTAGGCACGGTGGCAGCCGTGGACATGGCAGTGATTTGGAGAATGTTGTACTAGTCGGCTCTTGCTGTGATAATGCTTTGCAACAAATCTCCCCAAAACTCACTTACATAAAGAAGAATCTAGTTTTCTCGGACCTGTGGGCTAGCTGCAGCTGCTCTCTTGTAGACCTCTCGATGGCGGGTGTTGCTCCATGCCGTAGGTCAGTTTGAGGTCTGTCCCGCACACCTTACCGTGGAGCCCAACTGTGAGGCTGCAGCTCCCTGTCCTCTCGCAGAGTTCACTGAAACGTAAGAGGTGAGCCCAACCACACAAGGCCACGTAAGGCCTCTGCGACTCATTGAAGGCCATCGTGTCTTCCCTTGGCCTCCTGGGAACCCCCTGGCCCCAGGATGCAGCTTCGGTAGCCCAGGGCAACCGGCGGAGGGGGGCGGGCGGGGCTGCAGGAGGGTGGAACGCAGAGGTCACAGAGGGTGTGGGTGTGGCCACCTCTGCTGTGACTGAACCAAGGGCGTGGGTGGGGGGCTGGGGGTCCAGGGCAGGGCCCTCAGAGCCCGGTAGGCCCAGGGGGGCGGCGCAAGCACCTAGGCCCAGGCCGAAGAGCGCCTTCTTGGTCTGCGCGGCAGGCCGGCCTCTCGCCTTGCCACTCAGGCCGCCCTCCCTCTTGAAGTGTGTTTGGCACGCGTCCGCGGAGTACACCTCGCTGCACAGGTAGCCGTGGGACTGGGCGTCGTAGCTTCCTGCGAGGCGGCCGGAGGTCCCACAGGCGGGTGGGTCCCTGGGACAGACGCGCGGAGCGGCTCCTGCCCGGCCCCCCTGAGAACCGTCGCTGTTCCGTAAGGCGGGGCGCCTGCTTCAGAATGTAAATCACGTGTCCGCTCTATGGATACGCTGTTTAGTTTACCAGGCAAGACTTTCTTGGTGAAAGAAGCAACGTTGGCTTGCATCGTCGAGCAGGCTTGTCATCTGGCTGTGCACTGGTACTCTCTCTCTGGGTGTGCTAGTCCGCAGGGCAGGGCATCCCCTGGGCAGGGTGGAGCGTGATCTCTGCGGCCTCGTCTTGCAGCTCCTTCCTTTCATTCTCAATCATCCTGCCCACAGTGGCCTCCTCTCAGGCCTGCATACTTACAACGGCGCATTGCCCGTGCTGCCCCTCTGCAGGAAGTGTCCCTCTGTTTAGTTTGCAGCTGACTGATGCCGCCTCACCCTTCTCATGTCTTCTCAGGTGTCACTTGGTCAAGAAAGCGTCCCCTTACCTACTCAACTCATCTCGTCTCCCTACCGTAGCTCACGTGACACCACGCACCTCTCGCTTATGGCCGTCATCGCCTTTCGCATCCAGTTTCAGGTAGGTAAGTTTACCCCGTGGTCCGTGAGGAAGAAGAGATCACGCCTGTTTTGCTTACTCTTGATTCCCAGCGACTAGCCCGGTTACTGATAACCTCTGTTAGAGGGAGAAAGGAATGCACCCAATCCCTGGTGAAGCCCCGACCGTTTTCCTTTCTAGTGTCCCTCGTACTCCTCCCTGCCGTCTGTGTCGCCCTTACTCCGCGTCTACCGTTTATGAGTTTACACCTGGGTTACGGTGACTGCTTCGGAGAATCGCATGCCTTTCTACCTCCCTCGCTGCGACCTCTCCTACACCTCCCAGGGCTCTTGGGTTATGCCCTTGCCCTCTTCCGAGCCGTCCGTGGCACCCGCTGTCCACCCCGTACGGCCAAGCTCCTAAGACTGACACTCCAGGCCCTCCGTAATTTGGCTTCAGTTTCACTTTCTAGACGTTTCAAGAAAGAACGGGGTCTAAATATCTGTGCACCTCTGCTCCGTTTCATATCTACCCACGAGGTTAATTTTTTTGTTTCTTCCAGTCCACCTATTTTGCACCTCCGTCTCTGCGAAGACTTCACTGAGAATCCAAGCGATTTCTGAATCCCTTCTCTCCCCTGAAGCTGTAAACAGTTTAACAAGACAGGTGCGGAACTGCCGTAAGGTAATCTACATCTTGTCTCCCTCTCTGGTATCTAACCTCCCTGCGAATGGGGGTACGTCTCCGTGTTCTGTGCGGTTTTCAGCACAGTACTCTCTACACGTAGTGGATATTTGATTTGGTAAGTGACCGAATAAGTGAATGAGTCACCAAGATAAGGGTATTGTCTCATTCTTTCTCGCTTTTTCCACTTCCAAGTTTCTTTAGTTAGTTTCCTCAGACAAAAGGTTTCTTTGTAGCTACACAGTGGCCAGGTCCAGAGAATGTTGCAGATAGCTGCTGAAAACATCCCTCCTCCACTTGAGAATGGCTTGCTCTCCCTCTCAAGCGGAGAGAGCTGGGATTCGATATTTAATTAAGCGCCTCTGTTCACTTGGCATTTAGAGGCACTAGGGGGCGTTAGTGCTCTACACCCGGTGAAATGCCTGTTTCGTTTGTGATTTTCCTTTGTGAAAAACAACTATGCACAGAGTGTTTTGTGCCAATTTTCCATCCTTTTAGATTGACGGAAAGCATTTTACCTACGTAGAAACAGAAAACGAATAGAAAGAGCGTCGCATTGCGCTTACTGAAAGCTTAGGGCGGTCTCGGTGGTACGTTAGTGAAGTTATCTGGGGACACCTTAGCCACGTACATTGTGTTGGAGAGGCACCGAGAATTCATTCAGGAGTTCTCAAAGTTCGAGGACACAGTTGCCTTACACGTAGACACGGTGGCAGCCGTGGACATGGCAGTGATTTGGAGAATGTTGTACTAGTCGGCTCTCGCTGTGATAATGCTTTGCAACAAATCTCCCCAAAACTCACTTACATAAAGAAGAATCTAGTTTTCTCGGACCTGTGGGCTAGCTGCAGCGGCTCTCTTGTAGACCTCTCGATGGCGGGTGTTGCTCCATGCCGTGGGTCAGTTTGAGGTCTGTCCCGCACACCTTACCGTGGAGCCCAACTGTGAGGCTGCAGGTCCCTGTCCTCTCGCAGAGTTCACTGAAACGTAAGAGGTGAGCCCAACCACACAAGGCCACGTAAGGCCTCTGCGACTCATTGAAGGCCATCGTGTCTTCCCTTGGCCTCCTGGGAACCCCCTGGCCCCAGGATGCAGCTTCGGTAGCCCAGGGCAACCGGCGGAGGGGGGCGGGCGGGGCTGCAGGAGGGTGGAACGCTGAGGTCACAGAGGGTGTGGGTGTGGCCACCTCTGCTGTGACTGAACCAAGGGCGTGGGTGGGGGGCTGGGGGTCCAGGGCAGGGCCCTCAGAGCCCGGTAGGCCCAGGGGGGCGGCGCAAGCACCTAGGCCCAGGCCGAAGAGCGCCTTCTTGGTCTGCGCGGCAGGCCGGCCTCTCGCCTTGCCACTCAGGCCGCCCTCCCTCTTGAAGTGTGTGTGGCACGCGTCCGCGGAGTACACCTCGCTGCACAGGTAGCCGTGGGACTGGGCGTCGTAGCTTCCTGCGAGGCAGCCGGAGGTCCCGCAGGCGGGTGGGTCCCTGGGACAGACGCGCGGAGCGGCTCCTGCCCGGCCCCCCTGAGAACCGTCGCCGTTCCGTAAGGCGGGGCGCCTGCTTCAGAATGTAAATCACGTGTCCGCTCTATGGATACGCTGTTTAGTTTACCAGGCAAGACTTTCTTGGTGAAAGAAGCAGCGTTGGCTTGCATCCTCGAGCAGGCTTGTCATTTGGCTGTGCACTGGTACTCTCTCTCTGGGTGTGCTAGTCCGCAGGGCAGGGCATCCCCTGGGCAGGGTGGAGCGTGATCTCTGCGGCCTCGTCTTGCAGCTCCTTCCTTTCATTCTCAATCATCCTGCCCACAGTGGCCTCCTCTCAGGCCTGCATACTTACAACGGCGCATTGCCCGTGCTGCCCCTCTGCAGGAAGTGTCCCTCTGTTTAGTTTGCAGCTGACTGATGCCGCCTCACCCTTCTCATGTCTTCTCAGGTGTCACTTGGTCAAGAAAGCGTCCCCTTACCTACTCAACTCATCTCGTCTCCCTACCGTAGCTCACGTGACACCACGCACCTCTCGCTTATGGCCGTCATCGCCTTTCGCATCCAGTTTCAGGTAGGTAAGTTTACCCCGTGGTCCGTGAGGAAGAAGAGATCACGCCTGTTTTGCTTACTCTTGATTCCCAGCGACTAGCCCGGTTACTGATAACCTCTGTTAGAGGGAGAAAGGAATGCACCCAATCCCTGGTGAAGCCCCGACCGTTTTCCTTTCTAGTGTCCCTCGTACTCCTCCCTGCTGTCTGTGTCGCCCTTACTCCGCGTCTACCGTTTATGAGTTTACACCTGGGTTACGGTGACTGCTTCGGAGAATCGCATGCCTTTCTACCTCCCTCGCTGCGACCTCTCCTACACCTCCCAGGGCTCTTGGGTTATGCCCTTGCCCTCTTCCGAGCCGTCCGTGGCACCCGCTGTCAACCCCGTACGGCCAAGCTCCTAAGACTGACACTCCAGGCCCTCCGTAATTTGGCTTCAGTTTCACTTTCTAGACGTTTCAAGAAAGAACGGGGTCTAAATATCTGTGCACCTCTGCTCCGTTTCATATCTACCCACGAGGTTAATTTTTTTGTTTCTTCCAGTCCACCTATTTTGCACCTCCGTCTCTGCGAAGACTTCACTGAGAATCCAAGCGATTTCTGGATCCCTTCTCTCCCCTGAAGCTGTAAACAGTTTAACAAGACAGGTGCGGAACTGCCGTAAGGTAATCTACATCTTGTCTCCCTCTCTGGTATCTAACCTCCCTGCGAATGGGGGTACGTCTCCGTGTCCTGTGCGGTTTTCAGCACAGTACTCTCTACACGTAGTGGATATTTGATTTGGTAAGTGACCGAATAAGTGAATGAGTCACCAAGATAAGGGTATTGTCTCATTCTTTCTCGCTTTTTCCACTTCCAAGTTTCTTTAGTTAGTTTCCTCAGACAAAAGGTTTCTTTGTAGCTACACAGTGGCCAGGTCCAGAGAATGTTGCAGATAGCTGCTGAAAACATCCCTCCTCCACTTGAGAATGGCTTGCTCTCCCTCTCAAGCGGAGAGAGCTGGGATTCGATATTTAATTAAGCGCCTCTGTTCACTTGGCATTTAGAGGCACTAGGGGGCGTTAGTGCTCTACACCCGGTGAAATGCCTGTTTCGTTTGTGATTTTCCTTTGTGAAAAACAACTATGCACAGAGTGTTTTGTGCCAATTTTCCATCCTTTTAGATTGACGGAAAGCATTTTACCTACGTAGAAACAGAAAACGAATAGAAAGAGCGTCGCATTGCGTTTAATGAAAGCTTAGGGCGGTCTCGGTGGTACGTTAATGAAGTTATCTGGGGACACCTTAGCCACGTACATTGTGTTGGAGAGGCACCGAGAATTCATTCAGGAGTTCTCAAAGTTCGAGGACACTGTTGCCTTACACGTAGGCACGGTGGCAGCCGTGGACATGGCAGTGATTTGGAGAATGTTGTACTAGTCGGCTCTCGCTGTGATAATGCTTTGCAACAAATCTCCCCAAAACTCACTTACATAAAGAAGAATCTAGTTTTCTCGGACCTGTGGGCTAGCTGCAGCGGCTCTCTTGTAGACCTCTCGATGGCGGGTGTTGTTCCATGCCGTGGGTCAGTTTGAGGTCTGTCCCGCACACCTTACCGTGGAGCCCAACTGTGAGGCTGCAGGTCCCTGTCCTCTCGCAGAGTTCACTGAAACGTAAGAGGTGAGCCCAACCACACAAGGCCACGTAAGGCCTCTGCGACTCATTGAAGGCCATCGTGTCTTCCCTTGGCCTCCTGGGAACCCCCTGGCCCCAGGATGCAGCTTCGGTAGCCCAGGGCAACCGGCAGAGGGGGGCGGGCGGGGCTGCAGGAGGGTGGAACGCGGAGGTCACAGAGGGTGTGGGTGTGGCCACCTCTACTGTGACTGAACCAAGGGCGTGGGTGGGGGGCTGGGGGTCCAGGGCAGGGCCCTCAGAGCCCGGTAGGCCCAGGGGGGTGGCGCAAGCACCTAGGCCCAGGCCGAAGAGCGCCTTCTTGGTCTGCGTGGCACGCCGGCCTCTCGCCTTGCCACTCAGGCCGCCCTGCCACTTGAAGTGTGTGTGGCACGCGTCCGCGGAGTACACCTCGCTGCACAGGTAGCCGTGGGACTGGGCGTCGTAGCTTCCTGCGAGGCGGCCGGAGGTCCCGCAGGCGGGTGGGTCCCTGGGACAGACGTGCGGAGCGGCTCCATCCCGGCCCCACTGAGAACCGTCGCCGTTCCGTAAGGCGGGGCGCCTGCTGCAGAATGTAAATCACGTGTCCGTTCTATGGATACGCTGTTTAGTTTACCAGGCAAGACTTTCTTGGTGAAAGAAGCAGCGTTGGCTTGCATCGTCGAGCAGGCTTGTCATCTGGCTGTGCACTGGTACTCTCTCTCTGGGTGTGCTAGTCCGCAGGGCAGGGCATCCCCTGGGCAGGGTGGAGCGTGATCTCTGCGGCCTCGTCTTGCAGCTCCTTCCTTTCATTCTCAATCATCCTGCCCACAGTGGCCTCCTCTCAGGCCTGCATACTTACAACGGCGCATTGCCCGTGCTGCCCCTCTGCAGGAAGTGTCCCTCTGTTTAGTTTGCAGCTGACTGATGCCGCCTCACCCTTCTCATCTCTTCTCAGGTGTCACTTGGTCAAGAAAGCGTCCCCTTACCTACTCAACTCATCTCGTCTCCCTACTGTAGCTCACGTGACACCACGCACCTCTCGCTTATGGCCGTCATCGCCTTTCGCATCCAGTTTCAGGTAGGTAAGTTTACCCCGTGGTCCGTGAGGAAGAAGAGATCACGCCTGTTTTGCTTACTCTTGATTCCCAGCGACTAGCCCGGTTACTGATAACCTCTGTTAGAGGGAGAAAGGAATGCACCCAATCCCTGGTGAAGCCCCGACCGTTTTCCTTTCTAGTGTCCCTCGTACTCCTCCCTGCCGTCTGTGTCGCCCTTACTCCGCGTCTACCGTTTATGAGTTTACACCTGGGTTACGGTGACTGCTTCGGAGAATCGCATGCCTTTCTACCTCCCTCGCTGCGACCTCTCCTACACCTCCCAGGGCTCTTGGGTTATGCCCTTGCCCTCTTCCGAGCCGTCCGTGGCACCCGCTGTCAACCCCGTACGGCCAAGCTCCTAAGACTGACACTCCAGGCCCTCCGTAATTTGGCTTCAGTTTCACTTTCTAGACGTTTCAAGAAAGAACGGGGTCTAAATATCTGTGCACCTCTGCTCCGTTTCATATCTACCCACGAGGTTAATTTTTTTGTTTCTTCCAGTCCACCTATTTTGCACCTCCGTCTCTGCGAAGACTTCACTGAGAATCCAAGCGATTTCTGGATCCCTTCTCTCCCCTGAAGCTGTAAACAGTTTAACAAGACAGGTGCGGAACTGCCGTAAGGTAATCTACATCTTGTCTCCCTCTCTGGTATCTAACCTCCCTGCGAATGGGGGTACGTCTCCGTGTCCTGTGCGGTTTTCAGCACAGTACTCTCTACACGTAGTGGATATTTGATTTGGTAAGTGACCGAATAAGTGAATGAGTCACCAAGATAAGGGTATTGTCTCATTCTTTCTCGCTTTTTCCACTTCCAAGTTTCTTTAGTTAGTTTCCTCAGACAAAAGGTTTCTTTGTAGCTACACAGTGGCCAGGTCCAGAGAATGTTGCAGATAGCTGCTGAAAACATCCCTCCTCCACTTGAGAATGGCTTGCTCTCCCTCTCAAGCGGAGAGAGCTGGGATTCGATATTTAATTAAGCGCCTCTGTTCACTTGGCATTTAGAGGCACTAGGGGGCGTTAGTGCTCTACACCCGGTGAAATGCCTGTTTCTTTTGTGATTTTCCTTTGTGAAAAACAACTATGCACAGAGTGTTTTGTGCCAATTTTCCATCCTTTTAGATTGACGGAAAGCATTTTACCTACGTAGAAACAGAAAACGAATAGAAAGAGCGTCGCATTGCGTTTAATGAAAGCTTAGGGCGGTCTCGGTGGTACGTTAGTGAAGTTATCTGGGGACACCTTAGCCACGTACATTGTGTTGGAGAGGCACCGAGAATTCATTCAGGAGTTCTCAAAGTTCGAGGACACTGTTGCCTTACACGTAGGCACGGTGGCAGCCGTGGACATGGCAGTGATTTGGAGAATGTTGTACTAGTCGGCTCTCGCTGTGATAATGCTTTGCAACAAATCTCCCCAAAACTCACTTACATAAAGAAGAATCTAGTTTTCTCGGACCTGTGGGCTAGCTGCAGCGGCTCTCTTGTAGACCTCTCGATGGCGGGTGTTGTTCCATGCCGTGGGTCAGTTTGAGGTCTGTCCCGCACACCTTACCGTGGAGCCCAACTGTGAGGCTGCAGGTCCCTGTCCTCTCGCAGAGTTCACTGAAACGTAAGAGGTGAGCCCAACCACACAAGGCCACGTAAGGCCTCTGCGACTCATTGAAGGCCATCGTGTCTTCCCTTGGCCTCCTGGGAACCCCCTGGCCCCAGGATGCAGCTTCGGTAGCCCAGGGCAACCGGCGGAGGGGGGCGGGCGGGGCTGCAGGAGGGTGGAACGCTGAGGTCACAGAGGGTGTGGGTGTGGCCACCTCTGCTGTGACTGAACCAAGGGCGTGGGTGGGGGGCTGGGGGTCCAGGGCAGGGCCCTCAGAGCCCGGTAGGCCCAGGGGGGCGGCGCAAGCACCTAGGCCCAGGCCGAAGAGCGCCTTCTTGGTCTGCGCGGCAGGCCGGCCTCTCGCCTTGCCACTCAGGCCGCCCTCCCTCTTGAAGTGTGTGTGGCACGCGTCCGCGGAGTACACCTCGCTGCACAGGTAGCCGTGGGACTGGGCGTCGTAGCTTCCTGCGAGGCGGCCGGAGGTCCCGCAGGCGGGTGGGTCCCTGGGACAGACGCGCGGAGCGGCTCCTGCCCGGCCCCCCTGAGAACCGTCGCCGTTCCGTAAGGCGGGGCGCCTGCTTCAGAATGTAAATCACGTGTCCGCTCTATGGATACGCTGTTTAGTTTACCAGGCAAGACTTTCTTGGTGAAAGAAGCAGCGTTGGCTTGCATCCTCGAGCAGGCTTGTCATCTGGCTGTGCACTGGTACTCTCTCTCTGGGTGTGCTAGTCCGCAGGGCAGGGCATCCCCTGGGCAGGGTGGAGCGTGATCTCTGCGGCCTCGTCTTGCAGCTCCTTCCTTTCATTCTCAATCATCCTGCCCACAGTGGCCTCCTCTCAGGCCTGCATACTTACAACGGCGCATTGCCCGTGCTGCCCCTCTGCAGGAAGTGTCCCTCTGTTTAGTTTGCAGCTGACTGATGCCGCCTCACCCTTCTCATCTCTTCTCAGGTGTCACTTGGTCAAGAAACCGTCCCCTTACCTACTCAACTCATCTCGTCTCCCTACCGTAGCTCACGTGACACCACGCACCTCTCGCTTATGGCCGTCATCGCCTTTCGCATCCAGTTTCAGGTAGGTAAGTTTACCCCGTGGCCCGTGAGGAAGAAGAGATCACGCCTGTTTTGCTTACTCTTGATTCCCAGCGACTAGCCCGGTTACTGATAACCTCTGTTAGAGGGAGAAAGGAATGCACCCAATCCCTGGTGAAGCCCCGACCGTTTTCCTTTCTAGTGTCCCTCGTACTCCTCCCTGCCGTCTGTGTCGCCCTTACTCCGCGTCTACCGTTTATGAGTTTACACCTGGGTTACGGTGACTGCTTCGGAGAATCGCATGCCTTTCTACCTCCCTCGCTGCGACCTCTCCTACACCTCCCAGGGCTCTTGGGTTATGCCCTTGCCCTCTTCCGAGCCGTCCGTGGCACCCGCTGTCCACCCCGTACGGCCAAGCTCCTAAGACTGACACTCCAGGCCCTCCGTAATTTGGCTTCAGTTTCACTTTCTAGACGTTTCAAGAAAGAACGGGGTCTAAATATCTGTGCACCTCTGCTCCGTTTCATATCTACCCACGAGGTTAATTTTTTTGTTTCTTCCAGTCCACCTATTTTGCACCTCCGTCTCTGCGAAGACTTCACTGAGAATCCAAGCGATTTCTGGATCCCTTCTCTCCCCTGAAGCTGTAAACAGTTTAACAAGACAGGTGCGGAACTGCCGTAAGGTAATCTACATCTTGTCTCCCTCTCTGGTATCTAACCTCCCTGCGAATGGGGGTACGTCTCCGTGTCCTGTGCGGTTTTCAGCACAGTACTCTCTACACGTAGTGGATATTTGATTTGGTAAGTGACCGAATAAGTGAATGAGTCACCAAGATAAGGGTATTGTCTCATTCTTTCTCGCTTTTTCCACTTCCAAGTTTCTTTAGTTAGTTTCCTCAGACAAAAGGTTTCTTTGTAGCTACACAGTGGCCAGGTCCAGAGAATGTCGCAGATAGCTGCTGAAAACATCCCTCCTCCACTTGAGAATGGCTTGCTCTCCCTCTCAAGCGGAGAGAGCTGGGATTCGATATTTAATTAAGCGCCTCTGTTCACTTGGCATTTAGAGGCACTAGGGGGCGTTAGTGCTCTACACCCGGTGAAATGCCTGTTTCGTTTGTGATTTTCCTTTGTGAAAAACAACTATGCACAGAGTGTTTTGTGCCAATTTTCCATCCTTTTAGATTGACGGAAAGCATTTTACCTACGTAGAAACAGAAAACGAATAGAAAGAGCGTCGCATTGCGCTTACTGAAAGCTTAGGGCGGTCTCGGTGGTACGTTAGTGAAGTTATCTGGGGACACCTTAGCCACGTACATTGTGTTGGAGAGGCACCGAGAATTCATTCAGGAGTTCTCAAAGTTCGAGGACACAGTTGCCTTACACGTAGACACGGTGGCAGCCGTGGACATGGCAGTGATTTGGAGAATGTTGTACTAGTCGGCTCTCGCTGTGATAATGCTTTGCAACAAATCTCCCCAAAACTCACTTACATAAAGAAGAATCTAGTTTTCTCGGACCTGTGGGCTAGCTGCAGCGGCTCTCTTGTAGACCTCTCGATGGCGGGTGTTGCTCCATGCCGTGGGTCAGTTTGAGGTCTGTCCCGCACACCTTACCGTGGAGCCCAACTGTGAGGCTGCAGGTCCCTGTCCTCTCGCAGAGTTCACTGAAACGTAAGAGGTGAGCCCAACCACACAAGGCCACGTAAGGCCTCTGCGACTCATTGAAGGCCATCGTGTCTTCCCTTGGCCTCCTGGGAACCCCCTGGCCCCAGGATGCAGCTTCGGTAGCCCAGGGCAACCGGCGGAGGGGGGCGGGCGGGGCTGCAGGAGGGTGGAACGCTGAGGTCACAGAGGGTGTGGGTGTGGCCACCTCTGCTGTGACTGAACCAAGGGCGTGGGTGGGGGGCTGGGGGTCCAGGGCAGGGCCCTCAGAGCCCGGTAGGCCCAGGGGGGCGGCGCAAGCACCTAGGCCCAGGCCGAAGAGCGCCTTCTTGGTCTGCGCGGCAGGCCGGCCTCTCGCCTTGCCACTCAGGCCGCCCTCCCTCTTGAAGTGTGTGTGGCACGCGTCCGCGGAGTACACCTCGCTGCACAGGTAGCCGTGGGACTGGGCGTCGTAGCTTCCTGCGAGGCGGCCGGAGGTCCCGCAGGCGGGTGGGTCCCTGGGACAGACGCGCGGAGCGGCTCCTGCCCGGCCCCCCTGAGAACCGTCGCCGTTCCGTAAGGCGGGGCGCCTGCTTCAGAATGTAAATCACGTGTCCGCTCTATGGATACGCTGTTTAGTTTACCAGGCAAGACTTTCTTGGTGAAAGAAGCAGCGTTGGCTTGCATCGTCGAGCAGGCTTGTCATCTGGCTGTGCACTGGTACTCTCTCTCTGGGTGTGCTAGTCCGCAGGGCAGGGCATCCCCTGGGCAGGGTGGAGCGTGATCTCTGCGGCCTCGTCTTGCAGCTCCTTCCTTTCATTCTCAATCATCCTGCCCACAGTGGCCTCCTCTCAGGCCTGCATACTTACAACGGCGCATTGCCCGTGCTGCCCCTCTGCAGGAAGTGTCCCTCTGTTTAGTTTGCAGCTGACTGATGCCGCCTCACCCTTCTCATCTCTTCTCAGGTGTCACTTGGTCAAGAAAGCGTCCCCTTACCTACTCAACTCATCTCGTCTCCCTACCGTAGCTCACGTGACACCACGCACCTCTCGCTTATGGCCGTCATCGCCTTTCGCATCCAGTTTCAGGTAGGTAAGTTTACCCCGTGGTCCGTGAGGAAGAAGAGATCACGCCTGTTTTGCTTACTCTTGATTCCCAGCGACTAGCCCGGTTACTGATAACCTCTGTTAGAGGGAGAAAGGAATGCACCCAATCCCTGGTGAAGCCCCGACCGTTTTCCTTTCTAGTGTCCCTCGTACTCCTCCCTGCCGTCTGTGTCGCCCTTACTCCGCGTCTACCGTTTATGAGTTTACACCTGGGTTACGGTGACTGCTTCGGAGAATCGCATGCCTTTCTACCTCCCTCGCTGCGACCTCTCCTACACCTCCCAGGGCTCTTGGGTTATGCCCTTGCCCTCTTCCGAGCCGTCCGTGGCACCCGCTGTCAACCCCGTACGGCCAAGCTCCTAAGACTGACACTCCAGGCCCTCCGTAATTTGGCTTCAGTTTCACTTTCTAGACGTTTCAAGAAAGAACGGGGTCTAAATATGTGGGCACCTCTGCTCCGTTTCATATCTACCCACGAGGTTAATTTTTTTGTTTCTTCCAGTCCACCTATTTTGCACCTCCGTCTCTGCGAAGACTTCACTGAGAATCCAAGCGATTTCTGGATCCCTTCTCTCCCCTGAAGCTGTAAACAGTTTAACAAGACAGGTGCGGAACTGCCGTAAGGTAATCTACATCTTGTCTCCCTCTCTGGTATCTAACCTCCCTGCGAATGGGGGTACGTCTCCGTGTTCTGTGCGGTTTTCAGCACAGTACTCTCTACACGTAGTGGATATTTGATTTGGTAAGTGACCGAATAAGTGAATGAGTCACCAAGATAAGGGTATTGTCTCATTCTTTCTCGCTTTTTCCACTTCCAAGTTTCTTTAGTTAGTTTCCTCAGACAAAAGGTTTCTTTGTAGCTACACAGTGGCCAGGTCCAGAGAATGTTGCAGATAGCTGCTGAAAACATCCCTCCTCCACTTGAGAATGGCTTGCTCTCCCTCTCAAGCGGAGAGAGCTGGGATTCGATATTTAATTAAGCGCCTCTGTTCACTTGGCATTTAGAGGCACTAGGGGGCGTTAGTGCTCTACACCCGGTGAAATGCCTGTTTCGTTTGTGATTTTCCTTTGTGAAAAACAACTATGCACAGAGTGTTTTGTGCCAATTTTCCATCCTTTTAGATTGACGGAAAGCATTTTACCTACGTAGAAACAGAAAACGAATAGAAAGAGCGTTGCATTGCGTTTAATGAAAGCTTAGGGCGGTCTCGGTGGTACGTTAGTGAAGTTATCTGGGGACACCTTAGCCACGTACATTGTGTTGGAGAGGCACCGAGAATTCATTCAGGAGTTCTCAAAGTTCGAGGACACAGTTGCCTTACACGTAGGCACGGTGGCAGCCGTGGACATGGCAGTGATTTGGAGAATGTTGTACTAGTCGGCTCTCGCTGTGATAATGCTTTGCAACAAATCTCCCCAAAACTCACTTACATAAAGAAGAATCTAGTTTTCTCGGACCTGTGGGCTAGCTGCAGCGGCTCTCTTGTAGACCTCTCGATGGCGGGTGTTGCTCCATGCCGTGGGTCAGTTTGAGGTCTGTCCCGCACACCTTACCGTGGAGCCCAACTGTGAGGCTGCAGGTCCCTGTCCTCTCGCAGAGTTCACTGAAACGTAAGAGGTGAGCCCAACCACACAAGGCCACGTAAGGCCTCTGCGACTCATTGAAGGCCATCGTGTCTTCCCTTGGCCTCCTGGGAACCCCCTGGCCCCAGGATGCAGCTTCGGTAGCCCAGGGCAACCGGCGGAGGGGGGCGGGCGGGGCTGCAGGAGGGTGGAACGCTGAGGTCACAGAGGGTGTGGGTGTGGCCACCTCTGCTGTGACTGAACCAAGGGCGTGGGTGGGGGGCTGGGGGTCCAGGGCAGGGCCCTCAGAGCCCGGTAGGCCCAGGGGGGCGGCGCAAGCACCTAGGCCCAGGCCGAAGAGCGCCTTCTTGGTCTGCGCGGCAGGCCGGCCTCTCGCCTTGCCACTCAGGCCGCCCTCCCTCTTGAAGTGTGTGTGGCACGCGTCCGCGGAGTACACCTCGCTGCACAGGTAGCCGTGGGACTGGGCGTCGTAGCTTCCTGCGAGGCGGCCGGAGGTCCCGCAGGCGGGTGGGTCCCTGGGACAGACGCGCGGAGCGGCTCCTGCCCGGCCCCCCTGAGAACCGTCGCCGTTCCGTAAGGCGGGGCGCCTGCTTCAGAATGTAAATCACGTGTCCGCTCTATGGATACGCTGTTTAGTTTACCAGGCAAGACTTTCTTGGTGAAAGAAGCAGCGTTGGCTTGCATCCTCGAGCAGGCTTGTCATCTGGCTGTGCACTGGTACTCTCTCTCTGGGTGTGCTAGTCCGCAGGGCAGGGCATCCCCTGGGCAGGGTGGAGCGTGATCTCTGCGGCCTCGTCTTGCAGCTCCTTCCTTTCATTCTCAATCATCCTGCCCACAGTGGCCTCCTCTCAGGCCTGCATACTTACAACGGCGCATTGCCCGTGCTGCCCCTCTGCAGGAAGTGTCCCTCTGTTTAGTTTGCAGCTGACTGATGCCGCCTCACCCTTCTCATCTCTTCTCAGGTGTCACTTGGTCAAGAAAGCGTCCCCTTACCTACTCAACTCATCTCGTCTCCCTACCGTAGCTCACGTGACACCACGCACCTCTCGCTTATGGCCGTCATCGCCTTTCGCATCCAGTTTCAGGTAGGTAAGTTTACCCCGTGGCCCGTGAGGAAGAAGAGATCACGCCTGTTTTGCTTACTCTTGATTCCCAGCGACTAGCCCGGTTACTGATAACCTCTGTTAGAGGGAGAAAGGAATGCACCCAATCCCTGGTGAAGCCCCGACCGTTTTCCTTTCTAGTGTCCCTCGTACTCCTCCCTGCCGTCTGTGTCGCCCTTACTCCGCGTCTACCGTTTATGAGTTTACACCTGGGTTACGGTGACTGCTTCGGAGAATCGCATGCCTTTCTACCTCCCTCGCTGCGACCTCTCCTACACCTCCTAGGGCTCTTGGGTTATGCCCTTGCCCTCTTCCGAGCCGTCCGTGGCACCCGCTGTCAACCCCGTACGGCCAAGCTCCTAAGACTGACACTCCAGGCCCTCCGTAATTTGGCTTCAGTTTCACTTTCTAGACGTTTCAAGAAAGAACGGGGTCTAAATATCTGTGCACCTCTGCTCCGTTTCATATCTACCCACGAGGTTAATTTTTTTGTTTCTTCCAGTCCACCTATTTTGCACCTCCGTCTCTGCGAAGACTTCACTGAGAATCCAAGCGATTTCTGGATCCCTTCTCTCCCCTGAAGCTGTAAACAGTTTAACAAGACAGGTGCGGAACTGCCGTAAGGTAATCTACATCTTGTCTCCCTCTCTGGTATCTAACCTCCCTGCGAATGGGGGTACGTCTCCGTGTCCTGTGCGGTTTTCAGCACAGTACTCTCTACACGTAGTGGATATTTGATTTGGTAAGTGACCGAATAAGTGAATGAGTCACCAAGATAAGGGTATTGTCTCATTCTTTCTCGCTTTTTCCACTTCCAAGTTTCTTTAGTTAGTTTCCTCAGACAAAAGGTTTCTTTGTAGCTACACAGTGGCCAGGTCCAGAGAATGTTGCAGATAGCTGCTGAAAACATCCCTCCTCCACTTGAGAATGGCTTGCTCTCCCTCTCAAGCGGAGAGAGCTGGGATTCGATATTTAATTAAGCGCCTCTGTTCACTTGGCATTTAGAGGCACTAGGGGGCGTTAGTGCTCTACACCCGGTGAAATGCCTGTTTCGTTTGTGATTTTCCTTTGTGAAAAACAACTATGCACAGAGTGTTTTGTGCCAATTTTCCATCCTTTTAGATTGACGGAAAGCATTTTACCTACGTAGAAACAGAAAACGAATAGAAAGAGCGTCGCATTGCGTTTAATGAAAGCTTAGGGCGGTCTCGGTGGTACGTTAGTGAAGTTATCTGGGGACACCTTAGCCACGTACATTGTGTTGGAGAGGCACCGAGAATTCATTCAGGAGTTCTCAAAGTTCGAGGACACAGTTGCCTTACACGTAGGCACGGTGGCAGCCGTGGACATGGCAGTGATTTGGAGAATGTTGTACTAGTCGGCTCTTGCTGTGATAATGCTTTGCAACAAATCTCCCCAAAACTCACTTACATAAAGAAGAATCTAGTTTTCTCGGACCTGTGGGCTAGCTGCAGCTGCTCTCTTGTAGACCTCTCGATGGCGGGTGTTGCTCCATGCCGTAGGTCAGTTTGAGGTCTGTCCCGCACACCTTACCGTGGAGCCCAACTGTGAGGCTGCAGCTCCCTGTCCTCTCGCAGAGTTCACTGAAACGTAAGAGGTGAGCCCAACCACACAAGGCCACGTAAGGCCTCTGCGACTCATTGAAGGCCATCGTGTCTTCCCTTGGCCTCCTGGGAACCCCCTGGCCCCAGGATGCAGCTTCGGTAGCCCAGGGCAACCGGCGGAGGGGGGCGGGCGGGGCTGCAGGAGGGTGGAACGCGGAGGTCACAGAGGGTGTGGGTGTGGCCACCTCTGCTGTGACTGAACCAAGGGCGTGGGTGGGGGGCTGGGGGTCCAGGGCAGGGCCCTCAGAGCCCGGTAGGCCCAGGGGGGCGGCGCAAGCACCTAGGCCCAGGCCGAAGAGCGCCTTCTTGGTCTGCGCGGCAGGCCGGCCTCTCGCCTTGCCACTCAGGCCGCCCTCCCTCTTGAAGTGTGTGTGGCACGCGTCCGCGGAGTACACCTCGCTGCACAGGTAGCCGTGGGACTGGGCGTCGTAGCTTCCTGCGAGGCGGCCGGAGGTCCCACAGGCGGGTGGGTCCCTGGGACAGACGCGCGGAGCGGCTCCTGCCCGGCCCCCCTGAGAACCGTCGCTGTTCCGTAAGGCGGGGCGCCTGCTTCAGAATGTAAATCACGTGTCCGCTCTATGGATACGCTGTTTAGTTTACCAGGCAAGACTTTCTTGGTGAAAGAAGCAACGTTGGCTTGCATCGTCGAGCAGGCTTGTCATCTGGCTGTGCACTGGTACTCTCTCTCTGGGTGTGCTAGTCCGCAGGGCAGGGCATCCCCTGGGCAGGGTGGAGCGTGATCTCTGCGGCCTCGTCTTGCAGCTCCTTCCTTTCATTCTCAATCATCCTGCCCACAGTGGCCTCCTCTCAGGCCTGCATACTTACAACGGCGCATTGCCCGTGCTGCCCCTCTGCAGGAAGTGTCCCTCTGTTTAGTTTGCAGCTGACTGATGCCGCCTCACCCTTCTCATGTCTTCTCAGGTGTCACTTGGTCAAGAAAGCGTCCCCTTACCTACTCAACTCATCTCGTCTCCCTACCGTAGCTCACGTGACACCACGCACCTCTCGCTTATGGCCGTCATCGCCTTTCGCATCCAGTTTCAGGTAGGTAAGTTTACCCCGTGGTCCGTGAGGAAGAAGAGATCACGCCTGTTTTGCTTACTCTTGATTCCCAGCGACTAGCCCGGTTACTGATAACCTCTGTTAGAGGGAGAAAGGAATGCACCCAATCCCTGGTGAAGCCCCGACCGTTTTCCTTTCTAGTGTCCCTCGTACTCCTCCCTGCCGTCTGTGTCGCCCTTACTCCGCGTCTACCGTTTATGAGTTTACACCTGGGTTACGGTGACTGCTTCGGAGAATCGCATGCCTTTCTACCTCCCTCGCTGCGACCTCTCCTACACCTCCCAGGGCTCTTGGGTTATGCCCTTGCCCTCTTCCGAGCCGTCCGTGGCACCCGCTGTCCACCCCGTACGGCCAAGCTCCTAAGACTGACACTCCAGGCCCTCCGTAATTTGGCTTCAGTTTCACTTTCTAGACGTTTCAAGAAAGAACGGGGTCTAAATATCTGTGCACCTCTGCTCCGTTTCATATCTACCCACGAGGTTAATTTTTTTGTTTCTTCCAGTCCACCTATTTTGCACCTCCGTCTCTGCGAAGACTTCACTGAGAATCCAAGCGATTTCTGAATCCCTTCTCTCCCCTGAAGCTGTAAACAGTTTAACAAGACAGGTGCGGAACTGCCGTAAGGTAATCTACATCTTGTCTCCCTCTCTGGTATCTAACCTCCCTGCGAATGGGGGTACGTCTCCGTGTTCTGTGCGGTTTTCAGCACAGTACTCTCTACACGTAGTGGATATTTGATTTGGTAAGTGACCGAATAAGTGAATGAGTCACCAAGATAAGGGTATTGTCTCATTCTTTCTCGCTTTTTCCACTTCCAAGTTTCTTTAGTTAGTTTCCTCAGACAAAAGGTTTCTTTGTAGCTACACAGTGGCCAGGTCCAGAGAATGTTGCAGATAGCTGCTGAAAACATCCCTCCTCCACTTGAGAATGGCTTGCTCTCCCTCTCAAGCGGAGAGAGCTGGGATTCGATATTTAATTAAGCGCCTCTGTTCACTTGGCATTTAGAGGCACTAGGGGGCGTTAGTGCTCTACACCCGGTGAAATGCCTGTTTCGTTTGTGATTTTCCTTTGTGAAAAACAACTATGCACAGAGTGTTTTGTGCCAATTTTCCATCCTTTTAGATTGACGGAAAGCATTTTACCTACGTAGAAACAGAAAACGAATAGAAAGAGCGTCGCATTGCGCTTACTGAAAGCTTAGGGCGGTCTCGGTGGTACGTTAGTGAAGTTATCTGGGGACACCTTAGCCACGTACATTGTGTTGGAGAGGCACCGAGAATTCATTCAGGAGTTCTCAAAGTTCGAGGACACAGTTGCCTTACACGTAGACACGGTGGCAGCCGTGGACATGGCAGTGATTTGGAGAATGTTGTACTAGTCGGCTCTCGCTGTGATAATGCTTTGCAACAAATCTCCCCAAAACTCACTTACATAAAGAAGAATCTAGTTTTCTCGGACCTGTGGGCTAGCTGCAGCGGCTCTCTTGTAGACCTCTCGATGGCGGGTGTTGCTCCATGCCGTGGGTCAGTTTGAGGTCTGTCCCGCACACCTTACCGTGGAGCCCAACTGTGAGGCTGCAGGTCCCTGTCCTCTCGCAGAGTTCACTGAAACGTAAGAGGTGAGCCCAACCACACAAGGCCACGTAAGGCCTCTGCGACTCATTGAAGGCCATCGTGTCTTCCCTTGGCCTCCTGGGAACCCCCTGGCCCCAGGATGCAGCTTCGGTAGCCCAGGGCAACCGGCGGAGGGGGGCGGGCGGGGCTGCAGGAGGGTGGAACGCTGAGGTCACAGAGGGTGTGGGTGTGGCCACCTCTGCTGTGACTGAACCAAGGGCGTGGGTGGGGGGCTGGGGGTCCAGGGCAGGGCCCTCAGAGCCCAGTAGGCCCAGGGGGGCGGCGCAAGCACCTAGGCCCAGGCCGAAGAGCGCCTTCTTGGTCTGCGCGGCAGGCCGGCCTCTCGCCTTGCCACTCAGGCCGCCCTCCCTCTTGAAGTGTGTGTGGCACGCGTCCGCGGAGTACACCTCGCTGCACAGGTAGCCGTGGGACTGGGCGTCGTAGCTTCCTGCGAGGCGGCCGGAGGTCCCGCAGGCGGGTGGGTCCCTGGGACAGACGCGCGGAGCGGCTCCTGCCCGGCCCCCCTGAGAACCGTCGCCGTTCCGTAAGGCGGGGCGCCTGCTTCAGAATGTAAATCACGTGTCCGCTCTATGGATACGCTGTTTAGTTTACCAGGCAAGACTTTCTTGGTGAAAGAAGCAGCGTTGGCTTGCATCCTCGAGCAGGCTTGTCATCTGGCTGTGCACTGGTACTCTCTCTCTGGGTGTGCTAGTCCGCAGGGCAGGGCATCCCCTGGGCAGGGTGGAGCGTGATCTCTGCGGCCTCGTCTTGCAGCTCCTTCCTTTCATTCTCAATCATCCTGCCCACAGTGGCCTCCTCTCAGGCCTGCATACTTACAACGGCGCATTGCCCGTGCTGCCCCTCTGCAGGAAGTGTCCCTCTGTTTAGTTTGCAGCTGACTGATGCCGCCTCACCCTTCTCATCTCTTCTCAGGTGTCACTTGGTCAAGAAAGCGTCCCCTTACCTACTCAACTCATCTCGTCTCCCTACCGTAGCTCACGTGACACCACGCACCTCTCGCTTATGGCCGTCATCGCCTTTCGCATCCAGTTTCAGGTAGGTAAGTTTACCCCGTGGTCCGTGAGGAAGAAGAGATCACGCCTGTTTTGCTTACTCTTGATTCCCAGCGACTAGCCCGGTTACTGATAACCTCTGTTAGAGGGAGAAAGGAATGCACCCAATCCCTGGTGAAGCCCCGACCGTTTTCCTTTCTAGTGTCCCTCGTACTCCTCCCTGCCGTCTGTGTCGCCCTTACTCCGCGTCTACCGTTTATGAGTTTACACCTGGGTTACGGTGACTGCTTCGGAGAATCGCATGCCTTTCTACCTCCCTCGCTGCGACCTCTCCTACACCTCCCAGGGCTCTTGGGTTATGCCCTTGCCCTCTTCCGAGCCGTCCGTGGCACCCGCTGTCAACCCCGTACGGCCAAGCTCCTAAGACTGACACTCCAGGCCCTCCGTAATTTGGCTTCAGTTTCACTTTCTAGACGTTTCAAGAAAGAACGGGGTCTAAATATCTGTGCACCTCTGCTCCGTTTCATATCTACCCACGAGGTTAATTTTTTTGTTTCTTCCAGTCCACCTATTTTGCACCTCCGTCTCTGCGAAGACTTCACTGAGAATCCAAGCGATTTCTGGATCCCTTCTCTCCCCTGAAGCTGTAAACAGTTTAACAAGACAGGTGCGGAACTGCCGTAAGGTAATCTACATCTTGTCTCCCTCTCTGGTATCTAACCTCCCTGCGAATGGGGGTACGTCTCCGTGTCCTGTGCGGTTTTCAGCACAGTACTCTCTACACGTAGTGGATATTTGATTTGGTAAGTGACCGAATAAGTGAATGAGTCACCAAGATAAGGGTATTGTCTCATTCTTTCTCGCTTTTTCCACTTCCAAGTTTCTTTAGTTAGTTTCCTCAGACAAAAGGTTTCTTTGTAGCTACACAGTGGCCAGGTCCAGAGAATGTTGCAGATAGCTGCTGAAAACATCCCTCCTCCACTTGAGAATGGCTTGCTCTCCCTCTCAAGCGGAGAGAGCTGGGATTCCATATTTAATTAAGCGCCTCTGTTCACTTGGCATTTAGAGGCACTAGGGGGCGTTAGTGCTCTACACCCGGTGAAATGCCTGTTTCTTTTGTGATTTTCCTTTGTGAAAAACAACTATGCACAGAGTGTTTTGTGCCAATTTTCCATCCTTTTAGATTGACGGAAAGCATTTTACCTACGTAGAAACAGAAAACGAATAGAAAGAGCGTCGCATTGCGTTTAATGAAAGCTTAGGGCGGTCTCGGTGGTACGTTAGTGAAGTTATCTGGGGACACCTTAGCCACGTACATTGTGTTGGAGAGGCACCGAGAATTCATTCAGGAGTTCTCAAAGTTCGAGGACACAGTTGCCTTACACGTAGGCACGGTGGCAGCCGTGGACATGGCAGTGATTTGGAGAATGTTGTACTAGTCGGCTCTCGCTGTGATAATGCTTTGCAACAAATCTCCCCAAAACTCACTTACATAAAGAAGAATCTAGTTTTCTCGGACCTGTGGGCTAGCTGCAGCGGCTCTCTTGTAGACCTCTCGATGGCGGGTGTTGTTCCATGCCGTGGGTCAGTTTGAGGTCTGTCCCGCACACCTTACCGTGGAGCCCAACTGTGAGGCTGCAGGTCCCTGTCCTCTCGCAGAGTTCACTGAAACGTAAGAGGTGAGCCCAACCACACAAGGCCACGTAAGGCCTCTGCGACTCATTGAAGGCCATCGTGTCTTCCCTTGGCCTCCTGGGAACCCCCTGGCCCCAGGATGCAGCTTCGGTAGCCCAGGGCAACCGGCAGAGGGGGGCGGGCGGGGCTGCAGGAGGGTGGAACGCGGAGGTCACAGAGGGTGTGGGTGTGGCCACCTCTACTGTGACTGAACCAAGGGCGTGGGTGGGGGGCTGGGGGTCCAGGGCAGGGCCCTCAGAGCCCGGTAGGCCCAGGGGGGTGGCGCAAGCACCTAGGCCCAGGCCGAAGAGCGCCTTCTTGGTCTGCGTGGCACGCCGGCCTCTCGCCTTGCCACTCAGGCCGCCCTGCCACTTGAAGTGTGTGTGGCACGCGTCCGCGGAGTACACCTCGCTGCACAGGTAGCCGTGGGACTGGGCGTCGTAGCTTCCTGCGAGGCGGCCGGAGGTCCCGCAGGCGGGTGGGTCCCTGGGACAGACGTGCGGAGCGGCTCCATCCCGGCCCCACTGAGAACCGTCGCCGTTCCGTAAGGCGGGGCGCCTGCTGCAGAATGTAAATCACGTGTCCGTTCTATGGATACGCTGTTTAGTTTACCAGGCAAGACTTTCTTGGTGAAAGAAGCAGCGTTGGCTTGCATCGTCGAGCAGGCTTGTCATCTGGCTGTGCACTGGTACTCTCTCTCTGGGTGTGCTAGTCCGCAGGGCAGGGCATCCCCTGGGCAGGGTGGAGCGTGATCTCTGCGGCCTCGTCTTGCAGCTCCTTCCTTTCATTCTCAATCATCCTGCCCACAGTGGCCTCCTCTCAGGCCTGCATACTTACAACGGCGCATTGCCCGTGCTGCCCCTCTGCAGGAAGTGTCCCTCTGTTTAGTTTGCAGCTGACTGATGCCGCCTCACCCTTCTCATCTCTTCTCAGGTGTCACTTGGTCAAGAAAGCGTCCCCTTACCTACTCAACTCATCTCGTCTCCCTACCGTAGCTCACGTGACACCACGCACCTCTCGCTTATGGCCGTCATCGCCTTTCGCATCCAGTTTCAGGTAGGTAAGTTTACCCCGTGGTCCGTGAGGAAGAAGAGATCACGCCTGTTTTGCTTACTCTTGATTCCCAGCGACTAGCCCGGTTACTGATAACCTCTGTTAGAGGGAGAAAGGAATGCACCCAATCCCTGGTGAAGCCCCGACCGTTTTCCTTTCTAGTGTCCCTCGTACTCCTCCCTGCTGTCTGTGTCGCCCTTACTCCGCGTCTACCGTTTATGAGTTTACACCTGGGTTACGGTGACTGCTTCGGAGAATCGCATGCCTTTCTACCTCCCTCGCTGCGACCTCTCCTACACCTCCCAGGGCTCTTGGGTTATGCCCTTGCCCTCTTCCGAGCCGTCCGTGGCACCCGCTGTCAACCCCGTACGGCCAAGCTCCTAAGACTGACACTCCAGGCCCTCCGTAATTTGGCTTCAGTTTCACTTTCTAGACGTTTCAAGAAAGAACGGGGTCTAAATATCTGTGCACCTCTGCTCCGTTTCATATCTACCCACGAGGTTAATTTTTTTGTTTCTTCCAGTCCACCTATTTTGCACCTCCGTCTCTGCGAAGACTTCACTGAGAATCCAAGCGATTTCTGGATCCCTTCTCTCCCCTGAAGCTGTAAACAGTTTAACAAGACAGGTGCGGAACTGCCGTAAGGTAATCTACATCTTGTCTCCCTCTCTGGTATCTAACCTCCCTGCGAATGGGGGTACGTCTCCGTGTCCTGTGCGGTTTTCAGCACAGTACTCTCTACACGTAGTGGATATTTGATTTGGTAAGTGACCGAATAAGTGAATGAGTCACCAAGATAAGGGTATTGTCTCATTCTTTCTCGCTTTTTCCACTTCCAAGTTTCTTTAGTTAGTTTCCTCAGACAAAAGGTTTCTTTGTAGCTACACAGTGGCCAGGTCCAGAGAATGTTGCAGATAGCTGCTGAAAACATTCCTCCTCCACTTGAGAATGGCTTGCTCTCCCTCTCAAGCGGAGAGAGCTGGGATTCGATATTTAATTAAGCGCCTCTGTTCACTTGGCATTTAGAGGCACTAGGGGGCGTTAGTGCTCTACACCCGGTGAAATGCCTGTTTCTTTTGTGATTTTCCTTTGTGAAAAACAACTATGCACAGAGTGTTTTGTGCCAATTTTCCATCCTTTTAGATTGACGGAAAGCATTTTACCTACGTAGAAACAGAAAACGAATAGAAAGAGCGTCGCATTGCGTTTAATGAAAGCTTAGGGCGGTCTCGGTGGTACGTTAGTGAAGTTATCTGGGGACACCTTAGCCACGTACATTGTGTTGGAGAGGCACCGAGAATTCATTCAGGAGTTCTCAAAGTTCGAGGACACTGTTGCCTTACACGTAGGCACGGTGGCAGCCGTGGACATGGCAGTGATTTGGAGAATGTTGTACTAGTCGGCTCTCGCTGTGATAATGCTTTGCAACAAATCTCCCCAAAACTCACTTACATAAAGAAGAATCTAGTTTTCTCGGACCTGTGGGCTAGCTGCAGCGGCTCTCTTGTAGACCTCTCGATGGCGGGTGTTGTTCCATGCCGTGGGTCAGTTTGAGGTCTGTCCCGCACACCTTACCGTGGAGCCCAACTGTGAGGCTGCAGGTCCCTGTCCTCTCGCAGAGTTCACTGAAACGTAAGAGGTGAGCCCAACCACACAAGGCCACGTAAGGCCTCTGCGACTCATTGAAGGCCATCGTGTCTTCCCTTGGCCTCCTGGGAACCCCCTGGCCCCAGGATGCAGCTTCGGTAGCCCAGGGCAACCGGCGGAGGGGGGCGGGCGGGGCTGCAGGAGGGTGGAACGCTGAGGTCACAGAGGGTGTGGGTGTGGCCACCTCTGCTGTGACTGAACCAAGGGCGTGGGTGGGGGGCTGGGGGTCCAGGGCAGGGCCCTCAGAGCCCGGTAGGCCCAGGGGGGCGGCGCAAGCACCTAGGCCCAGGCCGAAGAGCGCCTTCTTGGTCTGCGCGGCAGGCCGGCCTCTCGCCTTGCCACTCAGGCCGCCCTCCCACTTGAAGTGTGTGTGGCACGCGTCCGCGGAGTACACCTCGCTGCACAGGTAGCCGTGGGACTGGGCGTCGTAGCTTCCTGCGAGGCGGCCGGAGGTCCCGCAGGCGGGTGGGTCCCTGGGACAGACGCGCGGAGCGGCTCCTGCCCGGCCCCCCTGAGAACCGTCGCCGTTCCGTAAGGCGGGGCGCCTGCTTCAGAATGTAAATCACGTGTCCGCTCTATGGATACGCTGTTTAGTTTACCAGGCAAGACTTTCTTGGTGAAAGAAGCAGCGTTGGCTTGCATCCTCGAGCAGGCTTGTCATCTGGCTGTGCACTGGTACTCTCTCTCTGGGTGTGCTAGTCCGCAGGGCAGGGCATCCCCTGGGCAGGGTGGAGCGTGATCTCTGCGGCCTCGTCTTGCAGCTCCTTCCTTTCATTCTCAATCATCCTGCCCACAGTGGCCTCCTCTCAGGCCTGCATACTTACAATGGCGCATTGCCCGTGCTGCCCCTCTGCAGGAAGTGTCCCTCTGTTTAGTTTGCAGCTGACTGATGCCGCCTCACCCTTCTCATCTCTTCTCAGGTGTCACTTGGTCAAGAAACCGTCCCCTTACCTACTCAACTCATCTCGTCTCCCTACCGTAGCTCACGTGACACCACGCACCTCTCGCTTATGGCCGTCATCGCCTTTCGCATCCAGTTTCAGGTAGGTAAGTTTACCCCGTGGCCCGTGAGGAAGAAGAGATCACGCCTGTTTTGCTTACTCTTGATTCCCAGCGACTAGCCCGGTTACTGATAACCTCTGTTAGAGGGAGAAAGGAATGCACCCAATCCCTGGTGAAGCCCCGACCGTTTTCCTTTCTAGTGTCCCTCGTACTCCTCCCTGCCGTCTGTGTCGCCCTTACTCCGCGTCTACCGTTTATGAGTTTACACCTGGGTTACGGTGACTGCTTCGGAGAATCGCATGCCTTTCTACCTCCCTCGCTGCAACCTCTCCTACACCTCCCAGGGCTCTTGGGTTATGCCCTTGCCCTCTTCCGAGCCGTCCGTGGCACCCGCTGTCAACCCCGTACGGCCAAGCTCCTAAGACTGACACTCCAGGCCCTCCGTAATTTGGCTTCAGTTTCACTTTCTAGACGTTTCAAGAAAGAACGGGGTCTAAATATCTGTGCACCTCTGCTCCGTTTCATATCTACCCACGAGGTTAATTTTTTTGTTTCTTCCAGTCCACCTATTTTGCACCTCCGTCTCTGCGAAGACTTCACTGAGAATCCAAGCGATTTCTGGATCCCTTCTCTCCCCTGAAGCTGTAAACAGTTTAACAAGACAGGTGCGGAACTGCCGTAAGGTAATCTACATCTTGTCTCCCTCTCTGGTATCTAACCTCCCTGCGAATGGGGGTACGTCTCCGTGTTCTGTGCGGTTTTCAGCACAGTACTCTCTACACGTAGTGGATATTTGATTTGGTAAGTGACCGAATAAGTGAATGAGTCACCAAGATAAGGGTATTGTCTCATTCTTTCTCGCTTTTTCCACTTCCAAGTTTCTTTAGTTAGTTTCCTCAGACAAAAGGTTTCTTTGTAGCTACACAGTGGCCAGGTCCAGAGAATGTTGCAGATAGCTGCTGAAAACATCCCTCCTCCACTTGAGAATGGCTTGCTCTCCCTCTCAAGCGGAGAGAGCTGGGATTCGATATTTAATTAAGCGCCTCTGTTCACTTGGCATTTAGAGGCACTAGGGGGCGTTAGTGCTCTACACCCGGTGAAATGCCTGTTTCGTTTGTGATTTTCCTTTGTGAAAAACAACTATGCACAGAGTGTTTTGTGCCAATTTTCCATCCTTTTAGATTGACGGAAAGCATTTTACCTACGTAGAAACAGAAAACGAATAGAAAGAGCGTCGCATTGCGTTTAATGAAAGCTTAGGGCGGTCTCGGTGGTACGTTAGTGAAGTTATCTGGGGACACCTTAGCCACGTACATTGTGTTGGAGAGGCACCGAGAATTCATTCAGGAGTTCTCAAAGTTCGAGGACACAGTTGCCTTACACGTAGGCACGGTGGCAGCCGTGGACATGGCAGTGATTTGGAGAATGTTGTACTAGTCGGCTCTTGCTGTGATAATGCTTTGCAACAAATCTCCCCAAAACTCACTTACATAAAGAAGAATCTAGTTTTCTCGGACCTGTGGGCTAGCTGCAGCTGCTCTCTTGTAGACCTCTCGATGGCGGGTGTTGCTCCATGCCGTAGGTCAGTTTGAGGTCTGTCCCGCACACCTTACCGTGGAGCCCAACTGTGAGGCTGCAGCTCCCTGTCCTCTCGCAGAGTTCACTGAAACGTAAGAGGTGAGCCCAACCACACAAGGCCACGTAAGGCCTCTGCGACTCATTGAAGGCCATCGTGTCTTCCCTTGGCCTCCTGGGAACCCCCTGGCCCCAGGATGCAGCTTCGGTAGCCCAGGGCAACCGGCGGAGGGGGGCGGGCGGGGCTGCAGGAGGGTGGAACGCGGAGGTCACAGAGGGTGTGGGTGTGGCCACCTCTGCTGTGACTGAACCAAGGGCGTGGGTGGGGGGCTGGGGGTCCAGGGCAGGGCCCTCAGAGCCCGGTAGGCCCAGGGGGGCGGCGCAAGCACCTAGGCCCAGGCCGAAGAGCGCCTTCTTGGTCTGCGCGGCAGGCCGGCCTCTCGCCTTGCCACTCAGGCCGCCCTCCCTCTTGAAGTGTGTTTGGCACGCGTCCGCGGAGTACACCTCGCTGCACAGGTAGCCGTGGGACTGGGCGTCGTAGCTTCCTGCGAGGCGGCCGGAGGTCCCACAGGCGGGTGGGTCCCTGGGACAGACGCGCGGAGCGGCTCCTGCCCGGCCCCCCTGAGAACCGTCGCTGTTCCGTAAGGCGGGGCGCCTGCTTCAGAATGTAAATCACGTGTCCGCTCTATGGATACGCTGTTTAGTTTACCAGGCAAGACTTTCTTGGTGAAAGAAGCAACGTTGGCTTGCATCGTCGAGCAGGCTTGTCATCTGGCTGTGCACTGGTACTCTCTCTCTGGGTGTGCTAGTCCGCAGGGCAGGGCATCCCCTGGGCAGGGTGGAGCGTGATCTCTGCGGCCTCGTCTTGCAGCTCCTTCCTTTCATTCTCAATCATCCTGCCCACAGTGGCCTCCTCTCAGGCCTGCATACTTACAACGGCGCATTGCCCGTGCTGCCCCTCTGCAGGAAGTGTCCCTCTGTTTAGTTTGCAGCTGACTGATGCCGCCTCACCCTTCTCATGTCTTCTCAGGTGTCACTTGGTCAAGAAAGCGTCCCCTTACCTACTCAACTCATCTCGTCTCCCTACCGTAGCTCACGTGACACCACGCACCTCTCGCTTATGGCCGTCATCGCCTTTCGCATCCAGTTTCAGGTAGGTAAGTTTACCCCGTGGTCCGTGAGGAAGAAGAGATCACGCCTGTTTTGCTTACTCTTGATTCCCAGCGACTAGCCCGGTTACTGATAACCTCTGTTAGAGGGAGAAAGGAATGCACCCAATCCCTGGTGAAGCCCCGACCGTTTTCCTTTCTAGTGTCCCTCGTACTCCTCCCTGCCGTCTGTGTCGCCCTTACTCCGCGTCTACCGTTTATGAGTTTACACCTGGGTTACGGTGACTGCTTCGGAGAATCGCATGCCTTTCTACCTCCCTCGCTGCGACCTCTCCTACACCTCCCAGGGCTCTTGGGTTATGCCCTTGCCCTCTTCCGAGCCGTCCGTGGCACCCGCTGTCCACCCCGTACGGCCAAGCTCCTAAGACTGACACTCCAGGCCCTCCGTAATTTGGCTTCAGTTTCACTTTCTAGACGTTTCAAGAAAGAACGGGGTCTAAATATCTGTGCACCTCTGCTCCGTTTCATATCTACCCACGAGGTTAATTTTTTTGTTTCTTCCAGTCCACCTATTTTGCACCTCCGTCTCTGCGAAGACTTCACTGAGAATCCAAGCGATTTCTGAATCCCTTCTCTCCCCTGAAGCTGTAAACAGTTTAACAAGACAGGTGCGGAACTGCCGTAAGGTAATCTACATCTTGTCTCCCTCTCTGGTATCTAACCTCCCTGCGAATGGGGGTACGTCTCCGTGTTCTGTGCGGTTTTCAGCACAGTACTCTCTACACGTAGTGGATATTTGATTTGGTAAGTGACCGAATAAGTGAATGAGTCACCAAGATAAGGGTATTGTCTCATTCTTTCTCGCTTTTTCCACTTCCAAGTTTCTTTAGTTAGTTTCCTCAGACAAAAGGTTTCTTTGTAGCTACACAGTGGCCAGGTCCAGAGAATGTTGCAGATAGCTGCTGAAAACATCCCTCCTCCACTTGAGAATGGCTTGCTCTCCCTCTCAAGCGGAGAGAGCTGGGATTCGATATTTAATTAAGCGCCTCTGTTCACTTGGCATTTAGAGGCACTAGGGGGCGTTAGTGCTCTACACCCGGTGAAATGCCTGTTTCGTTTGTGATTTTCCTTTGTGAAAAACAACTATGCACAGAGTGTTTTGTGCCAATTTTCCATCCTTTTAGATTGACGGAAAGCATTTTACCTACGTAGAAACAGAAAACGAATAGAAAGAGCGTCGCATTGCGCTTACTGAAAGCTTAGGGCGGTCTCGGTGGTACGTTAGTGAAGTTATCTGGGGACACCTTAGCCACGTACATTGTGTTGGAGAGGCACCGAGAATTCATTCAGGAGTTCTCAAAGTTCGAGGACACAGTTGCCTTACACGTAGACACGGTGGCAGCCGTGGACATGGCAGTGATTTGGAGAATGTTGTACTAGTCGGCTCTCGCTGTGATAATGCTTTGCAACAAATCTCCCCAAAACTCACTTACATAAAGAAGAATCTAGTTTTCTCGGACCTGTGGGCTAGCTGCAGCGGCTCTCTTGTAGACCTCTCGATGGCGGGTGTTGCTCCATGCCGTGGGTCAGTTTGAGGTCTGTCCCGCACACCTTACCGTGGAGCCCAACTGTGAGGCTGCAGGTCCCTGTCCTCTCGCAGAGTTCACTGAAACGTAAGAGGTGAGCCCAACCACACAAGGCCACGTAAGGCCTCTGCGACTCATTGAAGGCCATCGTGTCTTCCCTTGGCCTCCTGGGAACCCCCTGGCCCCAGGATGCAGCTTCGGTAGCCCAGGGCAACCGGCGGAGGGGGGCGGGCGGGGCTGCAGGAGGGTGGAACGCTGAGGTCACAGAGGGTGTGGGTGTGGCCACCTCTGCTGTGACTGAACCAAGGGCGTGGGTGGGGGGCTGGGGGTCCAGGGCAGGGCCCTCAGAGCCCGGTAGGCCCAGGGGGGCGGCGCAAGCACCTGGGCCCAGGCCGAAGAGCGCCTTCTTGGTCTGCGCGGCAGGCCGGCCTCTCGCCTTGCCACTCAGGCCGCCCTCCCTCTTGAAGTGTGTGTGGCACGCGTCCGCGGAGTACACCTCGCTGCACAGGTAGCCGTGGGACTGGGCGTCGTAGCTTCCTGCGAGGCAGCCGGAGGTCCCGCAGGCGGGTGGGTCCCTGGGACAGACGCGCGGAGCGGCTCCTGCCCGGCCCCCCTGAGAACCGTCGCCGTTCCGTAAGGCGGGGCGCCTGCTTCAGAATGTAAATCACGTGTCCGCTCTATGGATACGCTGTTTAGTTTACCAGGCAAGACTTTCTTGGTGAAAGAAGCAGCGTTGGCTTGCATCCTCGAGCAGGCTTGTCATTTGGCTGTGCACTGGTACTCTCTCTCTGGGTGTGCTAGTCCGCAGGGCAGGGCATCCCCTGGGCAGGGTGGAGCGTGATCTCTGCGGCCTCGTCTTGCAGCTCCTTCCTTTCATTCTCAATCATCCTGCCCACAGTGGCCTCCTCTCAGGCCTGCATACTTACAACGGCGCATTGCCCGTGCTGCCCCTCTGCAGGAAGTGTCCCTCTGTTTAGTTTGCAGCTGACTGATGCCGCCTCACCCTTCTCATGTCTTCTCAGGTGTCACTTGGTCAAGAAAGCGTCCCCTTACCTACTCAACTCATCTCGTCTCCCTACCGTAGCTCACGTGACACCACGCACCTCTCGCTTATGGCCGTCATCGCCTTTCGCATCCAGTTTCAGGTAGGTAAGTTTACCCCGTGGTCCGTGAGGAAGAAGAGATCACGCCTGTTTTGCTTACTCTTGATTCCCAGCGACTAGCCCGGTTACTGATAACCTCTGTTAGAGGGAGAAAGGAATGCACCCAATCCCTGGTGAAGCCCCGACCGTTTTCCTTTCTAGTGTCCCTCGTACTCCTCCCTGCTGTCTGTGTCGCCCTTACTCCGCGTCTACCGTTTATGAGTTTACACCTGGGTTACGGTGACTGCTTCGGAGAATCGCATGCCTTTCTACCTCCCTCGCTGCGACCTCTCCTACACCTCCCAGGGCTCTTGGGTTATGCCCTTGCCCTCTTCCGAGCCGTCCGTGGCACCCGCTGTCAACCCCGTACGGCCAAGCTCCTAAGACTGACACTCCAGGCCCTCCGTAATTTGGCTTCAGTTTCACTTTCTAGACGTTTCAAGAAAGAACGGGGTCTAAATATCTGTGCACCTCTGCTCCGTTTCATATCTACCCACGAGGTTAATTTTTTTGTTTCTTCCAGTCCACCTATTTTGCACCTCCGTCTCTGCGAAGACTTCACTGAGAATCCAAGCGATTTCTGGATCCCTTCTCTCCCCTGAAGCTGTAAACAGTTTAACAAGACAGGTGCGGAACTGCCGTAAGGTAATCTACATCTTGTCTCCCTCTCTGGTATCTAACCTCCCTGCGAATGGGGGTACGTCTCCGTGTCCTGTGCGGTTTTCAGCACAGTACTCTCTACACGTAGTGGATATTTGATTTGGTAAGTGACCGAATAAGTGAATGAGTCACCAAGATAAGGGTATTGTCTCATTCTTTCTCGCTTTTTCCACTTCCAAGTTTCTTTAGTTAGTTTCCTCAGACAAAAGGTTTCTTTGTAGCTACACAGTGGCCAGGTCCAGAGAATGTTGCAGATAGCTGCTGAAAACATCCCTCCTCCACTTGAGAATGGCTTGCTCTCCCTCTCAAGCGGAGAGAGCTGGGATTCGATATTTAATTAAGCGCCTCTGTTCACTTGGCATTTAGAGGCACTAGGGGGCGTTAGTGCTCTACACCCGGTGAAATGCCTGTTTCGTTTGTGATTTTCCTTTGTGAAAAACAACTATGCACAGAGTGTTTTGTGCCAATTTTCCATCCTTTTAGATTGACGGAAAGCATTTTACCTACGTAGAAACAGAAAACGAATAGAAAGAGCGTCGCATTGCGTTTAATGAAAGCTTAGGGCGGTCTCGGTGGTACGTTAATGAAGTTATCTGGGGACACCTTAGCCACGTACATTGTGTTGGAGAGGCACCGAGAATTCATTCAGGAGTTCTCAAAGTTCGAGGACACTGTTGCCTTACACGTAGGCACGGTGGCAGCCGTGGACATGGCAGTGATTTGGAGAATGTTGTACTAGTCGGCTCTCGCTGTGATAATGCTTTGCAACAAATCTCCCCAAAACTCACTTACATAAAGAAGAATCTAGTTTTCTCGGACCTGTGGGCTAGCTGCAGCGGCTCTCTTGTAGACCTCTCGATGGCGGGTGTTGCTCCATGCCGTAGGTCAGTTTGAGGTCTGTCCCGCACACCTTACCGTGGAGCCCAACTGTGAGGCTGCAGGTCCCTGTCCTCTCGCAGAGTTCACTGAAACGTAAGAGGTGAGCCCAACCACACAAGGCCACGTAAGGCCTCTGTGACTCATTGAAGGCCATCGTGTCTTCCCTTGGCCTCCTGGGAACCCCCTGGCCCCAGGATGCAGCTTCGGTAGCCCAGGGCAACCGGCAGAGGGGGGCGGGCGGGGCTGCAGGAGGGTGGAACGCGGAGGTCACAGAGGGTGTGGGTGTGGCCACCTCTACTGTGACTGAACCAAGGGCGTGGGTGGGGGGCTGGGGGTCCAGGGCAGGGCCCTCAGAGCCCGGTAGGCCCAGGGGGGTGGCGCAAGCACCTAGGCCCAGGCCGAAGAGCGCCTTCTTGGTCTGCGTGGCACGCCGGCCTCTCGCCTTGCCACTCAGGCCGCCCTGCCACTTGAAGTGTGTGTGGCACGCGTCCGCGGAGTACACCTCGCTGCACAGGTAGCCGTGGGACTGGGCGTCGTAGCTTCCTGCGAGGCGGCCGGAGGTCCCGCAGGCGGGTGGGTCCCTGGGACAGACGCGCGGAGCGGCTCCTGCCCGGCCCCCCTGAGAACCGTCGCCGTTCCGTAAGGCGGGGCGCCTGCTTCAGAATGTAAATCACGTGTCCGCTCTATGGATACACTGTTTAGTTTACCAGGCAAGACTTTCTTGGTGAAAGAAGCAGCGTTGGCTTGCATCCTCGAGCAGGCTTGTCATCTGGCTGTGCACTGGTACTCTCTCTCTGGATGTGCTAGTCCGCAGGGCAGGGTATCCCCTGGGCAGGGTGGAGCATGATCTCTGCGGCCTCGTCTTGCAGCTCCTTCCTTTCATTCTCAATCATCCTGCCCACAGTCGCCTCCTCTCAGGCCTGCATACTTACAACGGTGCATTGCCCGTGCTGCCCCTCTGCAGGAAGTGTCCCTCTGTTTAGTTTGCAGCTGACTGATGCCGCCTCACCCTTCTCATGTCTTCTCAGGTGTCACTTGGTCAAGAAAGCGTCCCCTTACCTACTCAACTCATCTCGTCTCCCTACCGTAGCTCACGTGACACCACGCACCTCTCGCTTATGGCCGTCATCGCCTTTCGCATCCACTTTCAGGTAGGTAAGTTTACCCCGTGGTCCGTGAGGAAGAAGAGATCACGCCTGTTTTGCTTACTCTTGATTCCCAGCGACTAGCCCGGTTACTGATAACCTCTGTTAGAGGGAGAAAGGAATGCACCCAATCCCTGGTGAAGCCCCGACCGTTTTCCTTTCTAGTGTCCCTCGTACTCCTCCCTGCCGTCTGTGTCGCCCTTACTCCGCGTCTACCGTTTATGAGTTTACACCTGGGTTACGGTGACTGCTTCGGAGAATCGCATGCCTTTCTACCTCCCTCGCTGCGACCTCTCCTACACCTCCCAGGGCTCTTGGGTTATGCCCTTGCCCTCTTCCGAGCCGTCCGTGGCACCCGCTGTCAACCCCGTACGGCCAAGCTCCTAAGACTGACACTCCAGGCCCTCCGTAATTTGGCTTCAGTTTCACTTTCTAGACGTTTCAAGAAAAAACGGGGTCTAAATATCTGTGCACCTCTGCTCCGTTTCATATCTACCCACGAGGTTAATTTTTTTGTTTCTTCCAGTCCACCTATTTTGCACCTCCGTCTCTGCGAAGACTTCACTGAGAATCCAAGCGATTTCTGGATCCCTTCTCTCCCCTGAAGCTGTAAACAGTTTAACAAGACAGGTGCGGAACTGCCGTAAGGTAATCTACATCTTGTCTCCCTCTCTGGTATCTAACCTCCCTGCGAATGGGGGTACGTCTCCGTGTCCTGTGCGGTTTTCAGCACAGTACTCTCTACACGTAGTGGATATTTGATTTGGTAAGTGACCGAATAAGTGAATGAGTCACCAAGATAAGGGTATTGTCTCATTCTTTCTCGCTTTTTCCACTTCCAAGTTTCTTTAGTTAGTTTCCTCAGACAAAAGGTTTCTTTGTAGCTACACAGTGGCCAGGTCCAGAGAATGTCGCAGATAGCTGCTGAAAACATCCCTCCTCCACTTGAGAATGGCTTGCTCTCCCTCTCAAGCGGAGAGAGCTGGGATTCGATATTTAATTAAGCGCCTCTGTTCACTTGGCATTTAGAGGCACTAGGGGGCGTTAGTGCTCTACACCCGGTGAAATGCCTGTTTCTTTTGTGATTTTCCTTTGTGAAAAACAACTATGCACAGAGTGTTTTGTGCCAATTTTCCATCCTTTTAGATTGACGGAAAGCATTTTACCTACGTAGAAACAGAAAACGAATAGAAAGAGCGTCGCATTGCGTTTAATGAAAGCTTAGGGCGGTCTCGGTGGTACGTTAGTGAAGTTATCTGGGGACACCTTAGCCACGTACATTGTGTTGGAGAGGCACCGAGAATTCATTCAGGAGTTCTCAAAGTTCGAGGACACAGTTGCCTTACACGTAGGCACGGTGGCAGCCGTGGACATGGCAGTGATTTGGAGAATGTTGTACTCGTCGGCTCTCGCTGTGATAATGCTTTGCAACAAATCTCCCCAAAACTCACTTACATAAAGAAGAATCTAGTTTTCTCGGACCTGTGGGCTAGCTGCAGCGGCTCTCTTGTAGACCTCTCGATGGCGGGTGTTGTTCCATGCCGTGGGTCAGTTTGAGGTCTGTCCCGCACACCTTACCGTGGAGCCCAACTGTGAGGCTGCAGGTCCCTGTCCTCTTGCAGAGTTCACTGAAACGTAAGAGGTGAGCCCAACCACACAAGGCCACGTAAGGCCTCTGCGACTCATTGAAGGCCATCGTGTCTTCCCTTGGCCTCCTGGGAACCCCCTGGCCCCAGGATGCAGCTTCGGTAGCCCAGGGCAACCGGCGGAGGGGGGCGGGCGGGGCTGCAGGAGGGTGGAACGCGGAGGTCACAGAGGGTGTGGGTGTGGCCACCTCTGATGTGACTGAACCAAGGGGGGTGGGGGGCAGGGGGTCCAGGGCAGGGCCCTCAGAGCCCGGTAGGCCCAGGGGGGCGGCGCAAGCACCTAGGCCCAGGCCGAAGAGCACCTTCTTGGTCTGCGCAGCAGGCCGGCCTCTCGCCTTGCCACTCAGGCCGCCCTCCCACTTGAAGTGTGTGTGGCACGCGTCTGCGGAGTACACCTCGCTGCACAGGTAGCCGTGGGACTGGGCGTCGTAGCTTCCTGCGAGGCGGCCGGAGGTCCCGCAGGCGGGTGGGTCCCTGGGTCAGACGCGCGGAGCGTCTCCTGCCCGGCCCCCCTGAGAACCGTCGCCGTTCCGTAAGGCGGGGCGCCTGCTTCAGAATGTAAATCACGTGTCCGCTCTATGGATACACTGTTTAGTTTACCAGGCAAGACTTTCTTGGTGAAAGAAGCAGCGTTGGCTTGCATCCTCGAGCAGGCTTGTCATCTGGCTGTGCACTGGTACTCTCTCTCTGGATGTGCTAGTCCGCAGGGCAGGGTATCCCCTGGGCAGGGTGGAGCATGATCTCTGCGGCCTCGTCTTGCAGCTCCTTCCTTTCATTCTCAATCATCCTGCCCACAGTCGCCTCCTCTCAGGCCTGCATACTTACAACGGTGCATTGCCCGTGCTGCCCCTCTGCAGGAAGTGTCCCTCTGTTTAGTTTGCAGCTGACTGATGCCGCCTCACCCTTCTCATGTCTTCTCAGGTGTCACTTGGTCAAGAAAGCGTCCCCTTACCTACTCAACTCATCTCGTCTCCCTACCGTAGCTCACGTGACACCACGCACCTCTCGCTTATGGCCGTCATCGCCTTTCGCATCCACTTTCAGGTAGGTAAGTTTACCCCGTGGTCCGTGAGGAAGAAGAGATCACGCCTGTTTTGCTTACTCTTGATTCCCAGCGACTAGCCCGGTTACTGATAACCTCTGTTAGAGGGAGAAAGGAATGCACCCAATCCCTGGTGAAGCCCCGACCGTTTTCCTTTCTAGTGTCCCTCGTACTCCTCCCTGCCGTCTGTGTCGCCCTTACTCCGCGTCTACCGTTTATGAGTTTACACCTGGGTTACGGTGACTGCTTCGGAGAATCGCATGCCTTTCTACCTCCCTCGCTGCGACCTCTCCTACACCTCCCAGGGCTCTTGGGTTATGCCCTTGCCCTCTTCCGAGCCGTCCGTGGCACCCGCTGTCAACCCCGTACGGCCAAGCTCCTAAGACTGACACTCCAGGCCCTCCGTAATTTGGCTTCAGTTTCACTTTCTAGACGTTTCAAGAAAAAACGGGGTCTAAATATCTGTGCACCTCTGCTCCGTTTCATATCTACCCACGAGGTTAATTTTTTTGTTTCTTCCAGTCCACCTATTTTGCACCTCCGTCTCTGCGAAGACTTCACTGAGAATCCAAGCGATTTCTGGATCCCTTCTCTCCCCTGAAGCTGTAAACAGTTTAACAAGACAGGTGCGGAACTGCCGTAAGGTAATCTACATCTTGTCTCCCTCTCTGGTATCTAACCTCCCTGCGAATGGGGGTACGTCTCCGTGTCCTGTGCGGTTTTCAGCACAGTACTCTCTACACGTAGTGGATATTTGATTTTGTAAGTGACCGAATAAGTGAATGAGTCTCCAAGATAAGGGTATTATCTCATTCTTTCTCGCTTTTTCCACTTCCAAGTTTCTTTAGTTAGTTTCCTCAGACAAAAGGTTTCTTTGTAGCTACACAGTGGCCAGGTCCAGAGAATGTTGCAGATAGCTGCTGAAAACATCCCTCCTCCACTTGAGAATGGCTTGCTCTCCCTCTCAAGTGGAGAGAGCTGGGATTCGATATTTAATTAAGCGCCTCTGTTCACTTGGCATTTAGAGGCACTAGGGGGCGTTAGTGCTCTACACCCGGTGAAATGCCTGTTTCGTTTGTGATTTTCCTTTGTGAAAAACAACTATGCACAGAGTGTTTTGTGCCAATTTTCCATCCTTTTAGATTGACGGAAAGCATTTTACCTACGTAGAAACAGAAAACGAATAGAAAGAGCGTTGCATTGCGTTTAATGAAAGCTTAGGGCGGTCGCGGTGGTACGTTAGTGAAGTTATCTGGGGACACCTTAGCCACGTACATTGTGTTGGAGAGGCACCGAGAATTCATTCAGGAGTTCTCAAAGTTCGAGGACACAGTTGCCTTACACGTAGGCACGGTGGCAGCCGTGGACATGGCAGTGATTTGGAGAATGTTGTACTCGTCGGCTCTCGCTGTGATAATGCTTTGCAACAAATCTCCCCAAAACTCACTTACATAAAGAAGAATCTAGTTTTCTCGGACCTGTGGGCTAGCTGCAGCGGCTCTCTTGTAGACCTCTCGATGGCGGGTGTTGTTCCATGCCGTGGGTCAGTTTGAGGTCTGTCCCGCACACCTTACCGTGGAGCCCAACTGTGAGGCTGCAGCTCCCTGTCCTCTCGCAGAGTTCACTGAAACGTAAGAGGTGAGCCCAACCACACAAGGCCACGTAAGGCCTCTGCGACTCATTGAAGGCCATCGTGTTTTCCCTTGGCCTCCTGGGAACCCCCTGGACCCAGGATGCAGCTTCGGTAGCCCAGGGCAACCGGCGGAGGGGGGCGGGCGGGGCTGCAGGAGGGTGGAACGCGGAGGTCACAGAGGGTGTGGGTGTGGCCACCTCTGCTGTGACTGAACCAAGGGCGTGGGTGGGGGGCTGGGGGTCCAGGGCAGGGCCCTCAGAGCCCGGTAGGCCCAGGGGGGCGGCTCAAGCACCTAGGCCCAGGCCGAAGAGCGCCTTCTTGGTCTGCGCGGCCGGCCGGCCTCTCGCCTTGCCACTCAGGCCGCCCTCCCACTTGAAGTGTGTGTGGCACGCGTCCGCGGAGTACACCTCGCTGCACAGGTAGCCGTGGGACTGGGCGTCGTAGCTTCCTGCGAGGCGGCCGGAGGTCCCGCAGGCGGGTGGGTCCCTGGGACAGATGCGCGGAGCGGCTCCTGCCCGGCCCCCCTGAGAACCGTCGCCATTCCATAAGGCGGTGCGCCTGCTTCAGAATGTAAATCACGTGTCCGCTCTATGGATACGCTGTTTAGTTTACCAGGCAAGACTTTCTTGGTGAAAGAAGCAGCGTTGGCTTGCATCGTCGAGCAGGCTTGTCATCTGGCTGTGCACTGGTACTCTCTCTCTGGGTGTGCTAGTCCGCAGGGCAGGGCATCCCCTGGGCAGGGTGGAGCGTGATCTCTGCGGCCTCGTCTTGCAGCTCCTTCCTTTCATTCTCAATCATCCTGCCCACAGTGGCCTCCTCTCAGGCCTGCATACTTACAACGGCGCATTGCCCGTGCTGCCCCTCTGCAGGAAGTGTCCCTCTGTTTAGTTTGCAGCTGACTGATGCCGCCTCACCCTTCTCATGTCTTCTCAGGTGTCACTTGGTCAAGAAAGCGTCCCCTTACCTACTCAACTCATCTCGTCTCCCTACCGTAGCTCACGTGACACCACGCACCTCTCGCTTATGGCCGTCATTGCCTTTCGCATCCAGTTTCAGGTAGGTAAGTTTACCCCGTGGCCCGTGAGGAAGAAGAGATCACGCCTGTTTTGCTTACTCTTGATTCCCAGCGACTAGCCCGGTTACTGATAACCTCTGTTAGAGGGAGAAAGGAATGCACCCAATCCCTGGTGAAGCCCCGACCGTTTTCCTTTCTAGTGTCCCTCGTACTCCTCCCTGCCGTCTGTGTCGCCCTTACTCCGCGTCTACCGTTTATGAGTTTACACCTGGGTTACGGTGACTGCTTCGGAGAATCGCATGCCTTTCTACCTCCCTCGCTGCGACCTCTCCTACACCTCCCAGGGCTCTTGGGTTATGCCCTTGCCCTCTTCCGAGCCGTCCGTGGCACCCGCTGTCAACCCCGTACGGCCAAGCTCCTAAGACTGACACTCCAGGCCCTCCGTAATTTGGCTTCAGTTTCACTTTCTAGACGTTTCAAGAAAGAACGGGGTCTAAATATCTGTGCACCTCTGCTCCGTTTCATATCTACCCACGAGGTTAATTTTTTTGTTTCTTCCAGTCCACCTATTTTGCACCTCCGTCTCTGCGAAGACTTCACTGAGAATCCAAGCGATTTCTGGATCCCTTCTCTCCCCTGAAGCTGTAAACAGTTTAACAAGACAGGTGCGGAACTGCCGTAAGGTAATCTACATCTTGTCTCCCTCTCTGGTATCTAACCTCCCTGCGAATGGGGGTACGTCTCCGTGTTCTGTGCGGTTTTCAGCACAGTACTCTCTACACGTAGTGGATATTTGATTTGGTAAGTGACCGAATAAGTGAATGAGTCACCAAGATAAGGGTATTGTCTCATTCTTTCTCGCTTTTTCCACTTCCAAGTTTCTTTAGTTAGTTTCCTCAGACAAAAGGTTTCTTTGTAGCTACACAGTGGCCAGGTCCAGAGAATGTTGCAGATAGCTGCTGGAAACATCCCTCCTCCACTTGAGAATGGCTTGCTCTCCCTCTCAAGCGGAGAGAGCTGGGATTCGATATTTAATTAAGCGCCTCTGTTCACTTGGCATTTAGAGGCACTAGGGGGCGTTAGTGCTCTACACCCGGTGAAATGCCTGTTTCGTTTGTGATTTTCCTTTGTGAAAAAAAACTATGCACAGAGTGTTTTGTGCCAATTTTCCATCCTTTTAGATTGACGGAAAGCATTTTACCTACGTAGAAACAGAAAACGAATAGAAAGAGCGTTGCATTGCGTTTAATGAAAGCTTAGGGCGGTCTCGGTGGTACGTTAGTGAAGTTATCTGGGGACACCTTAGCCACGTACATTGTGTTGGAGAGGCACCGAGAATTCATTCAGGAGTTCTCAAAGTTCGAGGACACAGTTGCCTTACACGTAGGCACGGTGGCAGCCGTGGACATGGCAGTGATTTGGAGAATGTTGTACTAGTCGGCTCTCGCTGTGATAATGCTTTGCAACAAATCTCCCCAAAACTCACTTACATAAAGAAGAATCTAGTTTTCTCGGACCTGTGGGCTAGCTGCAGCGGCTCTCTTGTAGACCTCTCGATGGCGGGTGTTGCTCCATGCCGTGGGTCAGTTTGAGGTCTGTCCCGCACACCTTACCGTGGAGCCCAACTGTGAGGCTGCAGGTCCCTGTCCTCTCGCAGAGTTCACTGAAACGTAAGAGGTGAGCCCAACCACACAAGCCCACGTAAGGCCTCTGCGACTCATTGAAGGCCATCGTGTCTTCCCTTGGCCTCCTGGGAACCCCCTGGCCCCAGGATGCAGCTTCGGTAGCCCAGGGCAACCAGCGGAAGGGGGCGGGCGGGGCTGCAGGAGGGTGGAACGCGGAGGTCACAGAGGGTGTGGGTGTGGCCACCTCTGCTGTGACTGAACCAAGGGCGTGGGTGGGGGGCTGGGGGTCCAGGGCAGGGCCCTCAGAGCCCGGTAGGCCCAGGGGGGCGGCGCAAGCACCTAGGCCCAGGCCGAAGGGCGCCTTCTTGGTCTGCGCGGCAGGCCGGCCTCTCCCCTTGCCACTCAGGCCGCCCTCCCTCTTGAAGTGTGTGTGGCACGCATCCGCGGAGTACACCTCGCTGCACAGGTAGCCGTGGGACTGGTCGTCGTAGCTTCCTGCGAGGCGGCCGGAGGTCCCGCAGGCGGGTGGGTCCCTGGGACAGACGTGCGGAGCGGCTCCTGCCCGGCCCCCCTGAGAACCGTCGCCGTTCCGTAAGGTGGGGCGCCTGCTTCCGAATGTAAATCACGTGTCCGCTCTATGGATACGCTGTTTAGTTTACCAGGCAAGACTTTCTTGGTGAAAGAAGCAGCGTTGGCTTGCATCGTCGAGCAGGCTTGTCATCTGGCTGTGCACTGGTACTCTCTCTCTGGGTGTGCTAGTCCGCAGGGCAGGGCATCCCCTGGGCAGGGTGGAGCGTGATCTCTGCGGCCTCGTCTTGCAGCTCCTTCCTTTCATTCTCAATCATCCTGCCCACAGTGGCCTCCTCTCAGGCCTGCATACTTACAACGGCGCATTGCCCGTGCTGCCCCTCTGCAGGAAGTGTCCCTCTGTTTAGTTTGCAGCTGACTGATGCCGCCTCACCCTTCTCATCTCTTCTCAGGTGTCACTTGGTCAAGAAAGCGTCCCCTTACCTACTCAACTCATCTCGTCTCCCTACCGTAGCTCACGTGACACCACGCACCTCTCGCTTATGGCCGTCATCGCCTTTCGCATCCAGTTTCAGGTAGGTAAGTTTACCCCGTGGCCCGTGAGGAAGAAGAGATCACGCCTGTTTTGCTTACTCTTGATTCCCAGCGACTAGCCCGGTTACTGATAACCTCTGTTAGAGGGAGAAAGGAATGCACCCAATCCCTGGTGAAGCCCCGACCGTTTTCCTTTCTAGTGTCCCTCGTACTCCTCCCTGCCGTCTGTGTCGCCCTTACTCCGCGTCTACCGTTTATGAGTTTACACCTGGGTTACGGTGACTGCTTCGGAGAATCGCATGCCTTTCTACCTCCCTCGCTGCGACCTCTCCTACACCTCCCAGGGCTCTTGGGTTATGCCCTTGCCCTCTTCCGAGCCGTCCGTGGCACCCGCTGTCAACCCCGTACGGCCAAGCTCCTAAGACTGACACTCCAGGCCCTCCGTAATTTGGCTTCAGTTTCACTTTCTAGACGTTTCAAGAAAGAACGGGGTCTAAATATCTGTGCACCTCTGCTCCGTTTCATATCTACCCACGAGGTTAATTTTTTTGTTTCTTCCAGTCCACCTATTTTGCACCTCCGTCTCTGCGAAGACTTCACTGAGAATCCAAGCGATTTCTGGATCCCTTCTCTCCCCTGAAGCTGTAAACAGTTTAACAAGACAGGTGCGGAACTGCCGTAAGGTAATCTACATCTTGTCTCCCTCTCTGGTATCTAACCTCCCTGCGAATGGGGGTACGTCTCCGTGTTCTGTGCGGTTTTCAGCACAGTACTCTCTACACGTAGTGGATATTTGATTTGGTAAGTGACCGAATAAGTGAATGAGTCACCAAGATAAGGGTATTGTCTCATTCTTTCTCGCTTTTTCCACTTCCAAGTTTCTTTAGTTAGTTTCCTCAGACAAAAGGTTTCTTTGTAGCTACACAGTGGCCAGGTCCAGAGAATGTTGCAGATAGCTGCTGAAAACATCCCTCCTCCACTTGAGAATGGCTTGCTCTCCCTCTCAAGCGGAGAGAGCTGGGATTCGATATTTAATTAAGCGCCTCTGTTCACTTGGCATTTAGAGGCACTAGGGGGCGTTAGTGCTCTACACCCGGTGAAATGCCTGTTTCGTTTGTGATTTTCCTTTGTGAAAAACAACTATGCACAGAGTGTTTTGTGCCAATTTTCCATCCTTTTAGATTGACGGAAAGCATTTTACCTACGTAGAAACAGAAAACGAATAGAAAGAGCGTTGCATTGCGTTTAATGAAAGCTTAGGGCGGTCTCAGTGGTACGTTAGTGAAGTTATCTGGGGACACCTTAGCCACGTACATTGTGTTGGAGAGGCACCGAGAATTCATTCAGGAGTTCTCAAAGTTCGAGGACACAGTTGCCTTACACGTAGGCACGGTGGCAGCCGTGGACATGGCAGTGATTTGGAGAATGTTGTACTCGTCGGCTCTTGCTGTGATAATGCTTTGCAACAAATCTCCCCAAAACTCACTTACATAAAGAAGAATCTAGTTTTCTCGGACCTGTGGGCTAGCTGCAGCGGCTCTCTTGTAGACCTCTCGATGGCGGGTGTTGTTCCATGCCGTGGGTCAGTTTGAGGTCTTTCCCGCACACCTTACCGTGGAGCCCAACTGTGAGGCTGCAGGTCCCTGTCCTCTCGCAGAGTTCACTGAAACGTAAGAGGTGAGCCCAACCACACAAGGCCACGTAAGGCCTCTGCGACTCATTGAAGGCCATCGTGTCTTCCCTTGGCCTCCTGGGAACCCCCTGGCCCCAGGATGCAGCTTCGGTAGCCCAGGGCAACCGGCGGAGGGGGGCGGGCGGGGCTGCAGGAGGGTGGAACGCGGAGGTCACAGAGGGTGTGGGTGTGGCCACCTCTGATGTGACTGAACCAAGGGGGGTGGGGGGCAGGGGGTCCAGGGCAGGGCCCTCAGAGCCCGGTAGGCCCAGGGGTGCGGCGCAAGCACCTAGGCCCAGGCCGAAGAGCACCTTCTTGGTCTGCGCAGCAGGCCGGCCTCTCGCCTTGCCACTCAGGCCGCCCTCCCACTTGAAGTGTGTGTGGCACGCGTCCGCGGAGTACACCTCGCTGCACAGGTAGCCGTGGGACTGGGCGTCGTAGCTTCCTGCGAGGCGGCCGGAGGTCCCGCAGGCGGGTGGATCCCTGTGACAGACGCGCGGAGCGTCTCCTGCCCGGCCCCCCTGAGAACCGTCGCCGTTCCGTAAGGCGGGGCGCCTGCTTCAGAATGTAAATCACGTGTCCGCTCTATGGATACGCTGTTTAGTTTACCAGGCAAGACTTTCTTGGTGAAAGAAGCAGCGTTGGCTTGCATCGTCGAGCAGGCTTCTCATCTGGCTGTGCACTGGTACTCTCTCTCTGGGTGTGCTAGTCCGCAGGGCAGGGCATCCCCTGGGCAGGGTGGAGCGTGATCTCTGCGGCCTCGTCTTGCAGCTCCTTCCTTTCATTCTCAATCATCCTGCCCACAGTGGCCTCCTCTCAGGCCTGCATACTTACAACGGCGCATTGCCCGTGCTGCCCCTCTGCAGGAAGTGTCCCTCTGTTTAGTTTGCAGCTGACTGATGCCGCCTCACCCTTCTCATGTCTTCTCAGGTGTCACTTGGTCAAGAAAGCGTCCCCTTACCTACTCAACTCATCTCGTCTCCCTACCGTAGCTCACGTGACACCACGCACCTCTCGCTTATGGCCGTCATCGCCTTTCGCATCCAGTTTCAGGTAGGTAAGTTTACCCCGTGGTCCGTGAGGAAGAAGAGATCACGCCTGTTTTGCTTACTCTTGATTCCCAGCGACTAGCCCGGTTACTGATAACCTCTGTTAGAGGGAGAAAGGAATGCACCCAATCCCTGGTGAAGCCCCGACCGTTTTCCTTTCTAGTGTCCCTCGTACTCCTCCCTGCCGTCTGTGTCGCCCTTACTCCGCGTCTACCGTTTATGAGTTTACACCTGGGTTACGGTGACTGCTTCGGAGAATCGCATGCCTTTCTACCTCCCTCGCTGCGACCTCTCCTACACCTCCCAGGGCTCTTGGGTTATGCCCTTGCCCTCTTCCGAGCCGTCCGTGGCACCCGCTGTCAACCCCGTACGGCCAGGCTCCTAAGACTGACACTCCAGGCCCTCCGTAATTTGGCTTCAGTTTCACTTTCTAGACGTTTCAAGAAAGAACGGGGTCTAAATATCTGTGCACCTCTGCTCCGTTTCATATCTACCCACGAGGTTAATTTTTTTGTTTCTTCCAGTCCACCTATTTTGCACCTCCGTCTCTGCGAAGACTTCACTGAGAATCCAAGCGATTTCTGGATCCCTTCTCTCCCCTGAAGCTGTAAACAGTTTAACAAGACAGGTGCGGAACTGCCGTAAGGTAATCTACATCTTGTCTCCCTCTCTGGTATCTAACCTCCCTGCGAATGGGGGTACGTCTCCGTGTTCTGTGCGGTTTTCAGCACAGTACTCTCTACACGTAGTGGATATTTGATTTGGTAAGTGACCGAATAAGTGAATGAGTCACCAAGATAAGGGTATTGTCTCATTCTTTCTCGCTTTTTCCACTTCCAAGTTTCTTTAGTTAGTTTCCTCAGACAAAAGGTTTCTTTGTAGCTACACAGTGGCCAGGTCCAGAGAATGTTGCAGATAGCTGCTGAAAACATCCCTCCTCCACTTGAGAATGGCTTGCTCTCCCTCTCAAGCGGAGAGAGCTGGGATTCGATATTTAATTAAGCGCCTCTGTTCACTTGGCATTTAGAGGCACTAGGGGGCGTTAGTGCTCTACACCCGGTGAAATGCCTGTTTCGTTTGTGATTTTCCTTTGTGAAAAACAACTATGCACAGAGTGTTTTGTGCCAATTTTCCATCCTTTTAGATTGACGGAAAGCATTTTACCTACGTAGAAACAGAAAACGAATAGAAAGAGCGTTGCATTGCGTTTAATGAAAGCTTAGGGCGGTCTCGGTGGTACGTTAGTGAAGTTATCTGGGGACACCTTAGCCACGTACATTGTGTTGGAGAGGCACCGAGAATTCATTCAGGAGTTCTCAAAGTTCGAGGACACAGTTGCCTTACACGTAGGCACGGTGGCAGCCGTGGACATGGCAGTGATTTGGAGAATGTTGTACTCGTCGGCTCTTGCTGTGATAATGCTTTGCAACAAATCTCCCCAAAACTCACTTACATAAAGAAGAATCTAGTTTTCTCGGACCTGTGGGCTAGCTGCAGCGGCTCTCTTGTAGACCTCTCGATGGCGGGTGTTGTTCCATGCCGTGGGTCAGTTTGAGGTCTTTCCCGCACACCTTACCGTGGAGCCCAACTGTGAGGCTGCAGGTCCCTGTCCTCTCGCAGAGTTCACTGAAACGTAAGAGGTGAGCCCAACCACACAAGGCCACGTAAGGCCTCTGCGACTCATTGAAGGCCATCGTGTCTTCCCTTGGCCTCCTGGGAACCCCCTGGCCCCAGGATGCAGCTTCGGTAGCCCAGGGCAACCGGCGGAGGGGGGCGGGCGGGGCTGCAGGAGGGTGGAACGCGGAGGTCACAGAGGGTGTGGGTGTGGCCACCTCTGATGTGACTGAACCAAGGGGGGTGGGGGGCAGGGGGTCCAGGGAAGGGCCCTCAGAGCCCGGTAGGCCCAGGGGTGCGGCGCAAGCACCTAGGCCCAGGCCGCAGAGCACCTTCTTGGTCTGCGCAGCAGGCCAGCCTCTCGCCTTGCCACTCAGGCCGCCCTCCCACTTGAAGTGTGTGTGGCACGCGTCCGCGGAGTACACCTCGCTGCACAGGTAGCCGTGGGACTGGTCGTCGTAGCTTCCTGCGAGGCGGCCGGAGGTCCCGCAGGCGGGTGGGTCCCTGGGACAGACGCGCGGAGCGGCTCCTGCCCGGCCCCCCTGAGAACCGTCGCCGTTCCGTAAGGCGGGGCGCCTGCTTCAGAATGTAAATCACGTGTCCGCTCTATGGATACGCTGTTTAGTTTACCAGGCAAGACTTTCTTGGTGAAAGAAGCAGCGTTGGCTTGCATCGTCGAGCAGGCTTGTCATCTGGCTGTGCACTGGTACTCTCTCTCTGGGTGTGCTAGTCCGCAGGGCAGGGCATCCCCTGGGCAGGGTGGAGCGTGATCTCTGCGGCCTCGTCTTGCAGCTCCTTCCTTTCATTCTCAATCATCCTGCCCACAGTGGCCTCCTCTCAGGCCTGCATACTTACAACGGCGCATTGCCCGTGCTGCCCCTCTGCAGGAAGTGTCCCTCTGTTTAGTTTGCAGCTGACTGATGCCGCCTCACCCTTCTCATCTCTTCTCAGGTGTCACTTGGTCAAGAAAGCGTCCCCTTACCTACTCAACTCATCTCGTCTCCCTACCGTAGCTCACGTGACACCACGCACCTCTCGCTTATGGCCGTCATCGCCTTTCGCATCCAGTTTCAGGTAGGTAAGTTTACCCCGTGGCCCGTGAGGAAGAAGAGATCACGCCTGTTTTGCTTACTCTTGATTCCCAGCGACTAGCCCGGTTACTGATAACCTCTGTTAGAGGGAGAAAGGAATGCATCCAATCCCTGGTGAAGCCCCGACCGTTTTCCTTTCTAGTGTCCCTCGTACTCCTCCCTGCCGTCTGTGTCGCCCTTACTCCGCGTCTACCGTTTATGAGTTTACACCTGGGTTACGGTGACTGCTTCGGAGAATCGCATGCCTTTCTACCTCCCTCGCTGCGACCTCTCCTACACCTCCCAGGGCTCTTGGGTTATGCCCTTGCCCTCTTCCGAGCCGTCCGTGGCACCCGCTGTCAACCCCGTACGGCCAGGCTCCTAAGACTGACACTCCAGGCCCTCCTTAATTTGGCTTCAGTTTCACTTTCTAGACGTTTCAAGAAAAAACGGGGTCTAAATATCTGTGCACCTCTGCTCCGTTTCATATCTACCCACGAGGTTAATTTTTTTGTTTCTTCCAGTCCACCTATTTTGCACCTCCGTCTCTGCGAAGACTTCACTGAGAATCCAAGCGATTTCTGGATCCCTTCTCTCCCCTGAAGCTGTAAACAGTTTAACAAGACAGGTGCGGAACTGCCGTAAGGTAATCTACATCTTGTCTCCCTCTCTGGTATCTAACCTCCCTGCGAATGGGGGTACGTCTCCGTGTCCTGGCGGTTTTCAGCACAGTACTCTCTACACGTAGTGGATATTTGATTTGGTAAGTGACCGAATAAGTGAATGAGTCACCAAGATAAGGGTATTGTCTCATTCTTTCTCGCTTTTTCCACTTCCAAGTTTCTTTAGTTAGTTTCCTCAGACAAAAGGTTTCTTTGTAGCTACACAGTGGCCAGGTCCAGAGAATGTTGCAGATAGCTGCTGGAAACATCCCTCCTCCACTTGAGAATGGCTTGCTCTCCCTCTCAAGCGGAGAGAGCTGGGATTCGATATTTAATTAAGCGCCTCTGTTCACTTGGCATTTAGAGGCACTAGGGGGCGTTAGTGCTCTACACCCGGTGAAATGCCTGTTTCGTTTGTGATTTTCCTTTGTGAAAAACAACTATGCACAGAGTGTTTTGTGCCAATTTTCCATCCTTTTAGATTGACGGAAAGCATTTTACCTACGTAGAAACAGAAAAGGAATAGAAAGAGCGTTGCATTGCGTTTAATGAAAGCTTAGGGCGGTCTCGGTGGTACGTTAGTGAAGTTATCTGGGGACACCTTAGCCACGTACATTGTGTTGGAGAGGCACCGAGAATTCATTCAGGAGTTCTCAAAGTTCGAGGACACAGTTGCCTTACACGTAGGCACGGTGGCAGCCGTGGACATGGCAGTGATTTGGAGAATGTTGTACTAGTCGGCTCTCGCTGTGATAATGCTTTGCAACAAATCTCCCCAAAACTCACTTACATAAAGAAGAATCTAGTTTTCTCGGACCTGTGGGCTAGCTGCAGCGGCTCTCTTGTAGACCTCTCGATGGCGGGTGTTGCTCCATGCCGTGGGTCAGTTTGAGGTCTGTCCCGCACACCTTACCGTGGAGCCCAACTGTGAGGCTGCAGGTCCCTGTCCTCTCGCCGAGTTCACTGGAACGTAAGAGGTGAGCCCAACCACACAAGGCCACGTAAGGCCTCTGCGACTCATTGAAGGCCATCGTGTCTTCCCTTGGCCTCCTGGGAACCCCCTGGCCCCAGGATGCAGCTTCGGTAGCCCAGGGCAACCGGCGGAGGGGGGCGGGCGGGGCTGCAGGAGGGTGGAACGCGGAGGTCACAGAGGGTGTGGGTGTGGCCACCTCTGATGTGACTGAACCAAGGGGGGTGGGGGGCAGGGGGTCCAGGGAAGGGCCCTCAGAGCCCGGTAGGCCCAGGGGGGCGGCGCAAGCACCTAGGCCCAGGCCGAAGAGCACCTTCTTGGTCTGCGCAGCAGGCCGGCCTCTCGCCTTGCCACTCAGGCCGCCCTCCCACTTGAAGTGTGTGTGGCACGCGTCCGCGGAGTACACCTCGCTGCACAGGTAGCCGTGGGACTGGGCGTCGTAGCTTCCTGCGAGGCGGCCGGAGGTCCCGCAGGCGGGTGGGTCCCTGTGACAGAAGCGCGGAGCGTCTCCTGCCCGGCCCCCCTGAGAACCGTCGCCGTTCCGTAAGGCGGGGCGCCTGCTTCAGAATGTAAATCACGTGTCCGCTCTATGGATACGCTGTTTAGTTTACCAGGCAAGACTTTCTTGGTGAAAGAAGCAGCGTTGGCTTGCATCCTCGAGCAGTCTTGTCATCTGGCTGTGCACTGGTACTCTCTCTCTGGGTGTGCTAGTCCGCAGGGCAGGGCATCCCCTGGGCAGGGTGGAGCGTGATCTCTGCGGCCTCGTCTTGCAGCTCCTTCCTTTCATTCTCAATCATCCTGCCCACAGTGGCCTCCTCTCAGGCCTGCATACTTACAACGGCGCATTGCCCGTGCTGCCCCTCTGCAGGAAGTGTCCCTCTGTTTAGTTTGCAGCTGACTGATGCCGCCTCACCCTTCTCATGTCTTCTCAGGTGTCACTTGCTCAAGAAAGCGTCCCCTTACCTACTCAACTCATCTCGTCTCCCTACCGTAGCTCACGTGACACCACGCACCTCTCGCTTATGGCCGTCATCGCCTTTCGCATCCACTTTCAGGTAGGTAAGTTTACCCCGTGGTCCGTGAGGAAGAAGAGATCACGCCTCTTTTGCTTACTATTGATTCCCAGCGACTAGCCCGGTTACTGATAACCTCTGTTAGAGGGAGAAAGGAATGCACCCAATCCCTGGTGAAGCCCCGACCGTTTTCCTTTCTAGTGTCCCTCGTACTCCTCCCTGCCGTCTGTGTCGCCCTTACTCCGCGTCTACCGTTTATGAGTTTACACCTGGGTTACGGTGACTGCTTCGGAGAATCGCATGCCTTTCTACCTCCCTCGCTGCGACCTCTCCTACACCTCCCAGGGCTCTTGGGTTATGCCCTTGCCCTCTTCCGAGCCGTCCGTGGCACCCGCTGTCAACCCCGTACGGCCAGGCTCCTAAGACTGACACTCCAGGCCCTCCGTAATTTGGCTTCAGTTTCACTTTCTAGACGTTTCAAGAAAAAACAGGGTCTAAATATCTGTGCACCTCTGCTCCGTTTCATATCTACCCACGAGGTTAATTTTTTTGTTTCTTCCAGTCCACCTATTTTGCACCTCCGTCTCTGCGAAGACTTCACTGAGAATCCAAGCGATTTCTGGATCCCTTCTCTCCCCTGAAGCTGTAAACAGTTTAACAAGACAGGTGCGGAACTGCTGTAAGGTAATCTACATCTTGTCTCCCTCTCTGGTATCTAACCTCCCTGCGAATGGGGGTACGTCTCCGTGTTCTGTGCGGTTTTCAGCACAGTACTCTCTACACGTAGTGGATATTTGATTTGGTAAGTGACCGAATAAGTGAATGAGTCACCAAGATAAGGGTATTGTCTCATTCTTTCTCGCTTTTTCCACTTCCAAGTTTCTTTAGTTAGTTTCCTCAGACAAAAGGTTTCTTTGTAGCTACACAGTGGCCAGGTCCAGAGAATGTTGCAGATAGCTGCTGAAAACATCCCTCCTCCACTTGAGAATGGCTTGCTCTCCCTCTCAAGCGGAGAGAGCTGGGATTCGATATTTAATTAAGCGCCTCTGTTCACTTGGCATTTAGAGGCACTAGGGGGCGTTAGTGCTCTACACCCGGTGAAATGCCTGTTTCGTTTGTGATTTTCCTTTGTGAAAAACAACTATGCACAGAGTGTTTTGTGCCAATTTTCCATCCTTTTAGATTGACGGAAAGCATTTTACCTACGTAGAAACAGAAAACGAATAGAAAGAGCGTTGCATTGCGTTTAATGAAAGCTTAGGGCGGTCTCGGTGGTACGTTAGTGAAGTTATCTGGGGACACCTTAGCCACGTACATTGTGTTGGAGAGGCACCGAGAATTCATTCAGGAGTTCTCAAAGTTCGAGGACACAGTTGCCTTACACGTAGGCACGGTGGCAGCCGTGGACATGGCAGTGATTTGGAGAATGTTGTACTCGTCGGCTCTTGCTGTGATAATGCTTTGCAACAAATCTCCCCAAAACTCACTTACATAAAGAAGAATCTAGTTTTCTCGGACCTGTGGGCTAGCTGCAGCGGCTCTCTTGTAGACCTCTCGATGGCGGGTGTTGTTCCATGCCGTGGGTCAGTTTGAGGTCTGTCCCGCACACCTTACCGTGGAGCCCAACTGTGAGGCTGCAGGTCCCTGTCCTCTCGCAGAGTTCACTGAAACGTAAGAGGTGAGCCCAACCACACAAGGCCACGTAAGGCCTCTGCGACTCATTGAAGGCCATCGTGTCTTCCCTTGGCCTCCTGGGAACCCCCTGGCCCCAGGATGCAGCTTCGGTAGCCCAGGGCAACCGGCGGAGGGGGGCGGGCGGGGCTGCAGGAGGGTGGAACGCGGAGGTCACAGAGGGTGTGGGTGTGGCCACCTCTGATGTGACTGAACCAAGGGGGGTGGGGGGCAGGGGGTCCAGGGAAGGGCCCTCAGAGCCCGGTAGGCCCAGGGGTGCGGCGCAAGCACCTAGGCCCAGGCCGAAGAGCACCTTCTTGGTCTGCGCAGCAGGCCGGCCTCTCGCCTTGCCACTCAGGCCGCCCTCCCACTTGAAGTGTGTGTGGCACGCGTCCGCGGAGTACACCTCGCTGCACAGGTAGCCGTGGGACTGGGCGTCGTAGCTTCCTGCGAGGCGGCCGGAGGTCCCGCAGGCGGGTGGGTCCCTGTGACAGACGCGCGGAGCGTCTCCTGCCCGGCCCCCCTGAGAACCGTCGCCGTTCCGTAAGGCGGGGCGCCTGCTTCAGAATGTAAATCACGTGTCCGCTCTATGGATACGCTGTTTAGTTTACCAGGCAAGACTTTCTTGGTGAAAGAAGCAGCGTTGGCTTGCATCCTCGAGCAGGCTTGTCATCTGGCTGTGCACTGGTACTCTCTCTCTGGGTGTGCTAGTCCGCAGGGCAGGGCATCCCCTGGGCAGGGTGGAGCGTGATCTCTGCGGCCTCGTCTTGCAGCTCCTTCCTTTCATTCTCAATCATCCTGCCCACAGTGGCCTCCTCTCAGGCCTGCATACTTACAACGGCGCATTGCCCGTGCTGCCCCTCTGCAGGAAGTGTCCCTCTGTTTAGTTTGCAGCTGACTGATGCCGCCTCACCCTTCTCATGTCTTCTCAGGTGTCACTTGGTCAAGAAAGCGTCCCCTTACCTACTCAACTCATCTCGTCTCCCTACCGTAGCTCACGTGACACCACGCACCTCTCGCTTATGGCCGTCATCGCCTTTCGCATCCACTTTCAGGTAGGTAAGTTTACCCCGTGGTCCGTGAGGAAGAAGAGATCACGCCTCTTTTGCTTACTATTGATTCCCAGCGACTAGCCCGGTTACTGATAACCTCTGTTAGAGGGAGAAAGGAATGCACCCAATCCCTGGTGAAGCCCCGACCGTTTTCCTTTCTAGTGTCCCTCGTACTCCTCCCTGCCGTCTGTGTCGCCCTTACTCCGCGTCTACCGTTTATGAGTTTACACCTGGGTTACGGTGACTGCTTCGGAGAATCGCATGCCTTTCTACCTCCCTCGCTGCGACCTCTCCTACACCTCCCAGGGCTCTTGGGTTATGCCCTTGCCCTCTTCCGAGCCGTCCGTGGCACCCGCTGTCAACCCCGTACGGCCAAGCTCCTAAGACTGACACTCCAGGCCCTCCGTAATTTGGCTTCAGTTTCACTTTCTAGACGTTTCAAGAAAGAACGGGGTCTAAATATCTGTGCACCTCTGCTCCGTTTCATATCTACCCACGAGGTTAATTTTTTTGTTTCTTCCAGTCCACCTATTTTGCACCTCCGTCTCTGCGAAGACTTCACTGAGAATCCAAGCGATTTCTGGATCCCTTCTCTCCCCTGAAGCTGTAAACAGTTTAACAAGACAGGTGCGGAACTGCCGTAAGGTAATCTACATCTTGTCTCCCTCTCTGGTATCTAACCTCCCTGCGAATGGGGGTACGTCTCCGTGTTCTGTGCGGTTTTCAGCACAGTACTCTCTACACGTAGTGGATATTTGATTTGGTAAGTGACCGAATAAGTGAATGAGTCACCAAGATAAGGGTATTGTCTCATTCTTTCTCGCTTTTTCCACTTCCAAGTTTCTTTAGTTAGTTTCCTCAGACAAAAGGTTTCTTTGTAGCTACACAGTGGCCAGGTCCAGAGAATGTTGCAGATAGCTGCTGAAAACATCCCTCCTCCACTTGAGAATGGCTTGCTCTCCCTCTCAAGCGGAGAGAGCTGGGATTCCATATTTAATTAAGCGCCTCTGTTCACTTGGCATTTAGAGGCACTAGGGGGCGTTAGTGCTCTACACCCGGTGAAATGCCTGTTTCGTTTGTGATTTTCCTTTGTGAAAAACAACTATGCACAGAGTGTTTTGTGCCAATTTTCCATCCTTTTAGATTGACGGAAAGCATTTTACCTACGTAGAAACAGAAAACGAATAGAAAGAGCGTCGCATTGCGTTTACTGAAAGCTTAGGGCGGTCTCGGTGGTACGTTAGTGAAGTTATCTGGGGACACCTTAGCCACGTACATTGTGTTGGAGAGGCACCGAGAATTCATTCAGGAGTTCTCAAAGTTCGAGGACACAGTTGCCTTACACGTAGGCACGGTGGCAGCCGTGGACATGGCAGTGATTTGGAGAATGTTGTACTAGTCGGCTCTCGCTGTGATAATGCTTTGCAACAAATCTCCCCAAAACTCACTTACATAAAGAAGAATCTAGTTTTCTCGGACCTGTGGGCTAGCTGCAGCGGCTCTCTTGTAGACCTCTCGATGGCGGGTGTTGCTCCATGCCGTGGGTCAGTTTGAGGTCTGTCCCGCACACCTTACCGTGGAGCCCAACTGTGAGGCTGCAGGTCCCTGTCCTCTCGCAGAGTTCACTGAAACGTAAGAGGTGAGCCCAACCACACAAGGCCACGTAAGGCCTCTGCGACTCATTGAAGGCCATCGTGTCTTCCCTTGGCCTCCTGGGAACCCCCTGGCCCCAGGATGCAGCTTCGGTAGCCCAGGGCAACCGGCGGAGGGGGGCGGGCGGGGCTGCAGGAGGGTGGAACGCGGAGGTCACAGAGGGTGTGGGTGTGGCCACCTCTGCTGTGACTGAACCAAGGGCGTGGGTGGGGGGCTGGGGGTCCAGGGCAGGGCCCTCAGAGCCCGGTAGGCCCAGGGGGGCGGCGCAAGCACCTAGGCCCAGGCCGAAGAGCGCCTTCTTGGTCTGCGCGGCAGGCCGGCCTCTCGCCTTGCCACTCAGGCCGCCCTCCCACTTGAAGTGTGTGTGGCACGCGTCCGCGGAGTACACCTCGCTGCACAGGTAGCCGTGGGACTGGGCGTCGTAGCTTCCTGCGAGGCGGCCGGAGGTCCCGCAGGCGGGTGGGTCCCTGGGACAGACGCGCGGAGCGGCTCCTGCCCGGCCCCCCTGAGAACCGTCGCCGTTCCGTAAGGCGGGGCGCCTGCTTCAGAATGTAAATCACGTGTCCGCTCTATGGATACGCTGTTTAGTTTACCAGGCAAGACTTTCTTGGTGAAAGAAGCAGCGTTGGCTTGCATCGTCGAGCAGGCTTGTCATCTGGCTGTGCACTGGTACTCTCTCTCTGGGTGTGCTAGTCCGCAGGGCAGGGCATCCCCTGGGCAGGGTGGAGCGTGATCTCTGCGGCCTCGTCTTGCAGCTCCTTCCTTTCATTCTCAATCATCCTGCCCACAGTGGCCTCCTCTCAGGCCTGCATACTTACAACGGCGCATTGCCCGTGCTGCCCCTCTGCAGGAAGTGTCCCTCTGTTTAGTTTGCAGCTGACTGATGCCGCCTCACCCTTCTCATGTCTTCTCAGGTGTCACTTGGTCAAGAAAGCGTCCCCTTACCTACTCAACTCATCTCGTCTCCCTACCGTAGCTCACGTGACACCACGCACCTCTCGCTTATGGCCGTCATCGCCTTTCGCATCCAGTTTCAGGTAGGTAAGTTTACCCCGTGGCCCGTGAGGAAGAAGAGATCACGCCTGTTTTGCTTACTCTTGATTCCCAGCGACTAGCCCGGTTACTGATAACCTCTGTTAGAGGGAGAAAGGAATGCACCCAATCCCTGGTGAAGCCCCGACCGTTTTCCTTTCTAGTGTCCCTCGTACTCCTCCCTGCCGTCTGTGTCGCCCTTACTCCGCGTCTACCGTTTATGAGTTTACACCTGGGTTACGGTGACTGCTTCGGAGAATCGCATGCCTTTCTACCTCCCTCGCTGCGACCTCTCCTACACCTCCCAGGGCTCTTGGGTTATGCCCTTGCCCTCTTCCGAGCCGTCCGTGGCACCCGCTGTCAACCCCGTACGGCCAAGCTCCTAAGACTGACACTCCAGGCCCTCCGTAATTTGGCTTCAGTTTCACTTTCTAGACGTTTCAAGAAAGAACGGGGTCTAAATATCTGTGCACCTCTGCTCCGTTTCATATCTACCCACGAGGTTAATTTTTTTGTTTCTTCCAGTCCACCTATTTTGCACCTCCGTCTCTGCGAAGACTTCACTGAGAATCCAAGCGATTTCTGGATCCCTTCTCTCCTCTGAAGCTGTAAACAGTTTAACAAGACAGGTGCGGAACTGCCGTAAGGTAATCTACATCTTGTCTCCCTCTCTGGTATCTAACCTCCCTGCGAATGGGGGTACGTCTCCGTGTCCTGTGCGGTTTTCAGCACAGTACTCTCTACACGTAGTGGATATTTGATTTGGTAAGTGACCGAATAAGTGAATGAGTCACCATGATAAGGGTATTGTCTCATTCTTTCTCGCTTTTTCCACTTCCAAGTTTCTTTAGTTAGTTTCCTCAGACAAAAGGTTTCTTTGTAGCTACACAGTGGCCAGGTCCAGAGAATGTTGCAGATAGCTGCTGAAAACATCCCTCCTCCACTTGAGAATGGCTTGCTCTCCCTCTCAAGCGGAGAGAGCTGGGATTCGATATTTAATTAAGCGCCTCTGTTCACTTGGCATTTAGAGGCACTAGGGGGCGTTAGTGCTCTACACCCGGTGAAATGCCTGTTTCGTTTGTGATTTTCCTTTGTGAAAAACAACTATGCACAGAGTGTTTTGTGCCAATTTTCCATCCTTTTAGATTGACGGAAAGCATTTTACCTACGTAGAAACAGAAAACGAATAGAAAGAGCGTCGCATTGCGTTTAATGAAAGCTTAGGGCGGTCTCGGTGGTACGTTAGTGAAGTTATCTGGGGACACCTTAGCCACGTACATTGTGTTGGAGAGGCACCGAGAATTCATTCAGGAGTTCTCAAAGTTCGAGGACACAGTTACCTTACACGTAGGCACGGTGGCAGCCGTGGACATGGCAGTGATTTGGAGAATGTTGTACTAGTCGGCTCTTGCTGTGATAATGCTTTGCAACAAATCTCCCCAAAACTCACTTAGATAAAGAAGAATCTAGTTTTCTCGGACCTGTGGGCTAGCTGCAGCGGCTCTCTTGTAGACCTCTCGATGGCGGGTGTTGCTCCATGCCGTGGGTCAGTTTGAGGTCTGTCCCGCACACCTTACCGTGGAGCCCAACTGTGAGGCTGCAGGTCCCTGTCCTCTCGCAGAGTTCACTGAAACGTAAGAGGTGAGCCCAACCACACAAGGCCACGTAAGGCCTCTGCGACTCATTGAAGGCCATCGTGTCTTCCCTTGGCCTCCTGGGAACCCCCTGGCCCCAGGATGCAGCTTCGGTAGCCCAGGGCAACCGGCGGAGGGGGGCGGGCGGGGCTGCAGGAGGGTGGAACGCGGAGGTCACAGAGGGTGTGGGTGTGGCCACCTCTGCTGTGACTGAACCAAGGGCGTGGGTGGGGGGCTGGGGGTCCAGGGCAGGGCCCTCAGAGCCCGGTAGGCCCAGGGGGGCGGCTCAAGCACCTAGGCCCAGGCCGAAGAGCGCCTTCTTGGTCTGCGCGGCAGGCCGGCCTCTCGCCTTGCCACTCAGGCCGCCCTCCCACTTGAAGTGTGTGTGGCACGCGTCCGCGGAGTACACCTCGCTGCACAGGTAGCCGTGGGACTGGGCGTCGTAGCTTCCTGCGAGGCGGCCGGAGGTCCCGCAGGCGGGTGGGTCCCTGGGACAGACGCGCGGAGCGGCTCCTGCCCGGCCCCCCTGAGAACCGTCGCCGTTCCGTAAGGCGGGGCGCCTGCTTCAGAATGTAAATCACGTGTCCGCTCTATGGATACGCTGTTTAGTTTACCAGGCAAGACTTTCTTGGTGAAAGAAGCAGCGTTGGCTTGCATCCTCGAGCAGGCTTCTCATCTGGCTGTGCACTGGTACTCTCTCTCTGGGTGTGCTAGTCCGCAGGGCAGGGCATCCCCTGGGCAGGGTGGAGCGTGATCTCTGCGGCCTCGTCTTGCAGCTCCTTCCTTTCATTCTCAATCATCCTGCCCACAGTGGCCTCCTCTCAGGCCTGCATACTTACAACGGCGCATTGCCCGTGCTGCCCCTCTGCAGGAAGTGTCCCTCTGTTTAGTTTGCAGCTGACTGATGCCGCCTCACCCTTCTCATGTCTTCTCAGGTGTCACTTGGTCAAGAAAGCGTCCCCTTACCTACTCAACTCATCTCGTCTCCCTACCGTAGCTCACGTGACACCACGCACCTCTCGCTTATGGCCGTCATCGCCTTTCGCATCCAGTTTCAGGTAGGTAAGTTTACCCCGTGGCCCGTGAGGAAGAAGAGATCACGCCTGTTTTGCTTACTCTTGATTCCCAGCGACTAGCCCGGTTACTGATAACCTCTGTTAGAGGGAGAAAGGAATGCACCCAATCCCTGGTGAAGCCCCGACCGTTTTCCTTTCTAGTGTCCCTCGTACTCCTCCCTGCCGTCTGTGTCGCCCTTACTCCGCGTCTACCGTTTATGAGTTTACACCTGGGTTACGGTGACTGCTTCGGAGAATCGCATGCCTTTCTACCTCCCTCGCTGCGACCTCTCCTACACCTCCCAGGGCTCTTGGGTTATGCCCTTGCCCTCTTCCGAGCCGTCCGTGGCACCCGCTGTCAACCCCGTACGGCCAAGCTCCTAAGACTGACACTCCAGGCCCTCCGTAATTTGGCTTCAGTTTCACTTTCTAGACGTTTCAAGAAAGAACGGGGTCTAAATATCTGTGCACCTCTGCTCCGTTTCATATCTACCCACGAGGTTAATTTTTTTGTTTCTTCCAGTCCACCTATTTTGCACCTCCGTCTCTGCGAAGACTTCACTGAGAATCCAAGCGATTTCTGGATCCCTTCTCTCCCCTGAAGCTGTAAACAGTTTAACAAGACAGGTGCGGAACTGCCGTAAGGTAATCTACATCTTGTCTCCCTCTCTGGTATCTAACCTCCCTGCGAATGGGGGTATGTCTCCGTGTCCTGTGCGGTTTTCAGCACAGTACTCTCTACACGTAGTGGATATTTGATTTGGTAAGTGACCGAATAAGTGAATGAGTCACCATGATAAGGGTATTGTCTCATTCTTTCTCGCTTTTTCCACTTCCAAGTTTCTTTAGTTAGTTTCCTCAGACAAAAGGTTTCTTTGTAGCTACACAGTGGCCAGGTCCAGAGAATGTTGCAGATAGCTGCTGAAAACATCCCTCCTCCACTTGAGAATGGCTTGCTCTCCCTCTCAAGCGGAGAGAGCTGGGATTCGATATTTAATTAAGCGCCTCTGTTCACTTGGCATTTAGAGGCACTAGGGGGCGTTAGTGCTCTACACCCGGTGAAATGCCTGTTTCGTTTGTGATTTTCCTTTGTGAAAAACAACTATGCACAGAGTGTTTTGTGCCAATTTTCCATCCTTTTAGATTGACGGAAAGCATTTTACCTACGTAGAAACAGAAAACGAATAGAAAGAGCGTCGCATTGCGTTTAATGAAAGCTTAGGGCGGTCTCGGTGGTACGTTAGTGAAGTTATCTGGGGACACCTTAGCCACGTACATTGTGTTGGAGAGGCACCGAGAATTCATTCAGGAGTTCTCAAAGTTCGAGGACACAGTTGCCTTACACGTAGGCACGGTGGCAGCCGTGGACATGGCAGTGATTTGGAGAATGTTGTACTAGTCGGCTCTTGCTGTGATAATGCTTTGCAACAAATCTCCCCAAAACTCACTTACATAAAGAAGAATCTAGTTTTCTCGGACCTGTGGGCTAGCTGCAGCGGCTCTCTTGTAGACCTCTCGATGGCGGGTGTTGCTCCATGCCGTGGGTCAGTTTGAGGTCTGTCCCGCACACCTTACCGTGGAGCCCAACTGTGAGGCTGCAGGTCCCTGTCCTCTCGCAGAGTTCACTGAAACGTAAGAGGTGAGCCCAACCACACAAGGCCACGTAAGGCCTCTGCGACTCATTGAAGGCCATCGTGTCTTCCCTTGGCCTCCTGGGAATCCCCTGGCCCCAGGATGCAGCTTCGGTAGCCCAGGGCAACCGGTGGAGGGGGGCGGGCGGGGCTGCAGGAGGGTGGAACGCAGAGGTCACAGAGGGTGTGGGTGTGGCCACCTCTACTGTGACTGAACCAAGGGCGTGGGTGGGGGGCTGGGGGTCCAGGGCAGGGCCCTCAGAGCCCGGTAGGCCCAGGGGGGCGGCGCAAGCACCTAGGCCCAGGCCGAAGAGCGCCTTCTTGGTCTGCGCGGCAGGCAGGCCTCTCGCCTTGCCACTCAGGCCGCCCAACCACTTGAAGTGTGTGTGGCACGCGTCCGCGGAGTACACCTCGCTGCACAGGTAGCCGTGGGACTGGGCGTCGTAGCTTCCTGCGAGGCGGCCGGAGGTCCCGCAGGCGGGTGGGTCCCTGGGACAGACGCGCAGAGCGGCTCCTGCCCGGCCCCCCTGAGAACCGTCGCCGTTCCGTAAGGCGGGGCGCCTGCTTCAGAATGTAAATCACGTGTCCGCTCTATGGATACGCTGTTTAGTTTACCAGGCAAGACTTTCTTGGTGAAAGAAGCAGCGTTGGCTTGCATCGTCGAGCAGGCTTGTCATCTGGCTGTGCACTGGTACTCTCTCTCTGGGTGTGCTAGTCCGCAGGGCAGGGCATCCCCTGGGCAGGGTGGAGCGTGATCTCTGCGGCCTCGTCTTGCAGCTCCTTCCTTTCATTCTCAATCATCCTGCCCACAGTGGCCTCCTCTCAGGCCTGCATACTTACAACGGCGCATTGCCCGTGCTGCCCCTCTGCAGGAAGTGTCCCTCTGTTTAGTTTGCAGCTGACTGATGCCGCCTCACCCTTCTCATGTCTTCTCAGGTGTCACTTGGTCAAGAAAGCGTCCCCTTACCTACTCAACTCATCTCGTCTCCCTACCGTAGCTCACGTGACACCACGCACCTCTCGCTTATGGCCGTCATCGCCTTTCGCATCCAGTTTCAGGTAGGTAAGTTTACCCCGTGGCCCGTGAGGAAGAAGAGATCACGCCTGTTTTGCTTACTCTTGATTCCCAGCGACTAGCCCGGTTACTGATAACCTCTGTTAGAGGGAGAAAGGAATGCACCCAATCCCTGGTGAAGCCCCGACCGTTTTCCTTTCTAGTGTCCCTCGTACTCCTCCCTGCCGTCTGTGTCGCCCTTACTCCGCGTCTACCGTTTATGAGTTTACACCTGGGTTACGGTGACTGCTTCGGAGAATCGCATGCCTTTCTACCTCCCTCGCTGCGACCTCTCCTACACCTCCCAGGGCTCTTGGGTTATGCCCTTGCCCTCTTCCGAGCCGTCCGTGGCACCCGCTGTCAACCCCGTACGGCCAAGCTCCTAAGACTGACACTCCAGGCCCTCCGTAATTTGGCTTCAGTTTCACTTTCTAGACGTTTCAAGAAAGAACGGGGTCTAAATATCTGTGCACCTCTGCTCCGTTTCATATCTACCCACGAGGTTAATTTTTTTGTTTCTTCCAGTCCACCTATTTTGCACCTCCGTCTCTGCGAAGACTTCACTGAGAATCCAAGCGATTTCTGGATCCCTTCTCTCCCCTGAAGCTGTAAACAGTTTAACAAGACAGGTGCGGAACTGCCGTAAGGTAATCTACATCTTGTCTCCCTCTCTGGTATCTAACCTCCCTGCGAATGGGGGTACGTCTCCGTGTCCTGTGCGGTTTTCAGCACAGTACTCTCTACACGTAGTGGATATTTGATTTGGTAAGTGACCGAATAAGTGAATGAGTCACCAAGATAAGGGTATTGTCTCATTCTTTCTCGCTTTTTCCACTTCCAAGTTTCTTTAGTTAGTTTCCTCAGACAAAAGGTTTCTTTGTAGCTACACAGTGGCCAGGTCCAGAGAATGTTGCAGATAGCTGCTGAAAACATCCCTCCTCCACTTGAGAATGGCTTGCTCTCCCTCTCAAGCGGAGAGAGCTGGGATTCGATATTTAATTAAGCGCCTCTGTTCACTTGGCATTTAGAGGCACTAGGGGGCGTTAGTGCTCTACACCCGGTGAAATGCCTGTTTCGTTTGTGATTTTCCTTTGTGAAAAACAACTATGCACAGAGTGTTTTGTGCCAATTTTCCATCCTTTTAGATTGACGGAAAGCATTTTACCTACGTAGAAACAGAAAACGAATAGAAAGAGCGTCGCATTGCGTTTAATGAAAGCTTAGGGCGGTCTCGGTGGTACGTTAGTGAAGTTATCTGGGGACACCTTAGCCACGTACATTGTGTTGGAGAGGCACCGAGAATTCATTCAGGAGTTCTCAAAGTTCGAGGACACAGTTGCCTTACACGTAGGCACGGTGGCAGCCGTGGACATGGCAGTGATTTGGAGAATGTTGTACTAGTCGGCTCTTGCTGTGATAATGCTTTGCAACAAATCTCCCCAAAACTCACTTACATAAAGAAGAATCTAGTTTTCTCGGACCTGTGGGCTAGCTGCAGCGGCTCTCTTGTAGACCTCTCGATGGCGGGTGTTGCTCCATGCCGTGGGTCAGTTTGAGGTCTGTCCCGCACACCTTACCGTGGAGCCCAACTGTGAGGCTGCAGCTCCCTGTCCTCTCGCAGAGTTCACTGAAACGTAAGAGGTGAGCCCAACCACACAAGGCCACGTAAGGCCTCTGCGACTCATTGAAGGCCATCGTGTCTTCCCTTGGCCTCCTGGGAATCCCCTGGCCCCAGGATGCAGCTTCGGTAGCCCAGGGCAACCGGCGGAGGGGGGCGGGCGGGGCTGCAGGAGGGTGGAACGCGGAGGTCACAGAGGGTGTGGGTGTGGCCACCTCTGCTGTGACTGAACCAAGGGCGTGGGTGGGGGGCTGGGGGTCCAGGGCAGGGCCCTCAGAGCCCGGTAGGCCCAGGGGGCGGCGCAAGCACCTAGGCCCAGGCCGAAGAGCGCCTTCTTGGTCTGCGCGGCAGGCCGGCCTCTCGCCTTGCCACTCAGGCCGCCCTCCCACTTGAAGTGTGTGTGGCACGCGTCCGCGGAGTACACCTCGCTGCACAGGTAGCCATGGGACTTGGCGTCGTAGCTTCCTGCGAGGCGGCCGGAGGTCCCGCAGGCGGGTGGGTCCCTGGGACAGACGCGCGGAGCGGCTCCAGCCCGGCCCCCCTGAGAACCGTCGCCGTTCCGTAAGGCGGGGCGCCTGCTTCAGAATGTAAATCACGTGTCCGCTCTATGGATACGCTGTTTAGTTTACCAGGCAAGACTTTCTTGGTGAAAGAAGCAGCGTTGGCTTGCATCCTCGAGCAGGCTTCTCATCTGGCTGTGCACTGGTACTCTCTCTCTGGGTGTGCTAGTCCGCAGGGCAGGGCGTCCCCTGGGCAGGGTGGAGCGTGATCTCTGCGGCCTCATCTTGCAGCTCCTTCCTTTCATTCTCAATCATCCTGCCCACAGTGGCCTCCTCTCAGGCCTGCATACTTACAACGGCGCATTGCCCGTGCTGCCCCTCTGCAGGAAGTGTCTCTCTGTTTAGTTTGCAGCTGACTGATGCCGCCTCACCCTTCTCATGTCTTCTCAGGTGTCACTTGGTCAAGAAAGCGTCCCCTTACCTACTCAACTCATCTCGTCTCCCTACCGTAGCTCACGTGACACCACGCACCTCTCGCTTATGGCCGTCATCGCCTTTCGCATCCAGTTTCAGGTAGGTAAGTTTACCCCGTGGCCCGTGAGGAAGAAGAGATCACGCCTGTTTTGCTTACTCTTGATTCCCAGCGACTAGCCCGGTTACTGATAACCTCTGTTAGAGGGAGAAAGGAATGCACCCAATCCCTGGTGAAGCCCCGACCGTTTTCCTTTCTAGTGTCCCTCGTACTCCTCCCTGCCGTCTGTGTCGCCCTTACTCCGCGTCTACCGTTTATGAGTTTACACCTGGGTTACGGTGACTGCTTCGGAGAATCGCATGCCTTTCTACCTCCCTCGCTGCGACCTCTCCTACACCTCCCAGGGCTCTTGGGTTATGCCCTTGCCCTCTTCCGAGCCGTCCGTGGCACCCGCTGTCAACCCCGTACGGCCAGGCTCCTAAGACTGACACTCCAGGCCCTCCGTAATTTGGCTTCAGTTTCACTTTCTAGACGTTTCAAGAAAGAACGGGGTCTAAATATCTGTGCACCTCTGCTCCGTTTCATATCTACCCACGAGGTTAATTTTTTTGTTTCTTCCAGTCCACCTATTTTGCACCTCCGTCTCTGCGAAGACTTCACTGAGAATCCAAGCGATTTCTGGATCCCTTCTCTCCCCTGAAGCTGTAAACAGTTTAACAAGACAGGTGCGGAACTGCCGTAAGGTAATCTACATCTTGTCTCCCTCTCTGGTATCTAACCTCCCTGCGAATGGGGGTATGTCTCCGTGTCCTGTGCGGTTTTCAGCACAGTACTCTCTACACGTAGTGGATATTTGATTTGGTAAGTGACCGAATAAGTGAATGAGTCACCATGATAAGGGTATTGTCTCATTCTTTCTCGCTTTTTCCACTTCCAAGTTTCTTTAGTTAGTTTCCTCAGACAAAAGGTTTCTTTGTAGCTACACAGTGGCCAGGTCCAGAGAATGTTGCAGATAGCTGCTGAAAACATCCCTCCTCCACTTGAGAATGGCTTGCTCTCCCTCTCAAGCGGAGAGAGCTGGGATTCGATATTTAATTAAGCGCCTCTGTTCACTTGGCATTTAGAGGCACTAGGGGGCGTTAGTGCTCTACACCCGGTGAAATGCCTGTTTCGTTTGTGATTTTCCTTTGTGAAAAACAACTATGCACAGAGTGTTTTGTGCCAATTTTCCATCCTTTTAGATTGACGGAAAGCATTTTACCTACGTAGAAACAGAAAACGAATAGAAAGAGCGTCGCATTGCGTTTAATGAAAGCTTAGGGCGGTCTCGGTGGTACGTTAGTGAAGTTATCTGGGGACACCTTAGCCACGTACATTGTGTTGGAGAGGCACCGAGAATTCATTCAGGAGTTCTCAAAGTTCGAGGACACAGTTGCCTTACACGTAGGCACGGTGGCAGCCGTGGACATGGCAGTGATTTGGAGAATGTTGTACTAGTCGGCTCTTGCTGTGATAATGCTTTGCAACAAATCTCCCCAAAACTCACTTACATAAAGAAGAATCTAGTTTTCTCGGACCTGTGGGCTAGCTGCAGCGGCTCTCTTGTAGACCTCTCGATGGCGGGTGTTGCTCCATGCCGTGGGTCAGTTTGAGGTCTGTCCCGCACACCTTACCGTGGAGCCCAACTGTGAGGCTGCAGGTCCCTGTCCTCTCGCAGAGTTCACTGAAACGTAAGAGGTGAGCCCAACCACACAAGGCCACGTAAGGCCTCTGCGACTCATTGAAGGCCATCGTGTCTTCCCTTGGCCTCCTGGGAATCCCCTGGCCCCAGGATGCAGCTTCGGTAGCCCAGGGCAACCGGCGGAGGGGGGCGGGCGGGGCTGCAGGAGGGTGGAACGCGGAGGTCACAGAGGGTGTGGGTGTGGCCACCTCTGCTGTGACTGAACCAAGGGCGTGGGTGGGGGGCTGGGGGTCCAGGGCAGGGCCCTCAGAGCCCGGTAGGCCCAGGGGGCGGCGCAAGCACCTAGGCCCAGGCCGAAGAGCGCCTTCTTGGTCTGCGCGGCAGGCCGGCCTCTCGCCTTGCCACTCAGGCCGCCCTCCCACTTGAAGTGTGTGTGGCACGCGTCCGCGGAGTACACCTCGCTGCACAGGTAGCCATGGGACTTGGCGTCGTAGCTTCCTGCGAGGCGGCCGGAGGTCCCGCAGGCGGGTGGGTCCCTGGGACAGACGCGCGGAGCGGCTCCAGCCCGGCCCCCCTGAGAACCGTCGCCGTTCCGTAAGGCGGGGCGCCTGCTTCAGAATGTAAATCACGTGTCCGCTCTATGGATACGCTGTTTAGTTTACCAGGCAAGACTTTCTTGGTGAAAGAAGCAGCGTTGGCTTGCATCCTCGAGCAGGCTTCTCATCTGGCTGTGCACTGGTACTCTCTCTCTGGGTGTGCTAGTCCGCAGGGCAGGGCGTCCCCTGGGCAGGGTGGAGCGTGATCTCTGCGGCCTCATCTTGCAGCTCCTTCCTTTCATTCTCAATCATCCTGCCCACAGTGGCCTCCTCTCAGGCCTGCATACTTACAACGGCGCATTGCCCGTGCTGCCCCTCTGCAGGAAGTGTCTCTCTGTTTAGTTTGCAGCTGACTGATGCCGCCTCACCCTTCTCATGTCTTCTCAGGTGTCACTTGGTCAAGAAAGCGTCCCCTTACCTACTCAACTCATCTCGTCTCCCTACCGTAGCTCACGTGACACCACGCACCTCTCGCTTATGGCCGTCATCGCCTTTCGCATCCAGTTTCAGGTAGGTAAGTTTACCCCGTGGCCCGTGAGGAAGAAGAGATCACGCCTGTTTTGCTTACTCTTGATTCCCAGCGACTAGCCCGGTTACTGATAACCTCTGTTAGAGGGAGAAAGGAATGCACCCAATCCCTGGTGAAGCCCCGACCGTTTTCCTTTCTAGTGTCCCTCGTACTCCTCCCTGCCGTCTGTGTCGCCCTTACTCCGCGTCTACCGTTTATGAGTTTACACCTGGGTTACGGTGACTGCTTCGGAGAATCGCATGCCTTTCTACCTCCCTCGCTGCGACCTCTCCTACACCTCCCAGGGCTCTTGGGTTATGCCCTTGCCCTCTTCCGAGCCGTCCGTGGCACCCGCTGTCAACCCCGTACGGCCAGGCTCCTAAGACTGACACTCCAGGCCCTCCGTAATTTGGCTTCAGTTTCACTTTCTAGACGTTTCAAGAAAGAACGGGGTCTAAATATCTGTGCACCTCTGCTCCGTTTCATATCTACCCACGAGGTTAATTTTTTTGTTTCTTCCAGTCCACCTATTTTGCACCTCCGTCTCTGCGAAGACTTCACTGAGAATCCAAGCGATTTCTGGATCCCTTCTCTCCCCTGAAGCTGTAAACAGTTTAACAAGACAGGTGCGGAACTGCCGTAAGGTAATCTACATCTTGTCTCCCTCTCTGGTATCTAACCTCCCTGCGAATGGGGGTACGTCTCCGTGTCCTGTGCGGTTTTCAGCACAGTACTCTCTACACGTAGTGGATATTTGATTTGGTAAGTGACCGAATAAGTGAATGAGTCACCAAGATAAGGGTATTGTCTCATTCTTTCTCGCTTTTTCCACTTCCAAGTTTCTTTAGTTAGTTTCCTCAGACAAAAGGTTTCTTTGTAGCTACACAGTGGCCAGGTCCAGAGAATGTTGCAGATAGCTGCTGGAAACATCCCTCCTCCACTTGAGAATGGCTTGCTCTCCCTCTCAAGCGGAGAGAGCTGGGATTCGATATTTAATTAAGCGCCTCTGTTCACTTGGCATTTAGAGGCACTAGGGGGCGTTAGTGCTCTACACCCGGTGAAATGCCTGTTTCGTTTGTGATTTTCCTTTGTGAAAAACAACTATGCACAGAGTGTTTTGTGCCAATTTTCCATCCTTTTAGATTGACGGAAAGCATTTTACCTACGTAGAAACAGAAAAGGAATAGAAAGAGCGTTGCATTGCGTTTAATGAAAGCTTAGGGCGGTCTCGGTGGTACGTTAGTGAAGTTATCTGGGGACACCTTAGCCACGTACATTGTGTTGGAGAGGCACCGAGAATTCATTCAGGAGTTCTCAAAGTTCGAGGACACGGTTGCCTTACACGTAGGCACGGTGGCAGCCGTGGACATGGCAGTGATTTGGAGAATGTTGTACTAGTCGGCTCTTGCTGTGATAATGCTTTGCAACAAATCTCCCCAAAACTCACTTACATAAAGAAGAATCTAGTTTTCTCGGACCTGTGGGCTAGCTGCAGCGGCTCTCTTGTAGACCTCTCGATGGCGGGTGTTGCTCCATGCCGTGGGTCAGTTTGAGGTCTGTCCCGCACACCTTACCGTGGAGCCCAACTGTGAGGCTGCAGGTCCCTGTCCTCTCGCAGAGTTCACTGAAACGTAAGAGGTGAGCCCAACCACACAAGGCCACGTAAGGCCTCTGCGACTCATTGAAGGCCATCGTGTCTTCCCTTGGCCTCCTGGGAACCCCCTGGCCCCAGGATGCAGCTTCGGTAGCCCAGGGCAACCGGCGGAGGGGGGCGGGCGGGGCTGCAGGAGGGTGGAACGCGGAGGTCACAGAGGGTGTGGGTGTGGCCACCTCTGCTGTGACTGAACCAAGGGCGTGGGTGGGGGGCTGGGGGTCCAGGGCAGGGCCCTCAGAGCCCGGTAGGCCCAGGGGGGCGGCTCAAGCACCTAGGCCCAGGCCGAAGAGCGCCTTCTTGGTCTGCGCGGCAGGCCGGCCTCTCGCCTTGCCACTCAGGCCGCCCTCCCACTTGAAGTGTGTGTGGCACGCGTCCGCGGAGTACACCTCGCTGCACAGGTAGCCGTGGGACTGGGCGTCGTAGCTTCCTGCGAGGCGGCCGGAGGTCCCGCAGGCGGGTGGGTCCCTGGGACAGACGCGCGGAGCGGCTCCTGCCCGGCCCCCCTGAGAACCGTCGCCGTTCCGTAAGGCGGGGCGCCTGCTTCAGAATGTAAATCACGTGTCCGCTCTATGGATACGCTGTTTAGTTTACCAGGCAAGACTTTCTTGGTGAAAGAAGCAGCGTTGGCTTGCATCCTCGAGCAGGCTTGTCATCTGGCTGTGCACTGGTACTCTCTCTCTGGGTGTGCTAGTCCGCAGGGCAGGGCATCCCCTGGGCAGGGTGGAGCGTGATCTCTGCGGCCTCGTCTTGCAGCTCCTTCCTTTCATTCTCAATCATCCTGCCCACAGTGGCCTTCTCTCAGGCCTGCATACTTACAACGGCGCATTGCCCGTGCTGCCCCTCTGCAGGAAGTGTCCCTCTGTTTAGTTTGCAGCTGACTGATGCCGCCTCACCCTTCTCATGTCTTCTCAGGTGTCACTTGGTCAAGAAAGCGTCCCCTTACCTACTCAACTCATCTCGTCTCCCTACCGTAGCTCACGTGACACCACGCACCTCTCGCTTATGGCCGTCATCGCCTTTCGCATCCAGTTTCAGGTAGGTAAGTTTACCCCGTGGTCCGTGAGGAAGAAGAGATCACGCCTGTTTTGCTTACTCTTGATTCCCAGCGACTAGCCCGGTTACTGATAACCTCTGTTAGAGGGAGAAAGGAATGCACCCAATCCCTGGTGAAGCCCCGACCGTTTTCCTTTCTAGTGTCCCTCGTACTCCTCCCTGCCGTCTGTGTCGCCCTTACTCCGCGTCTACCGTTTATGAGTTTACACCTGGGTTACGGTGACTGCTTCGGAGAATCGCATGCCTTTCTACCTCCCTCGCTGCGACCTCTCCTACACCTCCCAGGGCTCTTGGGTTATGCCCTTGCCCTCTTCCGAGCCGTCCGTGGCACCCGCTGTCAACCCCGTACGGCCAAGCTCCTAAGACTGACACTCCAGGCCCTCCGTAATTTGGCTTCAGTTTCACTTTCTAGACGTTTCAAGAAAGAACGGGGTCTAAATATCTGTGCACCTCTGCTCCGTTTCATATCTACCCACGAGGTTAATTTTTTTGTTTCTTCCAGTCCACCTATTTTGCACCTCCGTCTCTGCGAAGACTTCACTGAGAATCCAAGCGATTTCTGGATCCCTTCTCTCCCCTGAAGCTGTAAACAGTTTAACAAGACAGGTGCGGAACTGCCGTAAGGTAATCTACATCTTGTCTCCCTCTCTGGTATCTAACCTCCCTGCGAATGGGGGTATGTCTCCGTGTCCTGTGCGGTTTTCAGCACAGTACTCTCTACACGTAGTGGATATTTGATTTGGTAAGTGACCGAATAAGTGAATGAGTCACCATGATAAGGGTATTGTCTCATTCTTTCTCGCTTTTTCCACTTCCAAGTTTCTTTAGTTAGTTTCCTCAGACAAAAGGTTTCTTTGTAGCTACACAGTGGCCAGGTCCAGAGAATGTTGCAGATAGCTGCTGAAAACATCCCTCCTCCACTTGAGAATGGCTTGCTCTCCCTCTCAAGCGGAGAGAGCTGGGATTCGATATTTAATTAAGCGCCTCTGTTCACTTGGCATTTAGAGGCACTAGGGGGCGTTAGTGCTCTACACCCGGTGAAATGCCTGTTTCGTTTGTGATTTTCCTTTGTGAAAAACAACTATGCACAGAGTGTTTTGTGCCAATTTTCCATCCTTTTAGATTGACGGAAAGCATTTTACCTACGTAGAAACAGAAAACGAATAGAAAGAGCGTCGCATTGCGTTTAATGAAAGCTTAGGGCGGTCTCGGTGGTACGTTAGTGAAGTTATCTGGGGACACCTTAGCCACGTACATTGTGTTGGAGAGGCACCGAGAATTCATTCAGGAGTTCTCAAAGTTCGAGGACACAGTTGCCTTACACGTAGGCACGGTGGCAGCCGTGGACATGGCAGTGATTTGGAGAATGTTGTACTAGTCGGCTCTTGCTGTGATAATGCTTTGCAACAAATCTCCCCAAAACTCACTTACATAAAGAAGAATCTAGTTTTCTCGGACCTGTGGGCTAGCTGCAGCGGCTCTCTTGTAGACCTCTCGATGGCGGGTGTTGCTCCATGCCGTGGGTCAGTTTGAGGTCTGTCCCGCACACCTTACCGTGGAGCCCAACTGTGAGGCTGCAGGTCCCTGTCCTCTCGCAGAGTTCACTGAAACGTAAGAGGTGAGCCCAACCACACAAGGCCACGTAAGGCCTCTGCGACTCATTGAAGGCCATCGTGTCTTCCCTTGGCCTCCTGGGAATCCCCTGGCCCCAGGATGCAGCTTCGGTAGCCCAGGGCAACCGGCGGAGGGGGGCGGGCGGGGCTGCAGGAGGGTGGAACGCGGAGGTCACAGAGGGTGTGGGTGTGGCCACCTCTGCTGTGACTGAACCAAGGGCGTGGGTGGGGGGCTGGGGGTCCAGGGCAGGGCCCTCAGAGCCCGGTAGGCCCAGGGGTGCGGCGCAAGCACCTAGGCCCAGGCCGAAGAGCGCCTTCTTGGTCTGCGCGGCAGGCCGGCCTCTCGCCTTGCCACTCAGGCCGCCCTCCCACTTGAAGTGTGTGTGGCACGCGTCCGCGGAGTACACCTCGCTGCACAGGTAGCCATGGGACTTGGCGTCGTAGCTTCCTGCGAGGCGGCCGGAGGTCCCGCAGGCGGGTGGGTCCCTGGGACAGACGCGCGGAGCGGCTCCAGCCCGGCCCCCCTGAGAACCGTCGCCGTTCCGTAAGGCGGGGCGCCTGCTTCAGAATGTAAATCACGTGTCCGCTCTATGGATACGCTGTTTAGTTTACCAGGCAAGACTTTCTTGGTGAAAGAAGCAGCGTTGGCTTGCATCCTCGAGCAGGCTTCTCATCTGGCTGTGCACTGGTACTCTCTCTCTGGGTGTGCTAGTCCGCAGGGCAGGGCGTCCCCTGGGCAGGGTGGAGCGTGATCTCTGCGGCCTCATCTTGCAGCTCCTTCCTTTCATTCTCAATCATCCTGCCCACAGTGGCCTCCTCTCAGGCCTGCATACTTACAACGGCGCATTGCCCGTGCTGCCCCTCTGCAGGAAGTGTCTCTCTGTTTAGTTTGCAGCTGACTGATGCCGCCTCACCCTTCTCATGTCTTCTCAGGTGTCACTTGGTCAAGAAAGCGTCCCCTTACCTACTCAACTCATCTCGTCTCCCTACCGTAGCTCACGTGACACCACGCACCTCTCGCTTATGGCCGTCATCGCCTTTCGCATCCAGTTTCAGGTAGGTAAGTTTACCCCGTGGCCCGTGAGGAAGAAGAGATCACGCCTGTTTTGCTTACTCTTGATTCCCAGCGACTAGCCCGGTTACTGATAACCTCTGTTAGAGGGAGAAAGGAATGCACCCAATCCCTGGTGAAGCCCCGACCGTTTTCCTTTCTAGTGTCCCTCGTACTCCTCCCTGCCGTCTGTGTCGCCCTTACTCCGCGTCTACCGTTTATGAGTTTACACCTGGGTTACGGTGACTGCTTCGGAGAATCGCATGCCTTTCTACCTCCCTCGCTGCGACCTCTCCTACACCTCCCAGGGCTCTTGGGTTATGCCCTTGCCCTCTTCCGAGCCGTCCGTGGCACCCGCTGTCAACCCCGTACGGCCAGGCTCCTAAGACTGACACTCCAGGCCCTCCGTAATTTGGCTTCAGTTTCACTTTCTAGACGTTTCAAGAAAGAACGGGGTCTAAATATCTGTGCACCTCTGCTCCGTTTCATATCTACCCACGAGGTTAATTTTTTTGTTTCTTCCAGTCCACCTATTTTGCACCTCCGTCTCTGCGAAGACTTCACTGAGAATCCAAGCGATTTCTGGATCCCTTCTCTCCCCTGAAGCTGTAAACAGTTTAACAAGACAGGTGCGGAACTGCCGTAAGGTAATCTACATCTTGTCTCCCTCTCTGGTATCTAACCTCCCTGCGAATGGGGGTACGTCTCCGTGTCCTGTGCGGTTTTCAGCACAGTACTCTCTACACGTAGTGGATATTTGATTTGGTAAGTGACCGAATAAGTGAATGAGTCACCAAGATAAGGGTATTGTCTCATTCTTTCTCGCTTTTTCCACTTCCAAGTTTCTTTAGTTAGTTTCCTCAGACAAAAGGTTTCTTTGTAGCTACACAGTGGCCAGGTCCAGAGAATGTTGCAGATAGCTGCTGAAAACATCCCTCCTCCACTTGAGAATGGCTTGCTCTCCCTCTCAAGCGGAGAGAGCTGGGATTCGATATTTAATTAAGCGCCTCTGTTCACTTGGCATTTAGAGGCACTAGGGGGCGTTAGTGCTCTACACCCGGTGAAATGCCTGTTTCGTTTGTGATTTTCCTTTGTGAAAAACAACTATGCACAGAGTGTTTTGTGCCAATTTTCCATCCTTTTAGATTGACGGAAAGCATTTTACCTACGTAGAAACAGAAAAGGAATAGAAAGAGCGTTGCATTGCGTTTAATGAAAGCTTAGGGCGGTCTCGGTGGTACGTTAGTGAAGTTATCTGGGGACACCTTAGCCACGTACATTGTGTTGGAGAGGCACCGAGAATTCATTCAGGAGTTCTCAAAGTTCGAGGACACGGTTGCCTTACAGGTAGGCACGGTGGCAGCCGTGGACATGGCAGTGATTTGGAGAATGTTGTACTAGTCGGCTCTTGCTGTGATAATGCTTTGCAACAAATCTCCCCAAAACTCACTTACATAAAGAAGAATCTAGTTTTCTCGGACCTGTGGGCTAGCTGCAGCGGCTCTCTTGTAGACCTCTCGATGGCGGGTGTTGCTCCATGCCGTGGGTCAGTTTGAGGTCTGTCCCGCACACCTTACCGTGGAGCCCAACTGTGAGGCTGCAGGTCCCTGTCCTCTCGCAGAGTTCACTGAAACGTAAGAGGTGAGCCCAACCACACAAGGCCACGTAAGGCCTCTGCGACTCATTGAAGGCCATCGTGTCTTCCCTTGGCCTCCTGGGAACCCCCTGGCCCCAGGATGCAGCTTCGGTAGCCCAGGGCAACCGGCGGAGGGGGGCGGGCGGGGCTGCAGGAGGGTGGAACGCGGAGGTCACAGAGGGTGTGGGTGTGGCCACCTCTGCTGTGACTGAACCAAGGGCGTGGGTGGGGGGCTGGGGGTCCAGGGCAGGGCCCTCAGAGCCCGGTAGGCCCAGGGGGGCGGCTCAAGCACCTAGGCCCAGGCCGAAGAGCGCCTTCTTGGTCTGCGCGGCAGGCCGGCCTCTCGCCTTGCCACTCAGGCCGCCCTCCCACTTGAAGTGTGTGTGGCACGCGTCCGCGGAGTACACCTCGCTGCACAGGTAGCCGTGGGACTGGGCGTCGTAGCTTCCTGCGAGGCGGCCGGAGGTCCCGCAGGCGGGTGGGTCCCTGGGACAGACGCGCGGAGCGGCTCCTGCCCGGCCCCCCTGAGAACCGTCGCCGTTCCGTAAGGCGGGGCGCCTGCTTCAGAATGTAAATCACGTGTCCGCTCTATGGATACGCTGTTTAGTTTACCAGGCAAGACTTTCTTGGTGAAAGAAGCAGCGTTGGCTTGCATCCTCGAGCAGGCTCCTCATCTGGCTGTGCACTGGTACTCTCTCTCTGGGTGTGCTAGTCCGCAGGGCAGGGCATCCCCTGGGCAGGGTGGAGCGTGATCTCTGCGGCCTCGTCTTGCAGCTCCTTCCTTTCATTCTCAATCATCCTGCCCACAGTGGCCTCCTCTCAGGCCTGCATACTTACAACGGCGCATTGCCCGTGCTGCCCCTCTGCAGGAAGTGTCCCTCTGTTTAGTTTGCAGCTGACTGATGCCGCCTCACCCTTCTCATGTCTTCTCAGGTGTCACTTGGTCAAGAAAGCGTCCCCTTACCTACTCAACTCATCTCGTCTCCCTACCGTAGCTCACGTGACACCACGCACCTCTCGCTTATGGCCGTCATCGCCTTTCGCATCCAGTTTCAGGTAGGTAAGTTTACCCCGTGGCCCGTGAGGAAGAAGAGATCACGCCTGTTTTGCTTACTCTTGATTCCCAGCGACTAGCCCGGTTACTGATAACCTCTGTTAGAGGGAGAAAGGAATGCACCCAATCCCTGGTGAAGCCCCGACCGTTTTCCTTTCTAGTGTCCCTCGTACTCCTCCCTGCCGTCTGTGTCGCCCTTACTCCGCGTCTACCGTTTATGAGTTTACACCTGGGTTACGGTGACTGCTTCGGAGAATCGCATGCCTTTCTACCTCCCTCGCTGCGACCTCTCCTACACCTCCCAGGGCTCTTGGGTTATGCCCTTGCCCTCTTCCGAGCCGTCCGTGGCACCCGCTGTCAACCCCGTACGGCCAAGCTCCTAAGACTGACACTCCAGGCCCTCCGTAATTTGGCTTCAGTTTCACTTTCTAGACGTTTCAAGAAAGAACGGGGTCTAAATATCTGTGCACCTCTGCTCCGTTTCATATCTACCCACGAGGTTAATTTTTTTGTTTCTTCCAGTCCACCTATTTTGCACCTCCGTCTCTGCGAAGACTTCACTGAGAATCCAAGCGATTTCTGGATCCCTTCTCTCCCCTGAAGCTGTAAACAGTTTAACAAGACAGGTGCGGAACTGCCGTAAGGTAATCTACATCTTGTCTCCCTCTCTGGTATCTAACCTCCCTGCGAATGGGGGTATGTCTCCGTGTCCTGTGCGGTTTTCAGCACAGTACTCTCTACACGTAGTGGATATTTGATTTGGTAAGTGACCGAATAAGTGAATGAGTCACCATGATAAGGGTATTGTCTCATTCTTTCTCGCTTTTTCCACTTCCAAGTTTCTTTAGTTAGTTTCCTCAGACAAAAGGTTTCTTTGTAGCTACACAGTGGCCAGGTCCAGAGAATGTTGCAGATAGCTGCTGAAAACATCCCTCCTCCACTTGAGAATGGCTTGCTCTCCCTCTCAAGCGGAGAGAGCTGGGATTCGATATTTAATTAAGCGCCTCTGTTCACTTGGCATTTAGAGGCACTAGGGGGCGTTAGTGCTCTACACCCGGTGAAATGCCTGTTTCGTTTGTGATTTTCCTTTGTGAAAAACAACTATGCACAGAGTGTTTTGTGCCAATTTTCCATCCTTTTAGATTGACGGAAAGCATTTTACCTACGTAGAAACAGAAAACGAATAGAAAGAGCGTCGCATTGCGTTTAATGAAAGCTTAGGGCGGTCTCGGTGGTACGTTAGTGAAGTTATCTGGGGACACCTTAGCCACGTACATTGTGTTGGAGAGGCACCGAGAATTCATTCAGGAGTTCTCAAAGTTCGAGGACACAGTTGCCTTACACGTAGGCACGGTGGCAGCCGTGGACATGGCAGTGATTTGGAGAATGTTGTACTAGTCGGCTCTTGCTGTGATAATGCTTTGCAACAAATCTCCCCAAAACTCACTTACATAAAGAAGAATCTAGTTTTCTCGGACCTGTGGGCTAGCTGCAGCGGCTCTCTTGTAGACCTCTCGATGGCGGGTGTTGCTCCATGCCGTGGGTCAGTTTGAGGTCTGTCCCGCACACCTTACCGTGGAGCCCAACTGTGAGGCTGCAGGTCCCTGTCCTCTCGCAGAGTTCACTGAAACGTAAGAGGTGAGCCCAACCACACAAGGCCACGTAAGGCCTCTGCGACTCATTGAAGGCCATCGTGTCTTCCCTTGGCCTCCTGGGAATCCCCTGGCCCCAGGATGCAGCTTCGGTAGCCCAGGGCAACCGGCGGAGGGGGGCGGGCGGGGCTGCAGGAGGGTGGAACGCGGAGGTCACAGAGGGTGTGGGTGTGGCCACCTCTGCTGTGACTGAACCAAGGGCGTGGGTGGGGGGCTGGGGGTCCAGGGCAGGGCCCTCAGAGCCCGGTAGGCCCAGGGGGCGGCGCAAGCACCTAGGCCCAGGCCGAAGAGCGCCTTCTTGGTCTGCGCGGCAGGCCGGCCTCTCGCCTTGCCACTCAGGCCGCCCTCCCACTTGAAGTGTGTGTGGCACGCGTCCGCGGAGTACACCTCGCTGCACAGGTAGCCATGGGACTTGGCGTCGTAGCTTCCTGCGAGGCGGCCGGAGGTCCCGCAGGCGGGTGGGTCCCTGGGACAGACGCGCGGAGCGGCTCCAGCCCGGCCCCCCTGAGAACCGTCGCCGTTCCGTAAGGCGGGGCGCCTGCTTCAGAATGTAAATCACGTGTCCGCTCTATGGATACGCTGTTTAGTTTACCAGGCAAGACTTTCTTGGTGAAAGAAGCAGCGTTGGCTTGCATCCTCGAGCAGGCTTCTCATCTGGCTGTGCACTGGTACTCTCTCTCTGGGTGTGCTAGTCCGCAGGGCAGGGCGTCCCCTGGGCAGGGTGGAGCGTGATCTCTGCGGCCTCATCTTGCAGCTCCTTCCTTTCATTCTCAATCATCCTGCCCACAGTGGCCTCCTCTCAGGCCTGCATACTTACAACGGCGCATTGCCCGTGCTGCCCCTCTGCAGGAAGTGTCTCTCTGTTTAGTTTGCAGCTGACTGATGCCGCCTCACCCTTCTCATGTCTTCTCAGGTGTCACTTGGTCAAGAAAGCGTCCCCTTACCTACTCAACTCATCTCGTCTCCCTACCGTAGCTCACGTGACACCACGCACCTCTCGCTTATGGCCGTCATCGCCTTTCGCATCCAGTTTCAGGTAGGTAAGTTTACCCCGTGGCCCGTGAGGAAGAAGAGATCACGCCTGTTTTGCTTACTCTTGATTCCCAGCGACTAGCCCGGTTACTGATAACCTCTGTTAGAGGGAGAAAGGAATGCACCCAATCCCTGGTGAAGCCCCGACCGTTTTCCTTTCTAGTGTCCCTCGTACTCCTCCCTGCCGTCTGTGTCGCCCTTACTCCGCGTCTACCGTTTATGAGTTTACACCTGGGTTACGGTGACTGCTTCGGAGAATCGCATGCCTTTCTACCTCCCTCGCTGCGACCTCTCCTACACCTCCCAGGGCTCTTGGGTTATGCCCTTGCCCTCTTCCGAGCCGTCCGTGGCACCCGCTGTCAACCCCGTACGGCCAGGCTCCTAAGACTGACACTCCAGGCCCTCCGTAATTTGGCTTCAGTTTCACTTTCTAGACGTTTCAAGAAAGAACGGGGTCTAAATATCTGTGCACCTCTGCTCCGTTTCATATCTACCCACGAGGTTAATTTTTTTGTTTCTTCCAGTCCACCTATTTTGCACCTCCGTCTCTGCGAAGACTTCACTGAGAATCCAAGCGATTTCTGGATCCCTTCTCTCCCCTGAAGCTGTAAACAGTTTAACAAGACAGGTGCGGAACTGCCGTAAGGTAATCTACATCTTGTCTCCCTCTCTGGTATCTAACCTCCCTGCGAATGGGGGTACGTCTCCGTGTCCTGTGCGGTTTTCAGCACAGTACTCTCTACACGTAGTGGATATTTGATTTGGTAAGTGACCGAATAAGTGAATGAGTCACCAAGATAAGGGTATTGTCTCATTCTTTCTCGCTTTTTCCACTTCCAAGTTTCTTTAGTTAGTTTCCTCAGACAAAAGGTTTCTTTGTAGCTACACAGTGGCCAGGTCCAGAGAATGTTGCAGATAGCTGCTGGAAACATCCCTCCTCCACTTGAGAATGGCTTGCTCTCCCTCTCAAGCGGAGAGAGCTGGGATTCGATATTTAATTAAGCGCCTCTGTTCACTTGGCATTTAGAGGCACTAGGGGGCGTTAGTGCTCTACACCCGGTGAAATGCCTGTTTCGTTTGTGATTTTCCTTTGTGAAAAACAACTATGCACAGAGTGTTTTGTGCCAATTTTCCATCCTTTTAGATTGACGGAAAGCATTTTACCTACGTAGAAACAGAAAACGAATAGAAAGAGCGTCGCATTGCGTTTAATGAAAGCTTAGGGCGGTCTCGGTGGTACGTTAGTGAAGTTATCTGGGGACACCTTAGCCACGTATATTGTGTTGGAGAGGCACCGAGAATTCATTCAAGAGTTCTCAAAGTTCGAGGACACAGTTGCCTTACACGTAGGCACGGTGGCAGCCGTGGACATGGCAGTGATTTGGAGAATGTTGTACTCGTCGGCTCTTGCTGTGATAATGCTTTGCAACAAATCTCCCCAAAACTCACTTACATAAAGAAGAATCTAGTTTTCTCGGACCTGTGGGCTAGCTGCAGCGGCTCTCTTGTAGACCTCTCGATGGCGGGTGTTGCTCCATGCCGTGGGTCAGTTTGAGGTCTGTCCCGCACACCTTACCGTGGAGCCCAACTGTGAGGCTGCAGGTCCCTGTCCTCTCGCAGAGTTCACTGAAACGTAAGAGGAGAGCCCAACCACACAAGGCCACGTAAGGCCTCTGCGACTCATTGAAGGCCATCGTGTCTTCCCTTGGCCTCCTGGGAACCCCCTGGCCCCAGGATGCAGCTTCGGTAGCCCAGGGCAACCGGCGGAGGGGGGCGGGCGGGGCTGCAGGAGGGTGGAACGCGGAGGTCACAGAGGGTGTGGGTGGGGGGCTGGGTGTCCAGGGCAGGGCCCTCAGAGCCCAGTAGGCCCAGGGGGGCGGCGCAAGCACCTAGGCCCAGGCCGAAGAGCGCCTTCTTGGTCTGCGCGGCAGGCCGGCCTTTCGCCTTGCCACTCAGGCCGCCCTCCCACTTGAAGTGTGTGTGGCACGCGTCCGCGGATTACACCTCGCTGCACAGGTAGACGTGGGACTGGGCGTCGTAGCTTCCTGCGAGGCGGCCGGAGGTCCCGCAGGCGGGTGGGTCCCTGGGACAGACGCGCGGAGCGGCTCCTGCCCGGCCCCCCTGAGAACCGTCGCCGTTCCGTAAGGCGGGGCGCCTGCTTCAGAATGTAAATCACGTGTCCGCTCTATGGATACGCTGTTTAGTTTACCAGGCAAGACTTTCTTGGTGAAAGAAGCAGCGTTGGCTTGCATCGTCGAGCAGGCTTGTCATCTGGCTGTGCACTGGTACTCTCTCTCTGGGTGTGCTAGTCCGCAGGGCAGGGCATCCCCTGGGCAGGGTGGAGCGTGATCTCTGTGGCCTCGTCTTGCAGCTCCTTCCTTTCATTCTCAATCATCCTGCCCACAGTGGCCTCCTCTCAGGCCTGCATACTTACAACGGCGCATTGCCCGTGCTGCCCCTCTGCAGGAAGTGTCCCTCTGTTTAGTTTGCAGCCGACTGATGCCGCCTCACCCTTCTCATGTCTTCTCAGGTGTCACTTGGTCAAGAAAGCGTCCCCTTACCTACTCAACTCATCTCGTCTCCCTACCGTAGCTCACGTGACACCACGCACCTCTCGCTTATGGCCGTCATCGCCTTTCGCATCCAGTTTCAGGTAGGTAAGTTTACCCCGTGGTCCGTGAGGAAGAAGAGATCACGCCTGTTTTGCTTACTCTTGATTCCCAGCGACTAGCCCGGTTACTGATAACCTCTGTTAGAGGGAGAAAGGAATGCACCCAATCCCTGGTGAAGCTCCGACCGTTTTCCTTTCTAGTGTCCCTCGTACTCCTCCCTGCCGTCTGTGTCGCCCTTACTCCGCGTCTACCGTTTATGAGTTTACACCTGGGTTACGGTGACTGCTTCGGAGAATCGCATGCCTTTCTACCTCCCTCGCTGCGACCTCTCCTACACCTCCCAGGGCTCTTGGGTTATGCCCTTGCCCTCTTCCGAGCCGTCCGTGGCACCCGCTGTCAACCCCGTACGGCCAAGCTCCTAAGACTGACACTCCAGCCCCTCCGTAATTTGGCTTCAGTTTCACTTTCTAGACGTTTCAAGAAAGAACGGGGTCTACATATCTGTGCACCTCTGCTCCGTTTCATATCTACCCACGAGGTTAATTTTTTTGTTTCTTCCAGTCCACCTATTTTGCACCTCCGTCTCTGCGAAGACTTCACTGAGAATCCAAGCGATTTCTGGATCCCTTCTCTCCCCTGAAGCTGTAAACAGTTTAACAAGACAGGTGCGGAACTGCCGTAAGGTAATCTACATCTTGTCTCCCTCTCTGGTATCTAACCTCCCTGCGAATGGGGGTACGTCTCCGTGTCCTGTGCGGTTTTCAGCACAGTACTCTCTACACGTAGTGGATATTTGCTTTGGTAAGTGACCGAATAAGTGAATGAGTCACCAAGATAAGGGTATTGTCTCATTCTTTCTCGCTTTTTCCACTTCCAAGTTTCTTTAGTTAGTTTCCTCAGACAAAAGGTTTCTTTGTAGCTACACAGTGGCCAGGTCCAGAGAATGTTGCAGATAGCTGCTGAAAACATCCCTCCTCCACTTGAGAATGGCTTGCTCTCCCTCTCAAGCGGAGAGAGCTGGGATTCGATATTTAATTAAGCGCCTCTGTTCACTTGGCATTTAGAGGCACTAGGGGGCGTTAGTGCTCTACACCCGGTGAAATGCCTGTTTCGTTTGTGATTTTCCTTTGTGAAAAACAACTATGCACAGAGTGTTTTGTGCCAATTTTCCATCCTTTTAGATTGACGGAAAGCATTTTACCTACGTAGAAACAGAAAACGAATAGAAAGAGCGTCGCATTGCGTTTACTGAAAGCTTAGGGCGGTCTCGGTGGTACGTTAGTGAAGTTATCTGGGGACACCTTAGCCACGTACATTGTGTTGGAGAGGCACCGAGAATTCATTCAGGAGTTCTCAAAGTTCGAGGACACAGTTGCCTTACACGTAGGCACGGTGGCAGCCGTGGACATGGCAGTGATTTGGAGAATGTTGTACTAGTCGGCTCTTGCTGTGATAATGCTTTGCAACAAATCTCCCCAAAACTCACTTACATAAAGAAGAATCTAGTTTTCTCGGACCTGTGGGCTAGCTGCAGCGGCTCTCTTGTAGACCTCTCGATGGCGGGTGTTGCTCCATGCCGTGGGTCAGTTTGAGGTCTGTCCCGCACACCTTACCGTGGAGCCCAACTGTGAGGCTGCAGGTCCCTGTCCTCTCGCAGAGTTCACTGAAACGTAAGAGGTGAGCCCAACCACACAAGGCCACGTAAGGCCTCTGCGACTCATTGAAGGCCATCGTGTCTTCCCTTGGCCTCCTGGGAACCCCCTGGCCCCAGAATGCAGCTTCGGTAGCCCAGGGCAACCGGCGGAGGGGGGCGGGCGGGGCTGCAGGAGGGTGGAACGCGGAGGTCACAGAGGGTGTGGGTGTGGCCACCTCTGCTGTGACTGAACCAAGGGCGTGGGTGGGGGGCTGGGGGTCCAGGGCAGGGCCCTCAGAGCCCGGTAGGCCCAGGGGGGCGGCGCAAGCACCTAGGCCCAGGCCGAAGAGCGCCTTCTTGGTCTGCGCGGCAGGCCGGCCTCTCGCCTTGCCACTCAGGCCGCCCTCCCACTTGAAGTGTGTGTGGCACGCGTCCGCGGAGTACACCTCGCTGCACAGGTAGCCGTGGGACTGGGCGTCGTAGCTTCCTGCGAGGCGGCCGGAGGTCCCGCAGGCGGGTGGGTCCCTGGGACAGACGCGCGGAGCGGCTCCTGCCCGGCCCCCCTGAGAACCGTCGCCGTTCCGTAAGGCGGGGCGCCTGCTTCAGAATGTAAATCACGTGTCCGCTCTATGGATACGCTGTTTAGTTTACCAGGCAAGACTTTCTTGGTGAAAGAAGCAGCGTTGGCTTGCATCCTCGAGCAGGCTCCTCATCTGGCTGTGCACTGGTACTCTCTCTCTGGGTGTGCTAGTCCGCAGGGCAGGGCATCCCCTGGGCAGGGTGGAGCGTGATCTCTGCGGCCTCGTCTTGCAGCTCCTTCCTTTCATTCTCAATCATCCTGCCCACAGTGGCCTCCTCTCAGGCCTGCATACTTACAACGGCGCATTGCCCGTGCTGCCCCTCTGCAGGAAGTGTCCCTCTGTTTAGTTTGCAGCTGACTGATGCCGCCTCACCCTTCTCATGTCTTCTCAGGTGTCACTTGGTCAAGAAAGCGTCCCCTTACCTACTCAACTCATCTCGTCTCCCTACCGTAGCTCACGTGACACCACGCACCTCTCGCTTATGGCCGTCATCGCCTTTCGCATCCAGTTTCAGGTAGGTAAGTTTACCCCGTGGTCCGTGAGGAAGAAGAGATCACGCCTGTTTTGCTTACTCTTGATTCCCAGCGACTAGCCCGGTTACTGATAACCTCTGTTAGAGGGAGAAAGGAATGCACCCAATCCCTGGTGAAGCCCCGACCGTTTTCCTTTCTAGTGTCCCTCGTACTCCTCCCTGCCGTCTGTGTCGCCCTTACTCCGCGTCTACCGTTTATGAGTTTACACCTGGGTTACGGTGACTGCTTCGGAGAATCGCATGCCTTTCTACCTCCCTCGCTGCGACCTCTCCTACACCTCCCAGGGCTCTTGGGTTATGCCCTTGCCCTCTTCCGAGCCGTCCGTGGCACCCGCTGTCAACCCCGTACGGCCAGGCTCCTAAGACTGACACTCCAGGCCCTCCGTAATTTGGCTTCAGTTTCACTTTCTAGACGTTTCAAGAAAGAACGGGGTCTAAATATCTGTGCACCTCTGCTCCGTTTCATATCTACCCACGAGGTTAATTTTTTTGTTTCTTCCAGTCCACCTATTTTGCACCTCCGTCTCTGCGAAGACTTCACTGAGAATCCAAGCGATTTCTGGATCCCTTCTCTCCCCTGAAGCTGTAACCTGTTTAACAAGACAGGTGCGGAACTGCCGTAAGGTAATCTACATCTTGTCTCCCTCTCTGGTATCTAACCTCCCTGCGAATGGGGGTACGTCTCCGTGTCCTGTGCGTTTTTCAGCACAGTACTCTCTACACGTAGTGGATATTTGCTTTGGTAAGTGACCGAATAAGTGAATGAGTCACCAAGATAAGGGTATTGTCTCATTCTTTCTCGCTTTTTCCACTTCCAAGTTTCTTTAGTTAGTTTCCTCAGACAAAAGGTTTCTTTGTAGCTACACAGTGGCCAGGTCCAGAGAATGTTGCAGATAGCTGCTGAAAACATCCCTCCTCCACTTGAGAATGGCTTGCTCTCCCTCTCAAGCGGAGAGAGCTGGGATTCGATATTTAATTAAGCGCCTCTGTTCACTTGGCATTTAGAGGCACTAGGGGGCGTTAGTGCTCTACACCCGGTGAAATGCCTGTTTCGTTTGTGATTTTCCTTTGTGAAAAACAACTATGCACAGAGTGTTTTGTGCCAATTTTCCATCCTTTTAGATTGACGGAAAGCATTTTACCTACGTAGAAACAGAAAACGAATAGAAAGAGCGTCGCATTGCGTTTAATGAAAGCTTAGGGCGGTCTCGGTGGTACGTTAGTGAAGTTATCTGGGGACACCTTAGCCACGTACATTGTGTTGGAGAGGCACCGAGAATTCATTCAGGAGTTCTCAAAGTTCGAGGACACAGTTGCCTTACACGTAGGCACGGTGGCAGCCGTGGACATGGCAGTGATTTGGAGAATGTTGTACTAGTCGGCTCTTGCTGTGATAATGCTTTGCAACAAATCTCCCCAAAACTCACTTAGATAAAGAAGAATCTAGTTTTCTCGGACCTGTGGGCTAGCTGCAGCGGCTCTCTTGTAGACCTCTCGATGGCGGGTGTTGCTCCATGCCGTGGGTCAGTTTGAGGTCTGTCCCGCACACCTTACCGTGGAGCCCAACTGTGAGGCTGCAGGTCCCTGTCCTCTCGCAGAGTTCACTGAAACGTAAGAGGTGAGCCCAACCACACAAGGCCACGTAAGGCCTCTGCGACTCATTGAAGGCCATCGTGTCTTCCCTTGGCCTCCTGGGAACCCCCTGGCCCCAGGATGCAGCTTCGGTAGCCCAGGGCAACCGGCGGAGGGGGGCGGGCGGGGCTGCAGGAGGGTGGAACGCAGAGGTCACAGAGGGTGTGGGTGTGGCCACCTCTGCTGTGACTGAACCAAGGGCGTGGGTGGGGGGCTGGGGTTCCAGGGCAGGGCCCTCAGAGCCCGGTAGGCCCAGGGGGGCGGCGCAAGCACCTAGGCCCAGGCCGAAGAGCGCCTTCTTGGTCTGCGCGGCAGGCCGGCCTCTCGCCTTGCCACTCAGGCCGCCCTCCCACATGAAGTGTGTGTGGCACGCGTCCGCGGAGTTCACCTCGCTGCACAGGTAGCCGTGGGACTGGGCGTCGTAGCTTCCTGCGAGGCGGCCGGAGGTCCCGCAGGCGGGTGGGTCCCTGGGACAGACGCGCGGAGCGGCTCCTGCCCGGCCCCCCTGAGAACCGTTGCCGTTCCGTAAGGCGGGGCGCCTGCTTCAGAATGTAAATCACGTGTCCGCTCTATGGATACGCTGTTTAGTTTACCAGGCAAGACTTTCTTGGTGAAAGAAGCAGCACTGGCTTGCATCGTCGAGCAGGCTTGTCATCTGGCTGTGCACTGGTACTCTCTCTCTGGGTGTGCTAGTCCGCAGGGCAGGGCATCCCCTGGGCAGGGTGGAGCGTGATCTCTGCGGCCTCGTCTTGCAGCTCCTTCCTTTCATTCTCAATCATCCTGCCCACAGTGGCCTCCTCTCAGGCCTGCATACTTACAACGGCGCATTGCCCGTGCTGCCCCTCTGCAGGAAGTGTCCCTCTGTTTAGTTTGCAGCTGACTGATGCCGCCTCACCCTTCTCATGTCTTCTCAGGTGTCACTTGGTCAAGAAAGCGTCCCCTTACCTACTCAACTCATCTCGTCTCCCTACCGTAGCTCACGTGACACCACGCACCTCTCGCTTATGGCCGTCATCGCCTTTCGCATCCAGTTTCAGGTAGGTAAGTTTACCCCGTGGTCCGTGAGGAAGAAGAGATCACGCCTGTTTTGCTTACTCTTGATTCCCAGCGACTAGCCCGGTTACTGATAACCTCTGTTAGAGGGAGAAAGGAATGCACCCAATCCCTGGTGAAGCCCCGACCGTTTTCCTTTCTAGTGTCCCTCGTACTCCTCCCTGCCGTCTGTGTCGCCCTTACTCCGCGTCTACCGTTTATGAGTTTACACCTGGGTTACGGTGACTGCTTCGGAGAATCGCATGCCTTTCTACCTCCCTCGCTGCGACCTCTCCTACACCTCCCAGGGCTCTTGGGTTATGCCCTTGCCCTCTTCCGAGCCGTCCGTGGCACCCGCTGTCAACCCCGTACGGCCAGGCTCCTAAGACTGACACTCCAGGCCCTCCGTAATTTGGCTTCAGTTTCACTTTCTAGACGTTTCAAGAAAGAACGGGGTCTAAATATCTGTGCACCTCTGCTCCGTTTCATATCTACCCACGAGGTTAATTTTTTTGTTTCTTCCAGTCCACCTATTTTGCACCTCCGTCTCTGCGAAGACTTCACTGAGAATCCAAGCGATTTCTGGATCCCTTCTCTCCCCTGAAGCTGTAACCTGTTTAACAAGACAGGTGCGGAACTGCCGTAAGGTAATCTACATCTTGTCTCCCTCTCTGGTATCTAACCTCCCTGCGAATGGGGGTACGTCTCCGTGTCCTGTGCGGTTTTCAGCACAGTACTCTCTACACGTAGTGGATATTTGCTTTGGTAAGTGACCGAATAAGTGAATGAGTCACCAAGATAAGGGTATTGTCTCATTCTTTCTCGCTTTTTCCACTTCCAAGTTTCTTTAGTTAGTTTCCTCAGACAAAAGGTTTCTTTGTAGCTACACAGTGGCCAGGTCCAGAGAATGTTGCAGATAGCTGCTGAAAACATCCCTCCTCCACTTGAGAATGGCTTGCTCTCCCTCTCAAGCGGAGAGAGCTGGGATTCGATATTTAATTAAGCGCCTCTGTTCACTTGGCATTTAGAGGCACTAGGGGGCGTTAGTGCTCTACACCCGGTGAAATGCCTGTTTCGTTTGTGATTTTCCTTTGTGAAAAACAACTATGCACAGAGTGTTTTGTGCCAATTTTCCATCCTTTTAGATTGACGGAAAGCATTTTACCTACGTAGAAACAGAAAACGAATAGAAAGAGCGTCGCATTGCGTTTAATGAAAGCTTAGGGCGGTCTCGGTGGTACGTTAGTGAAGTTATCTGGGGACACCTTAGCCACGTACATTGTGTTGGAGAGGCACCGAGAATTCATTCAGGAGTTCTCAAAGTTCGAGGACACAGTTGCCTTACACGTAGGCACGGTGGCAGCCGTGGACATGGCAGTGATTTGGAGAATGTTGTACTAGTCGGCTCTTGCTGTGATAATGCTTTGCAACAAATCTCCCCAAAACTCACTTACATAAAGAAGAATCTAGTTTTCTCGGACCTGTGGGCTAGCTGCAGCGGCTCTCTTGTAGACCTCTCGATGGCGGGTGTTGCTCCATGCCGTGGGTCAGTTTGAGGTCTGTCCCGCACACCTTACCGTGGAGCCCAACTGTGAGGCTGCAGGTCCCTGTCCTCTCGCAGAGTTCACTGAAACGTAAGAGGTGAGCCCAACCACACAAGGCCACGTAAGGCCTCTGCGACTCATTGAAGGCCATCGTGTCTTCCCTTGGCCTCCTGGGAACCCCCTGGCCCCAGGATGCAGCTTCGGTAGCCCAGGGCAACCGGCGGAGGGGGGCGGGCGGGGCTGCAGGAGGGTGGAACGCAGAGGTCACAGAGGGTGTGGGTGTGGCCACCTCTGCTGTGACTGAACCAAGGGCGTGGGTGGGGGGCTGGGGTTCCAGGGCAGGGCCCTCAGAGCCCGGTAGGCCCAGGGGGGCGGCGCAAGCACCTAGGCCCAGGCCGAAGAGCGCCTTCTTGGTCTGCGCGGCAGGCCGGCCTCTCGCCTTGCCACTCAGGCCGCCCTCCCACTTGAAGTGTGTGTGGCACGCGTCCGCGGAGTTCACCTCGCTGCACAGGTAGCCGTGGGACTGGGCGTCGTAGCTTCCTGCGAGGCGGCCGGAGGTCCCGCAGGCGGGTGGGTCCCTGGGACAGACGCGCGGAGCGGCTCCTGCCCTGCCCCCCTGAGAACCGTCGCCGTTCCGTAAGGCGGGGCGCCTGCTTCAGAATGTAAATCACGTGTCCGCTCTATGGATACGCTGTTTAGTTTACCAGGCAAGACTTTCTTGGTGAAAGAAGCAGCACTGGCTTGCATCGTCGAGCAGGCTTGTCATCTGGCTGTGCACTGGTACTCTCTCTCTGGGTGTGCTAGTCCGCAGGGCAGGGCATCCCCTGGGCAGGGTGGAGCGTGATCTCTGCGGCCTCGTCTTGCAGCTCCTTCCTTTCATTCTCAATCATCCTGCCCACAGTGGCCTCCTCTCAGGCCTGCATACTTACAACGGCGCATTGCCCGTGCTGCCCCTCTGCAGGAAGTGTCCCTCTGTTTAGTTTGCAGCTGACTGATGCCGCCTCACCCTTCTCATGTCTTCTCAGGTGTCACTTGGTCAAGAAAGCGTCCCCTTACCTACTCAACTCATCTCGTCTCCCTACCGTAGCTCACGTGACACCACGCACCTCTCGCTTATGGCCGTCATCGCCTTTCGCATCCAGTTTCAGGTAGGTAAGTTTACCCCGTGGTCCGTGAGGAAGAAGAGATCACGCCTGTTTTGCTTACTCTTGATTCCCAGCGACTAGCCCGGTTACTGATAACCTCTGTTAGAGGGAGAAAGGAATGCACCCAATCCCTGGTGAAGCCCCGACCGTTTTCCTTTCTAGTGTCCCTCGTACTCCTCCCTGCCGTCTGTGTCGCCCTTACTCTGCGTCTACCGTTTATGAGTTTACACCTGGGTTACGGTGACTGCTTCGGAGAATCGCATGCCTTTCTACCTCCCTCGCTGCGACCTCTCCTACACCTCCCAGGGCTCTTGGGTTATGCCCTTGCCCTCTTCCGAGCCGTCCGTGGCACCCGCTGTCAACCCCGTACGGCCAGGCTCCTAAGACTGACACTCCAGGCCCTCCGTAATTTGGCTTCAGTTTCACTTTCTAGACGTTTCAAGAAAGAACGGGGTCTAAATATCTGTGCACCTCTGCTCCGTTTCATATCTACCCACGAGGTTAATTTTTTTGTTTCTTCCAGTCCACCTATTTTGCACCTCCGTCTCTGCGAAGACTTCACTGAGAATCCAAGCGATTTCTGGATCCCTTCTCTCCCCTGAAGCTGTAACCTGTTTAACAAGACAGGTGCGGAACTGCCGTAAGGTAATCTACATCTTGTCTCCCTCTCTGGTATCTAACCTCCCTGCGAATGGGGGTACGTCTCCGTGTCCTGTGCGGTTTTCAGCACAGTACTCTCTACACGTAGTGGATATTTGCTTTGGTAAGTGACCGAATAAGTGAATGAGTCACCAAGATAAGGGTATTGTCTCATTCTTTCTCGCTTTTTCCACTTCCAAGTTTCTTTAGTTAGTTTCCTCAGACAAAAGGTTTCTTTGTAGCTACACAGTGGCCAGGTCCAGAGAATGTTGCAGATAGCTGCTGAAAACATCCCTCCTCCACTTGAGAATGGCTTGCTCTCCCTCTCAAGCGGAGAGAGCTGGGATTCGATATTTAATTAAGCGCCTCTGTTCACTTGGCATTTAGAGGCACTAGGGGGCGTTAGTGCTCTACACCCGGTGAAATGCCTGTTTCGTTTGTGATTTTCCTTTGTGAAAAACAACTATGCACAGAGTGTTTTGTGCCAATTTTCCATCCTTTTAGATTGACGGAAAGCATTTTACCTACGTAGAAACAGAAAACGAATAGAAAGAGCGTCGCATTGCGTTTAATGAAAGCTTAGGGCGGTCTCGGTGGTACGTTAGTGAAGTTATCTGGGGACACCTTAGCCACGTACATTGTGTTGGAGAGGCACCGAGAATTCATTCAGGAGTTCTCAAAGTTCGAGGACACAGTTGCCTTACACGTAGGCACGGTGGCAGCCGTGGACATGGCAGTGATTTGGAGAATGTTGTACTAGTCGGCTCTTGCTGTGATAATGCTTTGCAACAAATCTCCCCAAAACTCACTTACATAAAGAAGAATCTAGTTTTCTCGGACCTGTGGGCTAGCTGCAGCGGCTCTCTTGTAGACCTCTCGATGGCGGGTGTTGCTCCATGCCGTGGGTCAGTTTGAGGTCTGTCCCGCACACCTTACCGTGGAGCCCAACTGTGAGGCTGCAGGTCCCTGTCCTCTCGCAGAGTTCACTGAAACGTAAGAGGTGAGCCCAACCACACAAGGCCACGTAAGGCCTCTGCGACTCATTGAAGGCCATCGTGTCTTCCCTTGGCCTCCTGGGAACCCCCTGGCCCCAGGATGCAGCTTCGGTAGCCCAGGGCAACCGGCGGAGGGGGGCGGGCGGGGCTGCAGGAGGGTGGAACGCAGAGGTCACAGAGGGTGTGGGTGTGGCCACCTCTGCTGTGACTGAACCAAGGGCGTGGGTGGGGGGCTGGGGTTCCAGGGCAGGGCCCTCAGAGCCCGGTAGGCCCAGGGGGGCGGCGCAAGCACCTAGGCCCAGGCCGAAGAGCGCCTTCTTGGTCTGCGCGGCAGGCCGGCCTCTCGCCTTGCCACTCAGGCCGCCCTCCCACTTGAAGTGTGTGTGGCACGCGTCCGCGGAGTTCACCTCGCTGCACAGGTAGCCGTGGGACTGGGCGTCGTAGCTTCCTGCGAGGCAGCCGGAGGTCCCGCAGGCGGGTGGGTCCCTGGGACAGACGCGCGGAGCGGCTCCTGCCCTGCCCCCCTGAGAACCGTTGCCGTTCCGTAAGGCGGGGCGCCTGCTTCAGAATGTAAATCACGTGTCCGCTCTATGGATACGCTGTTTAGTTTACCAGGCAAGACTTTCTTGGTGAAAGAAGCAGCACTGGCTTGCATCGTCGAGCAGGCTTGTCATCTGGCTGTGCACTGGTACTCTCTCTCTGGGTGTGCTAGTCCGCAGGGCAGGGCATCCCCTGGGCAGGGTGGAGCGTGATCTCTGCGGCCTCGTCTTGCAGCTCCTTCCTTTCATTCTCAATCATCCTGCCCACAGTGGCCTCCTCTCAGGCCTGCATACTTACAACGGCGCATTGCCCGTGCTGCCCCTCTGCAGGAAGTGTCCCTCTGTTTAGTTTGCAGCTGACTGATGCCGCCTCACCCTTCTCATGTCTTCTCAGGTGTCACTTGGTCAAGAAAGCGTCCCCTTACCTACTCAACTCATCTCGTCTCCCTACCGTAGCTCACGTGACACCACGCACCTCTCGCTTATGGCCGTCATCGCCTTTCGCATCCAGTTTCAGGTAGGTAAGTTTACCCCGTGGTCCGTGAGGAAGAAGAGATCACGCCTGTTTTGCTTACTCTTGATTCCCAGCGACTAGCCCGGTTACTGATAACCTCTGTTAGAGGGAGAAAGGAATGCACCCAATCCCTGGTGAAGCCCCGACCGTTTTCCTTTCTAGTGTCCCTCGTACTCCTCCCTGCCATCTGTGTCGCCCTTACTCCGCGTCTACCGTTTATGAGTTTACACCTGGGTTACGGTGACTGCTTCGGAGAATCGCATGCCTTTCTACCTCCCTCGCTGCGACCTCTCCTACACCTCCCAGGGCTCTTGGGTTATGCCCTTGCCCTCTTCCGAGCCGTCCGTGGCACCCGCTGTCAACCCCGTACGGCCAGGCTCCTAAGACTGACACTCCAGGCCCTCCGTAATTTGGCTTCAGTTTCACTTTCTAGACGTTTCAAGAAAAAACGGGGTCTAAATATCTGTGCACCTCTGCTCCGTTTCATATCTACCCACGAGGTTAATTTTTTTGTTTCTTCCAGTCCACCTATTTTGCACCTCCGTCTCTGCGAAGACTTCACTGAGAATCCAAGCGATTTCTGGATCCCTTCTCTCCCCTGAAGCTGTAAACAGTTTAACAAGACAGGTGCGGAACTGCCGTAAGGTAATCTACATCTTGTCTCCCTCTCTGGTATCTAACCTCCCTGCGAATGGGGGTACGTCTCCGTGTCCTGTGCGGTTTTCAGCACAGTACTCTCTACACGTAGTGGATATTTGATTTGGTAAGTGACCGAATAAGTGGATGAGTCACCAAGATAAGGGTATTGTCTCATTCTTTCTCGCTTTTTCCACTTCCAAGTTTCTTTAGTTAGTTTCCTCAGACAAAAGGTTTCTTTGTAGCTACACAGTGGCCAGGTCCAGAGAATGTTGCAGATAGCTGCTGAAAACATCCCTCCTCCACTTGAGAATGGCTTGCTCTCCCTCTCAAGCGGAGAGAGCTGGGATTCGATATTTAATTAAGCGCCTCTGTTCACTTGGCATTTAGAGGCACTAGGGGGCGTTAGTGCTCTACACCCGGTGAAATGCCTGTTTCGTTTGTGATTTTCCTTTGTGAAAAACAACTATGCACAGAGTGTTTTGTGCCAATTTTCCATCCTTTTAGATTGACGGAAAGCATTTTACCTACGTAGAAACAGAAAAGGAATAGAAAGAGCGTTGCATTGCGTTTAATGAAAGCTTAGGGCGGTCTCGGTGGTACGTTAGTGAAGTTATCTGGGGACACCTTAGCCACGTACATTGTGTTGGAGAGGCACCGAGAATTCATTCAGGAGTTCTCAAAGTTCGAGGACACAGTTGCCTTACACGTAGGCACGGTGGCAGCCGTGGACATGGCAGTGATTTGGAGAATGTTGTACTAGTCGGCTCTCGCTGTGATAATGCTTTGCAACAAATCTCCCCAAAACTCACTTACATAAAGAAGAATCTAGTTTTCTCGGACCTGTGGGCTAGCTGCAGCGGCTCTCTTGTACACCTCTCGATGGCGGGTGTTGCTCCATGCCGTGGGTCAGTTTGAGGTCTGTCCCGCACACCTTACCGTGGAGCCCAACTGTGAGGCTGCAGGTCCCTGTCTTCTCGCAGAGTTCACTGAAACGTAAGAGATGAGCCCAACCACACAAGGCCACGTAAGGCCTCTGCGACTCATTGAAGGCCATCGTGTCTTCCCTTGGCCTCCTGGGAACCCCCTGGCCCCAGGATGCAGCTACGGTAGCCCAGGGCAACCGGCGGAGGGGGGCGGGCGGGGCTGCAGGAGCGTGGAACGCGGAGGTCACAGAGGGTGTGGGTGTGGCCACCTCTGCTGTGACTGAACCAAGGGCGTGGGTGGGGGGCTGGGGGTCCAGGGCAGGGCCCTCAGAGCCCGGTAGGCCCAGGGGGGCGGCGCAAGCACCTAGGCCCAGGCCGAAAAGCGCCTTCTTGTTCTGCGCGGCAGGCCGGCCTCTCGCCTTGCCACTCAGGCCGCCCTCCCTATTGAAGTGTGTGTGGCACGCGTCCGCGGAGTACACCTCGCTGCACAGGTAGCCGTGGGACTGGGCGTCGTAGCTTCCTGCGAGGCGGCCGGAGGTCCCGCAGGCGGGTGGGTCCCTGGGACAGACGCGCGGAGCGGCTCCTGCCCGGCCACCCTGAGAACCGTCGCCGTTCCGTAAGGCGGGGCGCCTGCTTCAGAATGTAAATCACGTGTCCGCTCTATGGATACGCTGTTTAGTTTACCAGACAAGACTTTCTTGGTGAAAGAAGCAGCGTTGGCTTGCATCGTCGAGCAGGCTTGTCATCTGGCTGTGCACTGGTACTCTCTCTCTGGGTGTGCTAGTCCGCAGGGCAGGGCATCCCCTGGGCAGGGTGGAGCGTGATCTCTGCGGCCTCGTCTTGCAGCTCCTTCCTTTCATTCTCAATCATCCTGCCCACAGTGGCCTCCTCTCAGGCCTGCATACTTACAACAGCGCATTGCCCGTGCTGCCCCTCTGCAGGAAGTGTCCCTCTGTTTAGTTTGCAGCTGACTGATGCCGCCTCACCCTTCTCATGTCTTCTCAGGTGTCACTTGGTCAAGAAAGCGTCCCCTTACCTACTCAACTCATCTCGTCTCCCTACCGTAGCTCACGTGACACCACGCACCTCTCGCTTATGGCCGTCATCGCCTTTCGCATCCAGTTTCAGGTAGGTAAGTTTACCCCGTGGTCCGTGAGGAAGAAGAGATCACGCCTGTTTTGCTTACTCTTGATTCCCAGCGACTAGCCCGGTTACTGATAACCTCTGTTAGAGGGAGAAAGGAATGCACCCAATCCCTGGTGAAGCCCCGACCGTTTTCCTTTCTAGTGTCCCTCGTACTCCTCCCTGCCGTCTGTGTCGCCCTTACTCCGCGTCTACCGTTTATGAGTTTACACCTGGGTTACGGTGACTGCTTCGGAGAATCGCATGCCTTTCTACCTCCCTCGCTGCGACCTCTCCTACACCTCCCAGGGCTCTTGGGTTATGCCCTTGCCCTCTTCAGAGCCGTCCGTGGCACCCGCTGTCAACCCCGTACGGCCAGGCTCCTAAGACTGACACTCCAGGCCCTCCGTAATTTGGCTTCAGTTTCACTTTCTAGACGTTTCAAGAAAGAACGGGGTCTAAATATCTGTGCACCTCTGCTCCGTTTCACATCTACCCACGAGGTTAATTTTTTTGTTTCTTCCAGTCCACCTATTTTGCACCTCCGTCTCTGCGAAGACTTCACTGAGAATCCAAGCGATTTCTGGATCCCTTCTGTCCCCTGAAGCTGTAAACAGTTTAACAAGACAGGTGCGGAACTGCCGTAAGGTAATCTACATCTTGTCTCCCTCTCTGGTATCTAACCTCCCTGCGAATGGGGGTACGTCTCCGTGTCCTGTGCGGTTTTCAGCACAGTACTCTCTACACGTAGTGGATATTTGATTTGGTAAGTGACCGAATAAGTGAATGAGTCACCAAGATAAGGGTATTGTCTCATTCTTTCTCGCTTTTTCCACTTCCAAGTTTCTTTAGTTAGTTTCCTCAGACAAAAGGTTTCTTTGTAGCTACACAGTGGCCAGGTCCAGAGAATGTTGCAGATAGCTGCTGAAAACATCCCTCCTCCACTTGAGAATGGCTTGCTCTCCCTCTCAAGCGGAGAGAGCTGGGATTCGATATTTAATTAAGCGCCTCTGTTCACTTGGCATTTAGAGGCACTAGGGGGCGTTAGTGCTCTACACCCGGTGAAATGCCTGTTTCGCTTGTTATTTTCCTTTGTGAAAAACAACTATGTACAGAGTGTTTTGTGCCAATTTTCCATCCTTTTAGATTGACGGAAAGCATTTTACCTACGTAGAAACAGAAAACGAATAGAAAGAGCGTCGCATTGCGTTTAATGAAAGCTTAGGGCGGTCTCGGTGGTACGTTAGTGAAGTTATCTGGGGACACCTTAGCCACGTATATTGTGTTGGAGAGGCACCGAGAATTCATTCAGGAGTTCTCAAAGTTCGAGGACACAGTTGCCTTACACGTAGGCACGGTGGCAGCCGTGGACATGGCAGTGATTTGGAGAATGTTGTACTAGTCGGCTCTTGCTGTGATAATGCTTTGCAACAAATCTCCCCAAAACTCACTTACATAAAGAAGAATCTAGTTTTCTCGGACCTGTGGGCTAGCTGCAGCAGCTCTCTTGTAGACCTCTCGATGGCGGGTGTTGCTCCATGCCGTGGGTCAGTTTGAGGTCTGTCCCGCACACCTTACCGTGGAGCCCAACTGTGAGGCTGCAGGTCCCTGTCCTCTCGCAGAGTTCACTGAAACGTAAGAGGTGAGCCCAACCACACAAGTCCATGTAAGGCCTCTGCGACTCATTGAAGGCCATCGTGTCTTCCCTTGGCCTCCTGGGAACCCCCTGGCCCCAGGATGCAGCTTCGGTAGCCCAGGGCAACCGGCGGAGGGGGGCGGGCGGGGCTGCAGGAGCGTGGAACGCGGAGGTCACACAGGGTGTGGGTGTGGCCACCTCTGCTGTGACTGAACCAATGGCGTGGGTGGGGGGCTGGGGGTCCAGGGCAGGGCCCTCAGAGCCCGGTAGGCCCAGGGGGGCGGTGCAAGCACCTAGGCCCAGGCCGAAGAGCGCCTTCTTGGTCTGCGCGGCAGGCCGGCCTCTCGCCTTGCCACTCAGGCCGCCCTCCCACTTGAAGTGGGTGTGGCACGCGTCCGCGGAGTACACCTCGCTGCACAGGTAGTCGTGGGACTGGGCGTCGTAGCTTCCTGCGAGGCGGCCGGAGGTCCCGCAGGCGGGTGGGTCCCTGGGACAGACGCGCGGAGCGGCTCCTGCCCGGCCCCCCTGAGAACCGTCGCCGTTCCGTAAGGCGGGGCGCCTGCTTCAGAATGTAAATCACGTGTCCGCTCTATGGATACGCTGTTTAGTTTACCAGGCAAGACTTTCTTGGTGAAAGAAGCAGCGTTGGCTTGCATCCTCGAGCAGGCTCCTCATCTGGCTGTGCACTGGTACTCTCTCTCTGGGTGTGCTAGTCCGCAGGGCAGGGCATCCCCTGGGCAGGGTGGAGCGTGATCTCTGCGGCCTCGTCTTGCAGCTCCTTCCTTTCATTCTCAATCATCCTGCCCACAGTGGCCTCCTCTCAGGCCTGCATACTTACAACGGCGCATTGCCCGTGCTGCCCCTCTGCAGGAAGTGTCCCTCTGTTTAGTTTGCAGCTGACTGATGCCGCCTCACCCTTCTCATGTCTTCTCAGGTGTCACTTGGTCAAGAAAGCGTCCCCTTACCTACTCAACTCATCTCGTCTCCCTACCGTAGCTCACGTGACACCACGCACCTCTCGCTTATGGCCGTCATCGCCTTTCGCATCCAGTTTCAGGTAGGTAAGTTTACCCCGTGGCCCGTGAGGAAGAAGAGATCACGCCTGTTTTGCTTACTCTTGATTCCCAGCGACTAGCCTGGTTACTGATAACCTCTGTTAGAGGGAGAAAGGAATGCACCCAATCCCTGGTGAAGCCCCGACCGTTTTCCTTTCTAGTGTCCCTCGTACTCCTCCCTGCCGTCTGTGTCGCCCTTACTCCGCGTCTACCGTTTATGAGTTTACACCTGGGTTACGGTGACTGCTTCGGAGAATCGCATGCCTTTCTACCTCCCTCGCTGCGACCTCTCCTACACCTCCCAGGGCTCTTGGGTTATGCCCTTGCCCTCTTCCGAGCCGTCCGTGGCACCCGCTGTCAACCCCGTACGGCCAAGCTCCTAAGACTGACACTCCAGGCCCTCTGTAATTTGGCTTCAGTTTCACTTTCTAGACGTTTCAAGAAAGAACGGGGTCTAAATATCTGTGCACCTCTGCTCCGTTTCATATCTACCCACGAGGTTAATTTTTTTGTTTCTTCCAGTCCACCTATTTTGCACCTCCGTCTCTGCGAAGACTTCACTGAGAATCCAAGCGATTTCTGGATCCCTTCTCTCCCCTGAAGCTGTAAACAGTTTAACAAGACAGGTGCGGAACTGCCGTAAGGTAATCTACATCTTGTCTCCCTCTCTGGTATCTAACCTCCCTGCGAATGGGGGTACGTCTCCATGTCCTGTGCGGTTTTCAGCACAGTACTCTCTACACGTAGTGGATATTTGATTAGGTAAGTGACCGAATAAGTGAATGAGTCACCAAGATAAGGGTATTGTCTCATTCTTTCTCGCTTTTTCCACTTCCAAGTTTCTTTAGTTAGTTTCCTCAGACAAAAGGTTTCTTTGTAGCTACACAGTGGCCAGGTCCAGAGAATGTTGCAGATAGCTGCTGAAAACATCCCTCCTCCACTTGAGAATGGCTTGCTCTCCCTCTCAAGCGGAGAGAGCTGGGATTCGATATTTAATTAAGCGCCTCTGTTCACTTGGCATTTAGAGGCACTAGGGGGCGTTAGTGCTCTACACCCTGTGAAATGCCTGTTTCGTTTGTGATTTTCCTTTGTGAAAAACAACTATGCACAGAGTGTTTTGTGCCAATTTTCCATCCTTTTAGATTGACGGAAAGCATTTTACCTACGTAGAAACAGAAAAGGAATAGAAAGAGCGTCGCATTGCGTTTAATGAAAGCTTAGGGCGGTCTCGGTGGTACGTTAGTGAAGTTATCTGGGGACACCTTAGCCACGTACATTGTGTTGGAGAGGCACCGAGAATTCATTCAGGAGTTCTCAAAGTTCGAGGACACAGTTGCCTTACACGTAGGCACGGTGGCAGCCGTGGACATGGCAGTGATTTGGAGAATGTTGTACTAGTCGGCTCTCGCTGTGATAATGCTTTGCAACAAATCTCCCCAAAACTCACTTACATAAAGAAGAATCTAGTTTTCTCGGACCTGTGGGCTAGCTGCAGCGGCTCTCTTGTAGACCTCTCGATGGCGGGTGTTGCTCCATGCCGTGGGTCAGTTTGAGGTCTGTCCCGCACACCTTACCGTGGAGCCCAACTGTGAGGCTGCAGGTCCCTGTCTTCTCGCAGAGTTCACTGAAACGTAAGAGGTGAGCCCAACCACACAAGGCCACGTAAGGCCTCTGCGACTCATTGAAGGCCATCGTGTCTTCCCTTGGCCTCCTGGGAACCCCCTGGCCCCAGGATGCAGCTTCGGTAGCCCAGGGCAACCGGCGGAGGGGGGCGGGCGGGGCTGCAGGAGGGTGGAACGCTGAGGTCACAGAGGGTGTGGGTGTGGCCACCTCTGCTGTGACTGAACCAAGGGCGTGGGTGGGGGGCTGGGGGTCCAGGGCAGGGCCCTCAGAGCCCGGTAGGCCCAGGGGGGCAGCGCAAGCACCTAGGCCCAGGCCGAAGAGCGCCTTCTTGGTCTGCGCGGCAGGCCGGCCTCTCGCCTTGCCACTCAGGCCGCCCTCCCTCTTGAAGTGTGTGTGGCACGCGTCCGCGGAGTACACCTCGCTGCACAGGTAGCCGTGGGACTGGGCGTCGTAGCTTCCTGCGAGGCGGCCGGAGGTCCCGCAGGTGGGTGGGTCCCTGGGACAGACGCGCGGAGCGGCTCCTGCCCGGCCCCCCTGAGAACCGTCGCCGTTCCGTAAGGCGGGGCGCCTGCTTCAGAATGTAAATCACGTGTCCGCTCTATGGATACGCTGTTTAGTTTACCAGGCAAGACTTTCTTGGTGAAAGAAGCAGCGTTGGCTTGCATCGTCGAGCAGGCTTGTCATCTGGCTGTGCACTGGTACTCTCTCTCTGGGTGTGCTAGTCCGCAGGGCAGGGCATCCCCTGGGCAGGGTGGAGCGTGATCTCTGCGGCCTCGTCTTGCAGCTCCTTCCTTTCATTCTCAATCATCCTGCCCACAGTGGCCTCCTCTCAGGCCTGCATACTTACAACGGCGCATTGCCCGTGCTGCCCCTCTGCAGGAAGTGTCCCTCTGTTTAGTTTGCAGCTGACTGATGCCGCCTCACCCTTCTCATGTCTTCTCAGGTGTCACTTGGTCAAGAAAGCGTCCCCTTACCTACTCAACTCATCTCGTCTCCCTACCGTAGCTCACGTGACACCACGCACCTCTCGCTTATGGCCGTCATCGCCTTTCGCATCCAGTTTCAGGTAGGTAAGTTTACCCCGTGGCCCGTGAGGAAGAAGAGATCACGCCTGTTTTGCTTACTCTTGATTCCCAGCGACTAGCCCGGTTACTGATAACCTCTGTTAAAGGGAGAAAGGAATGCACCCAATCCGTGGTGAAGCCCCGACCGTTTTCCTTTCTAGTGTCCCTCGTACTCCTCCCTGCCGTCTGTGTCGCCCTTACTCCGCGTCTACCGTTTATGAGTTTACACCTGGGTTACGGTGACTGCTTCGGAGAATCGCATGCCTTTCTACCTCCCTCGCTGCGACCTCTCCTACACCTCCCAGGGCTCTTGGGTTATGCCCTTGCCCTCTTCCGAGCCGTCCGTGGCACCCGCTGTCAACCCCGTACGGCCAGGCTCCTAAGACTGACACTCCAGGCCCTCCGTAATTTGGCTTCAGTTTCACTTTCTAGACGTTTCAAGAAAGAACGGGGTCTAAATATCTGTGCACCTCTGCTCCGTTTCATATCTACCCACGAGGTTAATTTTTTTGTTTCTTCCAGTCCACCTATTTTGCACCTCCGTCTCTGCGAAGACTTCACTGAGAATCCAAGCGATTTCTGGATCCCTTCTCTCCCCTGAAGCTGTAAACAGTTTAACAAGACAGGTGCGGAACTGCCGTAAGGTAATCTACATCTTGTCTCCCTCTCTGGTATCTAACCTCCCTGCGAATGGGGGTACGTCTCCGTGTCCTGTGCGGTTTTCAGCACAGTACTCTCTACACGTAGTGGATATTTGATTTGGTAAGTGACCGAATAAGTGAATGAGTCACCAAGATAAGGGTATTGTCTCATTCTTTCTCGCTTTTTCCACTTCCAAGTTTCTTTAGTTAGTTTCCTCAGACAAAAGGTTTCTTTGTAGCTACACAGTGACCAGGTCCAGAGAATGTTGCAGATAGCTGCTGAAAACATCCCTCCTCCACTTGAGAATGGCTTGCTCTCCCTCTCAAGCGGAGAGAGCTGGGATTCGATATTTAATTAAGCGCCTCTGTTCACTTGGCATTTAGAGGCACTAGGGGGCGTTAGTGCTCTACACCCGGTGAAATGCCTGTTTCGTTTGTGATTTTCCTTTGTGAAAAACAACTATGCACAGAGTGTTTTGTGCCAATTTTCCATCCTTTTAGATTGACGGAAAGCATTTTACCTACGTAGAAACAGAAAACGAATAGAAAGAGTGTCGCATTGCGTTTAATGAAAGCTTAGGGCGGTCTCGGTGGTACGTTAGTGAAGTTATCTGGGGACACCTTAGCCACGTACATTGTGTTGGAGAGGCACCGAGAATTCATTCAGGAGTTCTCAAAGTTCGAGGACACAGTTGCCTTACACGTAGGCACGGTGGCAGCCGTGGACATGGCAGTGATTTGGAGAATGTTGTACTAGTCGGCTCTTGCTGTGATAATGCTTTGCAACAAATCTCCCCAAAACTCACTTACATAAAGAAGAATCTAGTTTTCTCGGACCTGTGGGCTAGCTGCAGCAGCTCTCTTGTAGACCTCTCGATGGCGGGTGTTGCTCCATGCCGTGGGTCAGTTTGAGGTCTGTCCCGCACACCTTACCGTGGAGCCCAACTGTGAGGCTGCAGGTCCCTGTCCTCTCGCAGAGTTCACTGAAACGTAAGAGGTGAGCCCAACCACACAAGTCCACGTAAGGCCTCTGCGACTCATTGAAGGCCATCGTGTCTTCCCTTGGCCTCCTGGGAACCCCCTGGCCCCAGGATGCAGCTTCGGTAGCCCAGGGCAACCGGCGGAGGGGGGCGGGCGGGGCTGCAGGAGGGTGGAACGCGGAGGTCACAGAGGGTGTGGGTGTGGCCACCTCTGCTGTGACTGAACCAAGGGCGTGGGTGGGGGGCTGGGGGTCCAGGGCAGGGCCCTCAGAGCCCGGTAGGCCCAGGGGGGCGGTGCAAGCACCTAGGCCCAGGCCGAAGAGCGCCTTCTTGGTCTGCACGGCAGGCCGGCCTCTCGCCTTGCCACTCAGGCCGCCCTCCCACTTGAAGTGGGTGTGGCACGCGTCCGCGGAGTACACCTCGCTGCACAGGTAGCCGTGGGACTGGGCGTCGTAGCTTCCTGCGAGGCGGCCGGAGGTCCCGCAGGCGGGTGGGTCCCTGGGACAGACGTGCGGAGCGGCTCCTGCCCGGCCCCCCTGAGGACCGTCGCCGTTCCGTAAGGCGGGGCGCCTGCTTCAGAATGTAAATCACGTGTCCACTCTATGGATACGCTGTTTAGTTTACCAGGCAAGACTTTCTTGGTGAAAGAAGCAGCGTTGGCTTGCATCGTCGAGCAGGCTTGTCATCTGGCTGTGCACTGGTACTCTCTCTCTGGGTGTGCTAGTCCGCAGGGCAGGGCATCCCCTGGGCAGGGTGGAGCGTGATCTCTGCGGCCTCGTCTTGCAGCTCCTTCCTTTCATTCTCAATCATCCTGCCCACAGTGGCCTCCTCTCAGGCCTGCATACTTACAACGGCGCATTGCCCGTGCTGCCCCTCTGCAGGAAGTGTCCCTCTGTTTAGTTTGCAGCTGACTGATGCCGCCTCACCCTTCTCATCTCTTCTCAGGTGTCACTTGGTCAAGAAAGCGTCCCCTTACCTACTCAACTCATCTCGTCTCCCTACCGTAGCTCACGTGACACCACGCACCTCTCGCTTATGGCCGTCATCGCCTTTCGCATCCAGTTTCAGGTAGGTAAGTTTACCCCGTGGCCCGTGAGGAAGAAGAGATCACGCCTGTTTTGCTTACTCTTGATTCCCAGCGACTAGCCCGGTTACTGATAACCTCTGTTAGAGGGAGAAAGGAATGCACCCAATCCCTGGTGAAGCCCCGACCGTTTTCCTTTCTAGTGTCCCTCGTACTCCTCCCTGCCGTCTGTGTCGCCCTTACTCCGCGTCTACCGTTTATGAGTTTACACCTGGGTTACGGTGACTGCTTCGGAGAATCGCATGCCTTTCTACCTCCCTCGCTGCGACCTCTCCTACACCTCCCAGGGCTCTTGGGTTATGCCCTTGCCCTCTTCCGAGCCGTCCGTGGCACCCGCTGTCAACCCCGTACGGCCAGGCTCCTAAGACTGACACTCCAGGCCCTCCGTAATTTGGCTTCAGTTTCACTTTCTAGACGTTTCAAGAAAGAACGGGGTCTAAATATCTGTGCACCTCTGCTCCGTTTCATATCTACCCACGAGGTTAATTTTTTTGTTTCTTCCAGTCCACCTATTTTGCACCTCCGTCTCTGCGAAGACTTCACTGAGAATCCAAGCGATTTCTGGATCCCTTCTCTCCCCTGAAGCTGTAAACAGTTTAACAAGACAGGTGCGGAACTGCCGTAAGGTAATCTACATCTTGTCTCCCTCTCTGGTATCTAACCTCCCTGCGAATGGGGGTACGTCTCCGTGTTCTGTGCGGTTTTCAGCACAGTACTCTCTACACGTAGTGGATATTTGATTTGGTAAGTGACCGAATAAGTGAATGAGTCACCAAGATAAGGGTATTGTCTCATTCTTTCTCGCTTTTTCCACTTCCAAGTTTCTTTAGTTAGTTTCCTCAGACAAAAGGTTTCTTTGTAGCTACACAGTGGCCAGGTCCAGAGAATGTTGCAGATAGCTGCTGAAAACATCCCTCCTCCACTTGAGAATGGCTTGCTCTCCCTCTCAAGCGGAGAGAGCTGGGATTCGATATTTAATTAAGCGCCTCTGTTCACTTGGCATTTAGAGGCACTAGGGGGCGTTAGTGCTCTACACCCGGTGAAATGCCTGTTTCGTTTGTGATTTTCCTTTGTGAAAAACAACTATGCACAGAGTGTTTTGTGCCAATTTTCCATCCTTTTAGATTGACGGAAAGCATTTTACCTACGTAGAAACAGAAAACGAATAGAAAGAGCGTTGCATTGCGTTTAATGAAAGCTTAGGGCGGTCTCGGTGGTACGTTAGTGAAGTTATCTGGGGACACCTTAGCCACGTACATTGTGTTGGAGAGGCACCGAGAATTCATTCAGGAGTTCTCAAAGTTCGAGGACACAGTTGCCTTACACGTAGGCACGGTGGCAGCCGTGGACATGGCAGTGATTTGGAGAATGTTGTACTAGTCGGCTCTTGCTGTGATAATGCTTTGCAACAAATCTCCCCAAAACTCACTTACATAAAGAAGAATCTAGTTTTCTCGGACCTGTGGGCTAGCTGCAGCAGCTCTCTTGTAGACCTCTCGATGGCGGGTGTTGCTCCATGCCGTGGGTCAGTTTGAGGTCTGTCCCGCACACCTTACCGTGGAGCCCAACTGTGAGGCTGCAGGTCCCTGTCCTCTCGCAGAGTTCACTGAAACGTAAGAGGTGAGCCCAACCACACAAGGCCACGTAAGGCCTCTGCGACTCATTGAAGGCCATCGTGTCTTCCCTTGGCCTCCTGGGAACCCCCTGGCCCCAGGATGCAGCTTCGGTAGCCCAGGGCAACCGGCGGAGGGGGGCGGGCGGGGCTGCAGGAGGGTGGAACGCTGAGGTCACAGAGGGTGTGGGTGTGGCCACCTCTGCTGTGACTGAACCAAGGGCGTGGGTGGGGGGCTGGGGGTCCAGGGCAGGGCCCTCAGAGCCCGGTAGGCCCAGGTGGGCGGTGCAAACACCTAGGCCCAGGCCGAAGAGCGCCTTCTTGGTCTGCGCGGCAGGCCGGCCTCTCGCCTTGCCACTCATTCCGCCCTCCCACTTGAAGTGGGTGTGGCACGCGTCCGCGGAGTACACCTCGCTGCACAGGTAGTCGTGGGACTGGGCGTCGTAGCTTCCTGCGAGGTGGCCGGAGGTCCCGCAGGCGGGTGGGTCCCTGGGACAGACGCGCGGAGCGGCTCCTGCCCGGCCCCCATGAGAACCGTCGCCGTTCCGTAAGGCGGGGCGCCTGCTTCAGAATGTAAATCACGTGTCCGCTCTATGGATACGCTGTTTAGTTTACCAGGCAAGACTTTCTTGGTGAAAGAAGCAGCGTTGGCTTGCATCCTCGAGCAGGCTCCTCATCTGGCTGTGCACTGGTACTCTCTCTCTGGGTGTGCTAGTCCGCAGGGCAGGGCATCCCCTGGGCAGGGTGGAGCGTGATCTCTGCGGCCTCGTCTTGCAGCTCCTTCCTTTCATTCTCAATCATCCTGCCCACAGTGGCCTCCTCTCAGGCCTGCATACTTACAACGGCGCATTGCCCGTGCTGCCCCTCTGCAGGATGTGTCCCTCTGTTTAGTTTGCAGCTGACTGATGCCGCCTCACCCTTCTCATGTCTTCTCAGGTGTCACTTGGTCAAGAAAGCGTCCCCTTACCTACTCAACTCATCTCGTCTCCCTACCGTAGCTCACGTGACACCACGCACCTCTCGCTTATGGCCGTCATCGCCTTTCGCATCCAGTTTCAGGTAGGTAAGTTTACCCCGTGGTCCGTGAGGAAGAAGAGATCACGCCTGTTTGGCTTACTCTTGATTCCCAGCGACTAGCCTGGTTACTGATAACCTCTGTTAGAGGGAGAAAGGAATGCACCCAATCCCTGGTGAATCCCCGACCGTTTTCCTTTCTAGTGTCCCTCGTACTCCTCCCTGCCGTCTGTGTCGCCCTTACTCCGCGTCTACCGTTTATGAGTTTACACCTGGGTTACGGTGACTGCTTCGGAGAATCGCATGCCTTTCTACCTCCCTCGCTGCGACCTCTCCTACACCTCCCAGGGCTCTTGGGTTATGCCCTTGCCTCTTCCGAGCCGTCCGTGGCACCCGCTGTCAACCCCGTACGGCCAAGCTCCTAAGACTGACACTCCAGGCCCTCCGTAATTTGGCTTCAGTTTCACTTTCTAGACGTTTCAAGAAAGAACGGGGTCTAAATATCTGTGCACCTCTGCTCCGTTTCATATCTACCCACGAGGTTAATTTTTTTGTTTCTTCCAGTCCACCTATTTTGCACCTCCATCTCTGCGAAGACTTCACTGAGAATCCAAGCGATTTCTGGATCCCTTCTCTCCCCTGAAGCTGTAAACAGTTTAACAAGACAGGTGCGGAACTGCCGTAAGGTAATCTACATCTTGTCTCCCTCTCTGGTATCTAACCTCCCTGCGAATGGGGGTACGTCTCCGTGTTCTGTGCGGTTTTCAGCACAGTACTCTCTACACGTAGTGGATATTTGATTTGGTAAGTGACCGAATAAGTGAATGAGTCACCAAGATAAGGGTATTGTCTCATTCTTTCTCGCTTTTTCCACTTCCAAGTTTCTTTAGTTAGTTTCCTCAGACAAAAGGTTTCTTTGTAGCTACACAGTGGCCAGGTCCAGAGAATGTTGCAGATAGCTGCTGAAAACATCCCTCCTCCACTTGAGAATGGCTTGCTCTCCCTCTCAAGCGGAGAGAGCTGGGATTCGATATTTAATTAAGCGCCTCTGTTCACTTGGCATTTAGAGGCACTAGGGGGCGTTAGTGCTCTACACCCGGTGAAATGCCTGTTTCGTTTGTGATTTTCCTTTGTGAAAAACAACTATGCACAGAGTGTTTTGTGCCAATTTTCCATCCTTTTAGATTGACGGAAAGCATTTTACCTACGTAGAAACAGAAAACGAATAGAAAGAGCGTCGCATTGCGTTTAATGAAAGCTTAGGGCGGTCTCGGTGGTACGTTAGTGAAGTTATCTGGGGACACCTTAGCCACGTACATTGTGTTGGAGAGGCACCGAGAATTCATTCAGGAGTTCTCAAAGTTCGAGGACACAGTTGCATTACACGTAGGCACGGTGGCAGCCGTGGACATGGCAGTGATTTGGAGAATGTTGTACTAGTCGGCTCTTGCTGTGATAATGCTTTGCAACAAATCTCCCCAAAACTCACTTACATAAAGAAGAATCTAGTTTTCTCGGACCTGTGGGCTAGCTGCAGCGGCTCTCTTGTAGACCTCTCGATGGCGGGTGTTGCTCCATGCCGTGGGTCAGTTTGAGGTCTGTCCCGCACACCTTACCGTGGAGCCCAACTGTGAGGCTGCAGGTCCCTGTCTTCTCGCAGAGTTCACTGAAACGTAAGAGGTGAGCCCAACCACACAAGGCCACGTAAGGCCTCTGCGACTCATTGAAGGCCATCGTGTCTTCCCTTGGCCTCCTGGGAACCCCCTGGCCCCAGGATGCAGCTTCGGTAGCCCAGGGCAACCGGCGGAGGGGGGCGGGCGGGGCTGCAGGAGGGTGGAATGCTGAGGTCACAGAGGGTGTGGGTGTGGCCACCTCTGCTGTGACTGAACCAAGGGTGTGGGTGGGGGGCTGGGGGTCCAGGGCAGGGCCCTCAGAGCCCGGTAGGCCCAGGGGGGCGGTGCAAGCACCTAGGCCCAGGCCGAAGAGCGCCTTCTTGGTCTGCGCGGCAGGCCGGCCTCTCGCCTTGCCACTCAGGCCGCCCTCCCACTTGAAGTGTGTGTGGCACGCGTCCGCGGAGTACACCTCGCTGCACAGGTAGCCGTGGGACTGGGCGTCGTAGCTTCCTGCGAGGCAGCCGGAGGTCCCGCAGGTGGGTGGGTCTCTGGGACAGACGCGCGGAGCGGCTCCTGCCCGGCCCCCCTGAGAACCGTCGCCGTTCCGTAAGGCGGGGCGCCTGCTTCAGAATGTAAATCACGTGTCCGCTCTATGGATACGCTGTTTAGTTTACCAGGCAAGACTTTCTTGGTGAAAGAAGCAGCGTTGGCTTGCATCGTCGAGCAGGCTTGTCATCTGGCTGTGCACTGGTACTCTCTCTCTGGGTGTGCTAGTCCGCAGGGCAGGGCATCCCCTGGGCAGGGTGGAGCGTGATCTCTGCGGCCTCGTCTTGCAGCTCCTTCCTTTCATTCTCAATCATCCTGCCCACAGTGGCCTCCTCTCAGGCCTGCATACTTACAACGGCGCATTGCCCGTGCTGCCCCTCTGCAGGAAGTGTCCCTCTGTTTAGTTTGCAGCTGACTGATGCCGCCTCACCCTTCTCATGTCTTCTCAGGTGTCACTTGGTCAAGAAAGCGTCCCCTTACCTACTCAACTCATCTCGTCTCCCTACCGTAGCTCACGTGACACCACGCACCTCTCGCTTATGGCCGTCATCGCCTTTCGCATCCAGTTTCAGGTAGGTAAGTTTACCCCGTGGCCCGTGAGGAAGAAGAGATCACGCCTGTTTTGCTTACTCTTGATTCCCAGCGACTAGCCCGGTTACTGATAACCTCTGTTAGAGGGAGAAAGGAATGCACCCAATCCCTGGTGAAGCCCCGACCGTTTTCCTTTCTAGTGTCCCTCGTACTCCTCCCTGCCGTCTGTGTCGCCCTTACTCCGCGTCTACCGTTTATGAGTTTACACCTGGGTTACGGTGACTGCTTCGGAGAATCGCATGCCTTTCTACCTCCCTCGCTGCGACCTCTCCTACACCTCCCAGGGCTCTTGGGTTATGCCCTTGCCCTCTTCCGAGCCGTCCGTGGCACCCGCTGTCAACCCCGTACGGCCAAGCTCCTAAGACTGACACTCCAGGCCCTCCGTAATTTGGCTTCAGTTTCACTTTCTAGACGTTTCAAGAAAGAACGGGGTCTAAATATCTGTGCACCTCTGCTCCGTTTCATATCTACCCACGAGGTTAATTTTTTTGTTTCTTCCAGTCCACCTATTTTGCACCTCCGTCTCTGCGAAGACTTCACTGAGAATCCAAGCGATTTCTGGATCCCTTCTCTCCCCTGAAGCTGTAAACAGTTTAACAAGACAGGTGCGGAACTGCCGTAAGGTAATCTACATCTTGTCTCCCTCTCTGGTATCTAACCTCCCTGCGAATGGGGGTATGTCTCCGTGTCCTGTGCGGTTTTCAGCACAGTACTCTCTACACGTAGTGGATATTTGATTTGGTAAGTGACCGAATAAGTGAATGAGTCACCAAGATAAGGGTATTGTCTCATTCTTTCTCGCTTTTTCCACTTCCAAGTTTCTTTAGTTAGTTTCCTCAGACAAAAGGTTTCTTTGTAGCTACACAGTGGCCAGGTCCAGAGAATGTTGCAGATAGCTGCTGAAAACATCCCTCCTCCACTTGAGAATGGCTTGCTCTCCCTCTCAAGCGGAGAGAGCTGGGATTCGATATTTAATTAAGCGCCTCTGTTCACTTGGCATTTAGAGGCACTAGGGGGCGTTAGTGCTCTACACCCGGTGAAATGCCTGTTTCGTTTGTGCTTTTCCTTTGTGAAAAACAACTATGCACAGAGTGTTTTGTGCCAATTTTCCATCCTTTTAGATTGACGGAAAGCATTTTACCTACGTAGAAACAGAAAACGAATAGAAAGAGCGTCGCATTGCGTTTAATGAAAGCTTAGGGCGGTCTCGGTGGTACGTTAGTGAAGTTATCTGGGGACACCTTAGCCACGTACATTGTGTTGGAGAGGCACCGAGAATTCATTCAGGAGTTCTCAAAGTTCGAGGACACAGTTGCCTTACACGTAGGCACGGTGGCAGCCGTGGACATGGCAGTGATTTGGAGAATGTTGTACTCGTCGGCTCTTGCTGTGATAATGCTTTGCAACAAATCTCCCCAAAACTCACTTACATAAAGAAGAATCTAGTTTTCTCGGACCTGTGGGCTAGCTGCAGCGGCTCTCTTGTAGACCTCTCGATGGCGGGTGTTGCTCCATGCCGTGGGTCAGTTTGAGGTCTGTCCCGCACACCTTACCGTGGAGCCCAACTGTGAGGCTGCAGGTCCCTGTCCTCTCGCAGAGTTCACTGAAACGTAAGAGGTGAGCCCAACCACACAAGGCCACGTAAGGCCTCTGCGACTCATTGAAGGCCATCGTGTCTTCCCTTGGCCTCCTGGGAACCCCCTGGCCCCAGGATGCAGCTTCGGTAGCCCAGGGCAACCGGCGGAGGGGGGCGGGCGGGGCTGCAGGAGGGTGGAACGCAGAGGTCACAGAGGGTGTGGGTGTGGCCACCTCTACTGTGACTGAACCAAGGGCGTGGGTGGGGGGCTGGGGGTCCAGGGCAGGGCCCTCAGAGCCCGGTAGGCCCAGGGGGGCGGCGCAAGCACCTAGGCCCAGGCCGAAGAGCGCCTTCTTGGTCTGCGCGGCAGGCAGGCCTCTCGCCTTGCCACTCAGGCCGCCCAACCACTTGAAGTGTGTGTGGCACGCGTCCGCGGAGTACACCTCGCTGCACAGGTAGCCGTGGGACTGGGCGTCGTAGCTTCCTGCGAGGCGGCCGGAGGTCCCGCAGGCGGGTGGGTCCCTGGGACAGACGTGCGGAGCGGCTCCTGCCCGGCCCCCCTGAGAACCGTCGCCGTTCCGTAAGGCGGGGCGCCTGCTTCAGAATGTAAATCACGTGTCCGCTCTATGGATACGCTGTTTAGTTTACCAGGCAAGACTTTCTTGGTGAAAGAAGCAGCGTTGGCTTGCATCGTCGAGCAGGCTTGTCATCTGGCTGTGCACTGGTACTCTCTCTCTGGGTGTGCTAGTCCGCAGGGCAGGGCATCCCCTGGGCAGGGTGGAGCGTGATCTCTGCGGCCTCGTCTTGCAGCTCCTTCCTTTCATTCTCAATCATCCTGCCCACAGTGGCCTCCTCTCAGGCCTGCATACTTACAACGGCGCATTGCCCGTGCTGCCCCTCTGCAGGAAGTGTCCCTCTGTTTAGTTTGCAGCTGACTGATGCCGCCTCACCCTTCTCATGTCTTCTCAGGTGTCACTTGGTCAAGAAAGCGTCCCCTTACCTACTCAACTCATCTCGTCTCCCTACCGTAGCTCACGTGACACCACGCACCTCTCGCTTATGGCCGTCATCGCCTTTCGCATCCAGTTTCAGGTAGGTAAGTTTACCCCGTGGCCCGTGAGGAAGAAGAGATCACGCCTGTTTTGCTTACTCTTGATTCCCAGCGACTAGCCCGGTTACTGATAACCTCTGTTAGAGGGAGAAAGGAATGCACCCAATCCCTGGTGAAGCCCCGACCGTTTTCCTTTCTAGTGTCCCTCGTACTCCTCCCTGCCGTCTGTGTCGCCCTTACTCCGCGTCTACCGTTTATGAGTTTACACCTGGGTTACGGTGACTGCTTCGGAGAATCGCATGCCTTTCTACCTCCCTCGCTGCGACCTCTCCTACACCTCCCAGGGCTCTTGGGTTATGCCCTTGCCCTCTTCCGAGCCGTCCGTGGCACCCGCTGTCAACCCCGTACGGCCAAGCTCCTAAGACTGACACTCCAGGCCCTCCGTAATTTGGCTTCAGTTTCACTTTCTAGACGTTTCAAGAAAGAACGGGGTCTAAATATCTGTGCACCTCTGCTCCGTTTCACATCTACCCACGAGGTTAATTTTTTTGTTTCTTCCAGTCCACCTATTTTGCACCTCCGTCTCTGCGAAGACTTCACTGAGAATCCAAGCGATTTCTGGATCCCTTCTCTCCCCTGAAGCTGTAAACAGTTTAACAAGACAGGTGCGGAACTGCCGTAAGGTAATCTACATCTTGTCTCCCTCTCTGGTATCTAACCTCCCTGCGAATGGGGGTATGTCTCCGTGTCCTGTGCGGTTTTCAGCACAGTACTCTCTACACGTAGTGGATATTTGATTTGGTAAGTGACCGAATAAGTGAATGAGTCACCAAGATAAGGGTATTGTCTCATTCTTTCTCGCTTTTTCCACTTCCAAGTTTCTTTAGTTAGTTTCCTCAGACAAAAGGTTTCTTTGTAGCTACACAGTGGCCAGGTCCAGAGAATGTTGCAGATAGCTGCTGAAAACATCCCTCCTCCACTTGAGAATGGCTTGCTCTCCCTCTCAAGTGGAGAGAGCTGGGATTCGATATTTAATTAAGCGCCTCTGTTCACTTGGCATTTAGAGGCACTAGGGGGCGTTAGTGCTCTACACCCGGTGAAATGCCTGTTTCGTTTGTGATTTTCCTTTGTGAAAAACAACTATGCACAGAGTGTTTTGTGCCAATTTTCCATCCTTTTAGATTGACGGAAAGCATTTTACCTACGTAGAAACAGAAAACGAATAGAAAGAGCGTCGCATTGCGTTTAATGAAAGCTTAGGGCGGTCTCGGTGGTACGTTAGTGAAGTTATCTGGGGACACCTTAGCCACGTACATTGTGTTGGAGAGGCACCGAGAATTCATTCAGGAGTTCTCAAAGTTCGAGGACACAGTTGCCTTACACGTAGGCACGGTGGCAGCCGTGGACATGGCAGTGATTTGGAGAATGTTGTACTAGTCGGCTCTTGCTGTGATAATGCTTTGCAACAAATCTCCCCAAAACTCACTTAGATAAAGAAGAATCTAGTTTTCTCGGACCTGTGGGCTAGCTGCAGCGGCTCTCTTGTAGACCTCTCGATGGCGGGTGTTGCTCCATGCCGTGGGTCAGTTTGAGGTCTGTCCCGCACACCTTACCGTGGAGCCCAACTGTGAGGCTGCAGGTCCCTGTCCTCTCGCAGAGTTCACTGAAACGTAAGAGGTGAGCCCAACCACACAAGGCCACGTAAGGCCTCTGCGACTCATTGAAGGCCATCGTGTCTTCCCTTGGCCTCCTGGGAACCCCCTGGCCCCAGGATGCAGCTTCGGTAGCCCAGGGCAACCGGCGGAGGGGGGCGGGCGGGGCTGCAGGAGGGTGGAACGCAGAGGTCACAGAGGGTGTGGGTGTGGCCACCTCTACTGTGACTGAACCAAGGGCGTGGGTGGGGGGCTGGGGGTCCAGGGCAGGGCCCTCAGAGCCCGGTAGGCCCAGGGGGGCGGCGCAAGCACCTAGGCCCAGGCCGAAGAGCGCCTTCTTGGTCTGCGCGGCAGGCAGGCCTCTCGCCTTGCCACTCAGGCCGCCCAACCACTTGAAGTGTGTGTGGCACGCGTCCGCGGAGTACACCTCGCTGCACAGGTAGCCGTGGGACTGGGCGTCGTAGCTTCCTGCGAGGCGGCCGGAGGTCCCGCAGGCGGGTGGGTCCCTGGGACAGACGTGCGGAGCGGCTCCTGCCCGGCCCCCCTGAGAACCGTCGCCGTTCCGTAAGGCGGGGCGCCTGCTTCAGAATGTAAATCACGTGTCCGCTCTATGGATACGCTGTTTAGTTTACCAGGCAAGACTTTCTTGGTGAAAGAAGCAGCGTTGGCTTGCATCGTCGAGCAGGCTTGTCATCTGGCTGTGCACTGGTACTCTCTCTCTGGGTGTGCTAGTCCGCAGGGCAGGGCATCCCCTGGGCAGGGTGGAGCGTGATCTCTGCGGCCTCGTCTTGCAGCTCCTTCCTTTCATTCTCAATCATCCTGCCCACAGTGGCCTCCTCTCAGGCCTGCATACTTACAACGGCGCATTGCCCGTGCTGCCCCTCTGCAGGAAGTGTCCCTCTGTTTAGTTTGCAGCTGACTGATGCCGCCTCACCCTTCTCATGTCTTCTCAGGTGTCACTTGGTCAAGAAAGCGTCCCCTTACCTACTCAACTCATCTCGTCTCCCTACCGTAGCTCACGTGACACCACGCACCTCTCGCTTATGGCCGTCATCGCCTTTCGCATCCAGTTTCAGGTAGGTAAGTTTACCCCGTGGCCCGTGAGGAAGAAGAGATCACGCCTGTTTTGCTTACTCTTGATTCCCAGCGACTAGCCCGGTTACTGATAACCTCTGTTAGAGGGAGAAAGGAATGCACCCAATCCCTGGTGAAGCCCCGACCGTTTTCCTTTCTAGTGTCCCTCGTACTCCTCCCTGCCGTCTGTGTCGCCCTTACTCCGCGTCTACCGTTTATGAGTTTACACCTGGGTTACGGTGACTGCTTCGGAGAATCGCATGCCTTTCTACCTCCCTCGCTGCGACCTCTCCTACACCTCCCAGGGCTCTTGGGTTATGCCCTTGCCCTCTTCCGAGCCGTCCGTGGCACCCGCTGTCAACCCCGTACGGCCAAGCTCCTAAGACTGACACTCCAGGCCCTCCGTAATTTGGCTTCAGTTTCACTTTCTAGACGTTTCAAGAAAGAACGGGGTCTAAATATCTGTGCACCTCTGCTCCGTTTCACATCTACCCACGAGGTTAATTTTTTTGTTTCTTCCAGTCCACCTATTTTGCACCTCCGTCTCTGCGAAGACTTCACTGAGAATCCAAGCGATTTCTGGATCCCTTCTCTCCCCTGAAGCTGTAAACAGTTTAACAAGACAGGTGCGGAACTGCCGTAAGGTAATCTACATCTTGTCTCCCTCTCTGGTATCTAACCTCCCTGCGAATGGGGGTACGTCTCCGTGTCCTGTGCGGTTTTCAGCACAGTACTCTCTACACGTAGTGGATATTTGATTTGGTAAGTGACCGAATAAGTGAATGAGTCACCAAGATAAGGGTATTGTCTCATTCTTTCTCGCTTTTTCCACTTCCAAGTTTCTTTAGTTAGTTTCCTCAGACAAAAGGTTTCTTTGTAGCTACACAGTGGCCAGGTCCAGAGAATGTTGCAGATAGCTGCTGAAAACATCCCTCCTCCACTTGAGAATGGCTTGCTCTCCCTCTCAAGCGGAGAGAGCTGGGATTCGATATTTAATTAAGCGCCTCTGTTCACTTGGCATTTAGAGGCACTAGGGGGCGTTAGTGCTCTACACCCGGTGAAATGCCTGTTTCGCTTGTGATTTTCCTTTGTGAAAAACAACTATGCACAGAGTGTTTTGTGCCAATTTTCCATCCTTTTAGATTGACGGAAAGCATTTTACCTACGTAGAAACAGAAAACGAATAGAAAGAGCGTCGCATTGCGTTTAATGAAAGCTTAGGGCGGTCTCGGTGGTACGTTAGTGAAGTTATCTGGGGACACCTTAGCCACGTACATTGTGTTGGAGAGGCACCGAGAATTCATTCAGGAGTTCTCAAAGTTCGAGGACACAGTTGCCTTACACGTAGGCACGGTGGCAGCCGTGGACATGGCAGTGATTTGGAGAATGTTGTACTAGTCGGCTCTTGCTGTGATAATGCTTTGCAACAAATCTCCCCAAAACTCACTTAGATAAAGAAGAATCTAGTTTTCTCGGACCTGTGGGCTAGCTGCAGCGGCTCTCTTGTAGACCTCTCGATGGCGGGTGTTGCTCCATGCCGTGGGTCAGTTTGAGGTCTGTCCCGCACACCTTACCGTGGAGCCCAACTGTGAGGCTGCAGGTCCCTGTCCTCTCGCAGAGTTCACTGAAACGTAAGAGGTGAGCCCAACCACACAAGGCCACGTAAGGCCTCTGCGACTCATTGAAGGCCATCGTGTCTTCCCTTGGCCTCCTGGGAACCCCCTGGCCCCAGGATGCAGCTTCGGTAGCCCAGGGCAACCGGCGGAGGGGGGCGGGCGGGGCTGCAGGAGGGTGGAACGCAGAGGTCACAGAGGGTGTGGGTGTGGCCACCTCTGCTGTGACTGAACCAAGGGCGTGGGTGGGGGGCTGGGGTTCCAGGGCAGGGCCCTCAGAGCCCGGTAGGCCCAGGGGGGCGGCGCAAGCACCTAGGCCCAGGCCGAAGAGCGCCTTCTTGGTCTGCGCGGCAGGCCGGCCTCTCGCCTTGCCACTCAGGCCGCCCTCCCACTTGAAGTGTGTGTGGCACGCGTCCGCGGAGTACACCTCACTGCACAGGTAGCCGTGGGACTGGGCGTCGTAGCTTCCTGCGAGGCGGCCGGAGGTCCCGCAGGCGGGTGGGTCCCTGGGACAGACGCGCGGAGCGGCTCCTGCCCGGCCCCCCTGAGAACCGTCGCCGTTCCGTAAGGCGGGGCGCCTGCTTCAGAATGTAAATCACGTGTCCGCTCTATGGATACGCTGTTTAGTTTACCAGGCAAGACTTTCTTGGTGAAAGAAGCAGCGTTGGCTTGCATCGTCGAGCAGGCTTGTCATCTGGCTGTGCACTGGTACTCTCTCTCTGGGTGTGCTAGTCCGCAGGGCAGGGCATTCCCTGGGCAGGGTGGAGCGTGATCTCTGCGGCCTCGTCTTGCAGCTCCTTCCTTTCATTCTCAATCATCCTGCCCACAGTGGCCTCCTCTCAGGCCTGCATACTTACAACGGCGCATTGCCCGTGCTGCCCCTCTGCAGGAAGTGTCCCTCTGTTTAGTTTGCAGCTGACTGATGCCGCCTCACCCTTCTCATGTCTTCTCAGGTGTCACTTGGTCAAGAAAGCGTCCCCTTACCTACTCAACTCATCTCGTCTCCCTACCGTAGCTCACGTGACACCACGCACCTCTCGCTTATGGCCGTCATCGCCTTTCGCATCCAGTTTCAGGTAGGTAAGTTTACCCCGTGGCCCGTGAGGAAGAAGAGATCACGCCTGTTTTGCTTACTCTTGATTCCCAGCGACTAGCCTGGTTACTGATAACCTCTGTTAGAGGGAGAAAGGAATGCACCCAATCCCTGGTGAAGCCCCGACCGTTTTCCTTTCTAGTGTCCCTCGTACTCCTCCCTGCCGTCTGTGTCGCCCTTACTCCGCGTCTACCGTTTATGAGTTTACACCTGGGTTACGGTGACTGCTTCGGAGAATCGCATGCCTTTCTACCTCCCTCGCTGCGACCTCTCCTACACCTCCCAGGGCTCTTGGGTTATGCCCTTGCCCTCTTCCGAGCCGTCCGTGGCACCCGCTGTCAACCCCGTACGGCCAAGCTCCTAAGACTGACACTCCAGGCCCTCCGTAATTTGGCTTCAGTTTCACTTTCTAGACGTTTCAAGAAAGAACGGGGTCTAAATATCTGTGCACCTCTGCTCCGTTTCACATCTACCCACGAGGTTAATTTTTTTGTTTCTTCCAGTCCACCTATTTTGCACCTCCGTCTCTGCGAAGACTTCACTGAGAATCCAAGCGATTTCTGGATCCCTTCTCTCCCCTGAAGCTGTAAACAGTTTAACAAGACAGGTGCGGAACTGCCGTAAGGTAATCTACATCTTGTCTCCCTCTCTGGTATCTAACCTCCCTGCGAATGGGGGTACGTCTCCGTGTTCTGTGCGGTTTTCAGCACAGTACTCTCTACACGTAGTGGATATTTGATTTGGTAAGTGACCGAATAAGTGAATGAGTCACCAAGATAAGGGTATTGTCTCATTCTTTCTCGCTTTTTCCACTTCCAAGTTTCTTTAGTTAGTTTCCTCAGACAAAAGGTTTCTTTGTAGCTACACAGTGGCCAGGTCCAGAGAATGTTGCAGATAGCTGCTGAAAACATCCCTCCTCCACTTGAGAATGGCTTGCTCTCCCTCTCAAGCGGAGAGAGCTGGGATTCGATATTTAATTAAGCGCCTCTGTTCACTTGGCATTTAGAGGCACTAGGGGGCGTTAGTGCTCTACACCCGGTGAAATGCCTGTTTCGCTTGTGATTTTCCTTTGTGAAAAAGAACTATGCACAGAGTGTTTTGTGCCAATTTTCCATCCTTTTAGATTGACGGAAAGCATTTTACCTACGTAGAAACAGAAAAGGAATAGAAAGAGCGTTGCATTGCGTTTAATGAAAGCTTAGGGCGGTCTCGGTGGTACGTTAGTGAAGTTATCTGGGGACACCTTAGCCACGTACATTGTGTTGGAGAGGCACCGAGAATTCATTCAGGAGTTCTCAAAGTTCGAGGACACAGTTGCCTTACACGTAGGCACGGTGGCAGCCGTGGACATGGCAGTGATTTGGAGAATGTTGTACTAGTCGGCTCTTGCTGTGATAATGCTTTGCAACAAATCTCCCCAAAACTCACTTAGATAAAGAAGAATCTAGTTTTCTCGGACCTGTGGGCTAGCTGCAGCGGCTCTCTTGTAGACCTCTCGATGGCGGGTGTTGCTCCATGCCGTGGGTCAGTTTGAGGTCTGTCCCGCACACCTTACCGTGGAGCCCAACTGTGAGGCTGCAGGTCCCTGTCCTCTCGCAGAGTTCACTGAAACGTAAGAGGTGAGCCCAACCACACAAGGCCACGTAAGGCCTCTGCGACTCATTGAAGGCCATCGTGTCTTCCCTTGGCCTCCTGGGAACCCCCTGGCCCCAGGATGCAGCTTCGGTAGCCCAGGGCAACCGGCGGAGGGGGGCGGGCGGGGCTGCAGGAGAGTGGAACGCAGAGGTCACAGAGGGTGTGGGTGTGGCCACCTCTACTGTGACTGAACCAAGGGCGTGGGTGGGGGGCTGGGGTTCCAGGGCAGGGCCCTCAGAGCCCGGTAGGCCCAGGGGGGCGGCGCAAGCACCTAGGCCCAGGCCGAAGAGCGCCTTCTTGGTCTGCGCGGCAGGCCGGCCTCTCGCCTTGCCACTCAGGCCGCCCTCCCACTTGAAGTGTGTGTGGCACGCGTCCGCGGAGTACATCTCACTGCACAGGTAGCCGTGGGACTGGGCGTCGTAGCTTCCTGCGAGGCGGCCGGAGGTCCCGCAGGCGGGTGGGTCCCTGGGACAGACGCGCGGAGCGGCTCCTGCCCGGCCCCCCTGAGAACCGTCGCCGTTCCGTAAGGCGGGGCGCCTGCTTCAGAATGTAAATCACGTGTCCGCTCTATGGATACGCTGTTTAGTTTACCAGGCAAGACTTTCTTGGTGAAAGAAGCAGCGTTGGCTTGCATCGTCGAGCAGGCTTGTCATCTGGCTGTGCACTGGTACTCTCTCTCTGGGTGTGCTAGTCCGCAGGGCAGGGCATCCCCTGGGCAGGTTGGAGCGTGATCTCTGCGGCCTCGTCTTGCAGCTCCTTCCTTTCATTCTCAATCATCCTGCCCACAGTGGCCTCCTCTCAGGCCTGCATACTTACAACGGCGCATTGCCCGTGCTGCCCCTCTGCAGGAAGTGTCCCTCTGTTTAGTTTGCAGCTGACTGATGCCGCCTCACCCTTCTCATGTCTTCTCAGGTGTCACTTGGTCAAGAAAGCGTCCCCTTACCTACTCAACTCATCTCGTCTCCCTACCGTAGCTCACGTGACACCACGCACCTCTCGCTTATGGCCGTCATCGCCTTTCGCATCCAGTTTCAGGTAGGTAAGTTTACCCCGTGGCCCGTGAGGAAGAAGAGATCACGCCTGTTTTGCTTACTCTTGATTCCCAGCGACTAGCCCGGTTACTGATAACCTCTGTTAGAGGGAGAAAGGAATGCACCCAATCCCTGGTGAAGCCCCGACCGTTTTCCTTTCTAGTGTCCCTCGTACTCCTCCCTGGCGTCTGTGTCGCCCTTACTCCGCGTCTACCGTTTATGAGTTTACACCTGGGTTACGGTGACTGCTTCGGAGAATCGCATGCCTTTCTACCTCCCTCGCTGCGACCTCTCCTACACCTCCCAGGGCTCTTGGGTTATGCCCTTGCCCTCTTCCGAGCCGTCCGTGGCACCCGCTGTCAACCCCGTACGGCCAGGCTCCTAAGACTGACACTCCAGGCCCTCCGTAATTTGGCTTCAGTTTCACTTTCTAGACGTTTCAAGAAAGAACGGGGTCTAAATATCTGTGCACCTCTGCTCCGTTTCATATCTACCCACGAGGTTAATTTTTTTGTTTCTTCCAGTCCACCTATTTTGCACCTCCGTCTCTGCGAAGACTTCACTGAGAATCCAAGCGATTTCTGGATCCCTTCTCTCCCCTGAAGCTGTAAACAGTTTAACAAGACAGGTGCGGAACTGCCGTAAGGTAATCTACATCTTGTCTCCCTCTCTGGTATCTAACCTCCCTGCGAATGGGGGTACGTCTCCGTGTCCTGTGCGGTTTTCAGCACAGTACTCTCTACACGTAGTGGATATTTGATTTGGTAAGTGACCGAATAAGTGAATGAGTCACCAAGATAAGGGTATTGTCTCATTCTTTCTCGCTTTTTCCACTTCCAAGTTTCTTTAGTTAGTTTCCTCAGACAAAAGGTTTCTTTGTAGCTACACAGTGACCAGGTCCAGAGAATGTTGCAGATAGCTGCTGAAAACATCCCTCCTCCACTTGAGAATGGCTTGCTCTCCCTCTCAAGCGGAGAGAGCTGGGATTCGATATTTAATTAAGCGCCTCTGTTCACTTGGCATTTAGAGGCACTAGGGGGCGTTAGTGCTCTACACCCGGTGAAATGCCTGTTTCGTTTGTGATTTTCCTTTGTGAAAAACAACTATGCACAGAGTGTTTTGTGCCAATTTTCCATCCTTTTAGATTGACGGAAAGCATTTTACCTACGTAGAAACAGAAAACGAATAGAAAGAGTGTCGCATTGCGTTTAATGAAAGCTTAGGGCGGTCTCGGTGGTACGTTAGTGAAGTTATCTGGGGACACCTTAGCCACGTACATTGTGTTGGAGAGGCACCGAGAATTCATTCAGGAGTTCTCAAAGTTCGAGGACACAGTTGCCTTACACGTAGGCACGGTGGCAGCCGTGGACATGGCAGTGATTTGGAGAATGTTGTACTAGTCGGCTCTTGCTGTGATAATGCTTTGCAACAAATCTCCCCAAAACTCACTTACATAAAGAAGAATCTAGTTTTCTCGGACCTGTGGGCTAGCTGCAGCAGCTCTCTTGTAGACCTCTCGATGGCGGGTGTTGCTCCATGCCGTGGGTCAGTTTGAGGTCTGTCCCGCACACCTTACCGTGGAGCCCAACTGTGAGGCTGCAGGTCCCTGTCCTCTCGCAGAGTTCACTGAAACGTAAGAGGTGAGCCCAACCACACAAGTCCACGTAAGGCCTCTGCGACTCATTGAAGGCCATCGTGTCTTCCCTTGGCCTCCTGGGAACCCCCTGGCCCCAGGATGCAGCTTCGGTAGCCCAGGGCAACCGGCGGAGGGGGGCGGGCGGGGCTGCAGGAGCGTGGAACGCGGAGGTCAAAGAGGGTGTGGGTGTGGCCACCTCTGCTGTGACTGAACCAAGGGCGTGGGTGGGGGGCTGGGGGTCCAGGGCAGGGCCCTCAGAGCCCGGTAGGCCAAGGGGTGCGGTGCAAGCACCTAGGCCCAGGCCGAAGAGCGCCTTCTTGGTCTGCACGGCAGGCCGGCCTCTCGCCTTGCCACTCAGGCCGCCCTCCCACTTGAAGTGGGTGTGGCACGCGTCCGCGGAGTACACCTCGCTGCACAGGTAGCCGTGGGACTGGGCGTCGTAGCTTCCTGCGAGGCGGCCGGAGGTCCCGCAGGCGGGTGGGTCCCTGGGACAGACGTGCGGAGCGGCTCCTGCCCGGCCCCCCTGAGAACCGTCGCCGTTCCGTAAGTCGGGGCGCCTGCTTCAGAATGTAAATCACGTGTCCGCTCTATGGATACGCTGTTTAGTTTACCAGGCAAGACTTTCTTGGTGAAAGAAGCAGCGTTGGCTTGCATCGTCGAGCAGGCTTGTCATCTGGCTGTGCACTGGTACTCTCTCTCTGGGTGTGCTAGTCCGCAGGGCAGGGCATCCCCTGGGCAGGGTGGAGCGTGATCTCTGCGGCCTCGTCTTGCAGCTCCTTCCTTTCATTCTCAATCATCCTGCCCACAGTGGCCTCCTCTCAGGCCTGCATACTTACAACGGCGCATTGCCCGTGCTGCCCCTCTGCAGGAAGTGTCCCTCTGTTTAGTTTGCAGCTGACTGATGCCGCCTCACCCTTCTCATCTCTTCTCAGGTGTCACTTGGTCAAGAAAGCGTCCCCTTACCTACTCAACTCATCTCGTCTCCCTACCGTAGCTCACGTGACACCACGCACCTCTCGCTTATGGCCGTCATCGCCTTTCGCATCCAGTTTCAGGTAGGTAAGTTTACCCCGTGGCCCGTGAGGAAGAAGAGATCACGCCTGTTTTGCTTACTCTTGATTCCCAGCGACTAGCCCGGTTACTGATAACCTCTGTTAGAGGGAGAAAGGAATGCACCCAATCCCTGGTGAAGCCCCGACCGTTTTCCTTTCTAGTGTCCCTCGTACTCCTCCCTGCCGTCTGTGTCGCCCTTACTCCGCGTCTACCGTTTATGAGTTTACACCTGGGTTACGGTGACTGCTTCGGAGAATCGCATGCCTTTCTACCTCCCTCGCTGCGACCTCTCCTACACCTCCCAGGGCTCTTGGGTTATGCCCTTGCCCTCTTCCGAGCCGTCCGTGGCACCCGCTGTCAACCCCGTACGGCCAAGCTCCTAAGACTGACACTCCAGGCCCTCCGTAATTTGGCTTCAGTTTCACTTTCTAGACGTTTCAAGAAAGAACGGGGTCTAAATATCTGTGCACCTCTGCTCCGTTTCACATCTACCCACGAGGTTAATTTTTTTGTTTCTTCCAGTCCACCTATTTTGCACCTCCGTCTCTGCGAAGACTTCACTGAGAATCCAAGCGATTTCTGGATCCCTTCTCTCCCCTGAAGCTGTAAACAGTTTAACAAGACAGGTGCGGAACTGCCGTAAGGTAATCTACATCTTGTCTCCCTCTCTGGTATCTAACCTCCCTGCGAATGGGGGTACGTCTCCGTGTTCTGTGCGGTTTTCAGCACAGTACTCTCTACACGTAGTGGATATTTGATTTGGTAAGTGACCGAATAAGTGAATGAGTCACCAAGATAAGGGTATTGTCTCATTCTTTCTCGCTTTTTCCACTTCCAAGTTTCTTTAGTTAGTTTCCTCAGACAAAACGTTTCTTTGTAGCTACACAGTGGCCAGGTCCAGAGAATGTTGCAGATAGCTGCTGAAAACATCCCTCCTCCACTTGAGAATGGCTTGCTCTCCCTCTCAAGCGGAGAGAGCTGGGATTCGATATTTAATTAAGCGCCTCTGTTCACTTGGCATTTAGAGGCACTAGGGGGCGTTAGTGCTCTACACCCGGTGAAATGCCTGTTTCGCTTGTGATTTTCCTTTGTGAAAAACAACTATGCACAGAGTGTTTTGTGCCAATTTTCCATCCTTTTAGATTGACGGAAAGCATTTTACCTACGTAGAAACAGAAAACGAATAGAAAGAGCGTTGCATTGCGTTTAATGAAAGCTTAGGGCGGTCTCGGTGGTACGTTAGTGAAGTTATCTGGGGACACCTTAGCCACGTACATTGTGTTGGAGAGGCACCGAGAATTCATTCAGGAGTTCTCAAAGTTCGAGGACACAGTTGCCTTACACGTAGGCACGGTGGCAGCCGTGGACATGGCAGTGATTTGGAGAATGTTGTACTAGTCGGCTCTTGCTGTGATAATGCTTTGCAACAAATCTCCCCAAAACTCACTTAGATAAAGAAGAATCTAGTTTTCTCGGACCTGTGGGCTAGCTGCAGCGGCTCTCTTGTAGACCTCTCGATGGCGGGTGTTGCTCCATGCCGTGGGTCAGTTTGAGGTCTGTCCCGCACACCTTACCGTGGAGCCCAACTGTGAGGCTGCAGGTCCCTGTCCTCTCGCAGAGTTCACTGAAACGTAAGAGGTGAGCCCAACCACACAAGGCCACGTAAGGCCTCTGCGACTCATTGAAGGCCATCGTGTCTTCCCTTGGCCTCCTGGGAAACCCCTGGCCCCAGGATGCAGCTTCGGTAGCCCAGGGCAACCGGCGGAGGGGGGCGGGCGGGGCTGCAGGAGGGTGGAACGCAGAGGTCACAGAGGGTGTGGGTGTGGCCACCTCTGCTGTGACTGAACCAAGGGCGTGGGTGGGGGGCTGGGGTTCCAGGGCAGGGCCCTCAGAGCCCGGTAGGCCCAGGGGGGCGGCGCAAGCACCTAGGCCCAGGCCGAAGAGCGCCTTCTTGGTCTGCGCGGCAGGCCGGCCTCTCGCCTTGCCACTCAGGCCGCCCTCCCACTTGAAGTGTGTGTGGCACGCGTCCGCGGAGTACACCTCACTGCACAGGTAGCCGTGGGACTGGGCGTCGTAGCTTCCTGCGAGGCGGCCGGAGCTAGCGCAGGCGGGTGGGTCCCTGGGACAGACGCGCGGAGCGGCTCCTGCCCGGCCCCCCTGAGAACCGTCGCCGTTCCGTAAGGCGGGGCGCCTGCTTCAGAATGTAAATCACGTGTCCGCTCTATGGATACGCTGTTTAGTTTACCAGGCAAGACTTTCTTGGTGAAAGAAGCAGCGTTGGCTTGCATCCTCGAGCAGGCTTGTCATCTGGCTGTGCACTGGTACTCTCTCTCTGGGTGTGCTAGTCCGCAGGGCAGGGCATCCCCTGGGCAGGGTGGAGCGTGATCTCTGCGGCCTCGTCTTGCAGCTCCTTCCTTTCATTCTCAATCATCCTGCCCACAGTGGCCTCCTCTCAGGCCTGCATACTTACAACGGCGCATTGCCCGTGCTGCCCCTCTGCAGGAAGTGTCCCTCTGTTTAGTTTGCAGCTGACTGATGCCGCCTCACCCTTCTCATGTCTTCTCAGGTGTCACTTGGTCAAGAAAGCGTCCCCTTACCTACTCAACTCATCTCGTCTCCCTACCGTAGCTCACGTGACACCACGCACCTCTCGCTTATGGCCGTCATCGCCTTTCGCATCCAGTTTCAGGTAGGTAAGTTTACCCCGTGGCCCGTGAGGAAGAAGAGATCACGCCTGTTTTGCTTACTCTTGATTCCCAGCGACTAGCCCGGTTACTGATAACCTCTGTTAGAGGGAGAAAGGAATGCACCCAATCCCTGGTGAAGCCCCGACCGTTTTCCTTTCTAGTGTCCCTCGTACTCCTCCCTGGCGTCTGTGTCGCCCTTACTCCGCGTCTACCGTTTATGAGTTTACACCTGGGTTACGGTGACTGCTTCGGAGAATCGCATGCCTTTCTACCTCCCTCGCTGCGACCTCTCCTACACCTCCCAGGGCTCTTTGGTTATGCCCTTGCCCTCTTCCGAGCCGTCCGTGGCACCCGCTGTCAACCCCGTACGGCCAGGCTCCGAAGACTGACACTCCAGGCCCTCCGTAATTTGGCTTCAGTTTCACTTTCTAGACGTTTCAAGAAAGAACGGGGTCTAAATATCTGTGCACCTCTGCTCCGTTTCATATCTACCCACGAGGTTAATTTTTTTGTTTCTTCCAGTCCACCTATTTTGCACCTCCGTCTCTGCGAAGACTTGACTGAGAATCCAAGCGATTTCTGGATCCCTTCTCTCCCCTGAAGCTGTAAACAGTTTAACAAGACAGGTGCGGAACTGCCGTAAGGTAATCTACATCTTGTCTCCCTCTCTGGTATCTAACCTCCCTGCGAATGGGGGTACGTCTCCGTGTCCTGTGCGGTTTTCAGCACAGTACTCTCTACACGTAGTGGATATTTGATTTGGTAAGTGACCGAATAAGTGAATGAGTCACCAAGATAAGGGTATTGTCTCATTCTTTCTCGCTTTTTCCACTTCCAAGTTTCTTTAGTTAGTTTCCTCAGACAAAAGGTTTCTTTGTAGCTACACAGTGACCAGGTCCAGAGAATGTTGCAGATAGCTGCTGAAAACATCCCTCCTCCACTTGAGAATGGCTTGCTCTCCCTCTCAAGCGGAGAGAGCTGGGATTCGATATTTAATTAAGCGCCTCTGTTCACTTGGCATTTAGAGGCACTAGGGGGCGTTAGTGCTCTACACCCGGTGAAATGCCTGTTTCGTTTGTGATTTTCCTTTGTGAAAAACAACTATGCACAGAGTGTTTTGTGCCAATTTTCCATCCTTTTAGATTGACGGAAAGCATTTTACCTACGTAGAAACAGAAAACGAATAGAAAGAGCGTCGCATTGCGTTTACTGAAAGCTTAGGGCGGTCTCGGTGGTACGTTAGTGAAGTTATCTGGGGACACCTTAGCCACGTACATTGTGTTGGAGAGGCACCGAGAATTCATTCAGGAGTTCTCAAAGTTCGAGGACACAGTTGCCTTACACGTAGGCACGGTGGCAGCCGTGGACATGGCAGTGATTTGGAGAATGTTGTACTAGTCGGCTTTTGCTGTGATAATGCTTTGCAACAAATCTCCCCAAAACTCACTTACATAAAGAAGAATCTAGTTTTCTCGGACCTGTGGGCTAGCTGCAGCGGCTCTCTTGTAGACCTCTCGATGGCGGGTGTTGCTCCATGCCGTGGGTCAGTTTGAGGTCTGTCCCGCACACCTTACCGTGGAGCCCAACTGTGAGGCTGCAGGTCCCTGTCCTCTCGCAGAGTTCACTGAAACGTAAGAGGTGAGCCCAACCACACAAGGCCACGTAAGGCCTCTGCGACTCATTGAAGGCCATCGTGTCTTCCCTTGGCCTCCTGGGAACCCCCTGGCCCCAGGATGCAGCTTCGGTAGCCCAGGGCAACCGGCGGAGGGGGGCGGGCGGGGCTGCAGGAGGGTGGAATGCAGAGGTCACAGAGGGTGTGGGTGTGGCCACCTCTACTGTGACTGAACCAAGGGCGTGGGTGGGGGGCTGGGGGTCCAGGGCAGGGCCCTCAGAGCCCGGTAGGCCCAGGGGGGCGGCGCAAGCACCTAGGCCCAGGCCGAAGAGCGCCTTCTTGGTCTGCGCGGCAGGCAGGCCTCTCGCCTTGCCACTCAGGCCGCCCAACCACTTGAAGTGTGTGTGGCACGCGTCCGCGGAGTACACCTCGCTGCACAGGTAGCCGTGGGACTGGGCGTCGTAGCTTCCTGCGAGGCGGCCGGAGGTCCCGCAGGCGGGTGGGTCCCTGGGACAGACGTGCGGAGCGGCTCCTGCCCGGCCCCCCTGAGAACCGTCGCCGTTCCGTAAGGCGGGGCGCCTGCTTCAGAATGTAAATCACGTGTCCGCTCTATGGATACGCTGTTTAGTTTACCAGGCAAGACTTTCTTGGTGAAAGAAGCAGCGTTGGCTTGCATCCTCGAGCAGGCTTGTCATCTGGCTGTGCACTGGTACTCTCTCTCTGGGTGTGCTAGTCCGCAGGGCAGGGCATCCCCTGGGCAGGGTGGAGCGTGATCTCTGCGGCCTCGTCTTGCAGCTCCTTCCTTTCATTCTCAATCATCCTGCCCACAGTGGCCTCCTCTCAGGCCTGCATACTTACAACGGCGCATTGCCCGTGCTGCCCCTCTGCAGGAAGTGTCCCTCTGTTTAGTTTGCAGCTGACTGATGCCGCCTCACCCTTCTCATGTCTTCTCAGGTGTCACTTGGTCAAGAAAGCGTCCCCTTACCTACTCAACTCATCTCGTCTCCCTACCGTAGCTCACGTGACACCACGCACCTCTCGCTTATGGCCGTCATCACCTTTCGCATCCAGTTTCAGGTAGGTAAGTTTACCCCGTGGCCCGTGAGGAAGAAGAGATCACGCCTGTTTTGCTTACTCTTGATTCCCAGCGACTAGCCCGGTTACTGATAACCTCTGTTAGAGGGAGAAAGGAATGCACCCAATCCCTGGTGAAGCCCCGACCGTTTTCCTTTCTAGTGTCCCTCGTACTCCTCCCTGCCGTCTGTGTCGCCCTTACTCCGCGTCTACCGTTTATGAGTTTACACCTGGGTTACGGTGACTGCTTCGGAGAATCGCATGCCTTTCTACCTCCCTCGCTGCGACCTCTCCTACACCTCCCAGGGCTCTTGGGTTATGCCCTTGCCCTCTTCCGAGCCGTCCGTGGCACCCGCTGTCAACCCCGTACGGCCAAGCTCCTAAGACTGACACTCCAGGCCCTCCGTAATTTGGCTTCAGTTTCACTTTCTAGACGTTTCAAGAAAGAACGGGGTCTAAATATCTGTGCACCTCTGCTCCGTTTCACATCTACCCACGAGGTTAATTTTTTTGTTTCTTCCAGTCCACCTATTTTGCACCTCCGTCTCTGCGAAGACTTCACTGAGAATCCAAGCGATTTCTGGATCCCTTCTCTCCCCTGAAGCTGTAAACAGTTTAACAAGACAGGTGCGGAACTGCCGTAAGGTAATCTACATCTTGTCTCCCTCTCTGGTATCTAACCTCCCTGCGAATGGGGGTACGTCTCCGTGTTCTGTGCGGTTTTCAGCACAGTACTCTCTACACGTAGTGGATATTTGATTTGGTAAGTGACCGAATAAGTGAATGAGTCACCAAGATAAGGGTATTGTCTCATTCTTTCTCGATTTTTCCACTTCCAAGTTTCTTTAGTTAGTTTCCTCAGACAAAAGGTTTCTTTGTAGCTACACAGTGGCCAGGTCCAGAGAATGTTGCAGATAGCTGCTGAAAACATCCCTCCTCCACTTGAGAATGGCTTGCTCTCCCTCTCAAGCGGAGAGAGCTGGGATTCGATATTTAATTAAGCGCCTCTGTTCACTTGGCATTTAGAGGCACTAGGGGGCGTTAGTGCTCTACACCCGGTGAAATGCCTGTTTCGTTTGTGATTTTCCTTTGTGAAAAACAACTACGCACAGAGTGTTTTGTGCCAATTTTCCATCCTTTTAGATTGACGGAAAGCATTTTACCTACGTAGAAACAGAAAACGAATAGAAAGAGCGTTGCATTGCGTTTAATGAAAGCTTAGGGCGGTCTCGGTGGTACGTTAGTGAAGTTATCTGGGGACACCTTAGCCACGTACATTGTGTTGGAGAGGCACCGAGAATTCATTCAGGAGTTCTCAAAGTTCGAGGACACAGTTGCCTTACACGTAGGCACGGTGGCAGCCGTGGACATGGCAGTGATTTGGAGAATGTTGTACTAGTCGGCTCTTGCTGTGATAATGCTTTGCAACAAATCTCCCCAAAACTCACTTACATAAAGAAGAATCTAGTTTTCTCGGACCTGTGGGCTAGCTGCAGCGGCTCTCTTGTAGACCTCTCGATGGCGGGTGTTGCTCCATGCCGTGGGTCAGTTTGAGGTCTGTCCCGCACACCTTACCGTGGAGCCCAACTGTGAGGCTGCAGGTCCCTGTCCTCTCGCAGAGTTCACTGAAACGTAAGAGGTGAGCCCAACCACACAAGGCCACGTAAGGCCTCTGCGACTCATTGAAGGCCATCGTGTCTTCCCTTGGCCTCCTGGGAACCCCCTGGCCCCAGGATGCAGCTTCGGTAGCCCAGGGCAACCGGCGGAGGGGGGCGGGCGGGGCTGCAGGAGGGTGGAACGCAGAGGTCACAGAGGGTGTGGGTGTGGCCACCTCTGCTGTGACTGAACCAAGGGCGTGGGTGGGGGGCTGGGGTTCCAGGGCAGGGCCCTCAGAGCCCGGTAGGCCCAGGGGGGCGGCGCAAGCACCTAGGCCCAGGCCGAAGAGCGCCTTCTTGGTCTGCGCGGCAGGCCGGCCTCTCGCCTTGCCACTCAGGCCGCCCTCCCACTTGAAGTGTGTGTGGCACGCGTCCGCGGAGTACACCTCACTGCACAGGTAGCCGTGGGACTGGGCGTCGTAGCTTCCTGCGAGGCGGCCGGAGGTCCCGCAGGCGGGTGGGTCCCTGGGACAGACGCGCGGAGCGGCTCCTGCCCGGCCCCCCTGAGAACCGTCGCCGTTCCGTAAGGCGGGGCGCCTGCTTCAGAATGTAAATCACGTGTCCGCTCTATGGATACGCTGTTTAGTTTACCAGGCAAGACTTTCTTGGTGAAAGAAGCAGCGTTGGCTTGCATCGTCGAGCAGGCTTGTCATCTGGCTGTGCACTGGTACTCTCTCTCTGGGTGTGCTAGTCCGCAGGGCAGGGCATCCCCTGGGCAGGGTGGAGCGTGATCTCTGCGGCCTCGTCTTGCAGCTCCTTCCTTTCATTCTCAATCATCCTGCCCACAGTGGCCTCCTCTCAGGCCTGCATACTTACAACGGCGCATTGCCCGTGCTGCCCCTCTGCAGGAAGTGTCCCTCTGTTTAGTTTGCAGCTGACTGATGCCGCCTCACCCTTCTCATGTCTTCTCAGGTGTCACTTGGTCAAGAAAGCGTCCCCTTACCTACTCAACTCATCTCGTCTCCCTACCGTAGCTCACGTGACACCACGCACCTCTCGCTTATGGCCGTCATCGCCTTTCGCATCCAGTTTCAGGTAGGTAAGTTTACCCCGTGGCCCGTGAGGAAGAAGAGATCACGCCTGTTTTGCTTACTCTTGATTCCCAGCGACTAGCCCGGTTACTGATAACCTCTGTTAGAGGGAGAAAGGAATGCACCCAATCCCTGGTGAAGCCCCGACTGTTTTCCTTTCTAGTGTCCCTCGTACTCCTCCCTGGCGTCTGTGTCGCCCTTACTCCGCGTCTACCGTTTATGAGTTTACACCTGGGTTACGGTGACTGCTTCGGAGAATCGCATGCCTTTCTACCTCCCTCGCTGCGACCTCTCCTACACCTCCCAGGGCTCTTGGGTTATGCCCTTGCCCTCTTCCGAGCCGTCCGTGGCACCCGCTGTCAACCCCGTACGGCCAGGCTCCTAAGACTGACACTCCAGGCCCTCCGTAATTTGGCTTCAGTTTCACTTTCTAGACGTTTCAAGAAAGAACGGGGTCTAAATATCTGTGCACCTCTGCTCCGTTTCATATCTACCCACGAGGTTAATTTTTTTGTTTCTTCCAGTCCACCTATTTTGCACCTCCGTCTCTGCGAAGACTTCACTGAGAATCCAAGCGATTTCTGGATCCCTTCTCTCCCCTGAAGCTGTAAACAGTTTAACAAGACAGGTGCGGAACTGCCGTAAGGTAATCTACATCTTGTCTCCCTCTCTGGTATCTAACCTCCCTGCGAATGGGGGTACGTCTCCGTGTCCTGTGCGGTTTTCAGCACAGTACTCTCTACACGTAGTGGATATTTGATTTGGTAAGTGACCGAATAAGTGAATGAGTCACCAAGATAAGGGTATTGTCTCATTCTTTCTCGCTTTTTCCACTTCCAAGTTTCTTTAGTTAGTTTCCTCAGACAAAAGGTTTCTTTGTAGCTACACAGTGGCCAGGTCCAGAGAATGTTGCAGATAGCTGCTGAAAACATCCCTCCTCCACTTGAGAATGGCTTGCTCTCCCTCTCAAGCGGAGAGAGCTGGGATTCGATATTTAATTAAGCGCCTCTGTTCACTTGGCATTTAGAGGCACTAGGGGGCGTTAGTGCTCTACACCCGGTGAAATGCCTGTTTCGTTTGTGATTTTCCTTTGTGAAAAACAACTATGCACAGAGTGTTTTGTGCCAATTTTCCATCCTTTTAGATTGACGGAAAGCATTTTACCTACGTAGAAACAGAAAACGAATAGAAAGAGCGTCGCATTGCGTTTAATGAAAGCTTAGGGCGGTCTCGGTGGTACGTTAGTGAAGTTATCTGGGGACACCTTAGCCACGTACATTGTGTTGGAGAGGCACCGAGAATTCATTCAGGAGTTCTCAAAGTTCGAGGACACAGTTGCCTTACACGTAGGCACGGTGGCAGCCGTGGACATGGCAGTGATTTGGAGAATGTTGTACTAGTCGGCTCTTGCTGTGATAATGCTTTGCAACAAATCTCCCCAAAACTCACTTACATAAAGAAGAATCTAGTTTTCTCGGACCTGTGGGCTAGCTGCAGCAGCTCTCTTGTAGACCTCTCGATGGCGGGTGTTGCTCCATGCCGTGGGTCAGTTTGAGGTCTGTCCCGCACACCTTACCGTGGAGCCCAACTGTGAGGCTGCAGGTCCCTGTCCTCTCGCAGAGTTCACTGAAACGTAAGAGGTGAGCCCAACCACACAAGGCCACGTAAGGCCTCTGCGACTCATTGAAGGCCATCGTGTCTTCCCTTGGCCTCCTGGGAACCCCCTGGCCCCAGGATGCAGCTTCGGTAGCCCAGGGCAACCGGCGGAGGGGGGCGGGCGGGGCTGCAGGAGGGTGGAACGCTGAGGTCACAGAGGGTGTGGGTGTGGCCACCTCTGCTGTGACTGAACCAAGGGCGTGGGTGGGGGGCTGGGGGTCCAGGGCAGGGCCCTCAGAGCCCGGTAGGCCCAGGTGGGCGGTGCAAGCACCTAGGCCCAGGCCGAAGAGCGCCTTCTTGGTCTGCGCGGCAGGCCGGCCTCTCGCCTTGCCACTCATTCCGCCCTCCCACTTGAAGTGGGTGTGGCACGCGTCCGCGGATTACACCTCGCTGCACAGGTAGTCGTGGGACTGGGCGTCGTAGCTTCCTGCGAGGTGGCCGGAGGTCCCGCAGGCGGGTGGGTCCCTGGGACAGACGCGCGGAGCGGCTCCTGCCCGGCCCCCATGAGAACCGTCGCCGTTCCGTAAGGCGGGGCGCCTGCTTCAGAATGTAAATCACGTGTCCGCTCTATGGATACGCTGTTTAGTTTACCAGGCAAGACTTTCTTGGTGAAAGAAGCAGCGTTGGCTTGCATCCTCGAGCAGGCTCCTCATCTGGCTGTGCACTGGTACTCTCTCTCTGGGTGTGCTAGTCCGCAGGGCAGGGCATCCCCTGGGCAGGGTGGAGCGTGATCTCTGCGGCCTCGTCTTGCAGCTCCTTCCTTTCATTCTCAATCATCCTGCCCACAGTGGCCTCCTCTCAGGCCTGCATACTTACAACGGCGCATTGCCCGTGCTGCCCCTCTGCAGGAAGTGTCCCTCTGTTTAGTTTGCAGCTGACTGATGCCGCATCACCCTTCTCATGTCTTCTCAGGTGTCACTTGGTCAAGAAAGCGTCCCCTTACCTACTCAACTCATCTCGTCTCCCTACCGTAGCTCACGTGACACCACGCACCTCTCGCTTATGGCCGTCATCGCCTTTCGCATCCAGTTTCAGGTAGGTAAGTTTACCCCGTGGCCCGTGAGGAAGAAGAGATCACGTCTGTTTTGCTTACTCTTGATTCCCAGCGACTAGCCTGGTTACTGATAACCTCTGTTAGAGGGAGAAAGGAATGCACCCAATCCCTGGTGAAGCCCCGACCGTTTTCCTTTCTAGTGTCCCTCGTACTCCTCCCTGCCGTCTGTGTCGCCCTTACTCCGCGTCTACCGTTTATGAGTTTACACCTGGGTTACGGTGACTGCTTCGGAGAATCGCATGCCTTTCTACCTCCCTCGCTGCGACCTCTCCTACACCTCCCAGGGCTCTTGGGTTATGCCCTTGCCCTCTTCTGAGCCGTCCGTGGCACCCGCTGTCAACCCCGTACGGCCAAGCTCCTAAGACTGACACTCCAGGCCCTCCGTAATTTGGCTTCAGTTTCACTTTCTAGACGTTTCAAGAAAGAACGGGGTCTAAATATCTGTGCACCTCTGCTCCGTTTCATATCTACCCACGAGGTTAATTTTTTTGTTTCTTCCAGTCCACCTATTTTGCACCTCCGTCTCTGCGAAGACTTCACTGAGAATCCAAGCGATTTCTGGATCCCTTCTCTCCCCTGAAGCTGTAAACAGTTTAACAAGACAGGTGCGGAACTGCCGTAAGGTAATCTACATCTTGTCTCCCTCTCTGGTATCTAACCTCCCTGCGAATGGGGGTACGTCTCCGTGTTCTGTGCGGTTTTCAGCACAGTACTCTCTACACGTAGTGGATATTTGATTTGGTAAGTGACCGAATAAGTGAATGAGTCACCAAGATAAGGGTATTGTCTCATTCTTTCTCGCTTTTTCCACTTCCAAGTTTCTTTAGTTAGTTTCCTCAGACAAAAGGTTTCTTTGTAGCTACACAGTGGCCAGGTCCAGAGAATGTTGCAGATAGCTGCTGAAAACATCCCTCCTCCACTTGAGAATGGCTTGCTCTCCCTCTCAAGCGGAGAGAGCTGGGATTCGATATTTAATTAAGCGCCTCTGTTCACTTGGCATTTAGAGGCACTAGGGGGCGTTAGTGCTCTACACCCGGTGAAATGCCTGTTTCGTTTGTGATTTTCCTTTGTGAAAAACAACTATGCACAGAGTGTTTTGTGCCAATTTTCCATCCTTTTAGATTGACGGAAAGCATTTTACCTACGTAGAAACAGAAAACGAATAGAAAGAGCGTCGCATTGCGTTTAATGAAAGCTTAGGGCGGTCTCGGTGGTACGTTAGTGAAGTTATCTGGGGACACCTTAGCCACGTACATTGTGTTGGAGAGGCACCGAGAATTCATTCAGGAGTTCTCAAAGTTCGAGGACACAGTTGCATTACACGTAGGCACGGTGGCAGCCGTGGACATGGCAGTGATTTGGAGAATGTTGTACTAGTCGGCTCTTGCTGTGATAATGCTTTGCAACAAATCTCCCCAAAACTCACTTACATAAAGAAGAATCTAGTTTTCTCGGACCTGTGGGCTAGCTGCAGCGGCTCTCTTGTAGACCTCTCGATGGCGGGTGTTGCTCCATGCCGTGGGTCAGTTTGAGGTCTGTCCCGCACACCTTACCGTGGAGCCCAACTGTGAGGCTGCAGGTCCCTGTCCTCTCGCAGAGTTCACTGAAACGTAAGAGGTGAGCCCAACCACACAAGGCCACGTAAGGCCTCTGCGACTCATTGAAGGCCATCGTGTCTTCCCTTGGCCTCCTGGGAACCCCCTGGCCCCAGGATGCAGCTTCGGTAGCCCAGGGCAACCGGCGGAGGGGGGCGGGCGGGGCTGCAGGAGGGTGGAACGCTGAGGTCACAGAGGGTGTGGGTGTGGCCACCTCTGCTGTGACTGAACCAAGGGTGTGGGTGGGGGGCTGGGGGTCCAGGGCAGGGCCCTCAGAGCCCGGTAGGCCCAGGGGGGCGGCGCAAGCACCTAGGCCCAGGCCGAAGAGCGCCTTCTTGGTCTGCGCGGCAGGCCGGCCTCTCGCCTTGCCACTCAGGCCGCCCTCCCACTTGAAGTGTGTGTGGCACGCGTCCGCGGAGTACACCTCGCTGCACAGGTAGCCGTGGGACTGGGCGTCGTAGCTTCCTGCGAGGCAGCCGGAGGTCCCGCAGGTGGGTGGGTCCCTGGGACAGACGCGCGGAGCGGCTCCTGCCCGGCCCCCCTGAGAACCGTCGCCGTTCCGTAAGGCGGGGCGCCTGCTTCAGAATGTAAATCACGTGTCCGCTCTATGGATACGCTGTTTAGTTTACCAGGCAAGACTTTCTTGGTGAAAGAAGCAGCGTTGGCTTGCATCCTCGAGCAGGCTTGTCATCTGGCTGTGCACTGGTACTCTCTCTCTGGGTGTGCTAGTCCGCAGGGCAGGGCATCCCCTGGGCAGGGTGGAGCGTGATCTCTGCGGCCTCGTCTTGCAGCTCCTTCCTTTCATTCTCAATCATCCTGCCCACAGTGGCCTCCTCTCAGGCCTGCATACTTACAACGGCGCATTGCCCGTGCTGCCCCTCTGCAGGAAGTGTCCCTCTGTTTAGTTTGCAGCTGACTGATGCCGCCTCACCCTTCTCATGTCTTCTCAGGTGTCACTTGGTCAAGAAAGCGTCCCCTTACCTACTCAACTCATCTCGTCTCCCTACCGTAGCTCACGTGACACCACGCACCTCTCGCTTATGGCCGTCATCGCCTTTCGCATCCAGTTTCAGGTAGGTAAGTTTACCCCGTGGCCCGTGAGGAAGAAGAGATCACGCCTGTTTTGCTTACTCTTGATTCCCAGCGACTAGCCCGGTTACTGATAACCTCTGTTAGAGGGAGAAAGGAATGCACCCAATCCCTGGTGAAGCCCCGACCGTTTTCCTTTCTAGTGTCCCTCGTACTCCTCCCTGCCGTCTGTGTCGCCCTTACTCCGCGTCTACCGTTTATGAGTTTACACCTGGGTTACGGTGACTGCTTCGGAGAATCGCATGCCTTTCTACCTCCCTCGCTGCGACCTCTCCTACACCTCCCAGGGCTCTTGGGTTATGCCCTTGCCCTCTTCCGAGCCGTCCGTGGCACCCGCTGTCAACCCCGTACGGCCAAGCTCCTAAGACTGACACTCCAGGCCCTCCGTAATTTGGCTTCAGTTTCACTTTCTAGACGTTTCAAGAAAGAACGGGGTCTAAATATCTGTGCACCTCTGCTCCGTTTCATATCTACCCACGAGGTTAATTTTTTTGTTTCTTCCAGTCCACCTATTTTGCACCTCCGTCTCTGCGAAGACTTCACTGAGAATCCAAGCGATTTCTGGATCCCTTCTCTCCCCTGAAGCTGTAAACAGTTTAACAAGACAGGTGCGGAACTGCCGTAAGGTAATCTACATCTTGTCTCCCTCTCTGGTATCTAACCTCCCTGCGAATGGGGGTACGTCTCCGTGTTCTGTGCGGTTTTCAGCACAGTACTCTCTACACGTAGTGGATATTTGATTTGGTAAGTGACCGAATAAGTGAATGAGTCACCAAGATAAGGGTATTGTCTCATTCTTTCTCGCTTTTTCCACTTCCAAGTTTCTTTAGTTAGTTTCCTCAGACAAAAGGTTTCTTTGTAGCTACACAGTGGCCAGGTCCAGAGAATGTTGCAGATAGCTGCTGAAAACATCCCTCCTCCACTTGAGAATGGCTTGCTCTCCCTCTCAAGCGGAGAGAGCTGGGATTCGATATTTAATTAAGCGCCTCTGTTCACTTGGCATTTAGAGGCACTAGGGGGCGTTAGTGCTCTACACCCGGTGAAATGCCTGTTTCGTTTGTGATTTTCCTTTGTGAAAAACAACTATGCACAGAGTGTTTTGTGCCAATTTTCCATCCTTTTAGATTGACGGAAAGCATTTTACCTACGTAGAAACAGAAAACGAATAGAAAGAGCGTTGCATTGCGTTTAATGAAAGCTTAGGGCGGTCTCGGTGGTACGTTAGTGAAGTTATCTGGGGACACCTTAGCCACGTACATTGTGTTGGAGAGGCACCGAGAATTCATTCAGGAGTTCTCAAAGTTCGAGGACACAGTTGCATTACACGTAGGCACGGTGGCAGCCGTGGACATGGCAGTGATTTGGAGAATGTTGTACTAGTCGGCTCTTGCTGTGATAATGCTTTGCAACAAATCTCCCCAAAACTCACTTACATAAAGAAGAATCTAGTTTTCTCGGACCTGTGGGCTAGCTGCAGCGGCTCTCTTGTAGACCTCTCGATGGCGGGTGTTGCTCCATGCCGTGGGTCAGTTTGAGGTCTGTCCCGCACACCTTACCGTGGAGCCCAACTGTGAGGCTGCAGGTCCCTGTCCTCTCGCAGAGTTCACTGAAACGTAAGAGGTGAGCCCAACCACACAAGGCCACGTAAGGCCTCTGCGACTCATTGAAGGCCATCGTGTCTTCCCTTGGCCTCCTGGGAACCCCCTGGCCCCAGGATGCAGCTTCGGTAGCCCAGGGCAACCGGCGGAGGGGGGCGGGCGGGGCTGCAGGAGGGTGGAACGCTGAGGTCACAGAGGGTGTGGGTGTGGCCACCTCTGCTGTGACTGAACCAAGGGTGTGGGTGGGGGGCTGGGGGTCCAGGGCAGGGCCCTCAGAGCCCGGTAGGCCCAGGGGGGCGGTGCAAGCACCTAGGCCCAGGCCGAAGAGCGCCTTCTTGGTCTGCGCGGCAGGCCGGCCTCTCGCCTTGCCACTCAGGCCGCCCTCCCACTTGAAGTGTGTGTGGCACGCGTCCGCGGAGTACACCTCGCTGCACAGGTAGCCGTGGGACTGGGCGTCGTAGCTTCCTGCGAGGCAGCCGGAGGTCCCGCAGGTGGGTGGGTCCCTGGGACAGACGCGCGGAGCGGCTCCTGCCCGGCCCCCCTGAGAACCGTCGCCGTTCCGTAAGGCGGGGCGCCTGCTTCAGAATGTAAATCACGTGTCCGCTCTATGGATACGCTGTTTAGTTTACCAGGCAAGACTTTCTTGGTGAAAGAAGCAGCGTTGGCTTGCATCCTCGAGCAGGCTTGTCATCTGGCTGTGCACTGGTACTCTCTCTCTGGGTGTGCTAGTCCGCAGGGCAGGGCATCCCCTGGGCAGGGTGGAGCGTGATCTCTGCGGCCTCGTCTTGCAGCTCCTTCCTTTCATTCTCAATCATCCTGCCCACAGTGGCCTCCTCTCAGGCCTGCATACTTACAACGGCGCATTGCCCGTGCTGCCCCTCTGCAGGAAGTGTCCCTCTGTTTAGTTTGCAGCTGACTGATGCCGCCTCACCCTTCTCATGTCTTCTCAGGTGTCACTTGGTCAAGAAAGCATCCCCTTACCTACTCAACTCATCTCGTCTCCCTACCGTAGCTCACGTGACACCACGCACCTCTCGCTTATGGCCGTCATCGCCTTTCGCATCCAGTTTCAGGTAGGTAAGTTTACCCCGTGGCCCGTGAGGAAGAAGAGATCACGCCTGTTTTGCTTACTCTTGATTCCCAGCGACTAGCCCGGTTACTGATAACCTCTGTTAGAGGGAGAAAGGAATGCACCCAATCCCTGGTGAAGCCCCGACCGTTTTCCTTTCTAGTGTCCCTCGTACTCCTCCCTGGCGTCTGTGTCGCCCTTACTCCGCGTCTACCGTTTATGAGTTTACACCTGGGTTACGGTGACTGCTTCGGAGAATCGCATGCCTTTCTACCTCCCTCGCTGCGACCTCTCCTACACCTCCCAGGGCTCTTGGGTTATGCCCTTGCCCTCTTCCGAGCCGTCCGTGGCACCCGCTGTCAACCCCGTACGGCCAAGCTCCTAAGACTGACACTCCAGGCCCTCCGTAATTTGGCTTCAGTTTCACTTTCTAGACGTTTCAAGAAAGAACGGGGTCTAAATATCTGTGCACCTCTGCTCCGTTTCATATCTACCCACGAGGTTAATTTTTTTGTTTCTTCCAGTCCACCTATTTTGCACCTCCGTCTCTGCGAAGACTTCACTGAGAATCCAAGCGATTTCTGGATCCCTTCTCTCCCCTGAAGCTGTAAACAGTTTAACAAGACAGGTGCGGAACTGCCGTAAGGTAATCTACATCTTGTCTCCCTCTCTGGTATCTAACCTCCCTGCGAATGGGGGTATGTCTCCGTGTCCTGTGCGGTTTTCAGCACAGTACTCTCTACACGTAGTGGATATTTGATTTGGTAAGTGACCGAATAAGTGAATGAGTCACCAAGATAAGGGTATTGTCTCATTCTTTCTCGCTTTTTCCACTTCCAAGTTTCTTTAGTTAGTTTCCTCAGACAAAAGGTTTCTTTGTAGCTACACAGTGGCCAGGTCCAGAGAATGTTGCAGATAGCTGCTGAAAACATCCCTCCTCCACTTGAGAATGGCTTGCTCTCCCTCTCAAGCGGAGAGAGCTGGGATTCGATATTTAATTAAGCGCCTCTGTTCACTTGGCATTTAGAGGCACTAGGGGGCGTTAGTGCTCTACACCCGGTGAAATGCCTGTTTCGTTTGTGATTTTCCTTTGTGAAAAACAACTATGCACAGAGTGTTTTGTGCCAATTTTCCATCCTTTTAGATTGACGGAAAGCATTTTACCTACGTAGAAACAGAAAACGAATAGAAAGAGCGTCGCATTGCGTTTAATGAAAGCTTAGGGCGGTCTCGGTGGTACGTTAGTGAAGTTATCTGGGGACACCTTAGCCACGTACATTGTGTTGGAGAGGCACCGAGAATTCATTCAGGAGTTCTCAAAGTTCGAGGACACAGTTGCCTTACACGTAGGCACGGTGGCAGCCGTGGACATGGCAGTGATTTGGAGAATGTTGTACTAGTCGGCTCTTGCTGTGATAATGCTTTGCAACAAATCTCCCCAAAACTCACTTACATAAAGAAGAATCTAGTTTTCTCGGACCTGTGGGCTAGCTGCAGCGGCTCTCTTGTAGACCTCTCGATGGCGGGTGTTGCTCCATGCCGTGGGTCAGTTTGAGGTCTGTCCCGCACACCTTACCGTGGAGCCCAACTGTGAGGCTGCAGGTCCCTGTCCTCTCGCAGAGTTCACTGAAACGTAAGAGGTGAGCCCAACCACACAAGGCCACGTAAGGCCTCTGCGACTCATTGAAGGCCATCGTGTCTTCCCTTGGCCTCCTGGGAACCCCCTGGCCCCAGGATGCAGCTTCGGTAGCCCAGGGCAACCGGCGGAGGGGGGCGGGCGGGGCTGCAGGAGGGTGGAACGCAGAGGTCACAGAGGGTGTGGGTGTGGCCACCTCTACTGTGACTGAACCAAGGGCGTGGGTGGGGGGCTGGGGGTCCAGGGCAGGGCCCTCAGAGCCCGGTAGGCCCAGGGGAGCGGCGCAAGCACCTAGGCCCAGGCCGAAGAGCGCCTTCTTGGTCTGCGCGGCAGGCAGGCCTCTCGCCTTGCCACTCAGGCCGCCCAACCACTTGAAGTGTGTGTGGCACGCGTCCGCGGAGTACACCTCGCTGCACAGGTAGCCGTGGGACTGGGCGTCGTAGCTTCCTGCGAGGCGGCCGGAGGTCCCGCAGGCGGGTGGGTCCCTGGGACAGACGCGCGGAGCGGCTCCTGCCCGGCCCCCCTGAGAACCGTCGCCGTTCCGTAAGGCGGGGCGCCTGCTTCAGAATGTAAATCACGTGTCCGCTCTATGGATACGCTGTTTAGTTTACCAGGCAAGACTTTCTTGGTGAAAGAAGCAGCGTTGGCTTGCATCGTCGAGCAGGCTTGTCATCTGGCTGTGCACTGGTACTCTCTCTCTGGGTGTGCTAGTCCGCAGGGCAGGGCATCCCCTGGGCAGGGTGGAGCGTGATCTCTGCGGCCTCGTCTTGCAGCTCCTTCCTTTCATTCTCAATCATCCTGCCCACAGTGGCCTCCTCTCAGGCCTGCATACTTACAACGGCGCATTGCCCGTGCTGCCCCTCTGCAGGAAGTGTCCCTCTGTTTAGTTTGCAGCTGACTGATGCCGCCTCACCCTTCTCATGTCTTCTCAGGTGTCACTTGGTCAAGAAAGCGTCCCCTTACCTACTCAACTCATCTCGTCTCCCTACCGTAGCTCACGTGACACCACGCACCTCTCGCTTATGGCCGTCATCGCCTTTCGCATCCAGTTTCAGGTAGGTAAGTTTACCCCGTGGCCCGTGAGGAAGAAGAGATCACGCCTGTTTTGCTTACTCTTGATTCCCAGCGACTAGCCCGGTTACTGATAACCTCTGTTAGAGGGAGAAAGGAATGCACCCAATCCCTGGTGAAGCCCCGACCGTTTTCCTTTCTAGTGTCCCTCGTACTCCTCCCTGCCGTCTGTGTCGCCCTTACTCCGCGTCTACCGTTTATGAGTTTACACCTGGGTTACGGTGACTGCTTCGGAGAATCGCATGCCTTTCTACCTCCCTCGCTGCGACCTCTCCTACACCTCCCAGGGCTCTTGGGTTATGCCCTTGCCCTCTTCCAAGCCGTCCGTGGCACCCGCTGTCAACCCCGTACGGCCAAGCTCCTAAGACTGACACTCCAGGCCCTCCGTAATTTGGCTTCAGTTTCACTTTCTAGACGTTTCAAGAAAGAACGGGGTCTAAATATCTGTGCACCTCTGCTCCGTTTCACATCTACCCACGAGGTTAATTTTTTTGTTTCTTCCAGTCCACCTATTTTGCACCTCCGTCTCTGCGAAGACTTCACTGAGAATCCAAGCGATTTCTGGATCCCTTCTCTCCCCTGAAGCTGTAAACAGTTTAACAAGACAGGTGCGGAACTGCCGTAAGGTAATCTACATCTTGTCTCCCTCTCTGGTATCTAACCTCCCTGCGAATGGGGGTATGTCTCCGTGTCCTGTGCGGTTTTCAGCACAGTACTCTCTACACGTAGTGGATATTTGATTTGGTAAGTGACCGAATAAGTGAATGAGTCACCAAGATAAGGGTATTGTCTCATTCTTTCTCGCTTTTTCCACTTCCAAGTTTCTTTAGTTAGTTTCCTCAGACAAAAGGTTTCTTTGTAGCTACACAGTGGCCAGGTCCAGAGAATGTTGCAGATAGCTGCTGAAAACATCCCTCCTCCACTTGAGAATGGCTTGCTCTCCCTCTCAAGCGGAGAGAGCTGGGATTCGATATTTAATTAAGCGCCTCTGTTCACTTGGCATTTAGAGGCACTAGGGGGCGTTAGTGCTCTACACCCGGTGAAATGCCTGTTTCGTTTGTGATTTTCCTTTGTGAAAAACAACTATGCACAGAGTGTTTTGTGCCAATTTTCCATCCTTTTAGATTGACGGAAAGCATTTTACCTACGTAGAAACAGAAAACGAATAGAAAGAGCGTCGCATTGCGTTTAATGAAAGCTTAGGGCGGTCTCGGTGGTACGTTAGTGAAGTTATCTGGGGACACCTTAGCCACGTACATTGTGTTGGAGAGGCACCGAGAATTCATTCAGGAGTTCTCAAAGTTCGAGGACACAGTTGCCTTACACGTAGGCACGGTGGCAGCCGTGGACATGGCAGTGATTTGGAGAATGTTGTACTAGTCGGCTCTTGCTGTGATAATGCTTTGCAACAAATCTCCCCAAAACTCACTTAGATAAAGAAGAATCTAGTTTTCTCGGACCTGTGGGCTAGCTGCAGCGGCTCTCTTGTAGACCTCTCGATGGCGGGTGTTGCTCCATGCCGTGGGTCAGTTTGAGGTCTGTCCCGCACACCTTACCGTGGAGCCCAACTGTGAGGCTGCAGGTCCCTGTCCTCTCGCAGAGTTCACTGAAACGTAAGAGGTGAGCCCAACCACACAAGGCCACGTAAGGCCTCTGCGACTCATTGAAGGCCATCGTGTCTTCCCTTGGCCTCCTGGGAACCCCCTGGCCCCAGGATGCAGCTTCGGTAGCCCAGGGCAACCGGCGGAGGGGGGCGGGCGGGGCTGCAGGAGGGTGGAACGCAGAGGTCACAGAGGGTGTGGGTGTGGCCACCTCTACTGTGACTGAACCAAGGGCGTGGGTGGGGGGCTGGGGGTCCAGGGCAGGGCCCTCAGAGCCCGGTAGGCCCAGGGGGGCGGCGCAAGCACCTAGGCCCAGGCCGAAGAGCGCCTTCTTGGTCTGCGCGGCAGGCAGGCCTCTCGCCTTGCCACTCAGGCCGCCCAACCACTTGAAGTGTGTGTGGCACGCGTCCGCGGAGTACACCTCGCTGCACAGGTAGCCGTGGGACTGGGCGTCGTAGCTTCCTGCGAGGCGGCCGGAGGTCCCGCAGGCGGGTGGGTCCCTGGGACAGACGCGCGGAGCGGCTCCTGCCCGGCCCCCCTGAGAACCGTCGCCGTTCCGTAAGGCGGGGCGCCTGCTTCAGAATGTAAATCACGTGTCCGCTCTATGGATACGCTGTTTAGTTTACCAGGCAAGACTTTCTTGGTGAAAGAAGCAGCGTTGGCTTGCATCGTCGAGCAGGCTTGTCATCTGGCTGTGCACTGGTACTCTCTCTCTGGGTGTGCTAGTCCGCAGGGCAGGGCATCCCCTGGGCAGGGTGGAGCGTGATCTCTGCGGCCTCGTCTTGCAGCTCCTTCCTTTCATTCTCAATCATCCTGCCCACAGTGGCCTCCTCTCAGGCCTGCATACTTACAACGGCGCATTGCCCGTGCTGCCCCTCTGCAGGAAGTGTCCCTCTGTTTAGTTTGCAGCTGACTGATGCCGCCTCACCCTTCTCATGTCTTCTCAGGTGTCACTTGGTCAAGAAAGCGTCCCCTTACCTACTCAACTCATCTCGTCTCCCTACCGTAGCTCACGTGACACCACGCACCTCTCGCTTATGGCCGTCATCGCCTTTCGCATCCAGTTTCAGGTAGGTAAGTTTACCCCGTGGCCCGTGAGGAAGAAGAGATCACGCCTGTTTTGCTTACTCTTGATTCCCAGCGACTAGCCCGGTTACTGATAACCTCTGTTAGAGGGAGAAAGGAATGCACCCAATCCCTGGTGAAGCCCCGACCGTTTTCCTTTCTAGTGTCCCTCGTACTCCTCCCTGCCGTCTGTGTCGCCCTTACTCCGCGTCTACCGTTTATGAGTTTACACCTGGGTTACGGTGACTGCTTCGGAGAATCGCATGCCTTTCTACCTCCCTCGCTGCGACCTCTCCTACACCTCCCAGGGCTCTTGGGTTATGCCCTTGCCCTCTTCCGAGCCGTCCGTGGCACCCGCTGTCAACCCCGTACGGCCAAGCTCCTAAGACTGACACTCCAGGCCCTCCGTAATTTGGCTTCAGTTTCACTTTCTAGACGTTTCAAGAAAGAACGGGGTCTAAATATCTGTGCACCTCTGCTCCGTTTCACATCTACCCACGAGGTTAATTTTTTTGTTTCTTCCAGTCCACCTATTTTGCACCTCCGTCTCTGCGAAGACTTCACTGAGAATCCAAGCGATTTCTGGATCCCTTCTCTCCCCTGAAGCTGTAAACAGTTTAACAAGACAGGTGCGGAACTGCCGTAAGGTAATCTACATCTTGTCTCCCTCTCTGGTATCTAACCTCCCTGCGAATGGGGGTACGTCTCCGTGTTCTGTGCGGTTTTCAGCACAGTACTCTCTACACGTAGTGGATATTTGATTTGGTAAGTGACCGAATAAGTGAATGAGTCACCAAGATAAGGGTATTGTCTCATTCTTTCTCGCTTTTTCCACTTCCAAGTTTCTTTAGTTAGTTTCCTCAGACAAAACGTTTCTTTGTAGCTACACAGTGGCCAGGTCCAGAGAATGTTGCAGATAGCTGCTGAAAACATCCCTCCTCCACTTGAGAATGGCTTGCTCTCCCTCTCAAGCGGAGAGAGCTGGGATTCGATATTTAATTAAGCGCCTCTGTTCACTTGGCATTTAGAGGCACTAGGGGGCGTTAGTGCTCTACACCCGGTGAAATGCCTGTTTCGCTTGTGATTTTCCTTTGTGAAAAAGAACTATGCACAGAGTGTTTTGTGCCAATTTTCCATCCTTTTAGATTGACGGAAAGCATTTTACCTACGTAGAAACAGAAAACGAATAGAAAGAGCGTTGCATTGCGTTTAATGAAAGCTTAGGGCGGTCTCGGTGGTACGTTAGTGAAGTTATCTGGGGACACCTTAGCCACGTACATTGTGTTGGAGAGGCACCGAGAATTCATTCAGGAGTTCTCAAAGTTCGAGGACACAGTTGCCTTACACGTAGGCACGGTGGCAGCCGTGGACATGGCAGTGATTTGGAGAATGTTGTACTAGTCGGCTCTTGCTGTGATAATGCTTTGCAACAAATCTCCCCAAAACTCACTTAGATAAAGAAGAATCTAGTTTTCTCGGACCTGTGGGCTAGCTGCAGCGGCTCTCTTGTAGACCTCTCGATGGCGGGTGTTGCTCCATGCCGTGGGTCAGTTTGAGGTCTGTCCCGCACACCTTACCGTGGAGCCCAACTGTGAGGCTGCAGGTCCCTGTCCTCTCGCAGAGTTCACTGAAACGTAAGAGGTGAGCCCAACCACACAAGGCCACGTAAGGCCTCTGCGACTCATTGAAGGCCATCGTGTCTTCCCTTGGCCTCCTGGGAAACCCCTGGCCCCAGGATGCAGCTTCGGTAGCCCAGGGCAACCGGCGGAGGGGGGCGGGCGGGGCTGCAGGAGGGTGGAACGCAGAGGTCACAGAGGGTGTGGGTGTGGCCACCTCTGCTGTGACTGAACCAAGGGCGTGGGTGGGGGGCTGGGGTTCCAGGGCAGGGCCCTCAGAGCCCGGTAGGCCCAGGGGGGCGGCGCAAGCACCTAGGCCCAGGCCGAAGAGCGCCTTCTTGGTCTGCGCGGCAGGCCGGCCTCTCGCCTTGCCACTCAGGCCGCCCTCCCACTTGAAGTGTGTGTGGCACGCGTCCGCGGAGTACACCTCACTGCACAGGTAGCCGTGGGACTGGGCGTCGTAGCTTCCTGCGAGGCGGCCGGAGGTAGCGCAGGCGGGTGGGTCCCTGGGACAGACGCGCGGAGCGGCTCCTGCCCGGCCCCCCTGAGAACCGTCGCCGTTCCGTAAGGCGGGGCGCCTGCTTCAGAATGTAAATCACGTGTCCGCTCTATGGATACGCTGTTTAGTTTACCAGGCAAGACTTTCTTGGTGAAAGAAGCAGCGTTGGCTTGCATCGTCGAGCAGGCTTGTCATCTGGCTGTGCACTGGTACTCTCTCTCTGGGTGTGCTAGTCCGCAGGGCAGGGCATCCCCTGGGCAGGGTGGAGCGTGATCTCTGCGGCCTCGTCTTGCAGCTCCTTCCTTTCATTCTCAATCATCCTGCCCACAGTGGCCTCCTCTCAGGCCTGCATACTTACAATGGCGCATTGCCCGTGCTGCCCCTCTGCAGGAAGTGTCCCTCTGTTTAGTTTGCAGCTGACTGATGCCGCCTCACCCTTCTCATGTCTTCTCAGGTGTCACTTGGTCAAGAAAGCGTCCCCTTACCTACTCAACTCATCTCGTCTCCCTACCGTAGCTCACGTGACACCACGCACCTCTCGCTTATGGCCGTCATCGCCTTTCGCATCCAGTTTCAGGTAGGTAAGTTTACCCCGTGGCCCGTGAGGAAGAAGAGATCACGCCTGTTTTGCTTACTCTTGATTCCCAGCGACTAGCCCGGTTACTGATAACCTCTGTTAGAGGGAGAAAGGAATGCACCCAATCCCTGGTGAAGCCCCGACCGTTTTCCTTTCTAGTGTCCCTCGTACTCCTCCCTGGCGTCTGTGTCGCCCTTACTCCGCGTCTACCGTTTATGAGTTTACACCTGGGTTACGGTGACTGCTTCGGAGAATCGCATGCCTTTCTACCTCCCTCGCTGCGACCTCTCCTACACCTCCCAGGGCTCTTTGGTTATGCCCTTGCCCTCTTCCGAGCCGTCCGTGGCACCCGCTGTCAACCCCGTACGGCCAGGCTCCGAAGACTGACACTCCAGGCCCTCCGTAATTTGGCTTCAGTTTCACTTTCTAGACGTTTCAAGAAAGAACGGGGTCTAAATATCTGTGCACCTCTGCTCCGTTTCATATCTACCCACGAGGTTAATTTTTTTGTTTCTTCCAGTCCACCTATTTTGCACCTCCGTCTCTGCGAAGACTTCACTGAGAATCCAAGCGATTTCTGGATCCCTTCTCTCCCCTGAAGCTGTAAACAGTTTAACAAGACAGGTGCGGAACTGCCGTAAGGTAATCTACATCTTGTCTCCCTCTCTGGTATCTAACCTCCCTGCGAATGGGGGTACGTCTCCGTGTCCTGTGCGGTTTTCAGCACAGTACTCTCTACACGTAGTGGATATTTGATTTGGTAAGTGACCGAATAAGTGAATGAGTCACCAAGATAAGGGTATTGTCTCATTCTTTCTCGCTTTTTCCACTTCCAAGTTTCTTTAGTTAGTTTCCTCAGACAAAAGGTTTCTTTGTAGCTACACAGTGACCAGGTCCAGAGAATGTTGCAGATAGCTGCTGAAAACATCCCTCCTCCACTTGAGAATGGCTTGCTCTCCCTCTCAAGCGGAGAGAGCTGGGATTCGATATTTAATTAAGCGCCTCTGTTCACTTGGCATTTAGAGGCACTAGGGGGCGTTAGTGCTCTACACCCGGTGAAATGCCTGTTTCGTTTGTGATTTTCCTTTGTGAAAAACAACTATGCACAGAGTGTTTTGTGCCAATTTTCCATCCTTTTAGATTGACGGAAAGCATTTTACCTACGTAGAAACAGAAAACGAATAGAAAGAGTGTCGCATTGCGTTTAATGAAAGCTTAGGGCGGTCTCGGTGGTACGTTAGTGAAGTTATCTGGGGACACCTTAGCCACGTACATTGTGTTGGAGAGGCACCGAGAATTCATTCAGGAGTTCTCAAAGTTCGAGGACACAGTTGCCTTACACGTAGGCACGGTGGCAGCCGTGGACATGGCAGTGATTTGGAGAATGTTGTACTAGTCGGCTCTTGCTGTGATAATGCTTTGCAACAAATCTCCCCAAAACTCACTTACATAAAGAAGAATCTAGTTTTCTCGGACCTGTGGGCTAGCTGCAGCAGCTCTCTTGTAGACCTCTCGATGGCGGGTGTTGCTCCATGCCGTGGGTCAGTTTGAGGTCTGTCCCGCACACCTTACCGTGGAGCCCAACTGTGAGGCTGCAGGTCCCTGTCCTCTCGCAGAGTTCACTGAAACGTAAGAGGTGAGCCCAACCACACAAGTCCACGTAAGGCCTCTGCGACTCATTGAAGGCCATCGTGTCTTCCCTTGGCCTCCTGGGAACCCCCTGGCCCCAGGATGCAGCTTCGGTAGCCCAGGGCAACCGGCGGAGGGGGGCGGGCGGGGCTGCAGGAGGGTGGAACGCGGAGGTCACAGAGGGTGTGGGTGTGGCCACCTCTGCTGTGACTGAACCAAGGGCGTGGGTGGGGGGCTGGGGGTCCAGGGCAGGGCCCTCAGAGCCCGGTAGGCCCAGGGGGGCGGTGCAAGCACCTAGGCCCAGGCCGAAGAGCGCCTTCTTGGTCTGCACGGCAGGCCGGCCTCTCGCCTTGCCACTCAGGCCGCCCTCCCACTTGAAGTGGGTGTGGCACGCGTCCGCGGAGTACACCTCGCTGCACAGGTAGCCGTGGGACTGGGCGTCGTAGCTTCCTGCGAGGCGGCCGGAGGTCCCGCAGGCGGGTGGGTCCCTGGGACAGACGTGCGGAGCGTCTCCTGCCCGGCCCCCCTGAGAACCGTTGCCGTTCCGTAAGGCGGGGCGCCTGCTTCAGAATGTAAATCACGTGTCCGCTCTATGGATACGCTGTTTAGTTTACCAGGCAAGACTTTCTTGGTGAAAGAAGCAGCGTTGGCTTGCATCGTCGAGCAGGCTTGTCATCTGGCTGTGCACTGGTACTCTCTCTCTGGGTGTGCTAGTCCGCAGGGCAGGGCATCCCCTGGGCAGGGTGGAGCGTGATCTCTGCGGCCTCGTCTTGCAGCTCCTTCCTTTCATTCTCAATCATCCTGCCCACAGTGGCCTCCTCTCAGGCCTGCATACTTACAACGGCGCATTGCCCGTGCTGCCCCTCTGCAGGAAGTGTCCCTCTGTTTAGTTTGCAGCTGACTGATGCCGCCTCACCCTTCTCATGTCTTCTCAGGTGTCACTTGGTCAAGAAAGCGTCCCCTTACCTACTCAACTCATCTCGTCTCCCTACCGTAGCTCACGTGACACCACGCACCTCTCGCTTATGGCCGTCATCGCCTTTCGCATCCAGTTTCAGGTAGGTAAGTTTACCCCGTGGCCCGTGAGGAAGAAGAGATCACGCCTGTTTTGCTTACTCTTGATTCCCAGCGACTAGCCCGGTTACTGATAACCTCTGTTAGAGGGAGAAAGGAATGCACCCAATCCCTGGTGAAGCCCCGACCGTTTTCCTTTCTAGTGTCCCTCGTACTCCTCCCTGCCGTCTGTGTCGCCCTTACTCCGCGTCTACCGTTTATGAGTTTACACCTGGGTTACGGTGACTGCTTCGGAGAATCGCATGCCTTTCTACCTCCCTCGCTGCGACCTCTCCTACACCTCCCAGGGCTCTTGGGTTATGCCCTTGCCCTCTTCCGAGCCGTCCGTGGCACCCGCTGTCAACCCCGTACGGCCAAGCTCCTAAGACTGACACTCCAGGCCCTCCGTAATTTGGCTTCAGTTTCACTTTCTAGACGTTTCAAGAAAGAACGGGGTCTAAATATCTGTGCACCTCTGCTCCGTTTCACATCTACCCACGAGGTTAATTTTTTTGTTTCTTCCAGTCCACCTATTTTGCACCTCCATCTCTGCGAAGACTTCACTGAGAATCCAAGCGATTTCTGGATCCCTTCTCTCCCCTGAAGCTGTAAACAGTTTAACAAGACAGGTGCGGAACTGCCGTAAGGTAATCTACATCTTGTCTCCCTCTCTGGTATCTAACCTCCCTGCGAATGGGGGTATGTCTCCGTGTCCTGTGCGGTTTTCAGCACAGTACTCTCTACACGTAGTGGATATTTGATTTGGTAAGTGACCGAATAAGTGAATGAGTCACCAAGATAAGGGTATTGTCTCATTCTTTCTCGCTTTTTCCACTTCCAAGTTTCTTTAGTTAGTTTCCTCAGACAAAAGGTTTCTTTGTAGCTACACAGTGGCCAGGTCCAGAGAATGTTGCAGATAGCTGCTGAAAACATCCCTCCTCCACTTGAGAATGGCTTGCTCTCCCTCTCAAGCGGAGAGAGCTGGGATTCGATATTTAATTAAGCGCCTCTGTTCACTTGGCATTTAGAGGCACTAGGGGGCGTTAGTGCTCTACACCCGGTGAAATGCCTGTTTCCTTTGTGATTTTCCTTTGTGAAAAACAACTATGCACAGAGTGTTTTGTGCCAATTTTCCATCCTTTTAGATTGACGGAAAGCATTTTACCTACGTAGAAACAGAAAACGAATAGAAAGAGCGTCGCATTGCGTTTAATGAAAGCTTAGGGCGGTCTCGGTGGTACGTTAGTGAAGTTATCTGGGGACACCTTAGCCACGTACATTGTGTTGGAGAGGCACCGAGAATTCATTCAGGAGTTCTCAAAGTTCGAGGACACAGTTGCCTTACACGTAGGCACGGTGGCAGCCGTGGACATGGCAGTGATTTGGAGAATGTTGTACTAGTCGGCTTTTGCTGTGATAATGCTTTGCAACAAATCTCCCCAAAACTCACTTACATAAAGAAGAATCTAGTTTTCTCGGACCTGTGGGCTAGCTGCAGCGGCTCTCTTGTAGACCTCTCGATGGCGGGTGTTGCTCCATGCCGTGGGTCAGCTTGAGGTCTGTCCCGCACACCTTACCGTGGAGCCCAACTGTGAGGCTGCAGGTCCCTGTCCTCTCGCAGAGTTCACTGAAACGTAAGAGGTGAGCCCAACCACACAAGGCCACGTAAGGCCTCTGCGACTCATTGAAGGCCATCGTGTCTTCCCTTGGCCTCCTGGGAACCCCCTGGCCCCAGGATGCAGCTTCGGTAGCCCAGGGCAACCGGCGGAGGGGGGCGGGCGGGGCTGCAGGAGGGTGGAACGCAGAGGTCACAGAGGGTGTGGGTGTGGCCACCTCTACTGTGACTGAACCAAGGGCGTGGGTGGGGGGCTGGGGGTCCAGGGCAGGGCCCTCAGAGCCCGGTAGGCCCAGGGGGGCGGCACAAGCACCTAGGCCCAGGCCGAAGAGCGCCTTCTTGGTCTGCGCGGCAGGCAGGCCTCTCGCCTTGCCACTCAGGCCGCCCAACCACTTGAAGTGTGTGTGGCACGCGTCCGCGGAGTACACCTCGCTGCACAGGTAGCCGTGGGACTGGGCGTCGTAGCTTCCTGCGAGGCGGCCGGAGGTCCCGCAGGCGGGTGGGTCCCTGGGACAGACGTGCGGAGCGGCTCCTGCCCGGCCCCCCTGAGAACCGTCGCCGTTCCGTAAGGCGGGGCGCCTGCTTCAGAATGTAAATCACGTGTCCGCTCTATGGATACGCTGTTTAGTTTACCAGGCAAGACTTTCTTGGTGAAAGAAGCAGCGTTGGCTTGCATCCTCGAGCAGGCTTGTCATCTGGCTGTGCACTGGTACTCTCTCTCTGGGTGTGCTAGTCCGCAGGGCAGGGCATCCCCTGGGCAGGGTGGAGCGTGATCTCTGCGGCCTCGTCTTGCAGCTCCTTCCTTTCATTCTCAATCATCCTGCCCACAGTGGCCTCCTCTCAGGCCTGCATACTTACAACGGCGCATTGCCCGTGCTGCCCCTCTGCAGGAAGTGTCCCTCTGTTTAGTTTGCAGCTGACTGATGCCGCCTCACCCTTCTCATGTCTTCTCAGGTGTCACTTGGTCAAGAAAGCGTCCCCTTACCTACTCAACTCATCTCGTCTCCCTACCGTAGCTCACGTGACACCACGCACCTCTCGCTTATGGCCGTCATCGCCTTTCGCATCCAGTTTCAGGTAGGTAAGTTTACCCCGTGGCCCGTGAGGAAGAAGAGATCACGCCTGTTTTGCTTACTCTTGATTCCCAGCGACTAGCCCGGTTACTGATAACCTCTGTTAGAGGGAGAAAGGAATGCACCCAATCCCTGGTGAAGCCCCGACCGTTTTCCTTTCTAGTGTCCCTCGTACTCCTCCCTGCCGTCTGTGTCGCCCTTACTCCGCGTCTACCGTTTATGAGTTTACACCTGGGTTACGGTGACTGCTTCGGAGAATCGCATGCCTTTCTACCTCCCTTGCTGCGACCTCTCCTACACCTCCCAGGGCTCTTGGGTTATGCCCTTGCCCTCTTCCGAGCCGTCCGTGGCACCCGCTGTCAACCCCGTACGGCCAAGCTCCTAAGACTGACACTCCAGGCCCTCCGTAATTTGGCTTCAGTTTCACTTTCTAGACGTTTCAAGAAAGAACGGGGTCTAAATATCTGTGCACCTCTGCTCCGTTTCACATCTACCCACGAGGTTAATTTTTTTGTTTCTTCCAGTCCACCTATTTTGCACCTCCGTCTCTGCGAAGACTTCACTGAGAATCCAAGCGATTTCTGGATCCCTTCTCTCCCCTGAAGCTGTAAACAGTTTAACAAGACAGGTGCGGAACTGCCGTAAGGTAATCTACATCTTGTCTCCCTCTCTGGTATCTAACCTCCCTGCGAATGGGGGTACGTCTCCGTGTTCTGTGCGGTTTTCAGCACAGTACTCTCTACACGTAGTGGATATTTGATTTGGTAAGTGACCGAATAAGTGAATGAGTCACCAAGATAAGGGTATTGTCTCATTCTTTCTCGCTTTTTCCACTTCCAAGTTTCTTTAGTTAGTTTCCTCAGACAAAAGGTTTCTTTGTAGCTACACAGTGGCCAGGTCCAGAGAATGTTGCAGATAGCTGCTGAAAACATCCCTCCTCCACTTGAGAATGGCTTGCTCTCCCTCTCAAGCGGAGAGAGCTGGGATTCGATATTTAATTAAGCGCCTCTGTTCACTTGGCATTTAGAGGCACTAGGGGGCGTTAGTGCTCTACACCCGGTGAAATGCCTGTTTCGTTTGTGATTTTCCTTTGTGAAAAACAACTATGCACAGAGTGTTTTGTGCCAATTTTCCATCCTTTTAGATTGACGGAAAGCATTTTACCTACGTAGAAACAGAAAACGAATAGAAAGAGCGTCGCATTGCGTTTAATGAAAGCTTAGGGCGGTCTCGGTGGTACGTTAGTGAAGTTATCTGGGGACACCTTAGCCACGTACATTGTGTTGGAGAGGCACCGAGAATTCATTCAGGAGTTCTCAAAGTTCGAGGACACAGTTGCCTTACACGTAGGCACGGTGGCAGCCGTGGACATGGCAGTGATTTGGAGAATGTTGTACTAGTCGGCTCTTGCTGTGATAATGCTTTGCAACAAATCTCCCCAAAACTCACTTACATAAAGAAGAATCTAGTTTTCTCGGACCTGTGGGCTAGCTGCAGCGGCTCTCTTGTAGACCTCTCGATGGCGGGTGTTGCTCCATGCCGTGGGTCAGTTTGAGGTCTGTCCCGCACACCTTACCGTGGAGCCCAACTGTGAGGCTGCAGGTCCCTGTCCTCTCGCAGAGTTCACTGAAACGTAAGAGGTGAGCCCAACCACACAAGGCCACGTAAGGCCTCTGCGACTCATTGAAGGCCATCGTGTCTTCCCTTGGCCTCCTGGGAACCCCCTGGCCCCAGGATGCAGCTTCGGTAGCCCAGGGCAACCGGCGGAGGGGGGCGGGCGGGGCTGCAGGAGGGTGGAACGCAGAGGTCACAGAGGGTGTGGGTGTGGCCACCTCTACTGTGACTGAACCAAGGGCGTGGGTGGGGGGCTGGGGGTCCAGGGCAGGGCCCTCAGAGCCCGGTAGGCCCAGGGGGGCGGCGCAAGCACCTAGGCCCAGGCCGAAGAGCGCCTTCTTGGTCTGCGCGGCAGGCAGGCCTCTCGCCTTGCCACTCAGGCCGCCCAACCACTTGAAGTGTGTGTGGCACGCGTCCGCGGAGTACACCTCGCTGCACAGGTAGTCGTGGGACTGGGCGTCGTAGCTTCCTGCGAGGCGGCCGGAGGTCCCGCAGGCGGGTGGGTCCCTGGGACAGACGTGCGGAGCGGCTCCTGCCCGGCCCCCCTGAGAACCGTCGCCGTTCCGTAAGGCGGGGCGCCTGCTTCAGAATGTAAATCACGTGTCCGCTCTATGGATACGCTGTTTAGTTTACCAGGCAAGACTTTCTTGGTGAAAGAAGCAGCGTTGGCTTGCATCGTCGAGCAGGCTTGTCATCTGGCTGTGCACTGGTACTCTCTCTCTGGGTGTGCTAGTCCGCAGGGCAGGGCATCCCCTGGGCAGGGTGGAGCGTGATCTCTGCGGCCTCGTCTTGCAGCTCCTTCCTTTCATTCTCAATCATCCTGCCCACAGTGGCCTCCTCTCAGGCCTGCATACTTACAACGGCGCATTGCCCGTGCTGCCCCTCTGCAGGAAGTGTCCCTCTGTTTAGTTTGCAGCTGACTGATGCCGCCTCACCCTTCTCATGTCTTCTCAGGTGTCACTTGGTCAAGAAAGCGTCCCCTTACCTACTCAACTCATCTCGTCTCCCTACCGTAGCTCACGTGACACCACGCACCTCTCGCTTATGGCCGTCATCGCCTTTCGCATCCAGTTTCAGGTAGGTAAGTTTACCCCGTGGCCCGTGAGGAAGAAGAGATCACGCCTGTTTTGCTTACTCTTGATTCCCAGCGACTAGCCCGGTTACTGATAACCTCTGTTAGAGGGAGAAAGGAATGCACCCAATCCCTGGTGAAGCCCCGACCGTTTTCCTTTCTAGTGTCCCTCGTACTCCTCCCTGCCGTCTGTGTCGCCCTTACTCCGCGTCTACCGTTTATGAGTTTACACCTGGGTTACGGTGACTGCTTCGGAGAATCGCATGCCTTTCTACCTCCCTCGCTGCGACCTCTCCTACACCTCCCAGGGCTCTTGGGTTATGCCCTTGCCCTCTTCCGAGCCGTCCGTGGCACCCGCTGTCAACCCCGTACGGCCAAGCTCCTAAGACTGACACTCCAGGCCCTCCGTAATTTGGCTTCAGTTTCACTTTCTAGACGTTTCAAGAAAGAACGGGGTCTAAATATCTGTGCACCTCTGCTCCGTTTCACATCTACCCACGAGGTTAATTTTTTTGTTTCTTCCAGTCCACCTATTTTGCACCTCCGTCTCTGCGAAGACTTCACTGAGAATCCAAGCGATTTCTGGATCCCTTCTCTCCCCTGAAGCTGTAAACAGTTTAACAAGACAGGTGCGGAACTGCCGTAAGGTAATCTACATCTTGTCTCCCTCTCTGGTATCTAACCTCCCTGCGAATGGGGGTACGTCTCCGTGTCCTGTGCGGTTTTCAGCACAGTACTCTCTACACGTAGTGGATATTTGATTTGGTAAGTGACCGAATAAGTGAATGAGTCACCAAGATAAGGGTATTGTCTCATTCTTTCTCGCTTTTTCCACTTCCAAGTTTCTTTAGTTAGTTTCCTCAGACAAAAGGTTTCTTTGTAGCTACACAGTGGCCAGGTCCAGAGAATGTTGCAGATAGCTGCTGAAAACATCCCTCCTCCACTTGAGAATGGCTTGCTCTCCCTCTCAAGCGGAGAGAGCTGGGATTCGATATTTAATTAAGCGCCTCTGTTCACTTGGCATTTAGAGGCACTAGGGGGCGTTAGTGCTCTACACCCGGTGAAATGCCTGTTTCGCTTGTGATTTTCCTTTGTGAAAAACAACTATGCACAGAGTGTTTTGTGCCAATTTTCCATCCTTTTAGATTGACGGAAAGCATTTTACCTACGTAGAAACAGAAAACGAATAGAAAGAGCGTCGCATTGCGTTTAATGAAAGCTTAGGGCGGTCTCGGTGGTACGTTAGTGAAGTTATCTGGGGACACCTTAGCCACGTACATTGTGTTGGAGAGGCACCGAGAATTCATTCAGGAGTTCTCAAAGTTCGAGGACACAGTTGCCTTACACGTAGGCACGGTGGCAGCCGTGGACATGGCAGTGATTTGGAGAATGTTGTACTAGTCGGCTCTTGCTGTGATAATGCTTTGCAACAAATCTCCCCAAAACTCACTTAGATAAAGAAGAATCTAGTTTTCTCGGACCTGTGGGCTAGCTGCAGCGGCTCTCTTGTAGACCTCTCGATGGCGGGTGTTGCTCCATGCCGTGGGTCAGTTTGAGGTCTGTCCCGCACACCTTACCGTGGAGCCCAACTGTGAGGCTGCAGGTCCCTGTCCTCTCGCAGAGTTCACTGAAACGTAAGAGGTGAGCCCAACCACACAAGGCCACGTAAGGCCTCTGCGACTCATTGAAGGCCATCGTGTCTTCCCTTGGCCTCCTGGGAACCCCCTGGCCCCAGGATGCAGCTTCGGTAGCCCAGGGCAACCGGCGGAGGGGGGCGGGCGGGGCTGCAGGAGGGTGGAACGCAGAGGTCACAGAGGGTGTGGGTGTGGCCACCTCTGCTGTGACTGAACCAAGGGCGTGGGTGGGGGGCTGGGGTTCCAGGGCAGGGCCCTCAGAGCCCGGTAGGCCCAGGGGGGCGGCGCAAGCACCTAGGCCCAGGCCGAAGAGCGCCTTCTTGGTCTGCGCGGCAGGCCGGCCTCTCGCCTTGCCACTCAGGCCGCCCTCCCACTTGAAGTGTGTGTGGCACGCGTCCGCGGAGTACACCTCACTGCACAGGTAGCCGTGGGACTGGGCGTCGTAGCTTCCTGCGAGGCGGCCGGAGGTCCCGCAGGCGGGTGGGTCCCTGGGACAGACGCGCGGAGCGGCTCCTGCCCGGCCCCCCTGAGAACCGTCGCCGTTCCGTAAGGCGGGGCGCCTGCTTCAGAATGTAAATCACGTGTCCGCTCTATGGATACGCTGTTTAGTTTACCAGGCAAGACTTTCTTGGTGAAAGAAGCAGCGTTGGCTTGCATCGTCGAGCAGGCTTGTCATCTGGCTGTGCACTGGTACTCTCTCTCTGGGTGTGCTAGTCCGCAGGGCAGGGCATTCCCTGGGCAGGGTGGAGCGTGATCTCTGCGGCCTCGTCTTGCAGCTCCTTCCTTTCATTCTCAATCATCCTGCCCACAGTGGCCTCCTCTCAGGCCTGCATACTTACAACGGCGCATTGCCCGTGCTGCCCCTCTGCAGGAAGTGTCCCTCTGTTTAGTTTGCAGCTGACTGATGCCGCCTCACCCTTCTCATGTCTTCTCAGGTGTCACTTGGTCAAGAAAGCGTCCCCTTACCTACTCAACTCATCTCGTCTCCCTACCGTAGCTCACGTGACACCACGCACCTCTCGCTTATGGCCGTCATCGCCTTTCGCATCCAGTTTCAGGTAGGTAAGTTTACCCCGTGGCCCGTGAGGAAGAAGAGATCACGCCTGTTTTGCTTACTCTTGATTCCCAGCGACTAGCCCGGTTACTGATAACCTCTGTTAGAGGGAGAAAGGAATGCACCCAATCCCTGGTGAAGCCCCGACCGTTTTCCTTTCTAGTGTCCCTCGTACTCCTCCCTGCCGTCTGTGTCGCCCTTACTCCGCGTCTACCGTTTATGAGTTTACACCTGGGTTACGGTGACTGCTTCGGAGAATCGCATGCCTTTCTACCTCCCTCGCTGCGACCTCTCCTACACCTCCCAGGGCTCTTGGGTTATGCCCTTGCCCTCTTCCGAGCCGTCCGTGGCACCCGCTGTCAACCCCGTACGGCCAAGCTCCTAAGACTGACACTCCAGGCCCTCCGTAATTTGGCTTCAGTTTCACTTTCTAGACGTTTCAAGAAAGAACGGGGTCTAAATATCTGTGCACCTCTGCTCCGTTTCACATCTACCCACGAGGTTAATTTTTTTGTTTCTTCCAGTCCACCTATTTTGCACCTCCGTCTCTGCGAAGACTTCACTGAGAATCCAAGCGATTTCTGGATCCCTTCTCTCCCCTGAAGCTGTAAACAGTTTAACAAGACAGGTGCGGAACTGCCGTAAGGTAATCTACATCTTGTCTCCCTCTCTGGTATCTAACCTCCCTGCGAATGGGGGTACGTCTCCGTGTTCTGTGCGGTTTTCAGCACAGTACTCTCTACACGTAGTGGATATTTGATTTGGTAAGTGACCGAATAAGTGAATGAGTCACCAAGATAAGGGTATTGTCTCATTCTTTCTCGCTTTTTCCACTTCCAAGTTTCTTTAGTTAGTTTCCTCAGACAAAAGGTTTCTTTGTAGCTACACAGTGGCCAGGTCCAGAGAATGTTGCAGATAGCTGCTGAAAACATCCCTCCTCCACTTGAGAATGGCTTGCTCTCCCTCTCAAGCGGAGAGAGCTGGGATTCGATATTTAATTAAGCGCCTCTGTTCACTTGGCATTTAGAGGCACTAGGGGGCGTTAGTGCTCTACACCCGGTGAAATGCCTGTTTCGCTTGTGATTTTCCTTTGTGAAAAACAACTATGCACAGAGTGTTTTGTGCCAATTTTCCATCCTTTTAGATTGACGGAAAGCATTTTACCTACGTAGAAACAGAAAACGAATAGAAAGAGCGTTGCATTGCGTTTAATGAAAGCTTAGGGCGGTCTCGGTGGTACGTTAGTGAAGTTATCTGGGGACACCTTAGCCACGTACATTGTGTTGGAGAGGCACCGAGAATTCATTCAGGAGTTCTCAAAGTTCGAGGACACAGTTGCCTTACACGTAGGCACGGTGGCAGCCGTGGACATGGCAGTGATTTGGAGAATGTTGTACTAGTCGGCTCTTGCTGTGATAATGCTTTGCAACAAATCTCCCCAAAACTCACTTAGATAAAGAAGAATCTAGTTTTCTCGGACCTGTGGGCTAGCTGCAGCGGCTCTCTTGTAGACCTCTCGATGGCGGGTGTTGCTCCATGCCGTGGGTCAGTTTGAGGTCTGTCCCGCACACCTTACCGTGGAGCCCAACTGTGAGGCTGCAGGTCCCTGTCCTCTCGCAGAGTTCACTGAAATGTAAGAGGTGAGCCCAACCACACAAGGCCACGTAAGGCCTCTGCGACTCATTGAAGGCCATCGTGTCTTCCCTTGGCCTCCTGGGAACCCCCTGGCCCCAGGATGCAGCTTCGGTAGCCCAGGGCAACCGGCGGAGGGGGGCGGGCGGGGCTGCAGGAGGGTGGAACGCAGAGGTCACAGAGGGTGTGGGTGTGGCCACCTCTGCTGTGACTGAACCAAGGGCGTGGGTGGGTGGCTGGGGTTCCAGGGCAGGGCCCTCAGAGCCCGGTAGGCCCAGGGGGGCGGCGCAAGCACCTAGGCCCAGGCCGAAGAGCGCCTTCTTGGTCTGCGCGGCAGGCCGGCCTCTCGCCTTGCCACTCAGGCCGCCCTCCCACTTGAAGTGTGTGTGGCACGCGTCCGCGGAGTACACCTCACTGCACAGGTAGCCGTGGGACTGGGCGTCGTAGCTTCCTGCGAGGCGGCCGGAGGTCCCGCAGGCGGGTGGGTCCCTGGGACAGACGCGCGGAGCGGCTCCTGCCCGGCCCCCCTGAGAACCGTCGCCGTTCCGTAAGGCGGGGCGCCTGCTTCAGAATGTAAATCACGTGTCCGCTCTATGGATACGCTGTTTAGTTTACCAGGCAAGACTTTCTTGGTGAAAGAAGCAGCGTTGGCTTGCATCGTCGAGCAGGCTTGTCATCTGGCTGTGCACTGGTACTCTCTCTCTGGGTGTGCTAGTCCGCAGGGCAGGGCATCCCCTGGGCAGGGTGGAGCGTGATCTCTGCGGCCTCGTCTTGCAGCTCCTTCCTTTCATTCTCAATCATCCTGCCCACAGTGGCCTCCTCTCAGGCCTGCATACTTACAACGGCGCATTGCCCGTGCTGCCCCTCTGCAGGAAGTGTCCCTCTGTTTAGTTTGCAGCTGACTGATGCCGCCTCACCCTTCTCATGTCTTCTCAGGTGTCACTTGGTCAAGAAAGCGTCCCCTTACCTACTCAACTCATCTCGTCTCCCTACCGTAGCTCACGTGACACCACGCACCTCTCGCTTATGGCCGTCATCGCCTTTCGCATCCAGTTTCAGGTAGGTAAGTTTACCCCGTGGCCCGTGAGGAAGAAGAGATCACGCCTGTTTTGCTTACTCTTGATTCCCAGCGACTAGCCCGGTTACTGATAACCTCTGTTAGAGGGAGAAAGGAATGCACCCAATCCCTGGTGAAGCCCCGACCGTTTTCCTTTCTAGTGTCCCTCGTACTCCTCCCTGCCGTCTGTGTCGCCCTTACTCCGCGTCTACCGTTTATGAGTTTACACCTGGGTTACGGTGACTGCTTCGGAGAATCGCATGCCTTTCTACCTCCCTCGCTGCGACCTCTCCTACACCTCCCAGGGCTCTTGGGTTATGCCCTTGCCCTCTTCCGAGCCGTCCGTGGCACCCGCTGTCAACCCCGTACGGCCAAGCTCCTAAGACTGACACTCCAGGCCCTCCGTAATTTGGCTTCAGTTTCACTTTCTAGACGTTTCAAGAAAGAACGGGGTCTAAATATCTGTGCACCTCTGCTCCGTTTCATATCTACCCACGAGGTTAATTTTTTTGTTTCTTCCAGTCCACCTATTTTGCACCTCCGTCTCTGCGAAGACTTCACTGAGAATCCAAGCGATTTCTGGATCCCTTCTCTCCCCTGAAGCTGTAAACAGTTTAACAAGACAGGTGCGGAACTGCCGTAAGGTAATCTACATCTTGTCTCCCTCTCTGGTATCTAACCTCCCTGCGAATGGGGGTACGTCTCCGTGTTCTGTGCGGTTTTCAGCACAGTACTCTCTACACGTAGTGGATATTTGATTTGGTAAGTGACCGAATAAGTGAATGAGTCACCAAGATAAGGGTATTGTCTCATTCTTTCTCGCTTTTTCCACTTCCAAGTTTCTTTAGTTAGTTTCCTCAGACAAAAGGTTTCTTTGTAGCTACACAGTGGCCAGGTCCAGAGAATGTTGCAGATAGCTGCTGAAAACATCCCTCCTCCACTTGAGAATGGCTTGCTCTCCCTCTCAAGCGGAGAGAGCTGGGATTCGATATTTAATTAAGCGCCTCTGTTCACTTGGCATTTAGAGGCACTAGGGGGCGTTAGTGCTCTACACCCGGTGAAATGCCTGTTTCGCTTGTGATTTTCCTTTGTGAAAAACAACTATGCACAGAGTGTTTTGTGCCAATTTTCCATCCTTTTAGATTGACGGAAAGCATTTTACCTACGTAGAAACAGAAAACGAATAGAAAGAGCGTCGCATTGCGTTTAATGAAAGCTTAGGGCGGTCTCGGTGGTACGTTAGTGAAGTTATCTGGGGACACCTTAGCCACGTACATTGTGTTGGAGAGGCACCGAGAATTCATTCAGGAGTTCTCAAAGTTCGAGGACACAGTTGCCTTACACGTAGGCACGGTGGCAGCCGTGGACATGGCAGTGATTTGGAGAATGTTGTACTAGTCGGCTCTTGCTGTGATAATGCTTTGCAACAAATCTCCCCAAAACTCACTTAGATAAAGAAGAATCTAGTTTTCTCGGACCTGTGGGCTAGCTGCAGCGGCTCTCTTGTAGACCTCTCGATGGCGGGTGTTGCTCCATGCCGTGGGTCAGTTTGAGGTCTGTCCCGCACACCTTACCGTGGAGCCCAACTGTGAGGCTGCAGGTCCCTGTCCTCTCGCAGAGTTCACTGAAACGTAAGAGGTGAGCCCAACCACACAAGGCCACGTAAGGCCTCTGCGACTCATTGAAGGCCATCGTGTCTTCCCTTGGCCTCCTGGGAACCCCCTGGCCCCAGGATGCAGCTTCGGTAGCCCAGGGCAACCGGCGGAGGGGGGCGGGCGGGGCTGCAGGAGGGTGGAACGCAGAGGTCACAGAGGGTGTGGGTGTGGCCACCTCTGCTGTGACTGAACCAAGGGCGTGGGTGGGGGGCTGGGGTTCCAGGGCAGGGCCCTCAGAGCCCGGTAGGCCCAGGGGGGCGGCGCAAGCACCTAGGCCCAGGCCGAAGAGCGCCTTCTTGGTCTGCGCGGCAGGCCGGCCTCTCGCCTTGCCACTCAGGCCGCCCTCCCACTTGAAGTGTGTGTGGCACGCGTCCGCGGAGTACACCTCGCTGCACAGGTAGCCGTGGGACTGGGCGTCGTAGCTTCCTGCGAGGCGGCCGGAGGTCCCGCAGGCGGGTGGGTCCCTGGGACAGACGCGCGGAGCGGCTCCTGCCCGGCCCCCCTGAGAACCGTCGCCGTTCCGTAAGGCGGGGCGCCTGCTTCAGAATGTAAATCACGTGTCCGCTCTATGGATACGCTGTTTAGTTTACCAGGCAAGACTTTCTTGGTGAAAGAAGCAGCGTTGGCTTGCATCCTCGAGCAGGCTTGTCATCTGGCTGTGCACTGGTACTCTCTCTCTGGGTGTGCTAGTCCGCAGGGCAGGGCATCCCCTGGGCAGGGTGGAGCGTGATCTCTGCGGCCTCGTCTTGCAGCTCCTTCCTTTCATTCTCAATCATCCTGCCCACAGTGGCCTCCTCTCAGGCCTGCATACTTACAACGGCGCATTGCCCGTGCTGCCCCTCTGCAGGAAGTGTCCCTCTGTTTAGTTTGCAGCTGACTGATGCCGCCTCACCCTTCTCATGTCTTCTCAGGTGTCACTTGGTCAAGAAAGCGTCCCCTTACCTACTCAACTCATCTCGTCTCCCTACCGTAGCTCACGTGACACCACGCACCTCTCGCTTATGGCCGTCATCGCCTTTCGCATCCAGTTTCAGGTAGGTAAGTTTACCCCGTGGCCCGTGAGGAAGAAGAGATCACGCCTGTTTTGCTTACTCTTGATTCCCAGCGACTAGCCCGGTTACTGATAACCTCTGTTAGAGGGAGAAAGGAATGCACCCAATCCCTGGTGAAGCCCCGACCGTTTTCCTTTCTAGTGTCCCTCGTACTCCTCCCTGGCGTCTGTGTCGCCCTTACTCCGCGTCTACCGTTTATGAGTTTACACCTGGGTTACGGTGACTGCTTCGGAGAATCGCATGCCTTTCTACCTCCCTCGCTGCGACCTCTCCTACACCTCCCAGGGCTCTTGGGTTATGCCCTTGCCCTCTTCCGAGCCGTCCGTGGCACCCGCTGTCAACCCCGTACGGCCAGGCTCCTAAGACTGACACTCCAGGCCCTCCGTAATTTGGCTTCAGTTTCACTTTCTAGACGTTTCAAGAAAGAACAGGGTCTAAATATCTGTGCACCTCTGCTCCGTTTCATATCTACCCACGAGGTTAATTTTTTTGTTTCTTCCAGTCCACCTATTTTGCACCTCCGTCTCTGCGAAGACTTCACTGAGAATCCAAGCGATTTCTGGATCCCTTCTCTCCCCTGAAGCTGTAAACAGTTTAACAAGACAGGTGCGGAACTGCCGTAAGGTAATCTACATCTTGTCTCCCTCTCTGGTATCTAACCTCCCTGCGAATGGGGGTACGTCTCCGTGTCCTGTGCGGTTTTCAGCACAGTACTCTCTACACGTAGTGGATATTTGATTTGGTAAGTGACCGAATAAGTGAATGAGTCACCAAGATAAGGGTATTGTCTCATTCTTTCTCGCTTTTTCCACTTCCAAGTTTCTTTAGTTAGTTTCCTCAGACAAAAGGTTTCTTTGTAGCTACACAGTGACCAGGTCCAGAGAATGTTGCAGATAGCTGCTGAAAACATCCCTCCTCCACTTGAGAATGGCTTGCTCTCCCTCTCAAGCGGAGAGAGCTGGGATTCGATATTTAATTAAGCGCCTCTGTTCACTTGGCATTTAGAGGCACTAGGGGGCGTTAGTGCTCTACACCCGGTGAAATGCCTGTTTCCTTTGTGATTTTCCTTTGTGAAAAACAACTATGCACAGAGTGTTTTGTGCCAATTTTCCATCCTTTTAGATTGACGGAAAGCATTTTACCTACGTAGAAACAGAAAACGAATAGAAAGAGTGTCGCATTGCGTTTAATGAAAGCTTAGGGCGGTCTCGGTGGTACGTTAGTGAAGTTATCTGGGGACACCTTAGCCACGTACATTGTGTTGGAGAGGCACCGAGAATTCATTCAGGAGTTCTCAAAGTTCGAGGACACAGTTGCCTTACACGTAGGCACGGTGGCAGCCGTGGACATGGCAGTGATTTGGAGAATGTTGTACTAGTTGGCTCTTGCTGTGATAATGCTTTGCAACAAATCTCCCCAAAACTCACTTACATAAAGAAGAATCTAGTTTTCTCGGACCTGTGGGCTAGCTGCAGCGGCTCTCTTGTAGACCTCTCGATGGCGGGTGTTGCTCCATGCCGTGGGTCAGTTTGAGGTCTGTCCCGCACACCTTACCGTGGAGCCCAACTGTGAGGCTGCAGGTCCCTGTCCTCTCGCAGAGTTCACTGAAACGTAAGAGGTGAGCCCAACCACACAAGTCCACGTAAGGCCTCTGCGACTCATTGAAGGCCATCGTGTCTTCCCTTGGCCTCCTGGGAACCCCCTGGCCCCAGGATGCAGCTTCGGTAGCCCAGGGCAACCGGCGGAGGGGGGCGGGCGGGGCTGCAGGAGGGTGGAACGCGGAGGTCACAGAGGGTGTGGGTGTGGCCACCTCTGCTGTGACTGAACCAAGGGCGTGGGTGGGGGGCTGGGGGTCCAGGGCAGGGCCCTCAGAGCCCAGTAGACCCAGGGGTGCGGTGCAAGCACCTAGGCCCAGGCCGAAGAGCGCCTTCTTGGTCTGCACGGCAGGCCGGCCTCTCGCCTTGCCACTCAGGCCGCCCTCCCACTTGAAGTGGGTGTGGCACGCGTCCGCGGAGTACACCTCGCTGCACAGGTAGCCGTGGGACTGGGCGTCGTAGCTTCCTGCGAGGCGGCCGGAGGTCCCGCAGGCGGGTGGGTCCCTGGGACAGACGTGCGGAGCGGCTCCTGCCCGGCCCCCCTGAGAACCGTCGCCATTCCGTAAGGCGGGGCGCCTGCTTCAGAATGTAAATCACGTGTCCGCTCTATGGATACGCTGTTTAGTTTACCAGGCAAGACTTTCTTGGTGAAAGAAGCAGCGTTGGCTTGCATCGTCGAGCAGGCTTGTCATCTGGCTGTGCACTGGTACTCTCTCTCTGGGTGTGCTAGTCCGCAGGGCAGGGCATCCCCTGGGCAGGGTGGAGCGTGATCTCTGCGGCCTCGTCTTGCAGCTCCTTCCTTTCATTCTCAATCATCCTGCCCACAGTGGCCTCCTCTCAGGCCTGCATACTTACAACGGCGCATTGCCCGTGCTGCCCCTCTGCAGGAAGTGTCCCTCTGTTTAGTTTGCAGCTGACTGATGCCGCCTCACCCTTCTCATGTCTTCTCAGGTGTCACTTGGTCAAGAAAGCGTCCCCTTACCTACTCAACTCATCTCGTCTCCCTACCGTAGCTCACGTGACACCACGCACCTCTCGCTTATGGCCGTCATCGCCTTTCGCATCCAGTTTCAGGTAGGTAAGTTTACCCCGTGGCCCGTGAGGAAGAAGAGATCACGCCTGTTTTGCTTACTCTTGATTCCCAGCGACTAGCCCGGTTACTGATAACCTCTGTTAGAGGGAGAAAGGAATGCACCCAATCCCTGGTGAAGCCCCGACCGTTTTCCTTTCTAGTGTCCCTCGTACTCCTCCCTGCCGTCTGTGTCGCCCTTACTCCGCGTCTACCGTTTATGAGTTTACACCTGGGTTACGGTGACTGCTTCGGAGAATCGCATGCCTTTCTACCTCCCTCGCTGCGACCTCTCCTACACCTCCCAGGGCTCTTGGGTTATGCCCTTGCCCTCTTCCGAGCCGTCCGTGGCACCCGCTGTCAACCCCGTACGGCCAAGCTCCTAAGACTGACACTCCAGGCCCTCCGTAATTTGGCTTCAGTTTCACTTTCTAGACGTTTCAAGAAAGAACGGGGTCTAAATATCTGTGCACCTCTGCTCCGTTTCACATCTACCCACGAGGTTAATTTTTTTGTTTCTTCCAGTCCACCTATTTTGCACCTCCGTCTCTGCGAAGACTTCACTGAGAATCCAAGCGATTTCTGGATCCCTTCTCTCCCCTGAAGCTGTAAACAGTTTAACAAGACAGGTGCGGAACTGCCGTAAGGTAATCTACATCTTGTCTCCCTCTCTGGTATCTAACCTCCCTGCGAATGGGGGTACGTCTCCGTGTTCTGTGCGGTTTTCAGCACAGTACTCTCTACACGTAGTGGATATTTGATTTGGTAAGTGACCGAATAAGTGAATGAGTCACCAAGATAAGGGTATTGTCTCATTCTTTCTCGCTTTTTCCACTTCCAAGTTTCTTTAGTTAGTTTCCTCAGACAAAACGTTTCTTTGTAGCTACACAGTGGCCAGGTCCAGAGAATGTTGCAGATAGCTGCTGAAAACATCCCTCCTCCACTTGAGAATGGCTTGCTCTCCCTCTCAAGCGGAGAGAGCTGGGATTCGATATTTAATTAAGCGCCTCTGTTCACTTGGCATTTAGAGGCACTAGGGGGCGTTAGTGCTCTACACCCGGTGAAATGCCTGTTTCGCTTGTGATTTTCCTTTGTGAAAAACAACTATGCACAGAGTGTTTTGTGCCAATTTTCCATCCTTTTAGATTGACGGAAAGCATTTTACCTACGTAGAAACAGAAAACGAATAGAAAGAGCGTTGCATTGCGTTTAATGAAAGCTTAGGGCGGTCTCGGTGGTACGTTAGTGAAGTTATCTGGGGACACCTTAGCCACGTACATTGTGTTGGAGAGGCACCGAGAATTCATTCAGGAGTTCTCAAAGTTCGAGGACACAGTTGCCTTACACGTAGGCACGGTGGCAGCCGTGGACATGGCAGTGATTTGGAGAATGTTGTACTAGTCGGCTCTTGCTGTGATAATGCTTTGCAACAAATCTCCCCAAAACTCACTTAGATAAAGAAGAATCTAGTTTTCTCGGACCTGTGGGCTAGCTGCAGCGGCTCTCTTGTAGACCTCTCGATGGCGGGTGTTGCTCCATGCCGTGGGTCAGTTTGAGGTCTGTCCCGCACACCTTACCGTGGAGCCCAACTGTGAGGCTGCAGGTCCCTGTCCTCTCGCAGAGTTCACTGAAACGTAAGAGGTGAGCCCAACCACACAAGGCCACGTAAGGCCTCTGCGACTCATTGAAGGCCATCGTGTCTTCCCTTGGCCTCCTGGGAACCCCCTGGCCCCAGGATGCAGCTTCGGTAGCCCAGGGCAACCGGCGGAGGGGGGCGGGCGGGGCTGCAGGAGGGTGGAACGCGGAGGTCACAGAGGGTGTGGGTGTGGCCACCTCTGCTGTGACTGAACCAAGGGCGTGGGTGGGGGGCTGGGGTTCCAGGGCAGGGCCCTCAGAGCCCGGTAGGCCCAGGGGGGCGGCGCAAGCACCTAGGCCCAGGCCGAAGAGCGCCTTCTTGGTCTGCGCGGCAGGCCGGCCTCTCGCCTTGCCACTCAGGCCGCCCTCCCACTTGAAGTGTGTGTGGCACGCGTCCGTGGAGTACACCTCACTGCACAGGTAGCCGTGGGACTGGGCGTCGTAGCTTCCTGCGAGGCGGCCGGAGGTCCCGCAGGCGGGTGGGTCCCTGGGACAGACGCGCGGAGCGGCTCCTGCCCGGCCCCCCTGAGAACCGTCGCCGTTCCGTAAGGCGGGGCGCCTGCTTCAGAATGTAAATCACGTGTCCACTCTATGGATACGCTGTTTAGTTTACCAGGCAAAACTTTCTTGGTGAAAGAAGCAGCGTTGGCTTGCATCGTCGAGCAGGCTTGTCATCTGGCTGTGCACTGGTACTCTCTCTCTGGGTGTGCTAGTCCGCAGGGCAGGGCATCCCCTGGGCAGGGTGGAGCGTGATCTCTGTGGCCTCGTCTTGCAGCTCCTTCCTTTCATTCTCAATCATCCTGCCCACAGTGGCCTCCTCTCAGGCCTGCATACTTACAATGGCGCATTGCCCGTGCTGCCCCTCTGCAGGAAGTGTCCCTCTGTTTAGTTTGCAGCTGACTGATGCCGCCTCACCCTTCTCATGTCTTCTCAGGTGTCACTTGGTCAAGAAAGCGTCCCCTTACCTACTCAACTCATCTCGTCTCCCTACCGTAGCTCACGTGACACCACGCACCTCTCGCTTATGGCCGTCATCGCCTTTCGCATCCAGTTTCAGGTAGGTAAGTTTACCCCGTGGCCCGTGAGGAAGAAGAGATCACGCCTGTTTTGCTTACTCTTGATTCCCAGCGACTAGCCCGGTTACTGATAACCTCTGTTAGAGGGAGAAAGGAATGCACCCAATCCCTGGTGAAGCCCCGACCGTTTTCCTTTCTAGTGTCCCTCGTACTCCTCCCTGCCGTCTGTGTCGCCCTTACTCCGCGTCTACCGTTTATGAGTTTACACCTGGGTTACGGTGACTGCTTCGGAGAATCGCATGCCTTTCTACCTCCCTCGCTGCGACCTCTCCTACACCTCCCAGGGCTCTTGGGTTATGCCCTTGCCCTCTTCCGAGCCGTCCGTGGCACCCGCTGTCAACCCCGTACGGCCAAGCTCCTAAGACTGACACTCCAGGCCCTCCGTAATTTGGCTTCAGTTTCACTTTCTAGACGTTTCAAGAAAGAACGGGGTCTAAATATCTGTGCACCTCTGCTCCGTTTCACATCTACCCACGAGGTTAATTTTTTTGTTTCTTCCAGTCCACCTATTTTGCACCTCCGTCTCTGCGAAGACTTCACTGAGAATCCAAGCGATTTCTGGATCCCTTCTCTCCCCTGAAGCTGTAAACAGTTTAACAAGACAGGTGCGGAACTGCCGTAAGGTAATCTACATCTTGTCTCCCTCTCTGGTATCTAACCTCCCTGCGAATGGGGGTACGTCTCCGTGTTCTGTGCGGTTTTCAGCACAGTACTCTCTACACGTAGTGGATATTTGATTTGGTAAGTGACCGAATAAGTGAATGAGTCACCAAGATAAGGGTATTGTCTCATTCTTTCTCGCTTTTTCCACTTCCAAGTTTCTTTAGTTAGTTTCCTCAGACAAAACGTTTCTTTGTAGCTACACAGTGGCCAGGTCCAGAGAATGTTGCAGATAGCTGCTGAAAACATCCCTCCTCCACTTGAGAATGGCTTGCTCTTCCTCTCAAGCGGAGAGAGCTGGGATTCGATATTTAATTAAGCGCCTCTGTTCACTTGGCATTTAGAGGCACTAGGGGGCGTTAGTGCTCTACACCCGGTGAAATGCCTGTTTCGTTTGTGATTTTCCTTTGTGAAAAACAACTATGCACAGAGTGTTTTGTGCCAATTTTCCATCCTTTTAGATTGACGGAAAGCATTTTACCTACGTAGAAACAGAAAACGAATAGAAAGAGCGTTGCATTGCGTTTAATGAAAGCTTAGGGCGGTCTCGGTGGTACGTTAGTGAAGTTATCTGGGGACACCTTAGCCACGTACATTGTGTTGGAGAGGCACCGAGAATTCATTCAGGAGTTCTCAAAGTTCGAGGACACAGTTGCCTTACACGTAGGCACGGTAGCAGCCGTGGACATGGCAGTGATTTGGAGAATGTTGTACTAGTCGGCTCTCGCTGTGATAATGCTTTGCAACAAATCTCCCCAAAACTCACTTACATAAAGAAGAATCTAGTTTTCTCGGACCTGTGGGCTAGCTGCAGCGGCTCTCTTGTAGACCTCTCGATGGCGGGTGTTGCTCCATGCCGTGGGTCAGTTTGAGGTCTGTCCCGCACACCTTACCGTGGAGCCCAACTGTGAGGCTGCAGGTCCCTGTCCTCTCGCAGAGTTCACTGAAACGTAAGAGGTGAGCCCAACCACACAAGTCCACGTAAGGCCTCTGCGACTCATTGAAGGCCATCGTGTCTTCCCTTGGCCTCCTGGGAACCCCCTGGCCCCAGGATGCAGCTTCGGTAGCCCAGGGCAACCGGCGGAGGGGGGCGGGCGGGGCTGCAGGAGGGTGGAACGCGGAGGTCACAGAGGGTGTGGGTGTGGCCACCTCTGCTGTGACTGAACCAAGGGCGTGGGTGGGGGGCTGGGGGTCCAGGGCAGGGCCCTCAGAGCCCGGTAGGCCCAGGGGGGCGGTGCAAGCACCTAGGCCCAGGACGAAGAGCGCCTTCTTGGTCTGCGCGGCAGGCCGGCCTCTCGCCTTGCCACTCAGGCCGCCCTCCCACTTGAAGTGGGTGTGGCACGCGTCCGCGGAGTACACCTCGCTGCACAGGTAGTCGTGGGACTGGGCGTCGTAGCTTCCTGCGAGGCGGCCGGAGGTCCCGCAGGCGGGTGGGTCCCTGGGACAGACGCGCGGAGCGGCTCCTGCCCGGCCCCCCTGAGAACCGTCGCCGTTCCGTAAGGCGGGGCGCCTGCTTCAGTATGTAAATCACGTGTCCGCTCTATGGATACGCTGTTTAGTTTACCAGGCAAGACTTTCTTGGTGAAAGAAGCAGCGTTGGCTTGCATCCTCGAGCAGGCTCCTCATCTGGCTGTGCACTGGTACTCTCTCTCTGGGTGTGCTAGTCCGCAGGGCAGGGCATCCCCTGGGCAGGGTGGAGCGTGATCTCTGCGGCCTCGTCTTGCAGCTCCTTCCTTTCATTCTCAATCATCCTGCCCACAGTGACCTCCTCTCAGGCCTGCATACTTACAACGGCGCATTGCCCGTGCTGCCCCTCTGCAGGAAGTGTCCCTCTGTTTAGTTTGCAGCTGACTGATGCCGCCTCACCCTTCTCATGTCTTCTCAGGTGTCACTTGGTCAAGAAAGCGTCCCCTTACCTACTCAACTCATCTCGTCTCCCTACCGTAGCTCACGTGACACCACGCACCTCTCGCTTATGGCCGTCATCGCCTTTCGCATCCAGTTTCAGGTAGGTAAGTTTACCCCGTGGCCCGTGAGGAAGAAGAGATCACGCCTGTTTTGCTTACTCTTGATTCCCAGCGACTAGCCCGGTTACTGATAACCTCTGTTAGAGGGAGAAAGGAATGCACCCAATCCCTGGTGAAGCCCCGACCGTTTTCCTTTCTAGTGTCCCTCGTACTCCTCCCTGCCGTCTGTGTCGCCCTTACTCCGCGTCTACCGTTTATGAGTTTACACCTGGGTTACGGTGACTGCTTCGGAGAATCGCATGCCTTTCTACCTCCCTCGCTGCGACCTCTCCTACACCTCCCAGGGCTCTTGGGTTATGCCCTTGCCCTCTTCCGAGCCGTCCGTGGCACCCGCTGTCAACCCCGTACGGCCAAGCTCCTAAGACTGACACTCCAGGCCCTCCGTAATTTGGCTTCAGTTTCACTTTCTAGACGTTTCAAGAAAGAACGGGGTCTAAATATCTGTGCACCTCTGCTCCGTTTCACATCTACCCACGAGGTTAATTTTTTTGTTTCTTCCAGTCCACCTATTTTGCACCTCCGTCTCTGCGAAGACTTCACTGAGAATCCAAGCGATTTCTGGATCCCTTCTCTCCCCTGAAGCTGTAAACAGTTTAACAAGACAGGTGCGGAACTGCCGTAAGGTAATCTACATCTTGTCTCCCTCTCTGGTATCTAACCTCCCTGCGAATGGGGGTACGTCTCCGTGTTCTGTGCGGTTTTCAGCACAGTACTCTCTACACGTAGTGGATATTTGATTTGGTAAGTGACCGAATAAGTGAATGAGTCACCAAGATAAGGGTATTGTCTCATTCTTTCTCGCTTTTTCCACTTCCAAGTTTCTTTAGTTAGTTTCCTCAGACAAAAGGTTTCTTTGTAGCTACACAGTGGCCAGGTCCAGAGAATGTTGCAGATAGCTGCTGAAAACATCCCTCCTCCACTTGAGAATGGCTTGCTCTCCCTCTCAAGCGGAGAGAGCTGGGATTCGATATTTAATTAAGCGCCTCTGTTCACTTGGCATTTAGAGGCACTAGGGGGCGTTAGTGCTCTACACCCGGTGAAATGCCTGTTTCGCTTGTGATTTTCCTTTGTGAAAAACAACTATGCACAGAGTGTTTTGTGCCAATTTTCCATCCTTTTAGATTGACGGAAAGCATTTTACCTACGTAGAAACAGAAAACGAATAGAAAGAGCGTTGCATTGCGTTTAATGAAAGCTTAGGGCGGTCTCGGTGGTACGTTAGTGAAGTTATCTGGGGACACCTTAGCCACGTACATTGTGTTGGAGAGGCACCGAGAATTCATTCAGGAGTTCTCAAAGTTCGAGGACACAGTTGCCTTACACGTAGGCACGGTGGCAGCCGTGGACATGGCAGTGATTTGGAGAATGTTGTACTAGTCGGCTCTTGCTGTGATAATGCTTTGCAACAAATCTCCCCAAAACTCACTTAGATAAAGAAGAATCTAGTTTTCTCGGACCTGTGGGCTAGCTGCAGCGGCTCTCTTGTAGACCTCTCGATGGCGGGTGTTGCTCCATGCCGTGGGTCAGTTTGAGGTCTGTCCCGCACACCTTACCGTGGAGCCCAACTGTGAGGCTGCAGGTCCCTGTCCTCTCGCAGAGTTCACTGAAACGTAAGAGGTGAGCCCAACCACACAAGGCCACGTAAGGCCTCTGCGACTCATTGAAGGCCATCGTGTCTTCCCTTGGCCTCCTGGGAACCCCCTGGCCCCAGGATGCAGCTTCGGTAGCCCAGGGCAACCGGCGGAGGGGGGCGGGCGGGGCTGCAGGAGGGTGGAACGCAGAGGTCACAGAGGGTGTGGGTGTGGCCACCTCTGCTGTGACTGAACCAAGGGCGTGGGTGGGGGGCTGGGGTTCCAGGGCAGGGCCCTCAGAGCCCGGTAGGCCCAGGGGGGTGGCGCAAGCACCTAGGCCCAGGCCGAAGAGCGCCTTCTTGGTCTGCGCGGCAGGCCGGCCTCTCGCCTTGCCACTCAGGCCGCCCTCCCTCTTGAAGTGTGTGTGGCACGCGTCCGCGGAGTACACCTCGCTGCACAGGTAGCCGTGGGACTGGGCGTCGTAGCTTCCTGCGAGGCGGCCGGAGGTCCCGCAGGTGGGTGGGTCCCTGGGACAGACGCGCGGAGCGGCTCCTGCCCGGCCCCCCTGAGAACCGTCGCCGTTCCGTAAGGCGGGGCGCCTGCTTCAGAATGTAAATCACGTGTCCGCTCTATGGATACGCTGTTTAGTTTACCAGGCAAGACTTTCTTGGTGAAAGAAGCAGCGTTGGCTTGCATCGTCGAGCAGGCTTGTCATCTGGCTGTGCACTGGTACTCTCTCTCTGGGTGTGCTAGTCCGCAGGGCAGGGCATCCCCTGGGCAGGGTGGAGCGTGATCTCTGCGGCCTCGTCTTGCAGCTCCTTCCTTTCATTCTCAATCATCCTGCCCACAGTGGCCTCCTCTCAGGCCTGCATACTTACAACGGCGCATTGCCCGTGCTGCCCCTCTGCAGGAAGTGTCCCTCTGTTTAGTTTGCAGCTGACTGATGCCGCCTCACCCTTCTCATGTCTTCTCAGGTGTCACTTGGTCAAGAAAGCGTCCCCTTACCTACTCAACTCATCTCGTCTCCCTACCGTAGCTCACGTGACACCACGCACCTCTCGCTTATGGCCGTCATCGCCTTTCGCATCCACTTTCAGGTAGGTAAGTTTACCCCGTGGCCCGTGAGGAAGAAGAGATCACGCCTGTTTTGCTTACTCTTGATTCCCAGCGACTAGCCCGGTTACTGATAACCTCTGTTAGAGGGAGAAAGGAATGCACCCAATCCCTGGTGAAGCCCCGACCGTTTTCCTTTCTAGTGTCCCTCGTACTCCTCCCTGCCGTCTGTGTCGCCCTTACTCCGCGTCTACCGTTTATGAGTTTACACCTGGGTTACGGTGACTGCTTCGGAGAATCGCATGCCTTTCTACCTCCCTCGCTGCGACCTCTCCTACACCTCCCAGGGCTCTTGGGTTATGCCCTTGCCCTCTTCCGAGCCGTCCGTGGCACCCGCTGTCAACCCCGTACGGCCAAGCTCCTAAGACTGACACTCCAGGCCCTCCGTAATTTGGCTTCAGTTTCACTTTCTAGACGTTTCAAGAAAGAACGGGGTCTAAATATCTGTGCACCTCTGCTCCGTTTCACATCTACCCACGAGGTTAATTTTTTTGTTTCTTCCAGTCCACCTATTTTGCACCTCCGTCTCTGCGAAGACTTCACTGAGAATCCAAGCGATTTCTGGATCCCTTCTCTCCCCTGAAGCTGTAAACAGTTTAACAAGACAGGTGCGGAACTGCCGTAAGGTAATCTACATCTTGTCTCCCTCTCTGGTATCTAACCTCCCTGCGAATGGGGGTACGTCTCCGTGTTCTGTGCGGTTTTCAGCACAGTACTCTCTACACGTAGTGGATATTTGATTTGGTAAGTGACCGAATAAGTGAATGAGTCACCAAGATAAGGGTATTGTCTCATTCTTTCTCGCTTTTTCCACTTCCAAGTTTCTTTAGTTAGTTTCCTCAGACAAAAGGTTTCTTTGTAGCTACACAGTGGCCAGGTCCAGAGAATGTTGCAGATAGCTGCTGAAAACATCCCTCCTCCACTTGAGAATGGCTTGCTCTCCCTCTCAAGCGGAGAGAGCTGGGATTCGATATTTAATTAAGCGCCTCTGTTCACTTGGCATTTAGAGGCACTAGGGGGCGTTAGTGCTCTACACCCGGTGAAATGCCTGTTTCGTTTGTGATTTTCCTTTGTGAAAAAGAACTATGCACAGAGTGTTTTGTGCCAATTTTCCATCCTTTTAGATTGACGGAAAGCATTTTACCTACGTAGAAACAGAAAACGAATAGAAAGAGCGTCGCATTGCGTTTAATGAAAGCTTAGGGCGGTCTCGGTGGTACGTTAGTGAAGTTATCTGGGGACACCTTAGCCACGTACATTGTGTTGGAGAGGCACCGAGAATTCATTCAGGAGTTCTCAAAGTTCGAGGACACAGTTGCCTTACACGTAGGCACGGTGGCAGCCGTGGACATGGCAGTGATTTGGAGAATGTTGTACTAGTCGGCTCTCGCTGTGATAATGCTTTGCAACAAATCTCCCCAAAACTCACTTAGATAAAGAAGAATCTAGTTTTCTCGGACCTGTGGGCTAGCTGCAGCGGCTCTCTTGTAGACCTCTCGATGGCGGGTGTTGCTCCATGCCGTGGGTCAGTTTGAGGTCTGTCCCGCACACCTTACCGTGGAGCCCAACTGTGAGGCTGCAAGTCCCTGTCCTCTCGCAGAGTTCACTGAAACGTAAGAGGTGAGCCCAACCACACAAGGCCACGTAAGGCCTCTGCGACTCATTGAAGGCCATCGTGTCTTCCCTTGGCCTCCTGGGAACCCCCTGGCCCCAGGATGCAGCTTCGGTAGCCCAGGGCAACCGGCGGAGGGGGGCGGGCGGGGCTGCAGGAGGGTGGAACGCGGAGGTCACAGAGGGTGTGGGTGTGGCCACCTCTGATGTGACTGAACCAAGGGGGGTGGGGGGCAGGGGGTCCAGGGCAGGGCCCTCAGAGCCCGGTAGGCCGAGGGTGGCGGCGCAAGCACCTAGGCGCAGGCCGAAGAGCACCTTCTTGGTCTGCGCAGCAGGCCGGCCTCTCGCCTTGCCACTCAGGCCGCCCTCCCACTTGAAGTGTGTGTGGCACGCGTCCGCAGAGTACACCTCGCTGCACAGGTAGCCGTGGGACTGGGCGTCGTAGCTTCCTGCGAGGCGGCCGGAGGTCCCGCAGGCGGGTGGGTCCCTGGGACAGACGCGCGGAGCGGCTCCTGCCCGGCCCCCCTGAGAACCGTCGCCGTTCCGTAAGGCGGGGCGCCTGCTTCAGAATGTAAATCACGTGTCCGCTCTATGGATACGCTGTTTAGTTTACCAGGCAAGACTTTCTTGGTGAAAGAAGCAGCGTTGGCTTGCATCGTCGAGCAGGCTTGTCATCTGGCTGTGCACTGGTACTCTCTCTCTGGGTGTGCTAGTCCGCAGGGCAGGGCATCCCCTGGGCAGGGTGGAGCGTGATCTCTGCGGCCTCGTCTTGCAGCTCCTTCCTTTCATTCTCAATCATCCTGCCCACAGTGGCCTCCTCTCAGGCCTGCATACTTACAACGGCGCATTGCCCGTGCTGCCCCTCTGCAGGAAGTGTCCCTCTGTTTAGTTTGCAGCTGACTGATGCCGCCTCACCCTTCTCATGTCTTCTCAGGTGTCACTTGGTCAAGAAAGCGTCCCCTTACCTACTCAACTCATCTCGTCTCCCTACCGTAGCTCACGTGACACCACGCACCTCTCGCTTATGGCCGTCATCGCCTTTCGCATCCAGTTTCAGGTAGGTAAGTTTACCCCGTGGTCCGTGAGGAAGAAGAGATCACGCCTGTTTTGCTTACTCTTGATTCCCAGCGACTAGCCCGGTTACTGATAACCTCTGTTAGAGGGAGAAAGGAATGCACCCAATCCCTGGTGAAGCCCCGACCGTTTTCCTTTCTAGTGTCCCTCGTACTCCTCCCTGCCATCTGTGTCGCCCTTACTCCGCGTCTACCGTTTATGAGTTTACACCTGGGTTACGGTGACTGCTTCGGAGAATCGCATGCCTTTCTACCTCCCTCGCTGCGACCTCTCCTACACCTCCCAGGGCTCTTGGGTTATGCCCTTGCCCTCTTCCGAGCCGTCCGTGGCACCCGCTGTCAACCCCGTACGGCCAAGCTCCTAAGACTGACACTCCAGGCCCTCCGTAATTTGGCTTCAGTTTCACTTTCTAGACGTTTCAAGAAAGAACGGGGTCTAAATATCTGTGCACCTCTGCTCCGTTTCATATCTACCCACGAGGTTAATTTTTTTGTTTCTTCCAGTCCACCTATTTTGCACCTCCGTCTCTGCGAAGACTTCACTGAGAATCCAAGCGATTTCTGGATCCCTTCTCTCCCCTGAAGCTGTAAACAGTTTAACAAGACAGGTGCGGAACTGCCGTAAGGTAATCTACATCTTGTCTCCCTCTCTGGTATCTAACCTCCCTGCGAATGGGGGTACGTCTCCGTGTTCTGTGCGGTTTTCAGCACAGTACTCTCTACACGTAGTGGATATTTGATTTGGTAAGTGACCGAATAAGTGAATGAGTCACCAAGATAAGGGTATTGTCTCATTCTTTCTCGCTTTTTCCACTTCCAAGTTTCTTTAGTTAGTTTCCTCAGACAAAAGGTTTTTTTGTAGCTACACAGTGGCCAGGTCCAGAGAATGTTGCAGATAGCTGCTGAAAACATCCCTCCTCCACTTGAGAATGGCTTGCTCTCCCTCTCAAGCGGAGAGAGCTGGGATTCGATATTTAATTAAGCGCCTCTGTTCACTTGGCATTTAGAGGCACTAGGGGGCGTTAGTGCTCTACACCCGGTGAAATGCCTGTTTCGTTTGTGATTTTCCTTTGTGAAAAACAACTATGCACAGAGTGTTTTGTGCCAATTTTCCATCCTTTTAGATTGACGGAAAGCATTTTACCTACGTAGAAACAGAAAACGAATAGAAAGAGCGTCGCATTGCGTTTAATGAAAGCTTAGGGCGGTCTCGGTGGTACGTTAGTGAAGTTATCTGGGGACACCTTAGCCACGTACATTGTGTTGGAGAGGCACCGAGAATTCATTCAGGAGTTCTCAAAGTTCGAGGACACAGTTGCCTTACACGTAGGCACGGTGGCAGCCGTGGACATGGCAGTGATTTGGAGAATGTTGTACTAGTCGGCTCTCGCTGTGATAATGCTTTGCAACAAATCTCCCCAAAACTCACTTACATAAAGAAGAATCTAGTTTTCTCGGACCTGTGGGCTAGCTGCAGCGGCTCTCTTGTAGACCTCTCGATGGCGGGTGTTGCTCCATGCCGTGGGTCAGTTTGAGGTCTGTCCCGCACACCTTACCGTGGAGCCCAACTGTGAGGCTGCAGGTCCCTGTCTTCTCGCAGAGTTCACTGAAACGTAAGAGGTGAGCCCAACCACACAAGGCCACGTAAGGCCTCTGCGACACATTGAAGGCCATCGTGTCTTCCCTTGGCCTCCTGGGAACCCCCTGGCCCCAGGATGCAGCTTCGGTAGCCCAGGGCAACCGGCGGAGGGGGGCGGGCGGGGCTGCAGGAGGGTGGAACGCTGAGGTCACAGAGGGTGTGGGTGTGGCCACCTCTGCTGTGACTGAACCAAGGGCGTGGGTGGGGGGCTGGGGGTCCAGGGCAGGGCCCTCAGAGCCCGGTAGGCCCAGGGGGGTGGCGCAAGCACCTAGGCCCAGGCCGAAGAGCGCCTTCTTGGTCTGCGCGGCAGGCCGGCCTCTCGCCTTGCCACTCAGGCCGCCCTCCCTCTTGAAGTGTGTGTGGCACGCGTCCGCGGAGTACACCTCGCTGCACAGGTAGCCGTGGGACTGGGCGTCGTAGCTTCCTGCGAGGCGGCCGGAGGTCCCGCAGGCGGGTGGGTCCCTGGTACAGACGCGCAGAGCGGCTCCTGCCCGGCCCCCCTGAGAACCGTCGCCGTTCCGTAAGGCGGGGCGCCTGCTTCAGAATGTAAATCACGTGTCCGCTCTATGGATACGCTGTTTAGTTTACCAGGCAAGACTTTCTTGGTGAAAGAAGCAGCGTTGGCTTGCATCGTCGAGCAGGCTTGTCATCTGGCTGTGCACTGGTACTCTCTCTCTGGGTGTGCTAGTCCGCAGGGCAGGGCATCCCCTGGGCAGGGTGGAGCGTGATCTCTGCGGCCTCGTCTTGCAGCTCCTTCCTTTCATTCTCAATCATCCTGCCCACAGTGGCCTCCTCTCAGGCCTGCATACTTACAACGGCGCATTGCCCGTGCTGCCCCTCTGCAGGAAGTGTCCCTCTGTTTAGTTTGCAGCTGACTGATGCCGCCTCACCCTTCTCATGTCTTCTCAGGTGTCACTTGGTCAAGAAAGCGTCCCCTTACCTACTCAACTCATCTCGTCTCCCTACCGTAGCTCACGTGACACCACGCACCTCTCGCTTATGGCCGTCATCGCCTTTCGCATCCAGTTTCAGGTAGGTAAGTTTACCCCGTGGTCCGTGAGGAAGAAGAGATCACGCCTGTTTTGCTTACTCTTGATTCCCAGCGACTAGCCCGGTTACTGATAACCTCTGTTAGAGGGAGAAAGGAATGCACCCAATCCCTGGTGAAGCCCCGACCGTTTTCCTTTCTAGTGTCCCTCGTACTCCTCCCTGCCGTCTGTGTCGCCCTTACTCCGCGTCTACCGTTTATGAGTTTACACCTGGGTTACGGTGACTGCTTCGGAGAATCGCATGCCTTTCTACCTCCCTCGCTGCGACCTCTCCTACACCTCCCAGGGCTCTTGGGTTATGCCCTTGCCCTCTTCCGAGCCGTCCGTGGCACCCGCTGTCAACCCCGTACGGCCAAGCTCCTAAGACTGACACTCCAGGCCCTCCGTAATTTGGCTTCAGTTTCACTTTCTAGACGTTTCAAGAAAGAACGGGGTCTAAATATCTGTGCACCTCTGCTCCGTTTCACATCTACCCACGAGGTTAATTTTTTTGTTTCTTCCAGTCCACCTATTTTGCACCTCCGTCTCTGCGAAGACTTCACTGAGAATCCAAGCGATTTCTGGATCCCTTCTCTCCCCTGAAGCTGTAAACAGTTTAACAAGACAGGTGCGGAACTGCCGTAAGGTAATCTACATCTTGTCTCCCTCTCTGGTATCTAACCTCCCTGCGAATGGGGGTACGTCTCCGTGTTCTGTGCGGTTTTCAGCACAGTACTCTCTACACGTAGTGGATATTTGATTTGGTAAGTGACCGAATAAGTGAATGAGTCACCAAGATAAGGGTATTGTCTCATTCTTTCTCGCTTTTTCCACTTCCAAGTTTCTTTAGTTAGTTTCCTCAGACAAAAGGTTTCTTTGTAGCTACACAGTGGCCAGGTCCAGAGAATGTTGCAGATAGCTGCTGAAAACATCCCTCCTCCACTTGAGAATGGCTTGCTCTCCCTCTCAAGCGGAGAGAGCTGGGATTCGATATTTAATTAAGCGCCTCTGTTCACTTGGCATTTAGAGGCACTAGGGGGCGTTAGTGCTCTACACCCGGTGAAATGCCTGTTTCGCTTGTGATTTTCCTTTGTGAAAAACAACTATGCACAGAGTGTTTTGTGCCAATTTTCCATCCTTTTAGATTGACGGAAAGCATTTTACCTACGTAGAAACAGAAAACGAATAGAAAGAGCGTTGCATTGCGTTTAATGAAAGCTTAGGGCGGTCTCGGTGGTACGTTAGTGAAGTTATCTGGGGACACCTTAGCCACGTACATTGTGTTGGAGAGGCACCGAGAATTCATTCAGGAGTTCTCAAAGTTCGAGGACACAGTTGCCTTACACGTAGGCACGGTGGCAGCCGTGGACATGGCAGTGATTTGGAGAATGTTGTACTAGTCGGCTCTTGCTGTGATAATGCTTTGCAACAAATCTCCCCAAAACTCACTTAGATAAAGAAGAATCTAGTTTTCTCGGACCTGTGGGCTAGCTGCAGCGGCTCTCTTGTAGACCTCTCGATGGCGGGTGTTGCTCCATGCCGTGGGTCAGTTTGAGGTCTGTCCCGCACACCTTACCGTGGAGCCCAACTGTGAGGCTGCAGGTCCCTGTCCTCTCGCCGAGTTCACTGAAACGTAAGAGGTGAGCCCAACCACACAAGGCCACGTAAGGCCTCTGCGACTCATTGAAGGCCATCGTGTCTTCCCTTGGCCTCCTGGGAACCCCCTGGCCCCAGGATGCAGCTTCGGTAGCCCAGGGCAACCGGCGGAGGGGGGCGGGCGGGGCTGCAGGAGGGTGGAACGCAGAGGTCACAGAGGGTGTGGGTGTGGCCACCTCTGCTGTGACTGAACCAAGGGCGTGGGTGGGGGGCTGGGGGTCCAGGGCAGGGCCCTCAGAGCCCGGTAGGCCCAGGGGGGCGGCGCAAGCACCTAGGCCCAGGCCGAAGAGCGCCTTCTTGGTCTGCGCGGCAGGCCGGCCTCTCGCCTTGCCACTCAGGCCGCCCTCCCACTTGAAGTGGGTGTGGCACGCGTCCGCGGAGTACACCTCGCTGCACAGGTAGTCGTGGGACTGGGCGTCGTAGCTTCCTGCGAGGCGGCCGGAGGTCCCGCAGGCGGGTGGGTCCCTGGGACAGACGCGCGGAGCGGCTCCTGCCCGGCCCCCCTGAGAACCGTCGCCGTTCCGTAAGGCGGGGCGCCTGCTTCAGAATGTAAATCACGTGTCCGCTCTATGGATACGCTGTTTAGTTTACCAGGCAAGACTTTCTTGGTGAAAGAAGCAGCGTTGGCTTGCATCGTCGAGCAGGCTCCTCATCTGGCTGTGCACTGGTACTCTCTCTCTGGGTGTGCTAGTCCGCAGGGCAGGGCATCCCCTGGGCAGGGTGGAGCGTGATCTCTGCGGCCTCGTCTTGCAGCTCCTTCCTTTCATTCTCAATCATCCTGCCCACAGTGGCCTCCTCTCAGGCCTGCATACTTACAACGGCGCATTGCCCGTGCTGCCCCTCTGCAGGAAGTGTCCCTCTGTTTAGTTTGCAGCTGACTGATGCCGCCTCACCCTTCTCATGTCTTCTCAGGTGTCACTTGGTCAAGAAAGCGTCCCCTTACCTACTCAACTCATCTCGTCTCCCTACCGTAGCTCACGTGACACCACGCACCTCTCGCTTATGGCCGTCATCGCCTTTCGCATCCAGTTTCAGGTAGGTAAGTTTACCCCGTGGCCCGTGAGGAAGAAGAGATCACGCCTGTTTTGCTTACTCTTGATTCCCAGCGACTAGCCCGGTTACTGATAACCTCTGTTAGAGGGAGAAAGGAATGCACCCAATCCCTGGTGAAGCCCCGACCGTTTTCCTTTCTAGTGTCCCTCGTACTCCTCCCTGCCGTCTGTGTCGCCCTTACTCCGCGTCTACCGTTTATGAGTTTACACCTGGGTTACGGTGACTGCTTCGGAGAATCGCATGCCTTTCTACCTCCCTCGCTGCGACCTCTCCTACACCTCCCAGGGCTCTTGGGTTATGCCCTTGCCCTCTTCCGAGCCGTCCGTGGCACCCGCTGTCAACCCCGTACGGCCAAGCTCCTAAGACTGACACTCCAGGCCCTCCGTAATTTGGCTTCAGTTTCACTTTCTAGACGTTTCAAGAAAGAACGGGGTCTAAATATCTGTGCACCTCTGCTCCGTTTCACATCTACCCACGAGGTTAATTTTTTTGTTTCTTCCAGTCCACCTATTTTGCACCTCCGTCTCTGCGAAGACTTCACTGAGAATCCAAGCGATTTCTGGATCCCTTCTCTCCCCTGAAGCTGTAAACAGTTTAACAAGACAGGTGCGGAACTGCCGTAAGGTAATCTACATCTTGTCTCCCTCTCTGGTATCTAACCTCCCTGCGAATGGGGGTACGTCTCCGTGTTCTGTGCGGTTTTCAGCACAGTACTCTCTACACGTAGTGGATATTTGATTTGGTAAGTGACCGAATAAGTGAATGAGTCACCAAGATAAGGGTATTGTCTCATTCTTTCTCGCTTTTTCCACTTCCAAGTTTCTTTAGTTAGTTTCCTCAGACAAAAGGTTTCTTTGTAGCTACACAGTGGCCAGGTCCAGAGAATGTTGCAGATAGCTGCTGAAAACATCCCTCCTCCACTTGAGAATGGCTTGCTCTCCCTCTCAAGCGGAGAGAGCTGGGATTCGATATTTAATTAAGCGCCTCTGTTCACTTGGCATTTAGAGGCACTAGGGGGCGTTAGTGCTCTACACCCGGTGAAATGCCTGTTTCGCTTGTGATTTTCCTTTGTGAAAAACAACTATGCACAGAGTGTTTTGTGCCAATTTTCCATCCTTTTAGATTGACGGAAAGCATTTTACCTACGTAGAAACAGAAAACGAATAGAAAGAGCGTTGCATTGCGTTTAATGAAAGCTTAGGGCGGTCTCGGTGGTACGTTAGTGAAGTTATCTGGGGACACCTTAGCCACATACATTGTGTTGGAGAGGCACCGAGAATTCATTCAGGAGTTCTCAAAGTTCGAGGACACAGTTGCCTTACACGTAGGCACGGTGGCAGCCGTGGACATGGCAGTGATTTGGAGAATGTTGTACTAGTCGGCTCTTGCTGTGATAATGCTTTGCAACAAATCTCCCCAAAACTCACTTAGATAAAGAAGAATCTAGTTTTCTCGGACCTGTGGGCTAGCTGCAGTGGCTCTCTTGTAGACCTCTCGATGGCGGGTGTTGCTCCATGCCGTGGGTCAGTTTGAGGTCTGTCCCGCACACCTTACCGTGGAGCCCAACTGTGAGGCTGCAGGTCCCTGTCCTCTCGCAGAGTTCACTGAAACGTAAGAGGTGAGCCCAACCACACAAGGCCACGTAAGGCCTCTGCGACTCATTGAAGGCCATCGTGTCTTCCCTTGGCCTCCTGGGAACCCCCTGGCCCCAGGATGCAGCTTCGGTAGCCCAGGGCAACCGGCGGAGGGGGGCGGGCGGGGCTGCAGGAGGGTGGAACGCAGAGGTCACAGAGGGTGTGGGTGTGGCCACCTCTGCTGTGACTGAACCAAGGGCGTGGGTGGGGGGCTGGGGTTCCAGGGCAGGGCCCTCAGAGCCCGGTAGGCCCAGGGGGGTGGCGCAAGCACCTAGGCCCAGGCCGAAGAGCGCCTTCTTGGTCTGCGCGGCAGGCCGGCCTCTCGCCTTGCCACTCAGGCCGCCCTCCCTCTTGAAGTGTGTGTGGCACGCGTCCGCGGAGTACACCTCGCTGCACAGGTAGCCGTGGGACTGGGCGTCGTAGCTTCCTGCGAGGCGGCCGGAGGTCCCGCAGGTGGGTGGGACCCTGGGACAGACGCGCGGAGCGGCTCCTGCCCGGCCCCCCTGAGAACCGTCGCCGTTCCGTAAGGCGGGGCGCCTGCTTCAGAATGTAAATCACGTGTCCGCTCTATGGATACGCTGTTTAGTTTACCAGGCAAGACTTTCTTGGTGAAAGAAGCAGCGTTGGCTTGCATCGTCGAGCAGGCTTGTCATCTGGCTGTGCACTGGTACTCTCTCTCTGGGTGTGCTAGTCCGCAGGGCAGGGCATCCCCTGGGCAGGGTGGAGCGTGATCTCTGCGGCCTCGTCTTGCAGCTCCTTCCTTTCATTCTCAATCATCCTGCCCACAGTGGCCTCCTCTCAGGCCTGCATACTTACAACGGCGCATTGCCCGTGCTGCCCCTCTGCAGGAAGTGTCCCTCTGTTTAGTTTGCAGCTGACTGATGCCGCCTCACCCTTCTCATGTCTTCTCAGGTGTCACTTGGTCAAGAAAGCGTCCCCTTACCTACTCAACTCATCTCGTCTCCCTACCGTAGCTCACGTGACACCACGCACCTCTCGCTTATGGCCGTCATCGCCTTTCGCATCCACTTTCAGGTAGGTAAGTTTACCCCGTGGCCCGTGAGGAAGAAGAGATCACGCCTGTTTTGCTTACTCTTGATTCCCAGCGACTAGCCCGGTTACTGATAACCTCTGTTAGAGGGAGAAAGGAATGCACCCAATCCCTGGTGAAGCCCCGACCGTTTTCCTTTCTAGTGTCCCTCGTACTCCTCCCTGCCGTCTGTGTCGCCCTTACTCCGCGTCTACCGTTTATGAGTTTACACCTGGGTTACGGTGACTGCTTCGGAGAATCGCATGCCTTTCTACCTCCCTCGCTGCGACCTCTCCTACACCTCCCAGGGCTCTTGGGTTATGCCCTTGCCCTCTTCCGAGCCGTCCGTGGCACCCGCTGTCAACCCCGTACGGCCAAGCTCCTAAGACTGACACTCCAGGCCCTCCGTAATTTGGCTTCAGTTTCACTTTCTAGACGTTTCAAGAAAGAACGGGGTCTAAATATCTGTGCACCTCTGCTCCGTTTCACATCTACCCACGAGGTTAATTTTTTTGTTTCTTCCAGTCCACCTATTTTGCACCTCCGTCTCTGCGAAGACTTCACTGAGAATCCAAGCGATTTCTGGATCCCTTCTCTCCCCTGAAGCTGTAAACAGTTTAACAAGACAGGTGCGGAACTGCCGTAAGGTAATCTACATCTTGTCTCCCTCTCTGGTATCTAACCTCCCTGCGAATGGGGGTACGTCTCCGTGTTCTGTGCGGTTTTCAGCACAGTACTCTCTACACGTAGTGGATATTTGATTTGGTAAGTGACCGAATAAGTGAATGAGTCACCAAGATAAGGGTATTGTCTCATTCTTTCTCGCTTTTTCCACTTCCAAGTTTCTTTAGTTAGTTTCCTCAGACAAAAGGTTTCTTTGTAGCTACACAGTGGCCAGGTCCAGAGAATGTTGCAGATAGCTGCTGAAAACATCCCTCCTCCACTTGAGAATGGCTTGCTCTCCCTCTCAAGCGGAGAGAGCTGGGATTCGATATTTAATTAAGCGCCTCTGTTCACTTGGCATTTAGAGGCACTAGGGGGCGTTAGTGCTCTACACCCGGTGAAATGCCTGTTTCGTTTGTGATTTTCCTTTGTGAAAAAGAACTATGCACAGAGTGTTTTGTGCCAATTTTCCATCCTTTTAGATTGACGGAAAGCATTTTACCTACGTAGAAACAGAAAACGAATAGAAAGAGCGTCGCATTGCGTTTAATGAAAGCTTAGGGCGGTCTCGGTGGTACGTTAGTGAAGTTATCTGGGGACACCTTAGCCACGTACATTGTGTTGGAGAGGCACCGAGAATTCATTCAGGAGTTCTCAAAGTTCGAGGACACAGTTGCCTTACACGTAGGCACGGTGGCAGCCGTGGACATGGCAGTGATTTGGAGAATGTTGTACTAGTCGGCTCTCGCTGTGATAATGCTTTGCAACAAATCTCCCCAAAACTCACTTAGATAAAGAAGAATCTAGTTTTCTCGGACCTGTGGGCTAGCTGCAGCGGCTCTCTTGTAGACCTCTCGATGGCGGGTGTTGCTCCATGCCGTGGGTCAGTTTGAGGTCTGTCCCGCACACCTTACCGTGGAGCCCAACTGTGAGGCTGCAGGTCCCTGTCCTCTCGCAGAGTTCACTGAAACGTAAGAGGTGAGCCCAACCACACAAGGCCACGTAAGGCCTCTGCGACTCATTGAAGGCCATCGTGTCTTCCCTTGGCCTCCTGGGAACCCCCTGGCCCCAGGATGCAGCTTCGGTAGCCCAGGGCAACCGGCGGAGGGGGGCGGGCGGGGCTGCAGGAGGGTGGAACGCGGAGGTCACAGAGGGTGTGGGTGTGGCCACCTCTGATGTGACTGAACCAAGGGGGGTGGGGGGCAGGGGGTCCAGGGCAGGGCCCTCAGAGCCCGGTAGGCCGAGGGTGGCGGCGCAAGCACCTAGGCGCAGGCCGAAGAGCACCTTCTTGGTCTGCGCAGCAGGCCGGCCTCTCGCCTTGCCACTCAGGCCGCCCTCCCACTTGAAGTGTGTGTGGCACGCGTCCGCAGAGTACACCTCGCTGCACAGGTAGCCGTGGGACTGGGCGTCGTAGCTTCCTGCGAGGCGGCCGGAGGTCCCGCAGGCGGGTGGGTCCCTGGGACAGACGCGCGGAGCGGCTCCTGCCCGGCCCCCCTGAGAACCGTCGCCGTTCCGTAAGGCGGGGCGCCTGCTTCAGAATGTAAATCACGTGTCCGCTCTATGGATACGCTGTTTAGTTTACCAGGCAAGACTTTCTTGGTGAAAGAAGCAGCGTTGGCTTGCATCGTCGAGCAGGCTTGTCATCTGGCTGTGCACTGGTACTCTCTCTCTGGGTGTGCTAGTCCGCAGGGCAGGGCATCCCCTGGGCAGGGTGGAGCGTGATCTCTGCGGCCTCGTCTTGCAGCTCCTTCCTTTCATTCTCAATCATCCTGCCCACAGTGGCCTCCTCTCAGGCCTGCATACTTACAACGGCGCATTGCCCGTGCTGCCCCTCTGCAGGAAGTGTCCCTCTGTTTAGTTTGCAGCTGACTGATGCCGCCTCACCCTTCTCATGTCTTCTCAGGTGTCACTTGGTCAAGAAAGCGTCCCCTTACCTACTCAACTCATCTCGTCTCCCTACCGTAGCTCACGTGACAACACGCACCTCTCGCTTATGGCCGTCATCGCCTTTCGCATCCAGTTTCAGGTAGGTAAGTTTACCCCGTGGTCCGTGAGGAAGAAGAGATCACGCCTGTTTTGCTTACTCTTGATTCCCAGCGACTAGCCCGGTTACTGATAACCTCTGTTAGAGGGAGAAAGGAATGCACCCAATCCCTGGTGAAGCCCCGACCGTTTTCCTTTCTAGTGTCCCTCGTACTCCTCCCTGCCATCTGTGTCGCCCTTACTCCGCGTCTACCGTTTATGAGTTTACACCTGGGTTACGGTGACTGCTTCGGAGAATCGCATGCCTTTCTACCTCCCTCGCTGCGACCTCTCCTACACCTCCCAGGGCTCTTGGGTTATGCCCTTGCCCTCTTCCGAGCCGTCCGTGGCACCCGCTGTCAACCCCGTACGGCCAAGCTCCTAAGACTGACACTCCAGGCCCTCCGTAATTTGGCTTCAGTTTCACTTTCTAGACGTTTCAAGAAAGAACGGGGTCTAAATATCTGTGCACCTCTGCTCCGTTTCATATCTACCCACGAGGTTAATTTTTTTGTTTCTTCCAGTCCACCTATTTTGCACCTCCGTCTCTGCGAAGACTTCACTGAGAATCCAAGCGATTTCTGGATCCCTTCTCTCCCCTGAAGCTGTAAACAGTTTAACAAGACAGGTGCGGAACTGCCGTAAGGTAATCTACATCTTGTCTCCCTCTCTGGTATCTAACCTCCCTGCGAATGGGGGTACGTCTCCGTGTTCTGTGCGGTTTTCAGCACAGTACTCTCTACACGTAGTGGATATTTGATTTGGTAAGTGACCGAATAAGTGAATGAGTCACCAAGATAAGGGTATTGTCTCATTCTTTCTCGCTTTTTCCACTTCCAAGTTTCTTTAGTTAGTTTCCTCAGACAAAAGGTTTCTTTGTAGCTACACAGTGGCCAGGTCCAGAGAATGTTGCAGATAGCTGCTGAAAACATCCCTCCTCCACTTGAGAATGGCTTGCTCTCCCTCTCAAGCGGAGAGAGCTGGGATTCGATATTTAATTAAGCGCCTCTGTTCACTTGGCATTTAGAGGCACTAGGGGGCGTTAGTGCTCTACACCCGGTGAAATGCCTGTTTCGTTTGTGATTTTCCTTTGTGAAAAACAACTATGCACAGAGTGTTTTGTGCCAATTTTCCATCCTTTTAGATTGACGGAAAGCATTTTACCTACGTAGAAACAGAAAACGAATAGAAAGAGCGTCGCATTGCGTTTAATGAAAGCTTAGGGCGGTCTCGGTGGTACGTTAGTGAAGTTATCTGGGGACACCTTAGCCACGTACATTGTGTTGGAGAGGCACCGAGAATTCATTCAGGAGTTCTCAAAGTTCGAGGACACAGTTGCCTTACACGTAGGCACGGTGGCAGCCGTGGACATGGCAGTGATTTGGAGAATGTTGTACTAGTCGGCTCTCGCTGTGATAATGCTTTGCAACAAATCTCCCCAAAACTCACTTACATAAAGAAGAATCTAGTTTTCTCGGACCTGTGGGCTAGCTGCAGCGGCTCTCTTGTAGACCTCTCGATGGCGGGTGTTGCTCCATGCCGTGGGTCAGTTTGAGGTCTGTCCCGCACACCTTACCGTGGAGCCCAACTGTGAGGCTGCAGGTCCCTGTCTTCTCGCAGAGTTCACTGAAACGTAAGAGGTGAGCCCAACCACACAAGGCCACGTAAGGCCTCTGCGACACATTGAAGGCCATCGTGTCTTCCCTTGGCCTCCTGGGAACCCCCTGGCCCCAGGATGCAGCTTCGGTAGCCCAGGGCAACCGGCGGAGGGGGGCGGGCGGGGCTGCAGGAGGGTGGAACGCTGAGGTCACAGAGGGTGTGGGTGTGGCCACCTCTGCTGTGACTGAACCAAGGGCGTGGGTGGGGGGCTGGGGGTCCAGGGCAGGGCCCTCAGAGCCCGGTAGGCCCAGGGGGGTGGCGCAAGCACCTAGGCCCAGGCCGAAGAGCGCCTTCTTGGTCTGCGCGGCAGGCCGGCCTCTCGCCTTGCCACTCAGGCCGCCCTCCCTCTTGAAGTGTGTGTGGCACGCGTCCGCGGAGTACACCTCGCTGCACAGGTAGCCGTGGGACTGGGCGTCGTAGCTTCCTGCGAGGCGGCCGGAGGTCCCGCAGGCGGGTGGGTCCCTGGTACAGACGCGCAGAGCGGCTCCTGCCCGGCCCCCCTGAGAACCGTCGCCGTTCCGTAAGGCGGGGCGCCTGCTTCAGAATGTAAATCACGTGTCCGCTCTATGGATACGCTGTTTAGTTTACCAGGCAAGACTTTCTTGGTGAAAGAAGCAGCGTTGGCTTGCATCGTCGAGCAGGCTTGTCATCTGGCTGTGCACTGGTACTCTCTCTCTGGGTGTGCTAGTCCGCAGGGCAGGGCATCCCCTGGGCAGGGTGGAGCGTGATCTCTGCGGCCTCGTCTTGCAGCTCCTTCCTTTCATTCTCAATCATCCTGCCCACAGTGGCCTCCTCTCAGGCCTGCATACTTACAACGGCGCATTGCCCGTGCTGCCCCTCTGCAGGAAGTGTCCCTCTGTTTAGTTTGCAGCTGACTGATGCCGCCTCACCCTTCTCATGTCTTCTCAGGTGTCACTTGGTCAAGAAAGCGTCCCCTTACCTACTCAACTCATCTCGTCTCCCTACCGTAGCTCACGTGACACCACGCACCTCTCGCTTATGGCCGTCATCGCCTTTCGCATCCACTTTCAGGTAGGTAAGTTTACCCCGTGGTCCGTGAGGAAGAAGAGATCACGCCTGTTTTGCTTACTCTTGATTCCCAGCGACTAGCCCGGTTACTGATAACCTCTGTTAGAGGGAGAAAGGAATGCACCCAATCCCTGGTGAAGCCCCGACCGTTTTCCTTTCTAGTGTCCCTCGTACTCCTCCCTGCCGTCTGTGTCGCCCTTACTCCGCGTCTACCGTTTATGAGTTTACACCTGGGTTACGGTGACTGCTTCGGAGAATCGCATGCCTTTCTACCTCCCTCGCTGCGACCTCTCCTACACCTCCCAGGGCTCTTGGGTTATGCCCTTGCCCTCTTCCGAGCCGTCCGTGGCACCCGCTGTCAACCCCGTACGGCCAAGCTCCTAAGACTGACACTCCAGGCCCTCCGTAATTTGGCTTCAGTTTCACTTTCTAGACGTTTCAAGAAAGAACGGGGTCTAAATATCTGTGCACCTCTGCTCCGTTTCACATCTACCCACGAGGTTAATTTTTTTGTTTCTTCCAGTCCACCTATTTTGCACCTCCGTCTCTGCGAAGACTTCACTGAGAATCCAAGCGATTTCTGGATCCCTTCTCTCCCCTGAAGCTGTAAACAGTTTAACAAGACAGGTGCGGAACTGCCGTAAGGTAATCTACATCTTGTCTCCCTCTCTGGTATCTAACCTCCCTGCGAATGGGGGTACGTCTCCGTGTTCTGTGCGGTTTTCAGCACAGTACTCTCTACACGTAGTGGATATTTGATTTGGTAAGTGACCGAATAAGTGAATGAGTCACCAAGATAAGGGTATTGTCTCATTCTTTCTCGCTTTTTCCACTTCCAAGTTTCTTTAGTTAGTTTCCTCAGACAAAAGGTTTCTTTGTAGCTACACAGTGGCCAGGTCCAGAGAATGTTGCAGATAGCTGCTGAAAACATCCCTCCTCCACTTGAGAATGGCTTGCTCTCCCTCTCAAGCGGAGAGAGCTGGGATTCGATATTTAATTAAGCGCCTCTGTTCACTTGGCATTTAGAGGCACTAGGGGGCGTTAGTGCTCTACACCCGGTGAAATGCCTGTTTCGCTTGTGATTTTCCTTTGTGAAAAACAACTATGCACAGAGTGTTTTGTGCCAATTTTCCATCCTTTTAGATTGACGGAAAGCATTTTACCTACGTAGAAACAGAAAACGAATAGAAAGAGCGTTGCATTGCGTTTAATGAAAGCTTAGGGCGGTCTCGGTGGTACGTTAGTGAAGTTATCTGGGGACACCTTAGCCACGTACATTGTGTTGGAGAGGCACCGAGAATTCATTCAGGAGTTCTCAAAGTTCGAGGACACAGTTGCCTTACACGTAGGCACGGTGGCAGCCGTGGACATGGCAGTGATTTGGAGAATGTTGTACTAGTCGGCTCTTGCTGTGATAATGCTTTGCAACAAATCTCCCCAAAACTCACTTAGATAAAGAAGAATCTAGTTTTCTCGGACCTGTGGGCTAGCTGCAGCGGCTCTCTTGTAGACCTCTCGATGGCGGGTGTTGCTCCATGCCGTGGGTCAGTTTGAGGTCTGTCCCGCACACCTTACCGTGGAGCCCAACTGTGAGGCTGCAGGTCCCTGTCCTCTCGCAGAGTTCACTGAAACGTAAGAGGTGAGCCCAACCACACAAGGCCACGTAAGGCCTCTGCGACTCATTGAAGGCCATCGTGTCTTCCCTTGGCCTCCTGGGAACCCCCTGGCCCCAGGATGCAGCTTCGGTAGCCCAGGGCAACCGGCGGAGGGGGGCGGGCGGGGCTGCAGGAGGGTGGAACGCAGAGGTCACAGAGGGTGTGGGTGTGGCCACCTCTGCTGTGACTGAACCAAGGGCGTGGGTGGGGGGCTGGGGTTCCAGGGCAGGGCCCTCAGAGCCCGGTAGGCCCAGGGGGGTGGCGCAAGCACCTAGGCCCAGGCCGAAGAGCGCCTTCTTGGTCTGCGCGGCAGGCCGGCCTCTCGCCTTGCCACTCAGGCCGCCCTCCCTCTTGAAGTGTGTGTGGCACGCGTCCGCGGAGTACACCTCGCTGCACAGGTAGCCGTGGGACTGGGCGTCGTAGCTTCCTGCGAGGCGGCCGGAGGTCCCGCAGGTGGGTGGGTCCCTGGGACAGACGCGCGGAGCGTCTCCTGCCCGGCCCCCCTGAGAACCGTCGCCGTTCCGTAAGGCGGGGCGCCTGCTTCAGAATGTAAATCACGTGTCCGCTCTATGGATACGCTGTTTAGTTTACCAGGCAAGACTTTCTTGGTGAAAGAAGCAGCGTTGGCTTGCATCGTCGAGCAGGCTTGTCATCTGGCTGTGCACTGGTACTCTCTCTCTGGGTGTGCTAGTCCGCAGGGCAGGGCATCCCCTGGGCAGGGTGGAGCGTGATCTCTGCGGCCTCGTCTTGCAGCTCCTTCCTTTCATTCTCAATCATCCTGCCCACAGTGGCCTCCTCTCAGGCCTGCATACTTACAACGGCGCATTGCCCGTGCTGCCCCTCTGCAGGAAGTGTCCCTCTGTTTAGTTTGCAGCTGACTGATGCCGCCTCACCCTTCTCATGTCTTCTCAGGTGTCACTTGGTCAAGAAAGCGTCCCCTTACCTACTCAACTCATCTCGTCTCCCTACCGTAGCTCACGTGACACCACGCACCTCTCGCTTATGGCCGTCATCGCCTTTCGCATCCACTTTCAGGTAGGTAAGTTTACCCCGTGGCCCGTGAGGAAGAAGAGATCACGCCTGTTTTGCTTACTCTTGATTCCCAGCGACTAGCCCGGTTACTGATAACCTCTGTTAGAGGGAGAAAGGAATGCACCCAATCCCTGGTGAAGCCCCGACCGTTTTCCTTTCTAGTGTCCCTCGTACTCCTCCCTGCCGTCTGTGTCGCCCTTACTCCGCGTCTACCGTTTATGAGTTTACACCTGGGTTACGGTGACTGCTTCGGAGAATCGCATGCCTTTCTACCTCCCTCGCTGCGACCTCTCCTACACCTCCCAGGGCTCTTGGGTTATGCCCTTGCCCTCTTCCGAGCCGTCCGTGGCACCCGCTGTCAACCCCGTACGGCCAAGCTCCTAAGACTGACACTCCAGGCCCTCCGTAATTTGGCTTCAGTTTCACTTTCTAGACGTTTCAAGAAAGAACGGGGTCTAAATATCTGTGCACCTCTGCTCCGTTTCACATCTACCCACGAGGTTAATTTTTTTGTTTCTTCCAGTCCACCTATTTTGCACCTCCGTCTCTGCGAAGACTTCACTGAGAATCCAAGCGATTTCTGGATCCCTTCTCTCCCCTGAAGCTGTAAACAGTTTAACAAGACAGGTGCGGAACTGCCGTAAGGTAATCTACATCTTGTCTCCCTCTCTGGTATCTAACCTCCCTGCGAATGGGGGTACGTCTCCGTGTTCTGTGCGGTTTTCAGCACAGTACTCTCTACACGTAGTGGATATTTGATTTGGTAAGTGACCGAATAAGTGAATGAGTCACCAAGATAAGGGTATTGTCTCATTCTTTCTCGCTTTTTCCACTTCCAAGTTTCTTTAGTTAGTTTCCTCAGACAAAAGGTTTCTTTGTAGCTACACAGTGGCCAGGTCCAGAGAATGTTGCAGATAGCTGCTGAAAACATCCCTCCTCCACTTGAGAATGGCTTGCTCTCCCTCTCAAGCGGAGAGAGCTGGGATTCGATATTTAATTAAGCGCCTCTGTTCACTTGGCATTTAGAGGCACTAGGGGGCGTTAGTGCTCTACACCCGGTGAAATGCCTGTTTCGTTTGTGATTTTCCTTTGTGAAAAAGAACTATGCACAGAGTGTTTTGTGCCAATTTTCCATCCTTTTAGATTGACGGAAAGCATTTTACCTACGTAGAAACAGAAAACGAATAGAAAGAGCGTCGCATTGCGTTTAATGAAAGCTTAGGGCGGTCTCGGTGGTACGTTAGTGAAGTTATCTGGGGACACCTTAGCCACGTACATTGTGTTGGAGAGGCACCGAGAATTCATTCAGGAGTTCTCAAAGTTCGAGGACACAGTTGCCTTACACGTAGGCACGGTGGCAGCCGTGGACATGGCAGTGATTTGGAGAATGTTGTACTAGTCGGCTCTCGCTGTGATAATGCTTTGCAACAAATCTCCCCAAAACTCACTTAGATAAAGAAGAATCTAGTTTTCTCGGACCTGTGGGCTAGCTGCAGCGGCTCTCTTGTAGACCTCTCGATGGCGGGTGTTGCTCCATGCCGTGGGTCAGTTTGAGGTCTGTCCCGCACACCTTACCGTGGAGCCCAACTGTGAGGCTGCAGGTCCCTGTCCTCTCGCAGAGTTCACTGAAACGTAAGAGGTGAGCCCAACCACACAAGGCCACGTAAGGCCTCTGCGACTCATTGAAGGCCATCGTGTCTTCCCTTGGCCTCCTGGGAACCCCCTGGCCCCAGGATGCAGCTTCGGTAGCCCAGGGCAACCGGCGGAGGGGGGCGGGCGGGGCTGCAGGAGGGTGGAACGCGGAGGTCACAGAGGGTGTGGGTGTGGCCACCTCTGATGTGACTGAACCAAGGGGGGTGGGGGGCAGGGGGTCCAGGGCAGGGCCCTCAGAGCCCGGTAGGCCGAGGGTGGCGGCGCAAGCACCTAGGCGCAGGCCGAAGAGCACCTTCTTGGTCTGCGCAGCAGGCCGGCCTCTCGCCTTGCCACTCAGGCCGCCCTCCCACTTGAAGTGTGTGTGGCACGCGTCCGCAGAGTACACCTCGCTGCACAGGTAGCCGTGGGACTGGGCGTCGTAGCTTCCTGCGAGGCGGCCGGAGGTCCCGCAGGCGGGTGGGTCCCTGGGACAGACGCGCGGAGCGGCTCCTGCCCGGCCCCCCTGAGAACCGTCGCCGTTCCGTAAGGCGGGGCGCCTGCTTCAGAATGTAAATCACGTGTCCGCTCTATGGATACGCTGTTTAGTTTACCAGGCAAGACTTTCTTGGTGAAAGAAGCAGCGTTGGCTTGCATCGTCGAGCAGGCTTGTCATCTGGCTGTGCACTGGTACTCTCTCTCTGGGTGTGCTAGTCCGCAGGGCAGGGCATCCCCTGGGCAGGGTGGAGCGTGATCTCTGCGGCCTCGTCTTGCAGCTCCTTCCTTTCATTCTCAATCATCCTGCCCACAGTGGCCTCCTCTCAGGCCTGCATACTTACAACGGCGCATTGCCCGTGCTGCCCCTCTGCAGGAAGTGTCCCTCTGTTTAGTTTGCAGCTGACTGATGCCGCCTCACCCTTCTCATGTCTTCTCAGGTGTCACTTGGTCAAGAAAGCGTCCCCTTACCTACTCAACTCATCTCGTCTCCCTACCGTAGCTCACGTGACACCACGCACCTCTCGCTTATGGCCGTCATCGCCTTTCGCATCCAGTTTCAGGTAGGTAAGTTTACCCCGTGGTCCGTGAGGAAGAAGAGATCACGCCTGTTTTGCTTACTCTTGATTCCCAGCGACTAGCCCGGTTACTGATAACCTCTGTTAGAGGGAGAAAGGAATGCACCCAATCCCTGGTGAAGCCCCGACCGTTTTCCTTTCTAGTGTCCCTCGTACTCCTCCCTGCCATCTGTGTCGCCCTTACTCCGCGTCTACCGTTTATGAGTTTACACCTGGGTTACGGTGACTGCTTCGGAGAATCGCATGCCTTTCTACCTCCCTCGCTGCGACCTCTCCTACACCTCCCAGGGCTCTTGGGTTATGCCCTTGCCCTCTTCCGAGCCGTCCGTGGCACCCGCTGTCAACCCCGTACGGCCAAGCTCCTAAGACTGACACTCCAGGCCCTCCGTAATTTGGCTTCAGTTTCACTTTCTAGACGTTTCAAGAAAGAACGGGGTCTAAATATCTGTGCACCTCTGCTCCGTTTCATATCTACCCACGAGGTTAATTTTTTTGTTTCTTCCAGTCCACCTATTTTGCACCTCCGTCTCTGCGAAGACTTCACTGAGAATCCAAGCGATTTCTGGATCCCTTCTCTCCCCTGAAGCTGTAAACAGTTTAACAAGACAGGTGCGGAACTGCCGTAAGGTAATCTACATCTTGTCTCCCTCTCTGGTATCTAACCTCCCTGCGAATGGGGGTACGTCTCCGTGTTCTGTGCGGTTTTCAGCACAGTACTCTCTACACGTAGTGGATATTTGATTTGGTAAGTGACCGAATAAGTGAATGAGTCACCAAGATAAGGGTATTGTCTCATTCTTTCTCGCTTTTTCCACTTCCAAGTTTCTTTAGTTAGTTTCCTCAGACAAAAGGTTTCTTTGTAGCTACACAGTGGCCAGGTCCAGAGAATGTTGCAGATAGCTGCTGAAAACATCCCTCCTCCACTTGAGAATGGCTTGCTCTCCCTCTCAAGCGGAGAGAGCTGGGATTCGATATTTAATTAAGCGCCTCTGTTCACTTGGCATTTAGAGGCACTAGGGGGCGTTAGTGCTCTACACCCGGTGAAATGCCTGTTTCGTTTGTGATTTTCCTTTGTGAAAAACAACTATGCACAGAGTGTTTTGTGCCAATTTTCCATCCTTTTAGATTGACGGAAAGCATTTTACCTAGGTAGAAACAGAAAACGAATAGAAAGAGCGTCGCATTGCGTTTAATGAAAGCTTAGGGCGGTCTCGGTGGTACGTTAGTGAAGTTATCTGGGGACACCTTAGCCACGTACATTGTGTTGGAGAGGCACCGAGAATTCATTCAGGAGTTCTCAAAGTTCGAGGACACAGTTGCCTTACACGTAGGCACGGTGGCAGCCGTGGACATGGCAGTGATTTGGAGAATGTTGTACTAGTCGGCTCTCGCTGTGATAATGCTTTGCAACAAATCTCCCCAAAACTCACTTACATAAAGAAGAATCTAGTTTTCTCGGACCTGTGGGCTAGCTGCAGCGGCTCTCTTGTAGACCTCTCGATGGCGGGTGTTGCTCCATGCCGTGGGTCAGTTTGAGGTCTGTCCCGCACACCTTACCGTGGAGCCCAACTGTGAGGCTGCAGGTCCCTGTCTTCTCGCAGAGTTCACTGAAACGTAAGAGGTGAGCCCAACCACACAAGGCCACGTAAGGCCTCTGCGACACATTGAAGGCCATCGTGTCTTCCCTTGGCCTCCTGGGAACCCCCTGGCCCCAGGATGCAGCTTCGGTAGCCCAGGGCAACCGGCGGAGGGGGGCGGGCGGGGCTGCAGGAGGGTGGAACGCTGAGGTCACAGAGGGTGTGGGTGTGGCCACCTCTGCTGTGACTGAACCAAGGGCGTGGGTGGGGGGCTGGGGGTCCAGGGCAGGGCCCTCAGAGCCCGGTAGGCCCAGGGGGGTGGCGCAAGCACCTAGGCCCAGGCCGAAGAGCGCCTTCTTGGTCTGCGCGGCAGGCCGGCCTCTCGCCTTGCCACTCAGGCCGCCCTCCCTCTTGAAGTGTGTGTGGCACGCGTCCGCGGAGTACACCTCGCTGCACAGGTAGCCGTGGGACTGGGCGTCGTAGCTTCCTGCGAGGCGGCCGGAGGTCCCGCAGGCGGGTGGGTCCCTGGTACAGACGCGCAGAGCGGCTCCTGCCCGGCCCCCCTGAGAACCGTCGCCGTTCCGTAAGGCGGGGCGCCTGCTTCAGAATGTAAATCACGTGTCCGCTCTATGGATACGCTGTTTAGTTTACCAGGCAAGACTTTCTTGGTGAAAGAAGCAGCGTTGGCTTGCATCGTCGAGCAGGCTTGTCATCTGGCTGTGCACTGGTACTCTCTCTCTGGGTGTGCTAGTCCGCAGGGCAGGGCATCCCCTGGGCAGGGTGGAGCGTGATCTCTGCGGCCTCGTCTTGCAGCTCCTTCCTTTCATTCTCAATCATCCTGCCCACAGTGGCCTCCTCTCAGGCCTGCATACTTACAACGGCGCATTGCCCGTGCTGCCCCTCTGCAGGAAGTGTCCCTCTGTTTAGTTTGCAGCTGACTGATGCCGCCTCACCCTTCTCATGTCTTCTCAGGTGTCACTTGGTCAAGAAAGCGTCCCCTTACCTACTCAACTCATCTCGTCTCCCTACCGTAGCTCACGTGACACCACGCACCTCTCGCTTATGGCCGTCATCGCCTTTCGCATCCACTTTCAGGTAGGTAAGTTTACCCCGTGGTCCGTGAGGAAGAAGAGATCACGCCTGTTTTGCTTACTCTTGATTCCCAGCGACTAGCCCGGTTACTGATAACCTCTGTTAGAGGGAGAAAGGAATGCACCCAATCCCTGGTGAAGCCCCGACCGTTTTCCTTTCTAGTGTCCCTCGTACTCCTCCCTGCCGTCTGTGTCGCCCTTACTCCGCGTCTACCGTTTATGAGTTTACACCTGGGTTACGGTGACTGCTTCGGAGAATCGCATGCCTTTCTACCTCCCTCGCTGCGACCTCTCCTACACCTCCCAGGGCTCTTGGGTTATGCCCTTGCCCTCTTCCGAGCCGTCCGTGGCACCCGCTGTCAACCCCGTACGGCCAAGCTCCTAAGACTGACACTCCAGGCCCTCCGTAATTTGGCTTCAGTTTCACTTTCTAGACGTTTCAAGAAAGAACGGGGTCTAAATATCTGTGCACCTCTGCTCCGTTTCACATCTACCCACGAGGTTAATTTTTTTGTTTCTTCCAGTCCACCTATTTTGCACCTCCGTCTCTGCGAAGACTTCACTGAGAATCCAAGCGATTTCTGGATCCCTTCTCTCCCCTGAAGCTGTAAACAGTTTAACAAGACAGGTGCGGAACTGCCGTAAGGTAATCTACATCTTGTCTCCCTCTCTGGTATCTAACCTCCCTGCGAATGGGGGTACGTCTCCGTGTTCTGTGCGGTTTTCAGCACAGTACTCTCTACACGTAGTGGATATTTGATTTGGTAAGTGACCGAATAAGTGAATGAGTCACCAAGATAAGGGTATTGTCTCATTCTTTCTCGCTTTTTCCACTTCCAAGTTTCTTTAGTTAGTTTCCTCAGACAAAAGGTTTCTTTGTAGCTACACAGTGGCCAGGTCCAGAGAATGTTGCAGATAGCTGCTGAAAACATCCCTCCTCCACTTGAGAATGGCTTGCTCTCCCTCTCAAGCGGAGAGAGCTGGGATTCGATATTTAATTAAGCGCCTCTGTTCACTTGGCATTTAGAGGCACTAGGGGGCGTTAGTGCTCTACACCCGGTGAAATGCCTGTTTCGCTTGTGATTTTCCTTTGTGAAAAACAACTATGCACAGAGTGTTTTGTGCAAATTTTCCATCCTTTTAGATTGACGGAAAGCATTTTACCTACGTAGAAACAGAAAACGAATAGAAAGAGCGTTGCATTGCGTTTAATGAAAGCTTAGGGCGGTCTCGGTGGTACGTTAGTGAAGTTATCTGGGGACACCTTAGCCACGTACATTGTGTTGGAGAGGCACCGAGAATTCATTCAGGAGTTCTCAAAGTTCGAGGACACAGTTGCCTTACACGTAGGCACGGTGGCAGCCGTGGACATGGCAGTGATTTGGAGAATGTTGTACTAGTCGGCTCTTGCTGTGATAATGCTTTGCAACAAATCTCCCCAAAACTCACTTAGATAAAGAAGAATCTAGTTTTCTCGGACCTGTGGGCTAGCTGCAGCGGCTCTCTTGTAGACCTCTCGATGGCGGGTGTTGCTCCATGCCGTGGGTCAGTTTGAGGTCTGTCCCGCACACCTTACCGTGGAGCCCAACTGTGAGGCTGCAGGTCCCTGTCCTCTCGCCGAGTTCACTGAAACGTAAGAGGTGAGCCCAACCACACAAGGCCACGTAAGGCCTCTGCGACTCATTGAAGGCCATCGTGTCTTCCCTTGGCCTCCTGGGAACCCCCTGGCCCCAGGATGCAGCTTCGGTAGCCCAGGGCAACCGGCGGAGGGGGGCGGGCGGGGCTGCAGGAGGGTGGAACGCAGAGGTCACAGAGGGTGTGGGTGTGGCCACCTCTGCTGTGACTGAACCAAGGGCGTGGGTGGGGGGCTGGGGGTCCAGGGCAGGGCCCTCAGAGCCCGGTAGGCCCAGGGGGGCGGCGCAAGCACCTAGGCCCAGGCCGAAGAGCGCCTTCTTGGTCTGCGCGGCAGGCCGGCCTCTCGCCTTGCCACTCAGGCCGCCCTCCCACTTGAAGTGGGTGTGGCACGCGTCCGCGGAGTACACCTCGCTGCACAGGTAGTCGTGGGACTGGGCGTCGTAGCTTCCTGCGAGGCGGCCGGAGGTCCCGCAGGCGGGTGGGTCCCTGGGACAGACGCGCGGAGCGGCTCCTGCCCGGCCCCCCTGAGAACCGTCGCCGTTCCGTAAGGCGGGGCGCCTGCTTCAGAATGTAAATCACGTGTCCGCTCTATGGATACGCTGTTTAGTTTACCAGGCAAGACTTTCTTGGTGAAAGAAGCAGCGTTGGCTTGCATCGTCGAGCAGGCTCCTCATCTGGCTGTGCACTGGTACTCTCTCTCTGGGTGTGCTAGTCCGCAGGGCAGGGCATCCCCTGGGCAGGGTGGAGCGTGATCTCTGCGGCCTCGTCTTGCAGCTCCTTCCTTTCATTCTCAATCATCCTGCCCACAGTGGCCTCCTCTCAGGCCTGCATACTTACAACGGCACATTGCCCGTGCTGCCCCTCTGCAGGAAGTGTCCCTCTGTTTAGTTTGCAGCTGACTGATGCCGCCTCACCCTTCTCATGTCTTCTCAGGTGTCACTTGGTCAAGAAAGCGTCCCCTTACCTACTCAACTCATCTCGTCTCCCTACCGTAGCTCACGTGACACCACGCACCTCTCGCTTATGGCCGTCATCGCCTTTCGCATCCACTTTCAGGTAGGTAAGTTTACCCCGTGGTCCGTGAGGAAGAAGAGATCACGCCTGTTTTGCTTACTCTTGATTCCCAGCGACTAGCCCGGTTACTGATAACCTCTGTTAGAGGGAGAAAGGAATGCACCCAATCCCTGGTGAAGCCCCGACCGTTTTCCTTTCTAGTGTCCCTCGTACTCCTCCCTGCCGTCTGTGTCGCCCTTACTCCGCGTCTACCGTTTATGAGTTTACACCTGGGTTACGGTGACTGCTTCGGAGAATCGCATGCCTTTCTACCTCCCTCGCTGCGACCTCTCCTACACCTCCCAGGGCTCTTGGGTTATGCCCTTGCCCTCTTCCGAGCCGTCTGTGGCACCCGCTGTCAACCCCGTACGGCCAAGCTCCTAAGACTGACACTCCAGGCCCTCCGTAATTTGGCTTCAGTTTCACTTTCTAGACGTTTCAAGAAAGAACGGGGTCTAAATATCTGTGCACCTCTGCTCCGTTTCATATCTACCCACGAGGTTAATTTTTTTGTTTCTTCCAGTCCACCTATTTTGCACCTCCGTCTCTGCGAAGACTTCACTGAGAATCCAAGCGATTTCTGGATCCCTTCTCTCCCCTGAAGCTGTAAACAGTTTAAGAAGACAGGTGCGGAACTGCCGTAAGGTAATCTACATCTTGTCTCCCTCTCTGGTATCTAACCTCCCTGCGAATGGGGGTACGTCTCCGTGTTCTGTGCGGTTTTCAGCACAGTACTCTCTACACGTAGTGGATATTTGATTTGGTAAGTGACCGAATAAGTGAATGAGTCACCAAGATAAGGGTATTGTCTCATTCTTTCTCGCTTTTTCCACTTCCAAGTTTCTTTAGTTAGTTTCCTCAGACAAAAGGTTTCTTTGTAGCTACACAGTGGCCAGGTCCAGAGAATGTTGCAGATAGCTGCTGAAAACATCCCTCCTCCACTTGAGAATGGCTTGCTCTCCCTCTCAAGCGGAGAGAGCTGGGATTCGATATTTAATTAAGCGCCTCTGTTCACTTGGCATTTAGAGGCACTAGGGGGCGTTAGTGCTCTACACCCGGTGAAATGCCTGTTTCGTTTGTGATTTTCCTTTGTGAAAAACAACTATGCACAGAGTGTTTTGTGCCAATTTTCCATCCTTTTAGATTGACGGAAAGCATTTTACCTACGTAGAAACAGAAAAGGAATAGAAAGAGCGTCGCATTGCGTTTAATGAAAGCTTAGGGCGGTCTCGGTGGTACGTTAGTGAAGTTATCTGGGGACACCTTAGCCACGTACATTGTGTTGGAGAGGCACCGAGAATTCATTCAGGAGTTCTCAAAGTTCGAGGACACAGTTGCCTTACACGTAGGCACGGTGGCAGCCGTGGACATGGCAGTGATTTGGAGAATGTTGTACTAGTCGGCTCTCGCTGTGATAATGCTTTGCAACAAATCTCCCCAAAACTCACTTACATAAAGAAGAATCTAGTTTTCTCGGACCTGTGGGCTAGCTGCAGCGGCTCTCTTGTAGACCTCTCGATGGCGGGTGTTGCTCCATGCCATGGGTCAGTTTGAGGTCTGTCCCGCACACCTTACCGTGGAGCCCAACTGTGAGGCTGCAGGTCCCTGTCTTCTCGCAGAGTTCACTGAAACGTAAGAGGTGAGCCCAACCACACAAGGCCACGTAAGGCCTCTGCGACTCATTGAAGGCCATCGTGTCTTCCCTTGGCCTCCTGGGAACCCCCTGGCCCCAGGATGCAGCTTCGGTAGCCCAGGGCAACCGGCGGAGGGGGGCGGGCAGGGCTGCAGGAGGGTGGAACGCTGAGGTCACAGAGGGTGTGGGTGTGGCCACCTCTGCTGTGACTGAACCAAGGGCGTGGGTGGGGGGCTGGGGGTCCAGGGCAGGGCCCTCAGAGCCCGGTAGGCCCAGGGGGGTGGCGCAAGCACCTAGGCCCAGGCCGAAGTGCGCCTTCTTGGTCTGCGCGGCAGGCCGGCCTCTCGCCTTGCCACTCAGGCCGCCCTCCCTCTTGAAGTGTGTGTGGCACGCGTCCGCGGAGTACACCTCGCTGCACAGGTAGCCGTGGGACTGGGCGTCGTAGCTTCCTGCGAGGCGGCCGGAGGTCCCGCAGGTGGGTTGGTCCCTGGGACAGACGCGCGGAGCGGCTCCTGCCCGGCCCCCCTGAGAACCGTCACCGTTCCGTAAGGCGGGGCGCCTGCTTCAGAATGTAAATCACGTGTCCGCTCTATGGATACGCTGTTTAGTTTACCAGGCAAGACTTTCTTGGTGAAAGAAGCAGCGTTGGCTTGCATCGTCGAGCAGGCTTGTCATCTGGCTGTGCACTGGTACTCTCTCTCTGGGTGTGCTAGTCCGCAGGGCAGGGCATCCCCTGGGCAGGGTGGAGCGTGATCTCTGCGGCCTCGTCTTGCAGCTCCTTCCTTTCATTCTCAATCATCCTGCCCACAGTGGCCTCCTCTCAGGCCTGCATACTTACAACGGCGCATTGCCCGTGCTGCCCCTCTGCAGGAAGTGTCCCTCTGTTTAGTTTGCAGCTGACTGATGCCACCTCACCCTTCTCATCTCTTCTCAGGTGTCACTTGGTCAAGAAAGCGTCCCCTTACCTACTCAACTCATCTCGTCTCCCTACCGTAGCTCACGTGACACCACGCACCTCTCGCTTATGGCCGTCATCGCCTTTCGCATCCAGTTTCAGGTAGGTAAGTTTACCCCGTGGCCCGTGAGGAAGAAGAGATCACGCCTGTTTTGCTTACTCTTGATTCCCAGCGACTAGCCCGGTTACTGATAACCTCTGTTAGAGGGAGAAAGGAATGCACCCAATCCCTGGTGAAGCCCCGACCGTTTTCCTTTCTAGTGTCCCTCGTACTCCTCCCTGCCGTCTGTGTCGCCCTTACTCCGCGTCTACCGTTTATGAGTTTACACCTGGGTTACGGTGACTGCTTCGGAGAATCGCATGCCTTTCTACCTCCCTCGCTGCGACCTCTCCTACACCTCCCAGGGCTCTTGGGTTATGCCCTTGCCCTCTTCCGAGCCGTCCGTGGCACCCGCTGTCAACCCCGTACGGCCAAGCTCCTAAGACTGACACTCCAGGCCCTCCGTAATTTGGCTTCAGTTTCACTTTCTAGACGTTTCAAGAAAGAACGGGGTCTAAATATCTGTGCACCTCTGCTCCGTTTCATATCTACCCACGAGGTTAATTTTTTTGTTTCTTCCAGTCCACCTATTTTGCACCTCCGTCTCTGCAAAGACTTCACTGAGAATCCAAGCGATTTCTGGATCCCTTCTCTCCCCTGAAGCTGTAAACAGTTTAACAAGACAGGTGCGGAACTGCCGTAAGGTAATCTACATCTTGTCTCCCTCTCTGGTATCTAACCTCCCTGCGAATGGGGGTACGTCTCCGTGTTCTGTGCGGTTTTCAGCACAGTACTCTCTACACGTAGTGGATATTTGATTTGGTAAGTGAACGAATAAGTGAATGAGTCACCAAGATAAGGGTATTGTCTCATTCTTTCTCGCTTTTTCCACTTCCAAGTTTCTTTAGTTAGTTTCCTCAGACAAAAGGTTTCTTTGTAGCTACACAGTGGCCAGGTCCAGAGAATGTCGCAGATAGCTGCTGAAAACATCCCTCCTCCACTTGAGAATGGCTTGCTCTCCCTCTCAAGCGGAGAGAGCTGGGATTCGATATTTAATTAAGCGCCTCTGTTCACTTGGCATTTAGAGGCACTAGGGGGCGTTAGTGCTCTACACCCGGTGAAATGCCTGTTTCGTTTGTGATTTTCCTTTGTGAAAAACAACTATGCACAGAGTGTTTTGTGCCAATTTTCCATCCTTTTAGATTGACGGAAAGCATTTTACCTACGTAGAAACAGAAAACGAATAGAAAGAGCGTCGCATTGCGTTTAATGAAAGCTTAGGGCGGTCTCGGTGGTACGTTAGTGAAGTTATCTGGGGACACCTTAGCCACGTACATTGTGTTGGAGAGGCACCGAGAATTCATTCAGGAGTTCTCAAAGTTCGAGGACACAGTTGCCTTACACGTAGGCACGGTGGCAGCCGTGGACATGGCAGTGATTTGGAGAATGTTGTACTAGTCGGCTCTTGCTGTGATAATGCTTTGCAACAAATCTCCCCAAAACTCACTTACATAAAGAAGAATCTAGTTTTCTCGGACCTGTGGGCTAGCTGCAGCGGCTCTCTTGTAGACCTCTCGATGGCGGGTGTTGCTCCATGCCGTGGGTCAGTTTGAGGTCTGTCCCGCACACCTTACCGTGGAGCCCAACTGTGAGGCTGCAGGTCCCTGTCCTCTCGCAGAGTTCACTGAAACGTAAGAGGTGAGCCCAACCACACAAGGCCACGTAAGGCCTCTGCGACTCATTGAAGGCCATCGTGTCTTCCCTTGGCCTCCTGGGAACCCCCTGGCCCCAGGATGCAGCTTCGGTAGCCCAGGGCAACCGGCGGAGGGGGGCGGGCGGGGCTGCAGGAGGGTGGAATGCTGAGGTCACAGAGGGTGTGGGTGTGGCCACCTCTGCTGTGACTGAACCAAGGGCGTGGGTGGGGGGATGGGGGTCCAGGGCAGGGCCCTCAGAGCCCGGTAGGCCCAGGGGGGTGGCGCAAGCACCTAGGCCCAGGCCGAAGAGCGCCTTCTTGGTCTGCGCGGCAGGCCGGCCTCTCGCCTTGCCACTCAGGCCGCCCTCCCTCTTGAAGTGTGTGTGGCACGCGTCCGCGGAGTACACCTCGCTGCACAGGTAGCCGTGGGACTGGGCTTCGTAGCTTCCTGCGAGGCGGCCGGAGGTCCCGCAGGTGGGTGGGTCCCTGGGACAGACGCGCGGAGCGGCTCCTGCCCGGCCCCCCTGAGAACCGTCGCCGTTCCGTAAGGCGGGGCGCCTGCTTCAGAATGTAAATCACGTGTCCGCTCTATGGATACGCTGTTTAGTTTACCAGGCAAGACTTTCTTGGTGAAAGAAGCAGCGTTGGCTTGCATCGTCGAGCAGGCTTGTCATCTGGCTGTGCACTGGTACTCTCTCTCTGGGTGTGCTAGTTCGCAGGGCAGGGCATCCCCTGGGCAGGGTGGAGCGTGATCTCTGCGGCCTCATCTTGCAGCTCCTTCCTTTCATTCTCAATCATCCTGCCCACAGTGGCCTCCTCTCAGGCCTGCATACTTACAACGGCGCATTGCCCGTGCTGCCCCTCTGCAGGAAGTGTCCCTCTGTTTAGTTTGCAGCTGACTGATGCCGCCTCACCCTTCTCATGTCTTCTCAGGTGTCACTTGGTCAAGAAAGCGTCCCCTTACCTACTCAACTCATCTCGTCTCCCTACCGTAGCTCACGTGACACCACGCACCTCTCGCTTATGGCCGTCATCGCCTTTCGCATCCAGTTTCAGGTAGGTAAGTTTACCTCGTGGTCCGTGAGGAAGAAGAGATCACGCCTGTTTTGCTTACTCTTGATTCCCAGCGACTAGCCCGGTTACTGATAACCTCTGTTAGAGGGAGAAAGGAATGCACCCAATCCCTGGTGAAGCCCCGACCGTTTTCCTTTCTAGTGTCCCTCGTACTCCTCCCTGCCGTCTGTGTCGCCCTTACTCCGCGTCTACCGTTTATGAGTTTACACCTGGGTTACGGTGACTGCTTCGGAGAATCGCATGCCTTTCTACCTCCCTCGCTGCGACCTCTCCTACACCTCCCAGGGCTCTTGGGTTATGCCCTTGCCCTGTTCCAAGCCGTCCGTGGCACCCGCTGTCAACCCCGTGCGGCCAAGCTCCTAAGACTGACACTCCAGGCCCTCCGTAATTTGGCTTCAGTTTCACTTTCTAGACGTTTCAAGAAAGAACGGGGTCTAAATATCTGTGCACCTCTGCTCCGTTTCATATCTACCCACGAGGTTAATTTTTTTGTTTCTTCCAGTCCACCTATTTTGCATCTCCGTCTCTGCGAAGACTTCACTGAGAATCCAAGCGATTTCTGGATCCCTTCTCTCCCCTGAAGCTGTAAACAGTTTAACAAGACAGGTGCGGAACTGCCGTAAGGTAATCTACATCTTGTCTCCCTCTCTGGTATCTAACCTCCCTGCGAATGGGGGTACGTCTCCGTGTTCTGTGCGGTTTTCAGCACAGTACTCTCTACACGTAGTGGATATTTGATTTGGTAAGTGAACGAATAAGTGAATGAGTCACCAAGATAAGGGTATTGTCTCATTCTTTCTCGCTTTTTCCACTTCCAAGTTTCTTTAGTTAGTTTCCTCAGACAAAAGGTTTCTTTGTAGCTACACAGTGGCCAGGTCCAGAGAATGTCGCAGATAGCTGCTGAAAACATCCCTCCTCCACTTGAGAATGGCTTGCTCTCCCTCTCAAGCGGAGAGAGCTGGGATTCGATATTTAATTAAGCGCCTCTGTTCACTTGGCATTTAGAGGCACTAGGGGGCGTTAGTGCTCTATACCCGGTGAAATGCCTGTTTCGTTTGTGATTTTCCTTTGTGAAAAAGAACTATGCACAGAGTGTTTTGTGCCAATTTTCCATCCTTTTAGATTGACGGAAAGCATTTTACCTACGTAGAAACAGAAAAGGAATAGAAAGAGCGTCGCATTGCATTTACTGAAAGCTTAGGGCGGTCTCGGTGGTACGTTAGTGAAGTTATCTGGGGACACCTTAGCCACGTACATTGTGTTGGAGAGGCACCGAGAATTCATTCAGGAGTTCTCAAAGTTCGAGGACACAGTTGCCTTACACGTAGGCACGGTGGCAGCCGTGGACATGGCAGTGATTTGGAGAATGTTGTACTAGTCGGCTCTCGCTGTGATAATGCTTTGCAACAAATCTCCCCAAAACTCACTTACATAAAGAAGAATCTAGTTTTCTCGGACCTGTGGGCTAGCTGCAGCGGCTCTCTTGTAGACCTCTCGATGGCGGGTGTTGCTCCATGCCGTGGGTCAGTTTGAGGTCTGTCCCGCACACCTTACCGTGGAGCCCAACTGTGAGGCTGCAGGTCCCTGTCCTCTCGCAGAGTTCACTGAAACGTAAGAGGTGAGCCCAACCACACAAGGCCACGTAAGGCCTCTGCGACTCATTGAAGGCCATCGTGTCTTCCCTTGGCCTCCTGGGAACCCCCTGGCCCCAGGATGCAGCTTCGGTAGCCCAGGGCAACCGGCGGAGGGGGGCGGGCGGGGCTGCAGGAGGGTGGAACGCGGAGGTCACAGAGGGTGTGGGTGGGGGGCTGGGGGTCCAGGGCAGGGCCCTCAGAGCCCGGTAGGCCCAGGGGGGCGGCGCAAGCACCAAGGCCCAGGCCGAAGAGCGCCTTCTTGGTCTGCGCGGCAGGCCGGCCTCTCGCCTTGCCACTCAGGCTGCCCTCCCACTTGAAGTGTGTGTGGCACGCGTCCGCGGAGTACACCTCGCTGCACAGGTAGCCGTGGGACTGGGCGTCGTAGCTTCCTGCGAGGCGGCCGGAGGTCCCGCAGGCGGGCGGGTGGGTCCCTGGGACAGACGCGCGGAGCGGCTCCTGCCCGGCCCCCCTGAGAACCGTCGCCGTTCCGTAAGGCGGGGCGCCTGCTTCAGAATGTAAATCACGTGTCCGCTCTATGGATACGCTGTTTAGTTTACCAGGCAAGACTTTCTTGGTGAAAGAAGCAGCGTTGGCTTGCATCCTCGAGCAGGCTTGTCATCTGGCTGTGCACTGGTACTCTCTCTCTGGGTGTGCTAGTCCGCAGGGCAGGGCATCCCCTGGGCAGGGTGGAGCGTGATCTCTGCGGCCTCGTCTTGCAGCTCCTTCCTTTCATTCTCAATCATCCTGCCCACAGTGGCCTCCTCTCAGGCCTGCATACTTACAACGGCGCATTGCCCGTGCTGCCCCTCTGCAGGAAGTGTCCCTCTGTTTAGTTTGCAGCTGACTGATGCCGCCTCACCCTTCTCATGTCTTCTCAGGTGTCACTTGGTCAAGAAAGCGTCCCCTTACCTACTCAACTCATCTCGTCTCCCTACCGTAGCTCACGTGACACCACGCACCTCTCGCTTATGGCCGTCATCGCCTTTCGCATCCAGTTTCAGGTAGGTAAGTTTACCCCGTGGTCTGTGAGGAAGAAGAGATCACGCCTGTTTTGCTTACTCTTGATTCCCAGCAACTAGCCCGGTTACTGATAACCTCTGTTAGAGGGAGAAAGGAATGCACCCAATCCCTGGTAAAGCTCCGACCGTTTTCCTTTCTAGTGTCCCTCGTACTCCTCCCTGCCGTCTGTGTCGCCCTTACTCCGTGTCTACCGTTTATGAGTTTACACCTGGGTTACGGTGACTGCTTCGGAGAATCGCATGCCTTTCTACCTCCCTCGCTGCGACCTCTCCTACACCTCCCAGGGCTCTTGGGTTATGCCCTTGCCCTCTTCCGAGCCGTCCGTGGCACCCGCTGTCAACCCCGTACGGCCAAGCTCCTAAGACTGACACTCCAGGCCCTCCGTAATTTGGCTTCAGTTTCACTTTCTAGACGTTTCAAGAAAGAACGGGGTCTACATATCTGTGCACCTCTGCTCCGTTTCATATCTACCCACGAGGTTAATTTTTTTGTTTCTTCCAGTCCACCTATTTTGCACCTCCGTCTCTGCGAAGACTTCACTGAGAATCCAAGCGATTTCTGGATCCCTTCTCTCCCCTGAAGCTGTAAACAGTTTAAGAAGACAGGTGCGGAACTGCCGTAAGGTAATCTACATCTTGTCTCCCTCTCTGGTATCTAACCTCCCTGCGAATGGGGGTACGTCTCCGTGTCCTGGCGGTTTTAAGCACAGTACTCTCTACACGTAGTGGATATTTGATTTGGTAAGTGACCGAATAAGTGAATGAGTCACCAAGATAAGGGTATTGTCTCATTCTTTCTCGCTTTTTCCACTTCCAAGTTTCTTTAGTTAGTTTCCTCAGACAAAAGGTTTCTTTGTAGCTACACAGTGGCCAGGTCCAGAGAATGTTGCAGATAGCTGCTGAAAACATCCCTCCTCCACTTGAGAATGGCTTGCTCTCCCTCTCAAGCGGAGAGAGCTGGGATTCGATATTTAATTAAGCGCCTCTGTTCACTTGGCATTTAGAGGCACTAGGGGGCGTTAGTGCTCTACACCCGGTGAAATGCCTGTTTCGTTTGTGATTTTCCTTTGTGAAAAACAACTATGCACAGAGTGTTTTGTGCCAATTTTCCATCCTTTTAGATTGACGGAAAGCATTTTACCTACGTAGAAACAGAAAACGAATAGAAAGAGCGTCGCATTGCTTTTACTGAAAGCTTAGGGCGGTCTCGGTGGTACGTTAGTGAAGTTATCTGGGGACACCTTAGCCACGTACATTGTGTTGGAGAGGCACCGAGAATTCATTCAGGAGTTCTCAAAGTTCGAGGACACAGTTGCCTTACACGTAGGCACGGTGGCAGCCGTGGACATGGCAGTGATTTGGAGAAAGTTGTACTAGTCGGCTCTCGCTGTGATAATGCTTTGCAACAAATCTCCCCAAAACTCACTTACATAAAGAAGAATCTAGTTTTCTCGGACCTGTGGGCTAGCTGCAGCGGCTCTCTTGTAGACCTCTCGATGGCGGGTGTTGCTCCATGCCGTGGGTCAGTTTGAGGTCTGTCCCGCACACCTTACCGTGGAGCCCAACTGTGAGGCTGCAGGTCCCTGTCCTCTTCCAGAGTTCACTGAAACGTAAGAGGTGAGCCCAACCACACAAGGCCACGTAAGGCCTCTGCGACTCATTGAAGGCCATCGTGTCTTCCCTTGGCCTCCTGGGAACCCCCTGGCCCCAGGATGCAGCTTCGGTAGCCCAGGGCAACCGGCGGAGGGGGGCGGGCGGGGCTGCAGGAGGGTGGAACGCGGAGGTCACAGAGGGTGTGGGTGTGGCCACCTCTGCTGTGACTGAACCAAGGGCGTGGGTGGGGGGCTGGGGGTCCAGGGCAGGGCCCTCAGAGCCCGGTAGGCCCAGGGGGGCGGCTCAAGCACCTAGGCCCAGGCCGAAGAGCGCCTTCTTGGTCTGCGCGGCAGGCCGGCCTCTCGCCTTGCCACTCAGGCCGCCCTCCCACTTGAAGTGTGTGTGGCACGCGTCCGCGGAGTACACCTCGCTGCACAGGTAGCCGTGGGACTGGGCGTCGTAGCTTCCTGCGAGGCGGCCGGAGGTCCCGCAGGTGGGTGCGTCCCTGGGACAGATGCGCGGAGCGGCTCCTGCCCGGCCCCCCTGAGAACCGTCGCCGTTCCGTAAGGCGGGGCGCCTGCTTCAGAATGTAAATCACGTGTCCGCTCTATGGATACGCTGTTTAGTTTACCAGGCAAGACTTTCTTGGTGAAAGAAGCAGCGTTGGCTTGCATCGTCGAGCAGGCTTGTCATCTGGCTGTGCACTGGTACTCTCTCTCTGGGTGTGCTAGTCCGCAGGGCAGGGCATCCCCTGGGCAGGGTGGAGCGTGATCTCTGCGGCCTCGTCTTGCAGCTCCTTCCTTTCATTCTCAATCATCCTGCCCACAGTGGCCTCCTCTCAGGCCTGCATACTTACAACGGCGCATTGCCCGTGCTGCCCCTCTGCAGGAAGTGTCCCTCTGTTTAGTTTGCAGCTGACTGATGCCGCCTCACCCTTCTCATGTCTTCTCAGGTGTCACTTGGTCAAGAAAGCGTCCCCTTACCTACTCAACTCATCTCGTCTCCCTACCGTAGCTCACGTGACACCACGCACCTCTCGCTTATGGCCGTCATCGCCTTTCGCATCCAGTTTCAGGTAGGTAAGTTTACCCCGTGGTCTGTGAGGAAGAAGAGATCACGCCTGTTTTGCTTACTCTTGATTCCCAGCAACTAGCCCGGTTACTGATAACCTCTGTTAGAGGGAGAAAGGAATGCACCCAATCCCTGGTAAAGCTCCGACCGTTTTCCTTTCTAGTGTCCCTCGTACTCCTCCCTGGCGTCTGTGTCGCCCTTACTCCGCGTCTACCGTTTATGAGTTTACACCTGGGTTACGGTGACTGCTTCGGAGAATCGCATGCCTTTCTACCTCCCTCGCTGCGACCTCTCCTACACCTCCCAGGGCTCTTGGGTTATGCCCTTGCCCTCTTCCGAGCCGTCCGTGGCACCCGCTGTCAACCCCGTACGGCCAAGCTCCTAAGACTGACACTCCAGGCCCTCCGTAATTTGGCTTCAGTTTCACTTTCTAGACGTTTCAAGAAAGAACGGGGTCTACATATCTGTGCACCTCTGCTCCGTTTCATATCTACCCACGAGGTTAATTTTTTTGTTTCTTCCAGTCCACCTATTTTGCACCTCCGTCTCTGCGAAGACTTCACTGAGAATCCAAGCGATTTCTGGATCCCTTCTCTCCCCTGAAGCTGTAAACAGTTTAAGAAGACAGGTGCGGAACTGCCGTAAGGTAATCTACATCTTGTCTCCCTCTCTGGTATCTAACCTCCCTGCGAATGGGGGTACGTCTCCGTGTCCTGGCGGTTTTAAGCACAGTACTCTCTACACGTAGTGGATATTTGATTTGGTAAGTGACCGAATAAGTGAATGAGTCACCAAGATAAGGGTATTGTCTCATTCTTTCTCGCTTTTTCCACTTCCAAGTTTCTTTAGTTAGTTTCCTCAGACAAAAGGTTTCTTTGTAGCTACACAGTGGCCAGGTCCAGAGAATGTTGCAGATAGCTGCTGAAAACATCCCTCCTCCACTTGAGAATGGCTTGCTCTCCCTCTCAAGCGGAGAGAGCTGGGATTCGATATTTAATTAAGCGCCTCTGTTCACTTGGCATTTAGAGGCACTAGGGGGCGTTAGTGCTCTACACCCGGTGAAATGCCTGTTTCGTTTGTGATTTTCCTTTGTGAAAAACAACTATGCACAGAGTGTTTTGTGCCAATTTTCCATCCTTTTAGATTGACGGAAAGCATTTTACCTACGTAGAAACAGAAAACGAATAGAAAGAGCGTCGCATTGCTTTTACTGAAAGCTTAGGGCGGTCTCGGTGGTACGTTAGTGAAGTTATCTGGGGACACCTTAGCCACGTACATTGTGTTGGAGAGGCACCGAGAATTCATTCAGGAGTTCTCAAAGTTCGAGGACACAGTTGCCTTACACGTAGGCACGGTGGCAGCCGTGGACATGGCAGTGATTTGGAGAAAGTTGTACTAGTCGGCTCTCGCTGTGATAATGCTTTGCAACAAATCTCCCCAAAACTCACTTACATAAAGAAGAATCTAGTTTTCTCGGACCTGTGGGCTAGCTGCAGCGGCTCTCTTGTAGACCTCTCGATGGCGGGTGTTGCTCCATGCCGTGGGTCAGTTTGAGGTCTGTCCCGCACACCTTACCGTGGAGCCCAACTGTGAGGCTGCAGGTCCCTGTCCTCTTCCAGAGTTCACTGAAACGTAAGAGGTGAGCCCAACCACACAAGGCCACGTAAGGCCTCTGCGACTCATTGAAGGCCATCGTGTCTTCCCTTGGCCTCCTGGGAACCCCCTGGCCCCAGGATGCAGCTTCGGTAGCCCAGGGCAACCGGCGGAGGGGGGCGGGCGGGGCTGCAGGAGGGTGGAACGCGGAGGTCACAGAGGGTGTGGGTGTGGCCACCTCTGCTGTGACTGAACCAAGGGCGTGGGTGGGGGGCTGGGGGTCCAGGGCAGGGCCTTCAGAGCCCGGTAGGCCCAGGGGGGCGGCTCAAGCACCTAGGCCCAGGCCGAAGAGCGCCTTCTTGGTCTGCGCGGCAGGCCGGCCTCTCGCCTTGCCACTCAGGCCGCCCTCCCACTTGAAGTGTGTGTGGCACGCGTCCGCGGAGTACACCTCGCTGCACAGGTAGCCGTGGGACTGGGCGTCGTAGCTTCCTGCGAGGCGGCCGGAGGTCCCGCAGGTGGGTGCATCCCTGGGACAGATGCGCGGAGCGGCTCCTGCCCGGCCCCCCTGAGAACCGTCGCCGTTCCGTAAGGCGGGGCGCCTGCTTCAGAATGTAAATCACGTGTCCGCTCTATGGATACGCTGTTTAGTTTACCAGGCAAGACTTTCTTGGTGAAAGAAGCAGCGTTGGCTTGCATCGTCGAGCAGGCTTCTCATCTGGCTGTGCACTGGTACTCTCTCTCTGGGTGTGCTAGTCCGCAGGGCAGGGCATCCCCTGGGCAGGGTGGAGCGTGATCTCTGCGGCCTCGTCTTGCAGCTCCTTCCTTTCATTCTCAATCATCCTGCCCACAGTGGCCTCCTCTCAGGCCTGCATACTTACAACGGCGCATTGCCCGTGCTGCCCCTCTGCAGGAAGTGTCCCTCTGTTTAGTTTGCAGCTGACTGATGCCGCCTCACCCTTCTCATGTCTTCTCAGGTGTCACTTGGTCAAGAAAGCGTCCCCTTACCTACTCAACTCATCTCGTCTCCCTACCGTAGCTCACGTGACACCACGCACCTCTCGCTTATGGCCGTCATCGCCTTTCGCATCCAGTTTCAGGTAGGTAAGTTTACCCCGTGGTCCATGAGGAAGAAGAGATCACGCCTGTTTTGCTTACTCTTGATTCCCAGCGACTAGCCCGGTTACTGATAACCTCTGTTAGAGGGAGAAAGGAATGCACCCAATCCCTGGTGAAGCCCCGACCGTTTTCCTTTCTAGTGTCCCTCGTACTCCTCCCTGCCGTCTGTGTCGCCCTTACTCCGCGTCTACCGTTTATGAGTTTACACCTGGGTTACGGTGACTGCTTCGGAGAATCGCATGCCTTTCTACCTCCCTCGCTGCGACCTCTCCTACACCTCCCAGGGCTCTTGGGTTATGCCCTTGCCCTCTTCCGAGCCGTCCGTGGCACCCGCTGTCAACCCCGTACGGCCAGGCTCCTAAGACTGACACTCCAGGCCCTCCGTAATTTGGCTTCAGTTTCACTTTCTAGACGTTTCAAGAAAGAACGGGGTCTAAATATCTGTGCACCTCTGCTCCGTTTCATATCTACCCACGAGGTTAATTTTTTTGTTTCTTCCAGTCCACCTATTTTGCACCTCCGTCTCTGCGAAGACTTCACTGAGAATCCAAGCGATTTCTGGATCCCTTCTCTCCCCTGAAGCTGTAAACAGTTTAACAAGACAGGTGCGGAACTGCCGTAAGGTAATCTACATCTTGTCTCCCTCTCTGGTATCTAACCTCCCTGCGAATGGGGGTACGTCTCCGTGTTCTGTGCGGTTTTCAGCACAGTACTCTCTACACGTAGTGGATATTTGATTTGGTAAGTGACCGAATAAGTGAATGAGTCACCAAGATAAGGGTATTGTCTCATTCTTTCTCGCTTTTTCCACTTCCAAGTTTCTTTAGTTAGTTTCCTCAGACAAAAGGTTTCTTTGTAGCTACACAGTGGCCAGGTCCAGAGAATGTTGCAGATAGCTGCTGAAAACATCCCTCCTCCACTTGAGAATGGCTTGCTCTCCCTCTCAAGCGGAGAGAGCTGGGATTCGATATTTAATTAAGTGCCTCTGTTCACTTGGCATTTAGAGGCACTAGGGGGCGTTAGTGCTCTACACCCGGTGAAATGCCTGTTTCGTTTGTGATTTTCCTTTGTGAAAAACAACTATGCACAGAGTGTTTTGTGCCAATTTTCCATCCTTTTAGATTGACGGAAAGCATTTTACCTACGTAGAAACAGAAAACGAATAGAAAGAGCGTCGCATTGCGTTTAATGAAAGCTTAGGGCGGTCTCGGTGGTACGTTAGTGAAGTTATCTGGGGACACCTTAGCCACGTACATTGTGTTGGAGAGGCACCGAGAATTCATTCAGGAGTTCTCAAAGTTCGAGGACACAGTTGCCTTACACGTAGGCACGGTGGCAGCCGTGGACATGGCAGTGATTTGGAGAATGTTGTACTCGTCGGCTCTTGCTGTGATAATGCTTTGCAACAAATCTCCCCAAAACTCACTTACATAAAGAAGAATCTAGTTTTCTCGGACCTGTGGGCTAGCTGCAGCGGCTCTCTTGTAGACCTCTCGATGGCGGGTGTTGTTCCATGCCGTGGGTCAGTTTGAGGTCTGTCCCGCACACCTTACCGTGGAGCCCAACTGTGAGGCTGCAGGTCCCTGTCCTCTCGCAGAGTTCACTGAAACGTAAGAGGTGAGCCCAACCACACAAGGCCACGTAAGGCCTCTGCGACTCATTGAAGGCCATCGTGTCTTCCCTTGGCCTCCTGGGAACCCCCTGGCCCCAGGATGCAGCTTCGGTAGCCCAGGGCAACCTGCGGAGGGGGGCGGGAGGGGCTGCAGGAGGGTGGAACGCGGAGGTCACAGAGGGTGTGGGTGTGGCCACCTCTGATGTGACTGAACCAAGGGGGGTGGGTGGCAGGGGGTCCAGGGCAGGGCCCTCAGAGCCTGGTAGGCCCAGGGGGGTGGCGAAAGCACCTAGGCCCAGGCCGAAGAGCGCCTTCTTGGTCTGCGCGGCAGGCCGGCCTCTCGCCTTGCCACTCAGGCCGCCCTCCCACTTGAAGTGTGTGTGGCACGCGTCCGCGGAGTACACCTCGCTGCACAGGTAGCCGTGGGACTGGGCGTCGTAGCTTCCTGCGAGGCGGCCGGAGGTCCCGCAGGCGGGCGGGTGGGTCCCTGGGACAGACGCGCGGAGCGGCTCCTGCCCGGCCCCCCTGAGAACCGTCGCCGTTCCGTAAGGCGGGGCGCCTGCTTCAGAATGTAAATCACGTGTCCGCTCTATGGATACGCTGTTTAGTTTACCAGGCAAGACTTTCTTGGTGAAAGAAGCAGCGTTGGCTTGCATCGTCGAGCAGGCTTGTCATCTGGCTGTGCACTGGTACTCTCTCTCTGGATGTGCTAGTCCGCAGGGCAGGGCATCCCCTGGGCAGGGTGGAGCGTGATCTCTGCGGCCTCGTCTTGCAGCTCCTTCCTTTCATTCTCAATCATCCTGCCCACAGTGGCCTCCTCTCAGGCCTGTATACTTACAACGGCGCATTGCCTGTGCTGCCCCTCTGCAGGAAGTGTCCCTCTGTTTAGTTTGCAGCTGACTGATGCCGCCTCACCCTTCTCATCTCTTCTCAGGTGTCACTTGGTCAAGAAAGCGTCCCCTTACCTACTCAACTCATCTCGTCTCCCTACCGTAGCTCACGTGACACCACGCACCTCTCGCTTATGGCCGTCATCGCCTTTCGCATCCACTTTCAGGTAGGTAAGTTTACCCCGTGGTCCGTGAGGAAGAAGAGATCACGCCTGTTTTGCTTACTCTTGATTCCCAGCGACTAGCCCGGTTACTGATAACCTCTGTTAGAGGGAGAAAGGAATGCACCCAATCCCTGGTGAAGCCCCGACCGTTTTCCTTTCTAGTGTCCCTCGTACTCCTCCCTGCCGTCTGTGTCGCCCTTACTCCGCGTCTACCGTTTATGAGTTTACACCTGGGTTACGGTGACTGCTTCGGAGAATCGCATGCCTTTCTACCTCCCTCGCTGCGACCTCTCCTACACCTCCCAGGGCTCTTGGGTTATGCCCTTGCCCTCTTCCGAGCCGTCCGTGGCACCCGCTGTCAACCCCGTACGGCCAGGCTCCTAAGACTGACACTCCAGGCCCTCCGTAATTTGGCTTCAGTTTCACTTTCTAGACGTTTCAAGAAAAAACGGGGTCTAAATATCTGTGCACCTCTGCTCCGTTTCATATCTACCCACGAGGTTAATTTTTTTGTTTCTTCCAGTCCACCTATTTTGCACCTCCGTCTCTGCGAAGACTTCACTGAGAATCCAAGCGATTTCTGGATCCCTTCTCTCCCCTGAAGCTGTAAACAGTTTAACAAGACAGGTGCGGAACTGCCGTAAGGTAATCTACATCTTGTCTCCCTCTCTGGTATCTAACCTCCCTGCGAATGGGGGTACGTCTCCGTGTCCTGTGCGGTTTTCAGCACAGTACTCTCTACACGTAGTGGATATTTGATTTGGTAAGTGACCGAATAAGTGAATGAGTCACCAAGATAAGGGTATTGTCTCATTCTTTCTCGCTTTTTCCACTTCCAAGTTTCTTTAGTTAGTTTCCTCAGACAAAAGGTTTCTTTGTAGCTACACAGTGGCCAGGTCCAGAGAATGTTGCAGATAGCTGCTGAAAACATCCCTCCTCCACTTGAGAATGGCTTGCTCTCCCTCTCAAGCGGAGAGAGCTGGGATTCGATATTTAATTAAGCGCCTCTGTTCACTTGGCATTTAGAGGCACTAGGGGGCGTTAGTGCTCTACACCCGGTGAAATGCCTGTTTCGTTTGTGATTTTCCTTTGTGAAAAACAACTATGCACAGAGTGTTTTGTGCCAATTTTCCATCCTTTTAGATTGACGGAAAGCATTTTACCTACGTAGAAACAGAAAACGAATAGAAAGAGCGTCGCATTGCGTTTAATGAAAGCTTAGGGCGGTCTCGGTGGTACGTTAGTGAAGTTATCTGGGGACACCTTAGCCACGTACATTGTGTTGGAGAGGCACCGAGAATTCATTCAGGAGTTCTCAAAGTTCGAGGACACAGTTGCCTTACACGTAGGCACGGTGGCAGCCGTGGACATGGCAGTGATTTGGAGAATGTTGTACTAGTCGGCTCTTGCTGTGATAATGCTTTGCAACAAATCTCCCCAAAACTCACTTACATAAAGAAGAATCTAGTTTTCTCGGACCTGTGGGCTAGCTGCAGCGGCTCTCTTGTAGACCTCTCGATGGCGGGTGTTGCTCCATGCCGTGGGTCAGTTTGAGGTCTGTCCCGCCCACCTTACCGTGGAGCCCAACTGTGAGGCTGCAGGTCCCTGTCCTCTCGCAGAGTTCACTGAAACGTAAGAGGTGAGCCCAACCACACAAGGCCACGTAAGGCCTCTGCGACTCATTGAAGGCCATCGTGTCTTCCCTTGGCCTCCTGGGAACCCCCTGGCCCCAGGATGCAGCTTCGGTAGCCCAGGGCAACCGGCGGAGGGGGGCGGGCGGGGCTGCAGGAGGGTGGAACGCGGAGGTCACAGAGGGTGTGGGTGTGGCCACCTCTGCTGTGACTGAACCAAGGGTGGGGTGGGGCAGGGGGTCCAGGGCAGGGCCCTCAGAGCCCGGTAGGCCCAGGGGGGCGGCGCAAGCACCTAGGCCCAGGCCGAAGAGCGCCTTCTTGGTCTGCGCGGCAGGCCGGCCTCTCGCCTTGCCACTCAGGCCGCCCTCCCACTTGAAGTGGGTGTGGCACGCGTCCGCGGAGTACACCTCGCTGCACAGGTAGCCGTGGGACTGGGCGTCGTAGCTTCCTGCGAGGCGGCTGGAGGTCCCGCAGGCGGGTGGGTCCCTGGGTCAGACGCGCGGAGCATCTCCTGCCCGGCCCCCCTGAGAACCGTCGCCGTTCCGTAAGGCGGGGCGCCTGCTTCAGAATGTAAATCACGTGTCCGCTCTATGGATACGCTGTTTAGTTTACCAGGCAAGACTTTCTTGGTGAAAGAAGCAGCGTTGGCTTGCATCCTCGAGCAGGCTTGTCATCTGGCTGTGCACTGGTACTCTCTCTCTGGGTGTGCTAGTCCGCAGGGCAGGGCATCCCCTGGGCAGGGTGGAGCGTGATCTCTGCGGCCTCGTCTTGCAGCTCCTTCCTTTCATTCTCAATCATCCTGCCCACAGTGGCCTCCTCTCAGGCCTGCATACTTACAACGGCGCATTGCCCGTGCTGCCCCTCTGCAGGAAGTGTCCCTCTGTTTAGTTTGCAGCTGACTGATGCCGCCTCACCCTTCTCATGTCTTCTCAGGTGTCACTTGGTCAAGAAAGCGTCCCCTTACCTACTCAACTCATCTCGTCTCCCTACCGTAGCTCACGTGACACCACGCACCTCTCGCTTATGGCCGTCATCGCCTTTCGCATCCACTTTCAGGTAGGTAAGTTTACCCCGTGGTCCGTGAGGAAGAAGAGATCACGCCTCTTTTGCTTACTCTTGATTCCCAGTGACTAGCCCGGTTACTGATAACCTCTGTTAGAGGGAGAAAGGAATGCACCCAATCCCTGGTGAAGCCCCGACCGTTTTCCTTTCTAGTGTCCCTCGTACTCCTCCCTGCCGTCTGTGTCGCCCTTACTCCGCGTCTACCGTTTATGAGTTTACACCTGGGTTACGGTGACTGCTTCGGAGAATCGCATGCCTTTCTACCTCCCTCGCTGCGACCTCTCCTACACCTCCCAGGGCTCTTGGGTTATGCCCTTGCCCTCTTCCGAGCCGTCCGTGGCACCCGCTGTCAACCCCGTACGGCCAAGCTCCTAAGACTGACACTCCAGGCCCTCCGTAATTTGGCTTCAGTTTCACTTTCTAGACGTTTCAAGAAAGAACGGGGTCTAAATATCTGTGCACCTCTGCTCCGTTTCACATCTACCCACGAGGTTAATTTTTTTGTTTCTTCCAGTCCACCTATTTTGCACCTCCGTCTCTGCGAAGACTTCACTGAGAATCCAAGCGATTTCTGGATCCCTTCTCTCCCCTGAAGCTGTAAACAGTTTAACAAGACAGGTGCGGAACTGCCGTAAGGTAATCTACATCTTGTCTCCCTCTCTGGTATCTAACCTCCCTGCGAATGGGGGTACGTCTCCGTGTTCTGTGCGGTTTTCAGCACAGTACTCTCTACACGTAGTGGATATTTGATTTGGTAAGTGACCGAATAAGTGAATGAGTCACCAAGATAAGGGTATTGTCTCATTCTTTCTCGCTTTTTCCACTTCCAAGTTTCTTTAGTTAGTTTCCTCAGACAAAAGGTTTCTTTGTAGCTACACAGTGGCCAGGTCCAGAGAATGTTGCAGATAGCTGCTGAAAACATCCCTCCTCCACTTGAGAATGGCTTGCTCTCCCTCTCAAGCGGAGAGAGCTGGGATTCGATATTTAATTAAGCGCCTCTGTTCACTTGGCATTTAGAGGCACTAGGGGGCGTTAGTGCTCTACACCCGGTGAAATGCCTGTTTCGTTTGTGATTTTCCTTTGTGAAAAAGAACTATGCACAGAGTGTTTTGTGCCAATTTTCCATCCTTTTAGATTGACGGAAAGCATTTTACCTACGTAGAAACAGAAAACGAATAGAAAGAGCGTCGCATTGCGTTTAATGAAAGCTTAGGGCGGTCTCGGTGGTACGTTAGTGAAGTTATCTGGGGACACCTTAGCCACGTACATTGTGTTGGAGAGGCACCGAGAATTCATTCAGGAGTTCTCAAAGTTCGAGGACACAGTTGCCTTACACGTAGGCACGGTGGCAGCCGTGGACATGGCAGTGATTTGGAGAATGTTGTACTAGTCGGCTCTCGCTGTGATAATGCTTTGCAACAAATCTCCCCAAAACTCACTTAGATAAAGAAGAATCTAGTTTTCTCGGACCTGTGGGCTAGCTGCAGCGGCTCTCTTGTAGACCTCTCGATGGCGGGTGTTGCTCCATGCCGTGGGTCAGTTTGAGGTCTGTCCCGCACACCTTACCGTGGAGCCCAACTGTGAGGCTGCAGGTCCCTGTCCTCTCGCAGAGTTCACTGAAACGTAAGAGGTGAGCCCAACCACACAAGGCCACGTAAGGCCTCTGCGACTCATTGAAGGCCATCGTGTCTTCCCTTGGCCTCCTGGGAACCCCCTGGCCCCAGGATGCAGCTTCGGTAGCCCAGGGCAACCGGCGGAGGGGGGCGGGCGGGGCTGCAGGAGGGTGGAACGCGGAGGTCACAGAGGGTGTGGGTGTGGCCACCTCTGATGTGACTGAACCAAGGGGGGTGGGGGGCAGGGGGTCCAGGGCAGGGCCCTCAGAGCCCGGTAGGCCGAGGGTGGCGGCGCAAGCACCTAGGCGCAGGCCGAAGAGCACCTTCTTGGTCTGCGCAGCAGGCCGGCCTCTCGCCTTGCCACTCAGGCCGCCCTCCCACTTGAAGTGTGTGTGGCACGCGTCCGCAGAGTACACCTCGCTGCACAGGTAGCCGTGGGACTGGGCGTCGTAGCTTCCTGCGAGGCGGCCGGAGGTCCCGCAGGCGGGTGGGTCCCTGGGACAGACGCGCGGAGCGGCTCCTGCCCGGCCCCCCTGAGAACCGTCGCCGTTCCGTAAGGCGGGGCGCCTGCTTCAGAATGTAAATCACGTGTCCGCTCTATGGATACGCTGTTTAGTTTACCAGGCAAGACTTTCTTGGTGAAAGAAGCAGCGTTGGCTTGCATCGTCGAGCAGGCTTGTCATCTGGCTGTGCACTGGTACTCTCTCTCTGGGTGTGCTAGTCCGCAGGGCAGGGCATCCCCTGGGCAGGGTGGAGCGTGATCTCTGCGGCCTCGTCTTGCAGCTCCTTCCTTTCATTCTCAATCATCCTGCCCACAGTGGCCTCCTCTCAGGCCTGCATACTTACAACGGCGCATTGCCCGTGCTGCCCCTCTGCAGGAAGTGTCCCTCTGTTTAGTTTGCAGCTGACTGATGCCGCCTCACCCTTCTCATGTCTTCTCAGGTGTCACTTGGTCAAGAAAGCGTCCCCTTACCTACTCAACTCATCTCGTCTCCCTACCGTAGCTCACGTGACACCACGCACCTCTCGCTTATGGCCGTCATCGCCTTTCGCATCCAGTTTCAGGTAGGTAAGTTTACCCCGTGGTCCGTGAGGAAGAAGAGATCACGCCTGTTTTGCTTACTCTTGATTCCCAGCGACTAGCCCGGTTACTGATAACCTCTGTTAGAGGGAGAAAGGAATGCACCCAATCCCTGGTGAAGCCCCGACCGTTTTCCTTTCTAGTGTCCCTCGTACTCCTCCCTGCCATCTGTGTCGCCCTTACTCCGCGTCTACCGTTTATGAGTTTACACCTGGGTTACGGTGACTGTTTCGGAGAATCGCATGCCTTTCTACCTCCCTCGCTGCGACCTCTCCTACACCTCCCAGGGCTCTTGGGTTATGCCCTTGCCCTCTTCCGAGCCGTCCGTGGCACCCGCTGTCAACCCCGTACGGCCAAGCTCCTAAGACTGACACTCCAGGCCCTCCGTAATTTGGCTTCAGTTTCACTTTCTAGACGTTTCAAGAAAGAACGGGGTCTAAATATCTGTGCACCTCTGCTCCGTTTCATATCTACCCACGAGGTTAATTTTTTTGTTTCTTCCAGTCCACCTATTTTGCACCTCCGTCTCTGCGAAGACTTCACTGAGAATCCAAGCGATTTCTGGATCCCTTCTCTCCCCTGAAGCTGTAAACAGTTTAACAAGACAGGTGCAGAACTGCCGTAAGGTAATCTACATCTTGTCTCCCTCTCTGGTATCTAACCTCCCTGCGAATGGGGGTACGTCTCCGTGTTCTGTGCGGTTTTCAGCACAGTACTCTCTACACGTAGTGGATATTTGATTTGGTAAGTGACCGAATAAGTGAATGAGTCACCAAGATAAGGGTATTGTCTCATTCTTTCTCGCTTTTTCCACTTCCAAGTTTCTTTAGTTAGTTTCCTCAGACAAAAGGTTTCTTTGTAGCTACACAGTGGCCAGGTCCAGAGAATGTTGCAGATAGCTGCTGAAAACATCCCTCCTCCACTTGAGAATGGCTTGCTCTCCCTCTCAAGCGGAGAGAGCTGGGATTCGATATTTAATTAAGCGCCTCTGTTCACTTGGCATTTAGAGGCACTAGGGGGCGTTAGTGCTCTACACCCGGTGAAATGCCTGTTTCGTTTGTGATTTTCCTTTGTGAAAAACAACTATGCACAGAGTGTTTTGTGCCAATTTTCCATCCTTTTAGATTGACGGAAAGCATTTTACCTACGTAGAAACAGAAAACGAATAGAAAGAGCGTCGCATTGCGTTTAATGAAAGCTTAGGGCGGTCTCGGTGGTACGTTAGTGAAGTTATCTGGGGACACCTTAGCCACGTACATTGTGTTGGAGAGGCACCGAGAATTCATTCAGGAGTTCTCAAAGTTCGAGGACACAGTTGCCTTACACGTAGGCACGGTGGCAGCCGTGGACATGGCAGTGATTTGGAGAATGTTGTACTAGTCGGCTCTCGCTGTGATAATGCTTTGCAACAAATCTCCCCAAAACTCACTTACATAAAGAAGAATCTAGTTTTCTCGGACCTGTGGGCTAGCTGCAGCGGCTCTCTTGTAGACCTCTCGATGGCGGGTGTTGCTCCATGCCGTGGGTCAGTTTGAGGTCTGTCCCGCACACCTTACCGTGGAGCCCAACTGTGAGGCTGCAGGTCCCTGTCTTCTCGCAGAGTTCACTGAAACGTAAGAGGTGAGCCCAACCACACAAGGCCACGTAAGGCCTCTGCGACACATTGAAGGCCATCGTGTCTTCCCTTGGCCTCCTGGGAACCCCCTGGCCCCAGGATGCAGCTTCGGTAGCCCAGGGCAACCGGCGGAGGGGGGCGGGCGGGGCTGCAGGAGGGTGGAACGCTGAGGTCACAGAGGGTGTGGGTGTGGCCACCTCTGCTGTGACTGAACCAAGGGCGTGGGTGGGGGGCTGGGGGTCCAGGGCAGGGCCCTCAGAGCCCGGTAGGCCCAGGGGGGTGGCGCAAGCACCTAGGCCCAGGCCGAAGAGCGCCTTCTTGGTCTGCGCGGCAGGCCGGCCTCTCGCCTTGCCACTCAGGCCGCCCTCCCTCTTGAAGTGTGTGTGGCACGCGTCCGCGGAGTACACCTCGCTGCACAGGTAGCCGTGGGACTGGGCGTCGTAGCTTCCTGCGAGGCGGCCGGAGGTCCCGCAGGCGGGTGGGTCCCTGGTACAGACGCGCAGAGCGGCTCCTGCCCGGCCCCCCTGAGAACCGTCGCCGTTCCGTAAGGCGGGGCGCCTGCTTCAGAATGTAAATCACGTGTCCGCTCTATGGATACGCTGTTTAGTTTACCAGGCAAGACTTTCTTGGTGAAAGAAGCAGCGTTGGCTTGCATCGTCGAGCAGGCTTGTCATCTGGCTGTGCACTGGTACTCTCTCTCTGGGTGTGCTAGTCCGCAGGGCAGGGCATCCCCTGGGCAGGGTGGAGCGTGATCTCTGCGGCCTCGTCTTGCAGCTCCTTCCTTTCATTCTCAATCATCCTGCCCACAGTGGCCTCCTCTCAGGCCTGCATACTTACAATGGCGCATTGCCCGTGCTGCCCCTCTGCAGGAAGTGTCCCTCTGTTTAGTTTGCAGCTGACTGATGCCGCCTCACCCTTCTCATGTCTTCTCAGGTGTCACTTGGTCAAGAAAGCGTCCCCTTACCTACTCAACTCATCTCGTCTCCCTACCGTAGCTCACGTGACACCACGCACCTCTCGCTTATGGCCGTCATCGCCTTTCGCATCCACTTTCAGGTAGGTAAGTTTACCCCGTGGTCCGTGAGGAAGAAGAGATCACGCCTGTTTTGCTTACTCTTGATTCCCAGCGACTAGCCCGGTTACTGATAACCTCTGTTAGAGGGAGAAAGGAATGCACCCAATCCCTGGTGAAGCCCCGACCGTTTTCCTTTCTAGTGTCCCTCGTACTCCTCCCTGCCGTCTGTGTCGCCCTTACTCCGCGTCTACCGTTTATGAGTTTACACCTGGGTTACGGTGACTGCTTCGGAGAATCGCATGCCTTTCTACCTCCCTCGCTGCGACCTCTCCTACACCTCCCAGGGCTCTTGGGTTATGCCCTTGCCCTCTTCCGAGCCGTCCGTGGCACCCGCTGTCAACCCCGTACGGCCAAGCTCCTAAGACTGACACTCCAGGCCCTCCGTAATTTGGCTTCAGTTTCACTTTCTAGACGTTTCAAGAAAGAACGGGGTCTAAATATCTGTGCACCTCTGCTCCGTTTCACATCTACCCACGAGGTTAATTTTTTTGTTTCTTCCAGTCCACCTATTTTGCACCTCCGTCTCTGCGAAGACTTCACTGAGAATCCAAGCGATTTCTGGATCCCTTCTCTCCCCTGAAGCTGTAAACAGTTTAACAAGACAGGTGCGGAACTGCCGTAAGGTAATCTACATCTTGTCTCCCTCTCTGGTATCTAACCTCCCTGCGAATGGGGGTACGTCTCCGTGTTCTGTGCGGTTTTCAGCACAGTACTCTCTACACGTAGTGGATATTTGATTTGGTAAGTGACCGAATAAGTGAATGAGTCACCAAGATAAGGGTATTGTCTCATTCTTTCTCGCTTTTTCCACTTCCAAGTTTCTTTAGTTAGTTTCCTCAGACAAAAGGTTTCTTTGTAGCTACACAGTGGCCAGGTCCAGAGAATGTTGCAGATAGCTGCTGAAAACATCCCTCCTCCACTTGAGAATGGCTTGCTCTCCCTCTCAAGCGGAGAGAGCTGGGATTCGATATTTAATTAAGCGCCTCTGTTCACTTGGCATTTAGAGGCACTAGGGGGCGTTAGTGCTCTACACCCGGTGAAATGCCTGTTTCGCTTGTGATTTTCCTTTGTGAAAAACAACTATGCACAGAGTGTTTTGTGCCAATTTTCCATCCTTTTAGATTGACGGAAAGCATTTTACCTACGTAGAAACAGAAAACGAATAGAAAGAGCGTTGCATTGCGTTTAATGAAAGCTTAGGGCGGTCTCGGTGGTACGTTAGTGAAGTTATCTGGGGACACCTTAGCCACGTACATTGTGTTGGAGAGGCACCGAGAATTCATTCAGGAGTTCTCAAAGTTCGAGGACACAGTTGCCTTACACGTAGGCACGGTGGCAGCCGTGGACATGGCAGTGATTTGGAGAATGTTGTACTAGTCGGCTCTTGCTGTGATAATGCTTTGCAACAAATCTCCCCAAAACTCACTTAGATAAAGAAGAATCTAGTTTTCTCGGACCTGTGGGCTAGCTGCAGCGGCTCTCTTGTAGACCTCTCGATGGCGGGTGTTGCTCCATGCCGTGGGTCAGTTTGAGGTCTGTCCCGCACACCTTACCGTGGAGCCCAACTGTGAGGCTGCAGGTCCCTGTCCTCTCGCAGAGTTCACTGAAACGTAAGAGGTGAGCCCAACCACACAAGGCCACGTAAGGCCTCTGCGACTCATTGAAGGCCATCGTGTCTTCCCTTGGCCTCCTGGGAACCCCCTGGCCCCAGGATGCAGCTTCGGTAGCCCAGGGCAACCGGCGGAGGGGGGCGGGCGGGGCTGCAGGAGGGTGGAACGCAGAGGTCACAGAGGGTGTGGGTGTGGCCACCTCTGCTGTGACTGAACCAAGGGCGTGGGTGGGGGGCTGGGGTTCCAGGGCAGGGCCCTCAGAGCCCGGTAGGCCCAGGGGGGTGGCGCAAGCACCTAGGCCCAGGCCGAAGAGCGCCTTCTTGGTCTGCGCGGCAGGCCGGCCTCTCGCCTTGCCACTCAGGCCGCCCTCCCTCTTGAAGTGTGTGTGGCACGCGTCCGCGGAGTACACCTCGCTGCACAGGTAGCCGTGGGACTGGGCGTCGTAGCTTCCTGCGAGGCGGCCGGAGGTCCCGCAGGTGGGTGGGTCCCTGGGACAGACGCGCGGAGCGGCTCCTGCCCGGCCCCCCTGAGAACCGTCGCCGTTCCGTAAGGCGGGGCGCCTGCTTCAGAATGTAAATCACGTGTCCGCTCTATGGATACGCTGTTTAGTTTACCAGGCAAGACTTTCTTGGTGAAAGAAGCAGCGTTGGCTTGCATCGTCGAGCAGGCTTGTCATCTGGCTGTGCACTGGTACTCTCTCTCTGGGTGTGCTAGTCCGCAGGGCAGGGCATCCCCTGGGCAGGGTGGAGCGTGATCTCTGCGGCCTCGTCTTGCAGCTCCTTCCTTTCATTCTCAATCATCCTGCCCACAGTGGCCTCCTCTCAGGCCTGCATACTTACAACGGCGCATTGCCCGTGCTGCCCCTCTGCAGGAAGTGTCCCTCTGTTTAGTTTGCAGCTGACTGATGCCGCCTCACCCTTCTCATGTCTTCTCAGGTGTCACTTGGTCAAGAAAGCGTCCCCTTACCTACTCAACTCATCTCGTCTCCCTACCGTAGCTCACGTGACACCACGCACCTCTCGCTTATGGCCGTCATCGCCTTTCGCATCCACTTTCAGGTAGGTAAGTTTACCCCGTGGCCCGTGAGGAAGAAGAGATCACGCCTGTTTTGCTTACTCTTGATTCCCAGCGACTAGCCCGGTTACTGATAACCTCTGTTAGAGGGAGAAAGGAATGCACCCAATCCCTGGTGAAGCCCCGACCGTTTTCCTTTCTAGTGTCCCTCGTACTCCTCCCTGCCGTCTGTGTCGCCCTTACTCCGCGTCTACCGTTTATGAGTTTACACCTGGGTTACGGTGACTGCTTCGGAGAATCGCATGCCTTTCTACCTCCCTCGCTGCGACCTCTCCTACACCTCCCAGGGCTCTTGGGTTATGCCCTTGCCCTCTTCCGAGCCGTCCGTGGCACCCGCTGTCAACCCCGTACGGCCAAGCTCCTAAGACTGACACTCCAGGCCCTCCGTAATTTGGCTTCAGTTTCACTTTCTAGACGTTTCAAGAAAGAACGGGGTCTAAATATCTGTGCACCTCTGCTCCGTTTCACATCTACCCACGAGGTTAATTTTTTTGTTTCTTCCAGTCCACCTATTTTGCACCTCCGTCTCTGCGAAGACTTCACTGAGAATCCAAGCGATTTCTGGATCCCTTCTCTCCCCTGAAGCTGTAAACAGTTTAACAAGACAGGTGCGGAACTGCCGTAAGGTAATCTACATCTTGTCTCCCTCTCTGGTATCTAACCTCCCTGCGAATGGGGGTACGTCTCCGTGTTCTGTGCGGTTTTCAGCACAGTACTCTCTACACGTAGTGGATATTTGATTTGGTAAGTGACCGAATAAGTGAATGAGTCACCAAGATAAGGGTATTGTCTCATTCTTTCTCGCTTTTTCCACTTCCAAGTTTCTTTAGTTAGTTTCCTCAGACAAAAGGTTTCTTTGTAGCTACACAGTGGCCAGGTCCAGAGAATGTTGCAGATAGCTGCTGAAAACATCCCTCCTCCACTTGAGAATGGCTTGCTCTCCCTCTCAAGCGGAGAGAGCTGGGATTCGATATTTAATTAAGCGCCTCTGTTCACTTGGCATTTAGAGGCACTAGGGGGCGTTAGTGCTCTACACCCGGTGAAATGCCTGTTTCGTTTGTGATTTTCCTTTGTGAAAAAGAACTATGCACAGAGTGTTTTGTGCCAATTTTCCATCCTTTTAGATTGACGGAAAGCATTTTACCTACGTAGAAACAGAAAACGAATAGAAAGAGCGTCGCATTGCGTTTAATGAAAGCTTAGGGCGGTCTCGGTGGTACGTTAGTGAAGTTATCTGGGGACACCTTAGCCACGTACATTGTGTTGGAGAGGCACCGAGAATTCATTCAGGAGTTCTCAAAGTTCGAGGACACAGTTGCCTTACACGTAGGCACGGTGGCAGCCGTGGACATGGCAGTGATTTGGAGAATGTTGTACTAGTCGGCTCTCGCTGTGATAATGCTTTGCAACAAATCTCCCCAAAACTCACTTAGATAAAGAAGAATCTAGTTTTCTCGGACCTGTGGGCTAGCTGCAGCGGCTCTCTTGTAGACCTCTCGATGGCGGGTGTTGCTCCATGCCGTGGGTCAGTTTGAGGTCTGTCCAGCACACCTTACCGTGGAGCCCAACTGTGAGGCTGCAGGTCCCTGTCCTCTCGCAGAGTTCACTGAAACGTAAGAGGTGAGCCCAACCACACAAGGCCACGTAAGGCCTCTGCGACTCATTGAAGGCCATCGTGTCTTCCCTTGGCCTCCTGGGAACCCCCTGGCCCCAGGATGCAGCTTCGGTAGCCCAGGGCAACCGGCGGAGGGGGGCGGGCGGGGCTGCAGGAGGGTGGAACGCGGAGGTCACAGAGGGTGTGGGTGTGGCCACCTCTGATGTGACTGAACCAAGGGGGGTGGGGGGCAGGGGGTCCAGGGCAGGGCCCTCAGAGCCCGGTAGGCCGAGGGTGGCGGCGCAAGCACCTAGGCGCAGGCCGAAGAGCACCTTCTTGGTCTGCGCAGCAGGCCGGCCTCTCGCCTTGCCACTCAGGCCGCCCTCCCACTTGAAGTGTGTGTGGCACGCGTCCGCAGAGTACACCTCGCTGCACAGGTAGCCGTGGGACTGGGCGTCGTAGCTTCCTGCGAGGCGGCCGGAGGTCCCGCAGGCGGGTGGGTCCCTGGGACAGACGCGCGGAGCGGCTCCTGCCCGGCCCCCCTGAGAACCGTCGCCGTTCCGTAAGGCGGGGCGCCTGCTTCAGAATGTAAATCACGTGTCCGCTCTATGGATACGCTGTTTAGTTTACCAGGCAAGACTTTCTTGGTGAAAGAAGCAGCGTTGGCTTGCATCGTCGAGCAGGCTTGTCATCTGGCTGTGCACTGGTACTCTCTCTCTGGGTGTGCTAGTCCGCAGGGCAGGGCATCCCCTGGGCAGGGTGGAGCGTGATCTCTGCGGCCTCGTCTTGCAGCTCCTTCCTTTCATTCTCAATCATCCTGCCCACAGTGGCCTCCTCTCAGGCCTGCATACTTACAACGGCGCATTGCCCGTGCTGCCCCTCTGCAGGAAGTGTCCCTCTGTTTAGTTTGCAGCTGACTGATGCCGCCTCACCCTTCTCATGTCTTCTCAGGTGTCACTTGGTCAAGAAAGCGTCCCCTTACCTACTCAACTCATCTCGTCTCCCTACCGTAGCTCACGTGACACCACGCACCTCTCGCTTATGGCCGTCATCGCCTTTCGCATCCAGTTTCAGGTAGGTAAGTTTACCCCGTGGTCCGTGAGGAAGAAGAGATCACGCCTGTTTTGCTTACTCTTGATTCCCAGCGACTAGCCCGGTTACTGATAACCTCTGTTAGAGGGAGAAAGGAATGCACCCAATCCCTGGTGAAGCCCCGACCGTTTTCCTTTCTAGTGTCCCTCGTACTCCTCCCTGCCATCTGTGTCGCCCTTACTCCGCGTCTACCGTTTATGAGTTTACACCTGGGTTACGGTGACTGCTTCGGAGAATCGCATGCCTTTCTACCTCCCTCGCTGCGACCTCTCCTACACCTCCCAGGGCTCTTGGGTTATGCCCTTGCCCTCTTCCGAGCCGTCCGTGGCACCCGCTGTCAACCCCGTACGGCCAGGCTCCTAAGACTGACACTCCAGGCCCTCCGTAATTTGGCTTCAGTTTCACTTTCTAGACGTTTCAAGAAAAAACGGGGTCTAAATATCTGTGCACCTCTGCTCCGTTTCATATCTACCCACGAGGTTAATTTTTTTGTTTCTTCCAGTCCACCTATTTTGCACCTCCGTCTCTGCGAAGACTTCACTGAGAATCCAAGCGATTTCTGGATCCCTTCTCTCCCCTGAAGCTGTAAACAGTTTAACAAGACAGGTGCGGAACTGCCGTAAGGTAATCTACATCTTGTCTCCCTCTCTGGTATCTAACCTCCCTGCGAATGGGGGTACGTCTCCGTGTCCTGTGCGGTTTTCAGCACAGTACTCTCTACACGTAGTGGATATTTGATTTGGTAAGTGACCGAATAAGTGAATGAGTCACCAAGATAAGGGTATTGTCTCATTCTTTCTCGCTTTTTCCACTTCCAAGTTTCTTTAGTTAGTTTCCTCAGACAAAAGGTTTCTTTGTAGCTACACAGTGGCCAGGTCCAGAGAATGTTGCAGATAGCTGCTGAAAACATCCCTCCTCCACTTGAGAATGGCTTGCTCTCCCTCTCAAGCGGAGAGAGCTGGGATTCGATATTTAATTAAGCGCCTCTGTTCACTTGGCATTTAGAGGCACTAGGGGGCGTTAGTGCTCTACACCCGGTGAAATGCCTGTTTCGTTTGTGATTTTCCTTTGTGAAAAACAACTATGCACAGAGTGTTTTGTGCCAATTTTCCATCCTTTTAGATTGACGGAAAGCATTTTACCTACGTAGAAACAGAAAACGAATAGAAAGAGCGTCGCATTGCGTTTAATGAAAGCTTAGGGCGGTCTCGGTGGTACGTTAGTGAAGTTATCTGGGGACACCTTAGCCACGTACATTGTGTTGGAGAGGCACCGAGAATTCATTCAGGAGTTCTCAAAGTTCGAGGACACAGTTGCCTTACACGTAGGCACGGTGGCAGCCGTGGACATGGCAGTGATTTGGAGAATGTTGTACTAGTCGGCTCTTGCTGTGATAATGCTTTGCAACAAATCTCCCCAAAACTCACTTACATAAAGAAGAATCTAGTTTTCTCGGACCTGTGGGCTAGCTGCAGCGGCTCTCTTGTAGACCTCTCGATGGCGGGTGTTGCTCCATGCCGTGGGTCAGTTTGAGGTCTGTCCCGCCCACCTTACCGTGGAGCCCAACTGTGAGGCTGCAGGTCCCTGTCCTCTCGCAGAGTTCACTGAAACGTAAGAGGTGAGCCCAACCACACAAGGCCACGTAAGGCCTCTGCGACTCATTGAAGGCCATCGTGTCTTCCCTTGGCCTCCTGGGAACCCCCTGGCCCCAGGATGCAGCTTCGGTAGCCCAGGGCAACCGGCGGAGGGGGGCGGGCGGGGCTGCAGGAGGGTGGAACGCGGAGGTCACAGAGGGTGTGGGTGTGGCCACCTCTGCTGTGACTGAACCAAGGGTGGGGTGGGGCAGGGGGTCCAGGGCAGGGCCCTCAGAGCCCGGTAGGCCCAGGGGGGCGGCGCAAGCACCTAGGCCCAGGCCGAAGAGCGCCTTCTTGGTCTGCGCGGCAGGCCGGCCTCTCGCCTTGCCACTCAGGCCGCCCTCCCACTTGAAGTGGGTGTGGCACGCGTCCGCGGAGTACACCTCGCTGCACAGGTAGCCGTGGGACTGGGCGTCGTAGCTTCCTGCGAGGCGGCTGGAGGTCCCGCAGGCGGGTGGGTCCCTGGGTCAGACGCGCGGAGCATCTCCTGCCCGGCCCCCCTGAGAACCGTCGCCGTTCCGTAAGGCGGGGCGCCTGCTTCAGAATGTAAATCACGTGTCCGCTCTATGGATACGCTGTTTAGTTTACCAGGCAAGACTTTCTTGGTGAAAGAAGCAGCGTTGGCTTGCATCCTCGAGCAGGCTTGTCATCTGGCTGTGCACTGGTACTCTCTCTCTGGGTGTGCTAGTCCGCAGGGCAGGGCATCCCCTGGGCAGGGTGGAGCGTGATCTCTGCGGCCTCGTCTTGCAGCTCCTTCCTTTCATTCTCAATCATCCTGCCCACAGTGGCCTCCTCTCAGGCCTGCATACTTACAACGGCGCATTGCCCGTGCTGCCCCTCTGCAGGAAGTGTCCCTCTGTTTAGTTTGCAGCTGACTGATGCCGCCTCACCCTTCTCATGTCTTCTCAGGTGTCACTTGGTCAAGAAAGCGTCCCCTTACCTACTCAACTCATCTCGTCTCCCTACCGTAGCTCACGTGACACCACGCACCTCTCGCTTATGGCCGTCATCGCCTTTCGCATCCACTTTCAGGTAGGTAAGTTTACCCCGTGGTCCGTGAGGAAGAAGAGATCACGCCTCTTTTGCTTACTCTTGATTCCCAGTGACTAGCCCGGTTACTGATAACCTCTGTTAGAGGGAGAAAGGAATGCACCCAATCCCTGGTGAAGCCCCGACCGTTTTCCTTTCTAGTGTCCCTCGTACTCCTCCCTGCCGTCTGTGTCGCCCTTACTCCGCGTCTACCGTTTATGAGTTTACACCTGGGTTACGGTGACTGCTTCGGAGAATCGCATGCCTTTCTACCTCCCTCGCTGCGACCTCTCCTACACCTCCCAGGGCTCTTGGGTTATGCCCTTGCCCTCTTCCGAGCCGTCCGTGGCACCCGCTGTCAACCCCGTACGGCCAAGCTCCTAAGACTGACACTCCAGGCCCTCCGTAATTTGGCTTCAGTTTCACTTTCTAGACGTTTCAAGAAAGAACGGGGTCTAAATATCTGTGCACCTCTGCTCCGTTTCACATCTACCCACGAGGTTAATTTTTTTGTTTCTTCCAGTCCACCTATTTTGCACCTCCGTCTCTGCGAAGACTTCACTGAGAATCCAAGCGATTTCTGGATCCCTTCTCTCCCCTGAAGCTGTAAACAGTTTAACAAGACAGGTGCGGAACTGCCGTAAGGTAATCTACATCTTGTCTCCCTCTCTGGTATCTAACCTCCCTGCGAATGGGGGTACGTCTCCGTGTTCTGTGCGGTTTTCAGCACAGTACTCTCTACACGTAGTGGATATTTGATTTGGTAAGTGACCGAATAAGTGAATGAGTCACCAAGATAAGGGTATTGTCTCATTCTTTCTCGCTTTTTCCACTTCCAAGTTTCTTTAGTTAGTTTCCTCAGACAAAAGGTTTCTTTGTAGCTACACAGTGGCCAGGTCCAGAGAATGTTGCAGATAGCTGCTGAAAACATCCCTCCTCCACTTGAGAATGGCTTGCTCTCCCTCTCAAGCGGAGAGAGCTGGGATTCGATATTTAATTAAGCGCCTCTGTTCACTTGGCATTTAGAGGCACTAGGGGGCGTTAGTGCTCTACACCCGGTGAAATGCCTGTTTCGTTTGTGATTTTCCTTTGTGAAAAAGAACTATGCACAGAGTGTTTTGTGCCAATTTTCCATCCTTTTAGATTGACGGAAAGCATTTTACCTACGTAGAAACAGAAAACGAATAGAAAGAGCGTCGCATTGCGTTTAATGAAAGCTTAGGGCGGTCTCGGTGGTACGTTAGTGAAGTTATCTGGGGACACCTTAGCCACGTACATTGTGTTGGAGAGGCACCGAGAATTCATTCAGGAGTTCTCAAAGTTCGAGGACACAGTTGCCTTACACGTAGGCACGGTGGCAGCCGTGGACATGGCAGTGATTTGGAGAATGTTGTACTAGTCGGCTCTCGCTGTGATAATGCTTTGCAACAAATCTCCCCAAAACTCACTTAGATAAAGAAGAATCTAGTTTTCTCGGACCTGTGGGCTAGCTGCAGCGGCTCTCTTGTAGACCTCTCGATGGCGGGTGTTGCTCCATGCCGTGGGTCAGTTTGAGGTCTGTCCCGCACACCTTACCGTGGAGCCCAACTGTGAGGCTGCAGGTCCCTGTCCTCTCGCAGAGTTCACTGAAACGTAAGAGGTGAGCCCAACCACACAAGGCCACGTAAGGCCTCTGCGACTCATTGAAGGCCATCGTGTCTTCCCTTGGCCTCCTGGGAACCCCCTGGCCCCAGGATGCAGCTTCGGTAGCCCAGGGCAACCGGCGGAGGGGGGCGGGCGGGGCTGCAGGAGGGTGGAACGCGGAGGTCACAGAGGGTGTGGGTGTGGCCACCTCTGATGTGACTGAACCAAGGGGGGTGGGGGGCAGGGGGTCCAGGGCAGGGCCCTCAGAGCCCGGTAGGCCGAGGGTGGCGGCGCAAGCACCTAGGCGCAGGCCGAAGAGCACCTTCTTGGTCTGCGCAGCAGGCCGGCCTCTCGCCTTGCCACTCAGGCCGCCCTCCCACTTGAAGTGTGTGTGGCACGCGTCCGCAGAGTACACCTCGCTGCACAGGTAGCCGTGGGACTGGGCGTCGTAGCTTCCTGCGAGGCGGCCGGAGGTCCCGCAGGCGGGTGGGTCCCTGGGACAGACGCGCGGAGCGGCTCCTGCCCGGCCCCCCTGAGAACCGTCGCCGTTCCGTAAGGCGGGGCGCCTGCTTCAGAATGTAAATCACGTGTCCGCTCTATGGATACGCTGTTTAGTTTACCAGGCAAGACTTTCTTGGTGAAAGAAGCAGCGTTGGCTTGCATCGTCGAGCAGGCTTGTCATCTGGCTGTGCACTGGTACTCTCTCTCTGGGTGTGCTAGTCCGCAGGGCAGGGCATCCCCTGGGCAGGGTGGAGCGTGATCTCTGCGGCCTCGTCTTGCAGCTCCTTCCTTTCATTCTCAATCATCCTGCCCACAGTGGCCTCCTCTCAGGCCTGCATACTTACAACGGCGCATTGCCCGTGCTGCCCCTCTGCAGGAAGTGTCCCTCTGTTTAGTTTGCAGCTGACTGATGCCGCCTCACCCTTCTCATGTCTTCTCAGGTGTCACTTGGTCAAGAAAGCGTCCCCTTACCTACTCAACTCATCTCGTCTCCCTACCGTAGCTCACGTGACACCACGCACCTCTCGCTTATGGCCGTCATCGCCTTTCGCATCCAGTTTCAGGTAGGTAAGTTTACCCCGTGGTCCGTGAGGAAGAAGAGATCACGCCTGTTTTGCTTACTCTTGATTCCCAGCGACTAGCCCGGTTACTGATAACCTCTGTTAGAGGGAGAAAGGAATGCACCCAATCCCTGGTGAAGCCCCGACCGTTTTCCTTTCTAGTGTCCCTCGTACTCCTCCCTGCCATCTGTGTCGCCCTTACTCCGCGTCTACCGTTTATGAGTTTACACCTGGGTTACGGTGACTGCTTCGGAGAATCGCATGCCTTTCTACCTCCCTCGCTGCGACCTCTCCTACACCTCCCAGGGCTCTTGGGTTATGCCCTTGCCCTCTTCCGAGCCGTCCGTGGCACCCGCTGTCAACCCCGTACGGCCAAGCTCCTAAGACTGACACTCCAGGCCCTCCGTAATTTGGCTTCAGTTTCACTTTCTAGACGTTTCAAGAAAGAACGGGGTCTAAATATCTGTGCACCTCTGCTCCGTTTCATATCTACCCACGAGGTTAATTTTTTTGTTTCTTCCAGTCCACCTATTTTGCACCTCCGTCTCTGCGAAGACTTCACTGAGAATCCAAGCGATTTCTGGATCCCTTCTCTCCCCTGAAGCTGTAAACAGTTTAACAAGACAGGTGCAGAACTGCCGTAAGGTAATCTACATCTTGTCTCCCTCTCTGGTATCTAACCTCCCTGCGAATGGGGGTACGTCTCCGTGTTCTGTGCGGTTTTCAGCACAGTACTCTCTACACGTAGTGGATATTTGATTTGGTAAGTGACCGAATAAGTGAATGAGTCACCAAGATAAGGGTATTGTCTCATTCTTTCTCGCTTTTTCCACTTCCAAGTTTCTTTAGTTAGTTTCCTCAGACAAAAGGTTTCTTTGTAGCTACACAGTGGCCAGGTCCAGAGAATGTTGCAGATAGCTGCTGAAAACATCCCTCCTCCACTTGAGAATGGCTTGCTCTCCCTCTCAAGCGGAGAGAGCTGGGATTCGATATTTAATTAAGCGCCTCTGTTCACTTGGCATTTAGAGGCACTAGGGGGCGTTAGTGCTCTACACCCGGTGAAATGCCTGTTTCGTTTGTGATTTTCCTTTGTGAAAAAGAACTATGCACAGAGTGTTTTGTGCCAATTTTCCATCCTTTTAGATTGACGGAAAGCATTTTACCTACGTAGAAACAGAAAACGAATAGAAAGAGCGTCGCATTGCGTTTAATGAAAGCTTAGGGCGGTCTCGGTGGTACGTTAGTGAAGTTATCTGGGGACACCTTAGCCACGTACATTGTGTTGGAGAGGCACCGAGAATTCATTCAGGAGTTCTCAAAGTTCGAGGACACAGTTGCCTTACACGTAGGCACGGTGGCAGCCGTGGACATGGCAGTGATTTGGAGAATGTTGTACTAGTCGGCTCTCGCTGTGATAATGCTTTGCAACAAATCTCCCCAAAACTCACTTACATAAAGAAGAATCTAGTTTTCTCGGACCTGTGGGCTAGCTGCAGCGGCTCTCTTGTAGACCTCTCGATGGCGGGTGTTGCTCCATGCCGTGGGTCAGTTTGAGGTCTGTCCCGCACACCTTACCGTGGAGCCCAACTGTGAGGCTGCAGGTCCCTGTCTTCTCGCAGAGTTCACTGAAACGTAAGAGGTGAGCCCAACCACACAAGGCCACGTAAGGCCTCTGCGACACATTGAAGGCCATCGTGTCTTCCCTTGGCCTCCTGGGAACCCCCTGGCCCCAGGATGCAGCTTCGGTAGCCCAGGGCAACCGGCGGAGGGGGGCGGGCGGGGCTGCAGGAGGGTGGAACGCTGAGGTCACAGAGGGTGTGGGTGTGGCCACCTCTGCTGTGACTGAACCAAGGGCGTGGGTGGGGGGCTGGGGGTCCAGGGCAGGGCCCTCAGAGCCCGGTAGGCCCAGGGGGGTGGCGCAAGCACCTAGGCCCAGGCCGAAGAGCGCCTTCTTGGTCTGCGCGGCAGGCCGGCCTCTCGCCTTGCCACTCAGGCCGCCCTCCCTCTTGAAGTGTGTGTGGCACGCGTCCGCGGAGTACACCTCGCTGCACAGGTAGCCGTGGGACTGGGCGTCGTAGCTTCCTGCGAGGCGGCCGGAGGTCCCGCAGGCGGGTGGGTCCCTGGTACAGACGCGCAGAGCGGCTCCTGCCCGGCCCCCCTGAGAACCGTCGCCGTTCCGTAAGGCGGGGCGCCTGCTTCAGAATGTAAATCACGTGTCCGCTCTATGGATACGCTGTTTAGTTTACCAGGCAAGACTTTCTTGGTGAAAGAAGCAGCGTTGGCTTGCATCGTCGAGCAGGCTTGTCATCTGGCTGTGCACTGGTACTCTCTCTCTGGGTGTGCTAGTCCGCAGGGCAGGGCATCCCCTGGGCAGGGTGGAGCGTGATCTCTGCGGCCTCGTCTTGCAGCTCCTTCCTTTCATTCTCAATCATCCTGCCCACAGTGGCCTCCTCTCAGGCCTGCATACTTACAACGGCGCATTGCCCGTGCTGCCCCTCTGCAGGAAGTGTCCCTCTGTTTAGTTTGCAGCTGACTGATGCCGCCTCACCCTTCTCATGTCTTCTCAGGTGTCACTTGGTCAAGAAAGCGTCCCCTTACCTACTCAACTCATCTCGTCTCCCTACCGTAGCTCACGTGACACCACGCACCTCTCGCTTATGGCCGTCATCGCCTTTCGCATCCACTTTCAGGTAGGTAAGTTTACCCCGTGGTCCGTGAGGAAGAAGAGATCACGCCTGTTTTGCTTACTCTTGATTCCCAGCGACTAGCCCGGTTACTGATAACCTCTGTTAGAGGGAGAAAGGAATGCACCCAATCCCTGGTGAAGCCCCGACCGTTTTCCTTTCTAGTGTCCCTCGTACTCCTCCCTGCCGTCTGTGTCGCCCTTACTCCGCGTCTACCGTTTATGAGTTTACACCTGGGTTACGGTGACTGCTTCGGAGAATCGCATGCCTTTCTACCTCCCTCGCTGCGACCTCTCCTACACCTCCCAGGGCTCTTGGGTTATGCCCTTGCCCTCTTCCGAGCCGTCCGTGGCACCCGCTGTCAACCCCGTACGGCCAAGCTCCTAAGACTGACACTCCAGGCCCTCCGTAATTTGGCTTCAGTTTCACTTTCTAGACGTTTCAAGAAAGAACGGGGTCTAAATATCTGTGCACCTCTGCTCCGTTTCACATCTACCCACGAGGTTAATTTTTTTGTTTCTTCCAGTCCACCTATTTTGCACCTCCGTCTCTGCGAAGACTTCACTGAGAATCCAAGCGATTTCTGGATCCCTTCTCTCCCCTGAAGCTGTAAACAGTTTAACAAGACAGGTGCGGAACTGCCGTAAGGTAATCTACATCTTGTCTCCCTCTCTGGTATCTAACCTCCCTGCGAATGGGGGTACGTCTCCGTGTTCTGTGCGGTTTTCAGCACAGTACTCTCTACACGTAGTGGATATTTGATTTGGTAAGTGACCGAATAAGTGAATGAGTCACCAAGATAAGGGTATTGTCTCATTCTTTCTCGCTTTTTCCACTTCCAAGTTTCTTTAGTTAGTTTCCTCAGACAAAAGGTTTCTTTGTAGCTACACAGTGGCCAGGTCCAGAGAATGTTGCAGATAGCTGCTGAAAACATCCCTCCTCCACTTGAGAATGGCTTGCTCTCCCTCTCAAGCGGAGAGAGCTGGGATTCGATATTTAATTAAGCGCCTCTGTTCACTTGGCATTTAGAGGCACTAGGGGGCGTTAGTGCTCTACACCCGGTGAAATGCCTGTTTCGCTTGTGATTTTCCTTTGTGAAAAACAACTATGCACAGAGTGTTTTGTGCCAATTTTCCATCCTTTTAGATTGACGGAAAGCATTTTACCTACGTAGAAACAGAAAACGAATAGAAAGAGCGTTGCATTGCGTTTAATGAAAGCTTAGGGCGGTCTCGGTGGTACGTTAGTGAAGTTATCTGGGGACACCTTAGCCACGTACATTGTGTTGGAGAGGCACCGAGAATTCATTCAGGAGTTCTCAAAGTTCGAGGACACAGTTGCCTTACACGTAGGCACGGTGGCAGCCGTGGACATGGCAGTGATTTGGAGAATGTTGTACTAGTCGGCTCTTGCTGTGATAATGCTTTGCAACAAATCTCCCCAAAACTCACTTAGATAAAGAAGAATCTAGTTTTCTCGGACCTGTGGGCTAGCTGCAGCGGCTCTCTTGTAGACCTCTCGATGGCGGGTGTTGCTCCATGCCGTGGGTCAGTTTGAGGTCTGTCCCGCACACCTTACCGTGGAGCCCAACTGTGAGGCTGCAGGTCCCTGTCCTCTCGCAGAGTTCACTGAAACGTAAGAGGTGAGCCCAACCACACAAGGCCACGTAAGGCCTCTGCGACTCATTGAAGGCCATCGTGTCTTCCCTTGGCCTCCTGGGAACCCCCTGGCCCCAGGATGCAGCTTCGGTAGCCCAGGGCAACCGGCGGAGGGGGGCGGGCGGGGCTGCAGGAGGGTGGAACGCAGAGGTCACAGAGGGTGTGGGTGTGGCCACCTCTGCTGTGACTGAACCAAGGGCGTGGGTGGGGGGCTGGGGTTCCAGGGCAGGGCCCTCAGAGCCCGGTAGGCCCAGGGGGGTGGCGCAAGCACCTAGGCCCAGGCCGAAGAGCGCCTTCTTGGTCTGCGCGGCAGGCCGGCCTCTCGCCTTGCCACTCAGGCCGCCCTCCCTCTTGAAGTGTGTGTGGCACGCGTCCGCGGAGTACACCTCGCTGCACAGGTAGCCGTGGGACTGGGCGTCGTAGCTTCCTGCGAGGCGGCCGGAGGTCCCGCAGGTGGGTGGGTCCCTGGGACAGACGCGCGGAGCGGCTCCTGCCCGGCCCCCCTGAGAACCGTCGCCGTTCCGTAAGGCGGGGCGCCTGCTTCAGAATGTAAATCACGTGTCCGCTCTATGGATACGCTGTTTAGTTTACCAGGCAAGACTTTCTTGGTGAAAGAAGCAGCGTTGGCTTGCATCGTCGAGCAGGCTTGTCATCTGGCTGTGCACTGGTACTCTCTCTCTGGGTGTGCTAGTCCGCAGGGCAGGGCATCCCCTGGGCAGGGTGGAGCGTGATCTCTGCGGCCTCGTCTTGCAGCTCCTTCCTTTCATTCTCAATCATCCTGCCCACAGTGGCCTCCTCTCAGGCCTGCATACTTACAACGGCGCATTGCCCGTGCTGCCCCTCTGCAGGAAGTGTCCCTCTGTTTAGTTTGCAGCTGACTGATGCCGCCTCACCCTTCTCATGTCTTCTCAGGTGTCACTTGGTCAAGAAAGCGTCCCCTTACCTACTCAACTCATCTCGTCTCCCTACCGTAGCTCACGTGACACCACGCACCTCTCGCTTATGGCCGTCATCGCCTTTCGCATCCACTTTCAGGTAGGTAAGTTTACCCCGTGGCCCGTGAGGAAGAAGAGATCACGCCTGTTTTGCTTACTCTTGATTCCCAGCGACTAGCCCGGTTACTGATAACCTCTGTTAGAGGGAGAAAGGAATGCACCCAATCCCTGGTGAAGCCCCGACCGTTTTCCTTTCTAGTGTCCCTCGTACTCCTCCCTGCCGTCTGTGTCGCCCTTACTCCGCGTCTACCGTTTATGAGTTTACACCTGGGTTACGGTGACTGCTTCGGAGAATCGCATGCCTTTCTACCTCCCTCGCTGCGACCTCTCCTACACCTCCCAGGGCTCTTGGGTTATGCCCTTGCCCTCTTCCGAGCCGTCCGTGGCACCCGCTGTCAACCCCGTACGGCCAAGCTCCTAAGACTGACACTCCAGGCCCTCCGTAATTTGGCTTCAGTTTCACTTTCTAGACGTTTCAAGAAAGAACGGGGTCTAAATATCTGTGCACCTCTGCTCCGTTTCACATCTACCCACGAGGTTAATTTTTTTGTTTCTTCCAGTCCACCTATTTTGCACCTCCGTCTCTGCGAAGACTTCACTGAGAATCCAAGCGATTTCTGGATCCCTTCTCTCCCCTGAAGCTGTAAACAGTTTAACAAGACAGGTGCGGAACTGCCGTAAGGTAATCTACATCTTGTCTCCCTCTCTGGTATCTAACCTCCCTGCGAATGGGGGTACGTCTCCGTGTTCTGTGCGGTTTTCAGCACAGTACTCTCTACACGTAGTGGATATTTGATTTGGTAAGTGACCGAATAAGTGAATGAGTCACCAAGATAAGGGTATTGTCTCATTCTTTCTCGCTTTTTCCACTTCCAAGTTTCTTTAGTTAGTTTCCTCAGACAAAAGGTTTCTTTGTAGCTACACAGTGGCCAGGTCCAGAGAATGTTGCAGATAGCTGCTGAAAACATCCCTCCTCCACTTGAGAATGGCTTGCTCTCCCTCTCAAGCGGAGAGAGCTGGGATTCGATATTTAATTAAGCGCCTCTGTTCACTTGGCATTTAGAGGCACTAGGGGGCGTTAGTGCTCTACACCCGGTGAAATGCCTGTTTCGTTTGTGATTTTCCTTTGTGAAAAAGAACTATGCACAGAGTGTTTTGTGCCAATTTTCCATCCTTTTAGATTGACGGAAAGCATTTTACCTACGTAGAAACAGAAAACGAATAGAAAGAGCGTCGCATTGCGTTTAATGAAAGCTTAGGGCGGTCTCGGTGGTACGTTAGTGAAGTTATCTGGGGACACCTTAGCCACGTACATTGTGTTGGAGAGGCACCGAGAATTCATTCAGGAGTTCTCAAAGTTCGAGGACACAGTTGCCTTACACGTAGGCACGGTGGCAGCCGTGGACATGGCAGTGATTTGGAGAATGTTGTACTAGTCGGCTCTCGCTGTGATAATGCTTTGCAACAAATCTCCCCAAAACTCACTTAGATAAAGAAGAATCTAGTTTTCTCGGACCTGTGGGCTAGCTGCAGCGGCTCTCTTGTAGACCTCTCGATGGCGGGTGTTGCTCCATGCCGTGGGTCAGTTTGAGGTCTGTCCCGCACACCTTACCGTGGAGCCCAACTGTGAGGCTGCAGGTCCCTGTCCTCTCGCAGAGTTCACTGAAACGTAAGAGGTGAGCCCAACCACACAAGGCCACGTAAGGCCTCTGCGACTCATTGAAGGCCATCGTGTCTTCCCTTGGCCTCCTGGGAACCCCCTGGCCCCAGGATGCAGCTTCGGTAGCCCAGGGCAACCGGCGGAGGGGGGCGGGCGGGGCTGCAGGAGGGTGGAACGCGGAGGTCACAGAGGGTGTGGGTGTGGCCACCTCTGATGTGACTGAACCAAGGGGGGTGGGGGGCAGGGGGTCCAGGGCAGGGCCCTCAGAGCCCGGTAGGCCGAGGGTGGCGGCGCAAGCACCTAGGCGCAGGCCGAAGAGCACCTTCTTGGTCTGCGCAGCAGGCCGGCCTCTCGCCTTGCCACTCAGGCCGCCCTCCCACTTGAAGTGTGTGTGGCACGCGTCCGCAGAGTACACCTCGCTGCACAGGTAGCCGTGGGACTGGGCGTCGTAGCTTCCTGCGAGGCGGCCGGAGGTCCCGCAGGCGGGTGGGTCCCTGGGACAGACGCGCGGAGCGGCTCCTGCCCGGCCCCCCTGAGAACCGTCGCCGTTCCGTAAGGCGGGGCGCCTGCTTCAGAATGTAAATCACGTGTCCGCTCTATGGATACGCTGTTTAGTTTACCAGGCAAGACTTTCTTGGTGAAAGAAGCAGCGTTGGCTTGCATCGTCGAGCAGGCTTGTCATCTGGCTGTGCACTGGTACTCTCTCTCTGGGTGTGCTAGTCCGCAGGGCAGGGCATCCCCTGGGCAGGGTGGAGCGTGATCTCTGCGGCCTCGTCTTGCAGCTCCTTCCTTTCATTCTCAATCATCCTGCCCACAGTGGCCTCCTCTCAGGCCTGCATACTTACAACGGCGCATTGCCCGTGCTGCCCCTCTGCAGGAAGTGTCCCTCTGTTTAGTTTGCAGCTGACTGATGCCGCCTCACCCTTCTCATGTCTTCTCAGGTGTCACTTGGTCAAGAAAGCGTCCCCTTACCTACTCAACTCATCTCGTCTCCCTACCGTAGCTCACGTGACACCACGCACCTCTCGCTTATGGCCGTCATCGCCTTTCGCATCCAGTTTCAGGTAGGTAAGTTTACCCCGTGGTCCGTGAGGAAGAAGAGATCACGCCTGTTTTGCTTACTCTTGATTCCCAGCGACTAGCCCGGTTACTGATAACCTCTGTTAGAGGGAGAAAGGAATGCACCCAATCCCTGGTGAAGCCCCGACCGTTTTCCTTTCTAGTGTCCCTCGTACTCCTCCCTGCCATCTGTGTCGCCCTTACTCCGCGTCTACCGTTTATGAGTTTACACCTGGGTTACGGTGACTGCTTCGGAGAATCGCATGCCTTTCTACCTCCCTCGCTGCGACCTCTCCTACACCTCCCAGGGCTCTTGGGTTATGCCCTTGCCCTCTTCCGAGCCGTCCGTGGCACCCGCTGTCAACCCCGTACGGCCAAGCTCCTAAGACTGACACTCCAGGCCCTCCGTAATTTGGCTTCAGTTTCACTTTCTAGACGTTTCAAGAAAGAACGGGGTCTAAATATCTGTGCACCTCTGCTCCGTTTCATATCTACCCACGAGGTTAATTTTTTTGTTTCTTCCAGTCCACCTATTTTGCACCTCCGTCTCTGCGAAGACTTCACTGAGAATCCAAGCGATTTCTGGATCCCTTCTCTCCCCTGAAGCTGTAAACAGTTTAACAAGACAGGTGCGGAACTGCCGTAAGGTAATCTACATCTTGTCTCCCTCTCTGGTATCTAACCTCCCTGCGAATGGGGGTACGTCTCCGTGTTCTGTGCGGTTTTCAGCACAGTACTCTCTACACGTAGTGGATATTTGATTTGGTAAGTGACCGAATAAGTGAATGAGTCACCAAGATAAGGGTATTGTCTCATTCTTTCTCGCTTTTTCCACTTCCAAGTTTCTTTAGTTAGTTTCCTCAGACAAAAGGTTTCTTTGTAGCTACACAGTGGCCAGGTCCAGAGAATGTTGCAGATAGCTGCTGAAAACATCCCTCCTCCACTTGAGAATGGCTTGCTCTCCCTCTCAAGCGGAGAGAGCTGGGATTCGATATTTAATTAAGCGCCTCTGTTCACTTGGCATTTAGAGGCACTAGGGGGCGTTAGTGCTCTACACCCGGTGAAATGCCTGTTTCGTTTGTGATTTTCCTTTGTGAAAAACAACTATGCACAGAGTGTTTTGTGCCAATTTTCCATCCTTTTAGATTGACGGAAAGCATTTTACCTACGTAGAAACAGAAAACGAATAGAAAGAGCGTCGCATTGCGTTTAATGAAAGCTTAGGGCGGTCTCGGTGGTACGTTAGTGAAGTTATCTGGGGACACCTTAGCCACGTACATTGTGTTGGAGAGGAACCGAGAATTCATTCAGGAGTTCTCAAAGTTCGAGGACACAGTTGCCTTACACGTAGGCACGGTGGCAGCCGTGGACATGGCAGTGATTTGGAGAATGTTGTACTAGTCGGCTCTCGCTGTGATAATGCTTTGCAACAAATCTCCCCAAAACTCACTTACATAAAGAAGAATCTAGTTTTCTCGGACCTGTGGGCTAGCTGCAGCGGCTCTCTTGTAGACCTCTCGATGGCGGGTGTTGCTCCATGCCGTGGGTCAGTTTGAGGTCTGTCCCGCACACCTTACCGTGGAGCCCAACTGTGAGGCTGCAGGTCCCTGTCTTCTCGCAGAGTTCACTGAAACGTAAGAGGTGAGCCCAACCACACAAGGCCACGTAAGGCCTCTGCGACACATTGAAGGCCATCGTGTCTTCCCTTGGCCTCCTGGGAACCCCCTGGCCCCAGGATGCAGCTTCGGTAGCCCAGGGCAACCGGCGGAGGGGGGCGGGCGGGGCTGCAGGAGGGTGGAACGCTGAGGTCACAGAGGGTGTGGGTGTGGCCACCTCTGCTGTGACTGAACCAAGGGCGTGGGTGGGGGGCTGGGGGTCCAGGGCAGGGCCCTCAGAGCCCGGTAGGCCCAGGGGGGTGGCGCAAGCACCTAGGCCCAGGCCGAAGAGCGCCTTCTTGGTCTGCGCGGCAGGCCGGCCTCTCGCCTTGCCACTCAGGCCGCCCTCCCTCTTGAAGTGTGTGTGGCACGCGTCCGCGGAGTACACCTCGCTGCACAGGTAGCCGTGGGACTGGGCGTCGTAGCTTCCTGCGAGGCGGCCGGAGGTCCCGCAGGCGGGTGGGTCCCTGGTACAGACGCGCAGAGCGGCTCCTGCCCGGCCCCCCTGAGAACCGTCGCCGTTCCGTAAGGCGGGGCGCCTGCTTCAGAATGTAAATCACGTGTCCGCTCTATGGATACGCTGTTTAGTTTACCAGGCAAGACTTTCTTGGTGAAAGAAGCAGCGTTGGCTTGCATCGTCGAGCAGGCTTGTCATCTGGCTGTGCACTGGTACTCTCTCTCTGGGTGTGCTAGTCCGCAGGGCAGGGCATCCCCTGGGCAGGGTGGAGCGTGATCTCTGCGGCCTCGTCTTGCAGCTCCTTCCTTTCATTCTCAATCATCCTGCCCACAGTGGCCTCCTCTCAGGCCTGCATACTTACAACGGCGCATTGCCCGTGCTGCCCCTCTGCAGGAAGTGTCCCTCTGTTTAGTTTGCAGCTGACTGATGCCGCCTCACCCTTCTCATGTCTTCTCAGGTGTCACTTGGTCAAGAAAGCGTCCCCTTACCTACTCAACTCATCTCGTCTCCCTACCGTAGCTCACGTGACACCACGCACCTCTCGCTTATGGCCGTCATCGCCTTTCGCATCCACTTTCAGGTAGGTAAGTTTACCCCGTGGTCCGTGAGGAAGAAGAGATCACGCCTGTTTTGCTTACTCTTGATTCCCAGCGACTAGCCCGGTTACTGATAACCTCTGTTAGAGGGAGAAAGGAATGCACCCAATCCCTGGTGAAGCCCCGACCGTTTTCCTTTCTAGTGTCCCTCGTACTCCTCCCTGCCGTCTGTGTCGCCCTTACTCCGCGTCTACCGTTTATGAGTTTACACCTGGGTTACGGTGACTGCTTCGGAGAATCGCATGCCTTTCTACCTCCCTCGCTGCGACCTCTCCTACACCTCCCAGGGCTCTTGGGTTATGCCCTTGCCCTCTTCCGAGCCGTCCGTGGCACCCGCTGTCAACCCCGTACGGCCAAGCTCCTAAGACTGACACTCCAGGCCCTCCGTAATTTGGCTTCAGTTTCACTTTCTAGACGTTTCAAGAAAGAACGGGGTCTAAATATCTGTGCACCTCTGCTCCGTTTCACATCTACCCACGAGGTTAATTTTTTTGTTTCTTCCAGTCCACCTATTTTGCACCTCCGTCTCTGCGAAGACTTCACTGAGAATCCAAGCGATTTCTGGATCCCTTCTCTCCCCTGAAGCTGTAAACAGTTTAAGAAGACAGGTGCGGAACTGCCGTAAGGTAATCTACATCTTGTCTCCCTCTCTGGTATCTAACCTCCCTGCGAATGGGGGTACGTCTCCGTGTTCTGTGCGGTTTTCAGCACAGTACTCTCTACACGTAGTGGATATTTGATTTGGTAAGTGACCGAATAAGTGAATGAGTCACCAAGATAAGGGTATTGTCTCATTCTTTCTCGCTTTTTCCACTTCCAAGTTTCTTTAGTTAGTTTCCTCAGACAAAAGGTTTCTTTGTAGCTACACAGTGGCCAGGTCCAGAGAATGTTGCAGATAGCTGCTGAAAACATCCCTCCTCCACTTGAGAATGGCTTGCTCTCCCTCTCAAGCGGAGAGAGCTGGGATTCCATATTTAATTAAGCGCCTCTGTTCACTTGGCATTTAGAGGCACTAGGGGGCGTTAGTGCTCTACACCCGGTGAAATGCCTGTTTCGTTTGTGATTTTCCTTTGTGAAAAACAACTATGCACAGAGTGTTTTGTGCCAATTTTCCATCCTTTTAGATTGACGGAAAGCATTTTACCTACGTAGAAACAGAAAAGGAATAGAAAGAGCGTCGCATTGCGTTTAATGAAAGCTTAGGGCGGTCTCGGTGGTACGTTAGTGAAGTTATCTGGGGACACCTTAGCCACGTACATTGTGTTGGAGAGGCACCGAGAATTCATTCAGGAGTTCTCAAAGTTCGAGGACACAGTTGCCTTACACGTAGGCACGGTGGCAGCCGTGGACATGGCAGTGATTTGGAGAATGTTGTACTAGTCGGCTCTCGCTGTGATAATGCTTTGCAACAAATCTCCCCAAAACTCACTTACATAAAGAAGAATCTAGTTTTCTCGGACCTGTGGGCTAGCTGCAGCGGCTCTCTTGTAGACCTCTCGATGGCGGGTGTTGCTCCATGCCATGGGTCAGTTTGAGGTCTGTCCCGCACACCTTACCGTGGAGCCCAACTGTGAGGCTGCAGGTCCCTGTCTTCTCGCAGAGTTCACTGAAACGTAAGAGGTGAGCCCAACCACACAAGGCCACGTAAGGCCTCTGCGACTCATTGAAGGCCATCGTGTCTTCCCTTGGCCTCCTGGGAACCCCCTGGCCCCAGGATGCAGCTTCGGTAGCCCAGGGCAACCGGCGGAGGGGGGCGGGCAGGGCTGCAGGAGGGTGGAACGCTGAGGTCACAGAGGGTGTGGGTGTGGCCACCTCTGCTGTGACTGAACCAAGGGCGTGGGTGGGGGGCTGGGGGTCCAGGGCAGGGCCCTCAGAGCCTGGTAGGCCCAGGGGGGTGGCGCAAGCACCTAGGCCCAGGCCGAAGTGCGCCTTCTTGGTCTGCGCGGCAGGCCGGCCTCTCGACTTGCCACTCAGGCCGCCCTCCCTCTTGAAGTGTGTGTGGCACGCGTCCGCGGAGTACACCTCGCTGCACAGGTAGCCGTGGGACTGGGCGTCGTAGCTTCCTGCGAGGCGGCCGGAGGTCCCGCAGGTGGGTTGGTCCCTGGGACAGACGCGCGGAGCGGCTCCTGCCCGGCCCCCCTGAGAACCGTCACCGTTCCGTAAGGCGGGGCGCCTGCTTCAGAATGTAAATCACGTGTCCGCTCTATGGATACGCTGTTTAGTTTACCAGGCAAGACTTTCTTGGTGAAAGAAGCAGCGTTGGCTTGCATCGTCGAGCAGGCTTGTCATCTGGCTGTGCACTGGTACTCTCTCTCTGGGTGTGCTAGTCCGCAGGGCAGGGCATCCCCTGGGCAGGGTGGAGCGTGATCTCTGCGGCCTCGTCTTGCAGCTCCTTCCTTTCATTCTCAATCATCCTGCCCACAGTGGCCTCCTCTCAGGCCTGCATACTTACAACGGCGCATTGCCCGTGCTGCCCCTCTGCAGGAAGTGTCCCTCTGTTTAGTTTGCAGCTGACTGATGCCACCTCACCCTTCTCATCTCTTCTCAGGTGTCACTTGGTCAAGAAAGCGTCCCCTTACCTACTCAACTCATCTCGTCTCCCTACCGTAGCTCACGTGACACCACGCACCTCTCGCTTATGGCCGTCATCGCCTTTCGCATCCAGTTTCAGGTAGGTAAGTTTACCCCGTGGCCCGTGAGGAAGAAGAGATCACGCCTGTTTTGCTTACTCTTGATTCCCAGCGACTAGCCCGGTTACTGATAACCTCTGTTAGAGGGAGAAAGGAATGCACCCAATCCCTGGTGAAGCCCCGACCGTTTTCCTTTCTAGTGTCCCTCGTACTCCTCCCTGCCGTCTGTGTCGCCCTTACTCCGCGTCTACCGTTTATGAGTTTACACCTGGGTTACGGTGACTGCTTCGGAGAATCGCATGCCTTTCTACCTCCCTCGCTGCGACCTCTCCTACACCTCCCAGGGCTCTTGGGTTATGCCCTTGCCCTCTTCCGAGCCGTCCGTGGCACCCGCTGTCAACCCCGTACGGCCAAGCTCCTAAGACTGACACTCCAGGCCCTCCGTAATTTGGCTTCAGTTTCACTTTCTAGACGTTTCAAGAAAGAACGGGGTCTAAATATCTGTGCACCTCTGCTCCGTTTCATATCTACCCACGAGGTTAATTTTTTTGTTTCTTCCAGTCCACCTATTTTGCACCTCCGTCTCTGCAAAGACTTCACTGAGAATCCAAGCGATTTCTGGATCCCTTCTCTCCCCTGAAGCTGTAAACAGTTTAACAAGACAGGTGCGGAACTGCCGTAAGGTAATCTACATCTTGTCTCCCTCTCTGGTATCTAACCTCCCTGCGAATGGGGGTACGTCTCCGTGTTCTGTGCGGTTTTCAGCACAGTACTCTCTACACGTAGTGGATATTTGATTTGGTAAGTGAACGAATAAGTGAATGAGTCACCAAGATAAGGGTATTGTCTCATTCTTTCTCGCTTTTTCCACTTCCAAGTTTCTTTAGTTAGTTTCCTCAGACAAAAGGTTTCTTTGTAGCTACACAGTGGCCAGGTCCAGAGAATGTCGCAGATAGCTGCTGAAAACATCCCTCCTCCACTTGAGAATGGCTTGCTCTCCCTCTCAAGCGGAGAGAGCTGGGATTCGATATTTAATTAAGCGCCTCTGTTCACTTGGCATTTAGAGGCACTAGGGGGCGTTAGTGCTCTACACCCGGTGAAATGCCTGTTTCGTTTGTGATTTTCCTTTGTGAAAAACAACTATGCACAGAGTGTTTTGTGCCAATTTTCCATCCTTTTAGATTGACGGAAAGCATTTTACCTACGTAGAAACAGAAAACGAATAGAAAGAGCGTCGCATTGCGTTTAATGAAAGCTTAGGGCGGTCTCGGTGGTACGTTAGTGAAGTTATCTGGGGACACCTTAGCCACGTACATTGTGTTGGAGAGGCACCGAGAATTCATTCAGGAGTTCTCAAAGTTCGAGGACACAGTTGCCTTACACGTAGGCACGGTGGCAGCCGTGGACATGGCAGTGATTTGGAGAATGTTGTACTAGTCGGCTCTTGCTGTGATAATGCTTTGCAACAAATCTCCCCAAAACTCACTTACATAAAGAAGAATCTAGTTTTCTCGGACCTGTGGGCTAGCTGCAGCGGCTCTCTTGTAGACCTCTCGATGGCGGGTGTTGCTCCATGCCGTGGGTCAGTTTGAGGTCTGTCCCGCACACCTTACCGTGGAGCCCAACTGTGAGGCTGCAGGTCCCTGTCCTCTCGCAGAGTTCACTGAAACGTAAGAGGTGAGCCCAACCACACAAGGCCACGTAAGGCCTCTGCGACTCATTGAAGGCCATCGTGTCTTCCCTTGGCCTCCTGGGAACCCCCTGGCCCCAGGATGCAGCTTCGGTAGCCCAGGGCAACCGGCGGAGGGGGGCGGGCGGGGCTGCAGGAGGGTGGAATGCTGAGGTCACAGAGGGTGTGGGTGTGGCCACCTCTGCTGTGACTGAACCAAGGGCGTGGGTGGGGGGCTGGGGGTCCAGGGCAGGGCCCTCAGAGCCCGGTAGGCCCAGGGGGGTGGCGCAAGCACCTAGGCCCAGGCCGAAGAGCGCCTTCTTGGTCTGCGCGGCAGGCCGGCCTCTCGCCTTGCCACTCAGGCCGCCCTCCCTCTTGAAGTGTGTGTGGCACGCGTCCGCGGAGTACACCTCGCTGCACAGGTAGCCGTGGGACTGGGCGTCGTAGCTTCCTGCGAGGCGGCCGGAGGTCCCGCAGGTGGGTGGGTCCCTGGGACAGACGCGCGGAGCGGCTCCTGCCCGGCCCCCCTGAGAACCGTCGCCGTTCCGTAAGGCGGGGCGCCTGCTTCAGAATGTAAATCACGTGTCCGCTCTATGGATACGCTGTTTAGTTTACCAGGCAAGACTTTCTTGGTGAAAGAAGCAGCGTTGGCTTGCATCGTCGAGCAGGCTTGTCATCTGGCTGTGCACTGGTACTCTCTCTCTGGGTGTGCTAGTTCGCAGGGCAGGGCATCCCCTGGGCAGGGTGGAGCGTGATCTCTGCGGCCTCATCTTGCAGCTCCTTCCTTTCATTCTCAATCATCCTGCCCACAGTGGCCTCCTCTCAGGCCTGCATACTTACAACGGCGCATTGCCCGTGCTGCCCCTCTGCAGGAAGTGTCCCTCTGTTTAGTTTGCAGCTGACTGATGCCGCCTCACCCTTCTCATGTCTTCTCAGGTGTCACTTGGTCAAGAAAGCGTCCCCTTACCTACTCAACTCATCTCGTCTCCCTACCGTAGCTCACGTGACACCACGCACCTCTCGCTTATGGCCGTCATCGCCTTTCGCATCCAGTTTCAGGTAGGTAAGTTTACCCCGTGGTCCGTGAGGAAGAAGAGATCACGCCTGTTTTGCTTACTCTTGATTCCCAGCGACTAGCCCGGTTACTGATAACCTCTGTTAGAGGGAGAAAGGAATGCACCCAATCCCTGGTGAAGCCCCGACCGTTTTCCTTTCTAGTGTCCCTCGTACTCCTCCCTGCCGTCTGTGTCGCCCTTACTCCGCGTCTACCGTTTATGAGTTTACACCTGGGTTACGGTGACTGCTTCGGAGAATCGCATGCCTTTCTACCTCCCTCGCTGCGACCTCTCCTACACCTCCCAGGGCTCTTGGGTTATGCCCTTGCCCTCTTCCAAGCCGTCCGTGGCACCCGCTGTCAACCCCGTACGGCCAAGCTCCTAAGACTGACACTCCAGGCCCTCCGTAATTTGGCTTCAGTTTCACTTTCTAGACGTTTCAAGAAAGAACGGGGTCTAAATATCTGTGCACCTCTGCTCCGTTTCATATCTACCCACGAGGTTAATTTTTTTGTTTCTTCCAGTCCACCTATTTTGCATCTCCGTCTCTGCGAAGACTTCACTGAGAATCCAAGCGATTTCTGGATCCCTTCTCTCCCCTGAAGCTGTAAACAGTTTAACAAGACAGGTGCGGAACTGCCGTAAGGTAATCTACATCTTGTCTCCCTCTCTGGTATCTAACCTCCCTGCGAATGGGGGTACGTCTCCGTGTTCTGTGCGGTTTTCAGCACAGTACTCTCTACACGTAGTGGATATTTGATTTGGTAAGTGAACGAATAAGTGAATGAGTCACCAAGATAAGGGTATTGTCTCATTCTTTCTCGCTTTTTCCACTTCCAAGTTTCTTTAGTTAGTTTCCTCAGACAAAAGGTTTCTTTGTAGCTACACAGTGGCCAGGTCCAGAGAATGTTGCAGATAGCTGCTGAAAACATCCCTCCTCCACTTGAGAATGGCTTGCTCTCCCTCTCAAGCGGAGAGAGCTGGGATTCGATATTTAATTAAGCGCCTCTGTTCACTTGGCATTTAGAGGCACTAGGGGGCGTTAGTGCTCTACACCCGGTGAAATGCCTGTTTCGTTTGTGATTTTCCTTTGTGAAAAACAACTATGCACAGAGTGTTTTGTGCCAATTTTCCATCCTTTTAGATTGACGGAAAGCATTTTACCTACGTAGAAACAGAAAAGGAATAGAAAGAGCGTCGCATTGCGTTTAATGAAAGCTTAGGGCGGTCTCGGTGGTACGTTAGTGAAGTTATCTGGGGACACCTTAGCCACGTACATTGTGTTGGAGAGGCACCGAGAATTCATTCAGGAGTTCTCAAAGTTCGAGGACACAGTTGCCTTACACGTAGGCACGGTGGCAGCCGTGGACATGGCAGTGATTTGGAGAATGTTGTACTAGTCGGCTCTCGCTGTGATAATGCTTTGCAACAAATCTCCCCAAAACTCACTTACATAAAGAAGAATCTAGTTTTCTCGGACCTGTGGGCTAGCTGCAGCGGCTCTCTTGTAGACCTCTCGATGGCGGGTGTTGCTCCATGCCATGGGTCAGTTTGAGGTCTGTCCCGCACACCTTACCGTGGAGCCCAACTGTGAGGCTGCAGGTCCCTGTCTTCTCGCAGAGTTCACTGAAACGTAAGAGGTGAGCCCAACCACACAAGGCCACGTAAGGCCTCTGCGACTCATTGAAGGCCATCGTGTCTTCCCTTGGCCTCCTGGGAACCCCCTGGCCCCAGGATGCAGCTTCGGTAGCCCAGGGCAACCGGCGGAGGGGGGCGGGCAGGGCTGCAGGAGGGTGGAACGCTGAGGTCACAGAGGGTGTGGGTGTGGCCACCTCTGCTGTGACTGAACCAAGGGCGTGGGTGGGGGGCTGGGGGTCCAGGGCAGGGCCCTCAGAGCCCGGTAGGCCCAGGGGGGTGGCGCAAGCACCTAGGCCCAGGCCGAAGAGCGCCTTCTTGGTCTGCACGGCAGGCCGGCCTCTCGACTTGCCACTCAGGCCGCCCTCCCTCTTGAAGTGTGTGTGGCACGCGTCCGCGGAGTACACCTCGCTGCACAGGTAGCCGTGGGACTGGGCGTCGTAGCTTCCTGCGAGGCGGCCGGAGGTCCCGCAGGTGGGTTGGTCCCTGGGACAGACGCGCGGAGCGGCTCCTGCCCGGCCCCCCTGAGAACCGTCACCGTTCCGTAAGGCGGGGCGCCTGCTTCAGAATGTAAATCACGTGTCCGCTCTATGGATACGCTGTTTAGTTTACCAGGCAAGACTTTCTTGGTGAAAGAAGCAGCATTGGCTTGCATCGTCGAGCAGGCTTGTCATCTGGCTGTGCACTGGTACTCTCTCTCTGGGTGTGCTAGTCCGCAGGGCAGGGCATCCCCTGGGCAGGGTGGAGCGTGATCTCTGCGGCCTCGTCTTGCAGCTCCTTCCTTTCATTCTCAATCATCCTGCCCACAGTGGCCTCCTCTCAGGCCTGCATACTTACAACGGCGCATTGCCCGTGCTGCCCCTCTGCAGGAAGTGTCCCTCTGTTTAGTTTGCAGCTGACTGATGCCGCCTCACCCTTCTCATGTCTTCTCAGGTGTCACTTGGTCAAGAAAGCGTCCCCTTACCTACTCAACTCATCTCGTCTCCCTACCGTAGCTCACGTGACACCACGCACCTCTCGCTTATGGCCGTCATCGCCTTTCGCATCCAGTTTCAGGTAGGTAAGTTTACCCCGTGGCCCGTGAGGAAGAAGAGATCACGCCTGTTTTGCTTACTCTTGATTCCCAGCGACTAGCCCGGTTACTGATAACCTCTGTTAGAGGGAGAAAGGAATGCACCCAATCCCTGGTGAAGCCCCGACCGTTTTCCTTTCTAGTGTCCCTCGTACTCCTCCCTGCCGTCTGTGTCGCCCTTACTCCGCGTCTACCGTTTATGAGTTTACACCTGGGTTACGGTGACTGCTTCGGAGAATCGCATGCCTTTCTACCTCCCTCGCTGCGACCTCTCCTACACCTCCCAGGGCTCTTGGGTTATGCCCTTGCCCTCTTCCGAGCCGTCCGTGGCACCCGCTGTCAACCCCGTACGGCCAAGCTCCTAAGACTGACACTCCAGGCCCTCCGTAATTTGGCTTCAGTTTCACTTTCTAGACGTTTCAAGAAAGAACGGGGTCTAAATATCTGTGCACCTCTGCTCCGTTTCATATCTACCCACGAGGTTAATTTTTTTGTTTCTTCCAGTCCACCTATTTTGCACCTCCGTCTCTGCGAAGACTTCACTGAGAATCCAAGCGATTTCTGGATCCCTTCTCTCCCCTGAAGCTGTAAACAGTTTAACAAGACAGGTGCGGAACTGCCGTAAGGTAATCTACATCTTGTCTCCCTCTCTGGTATCTAACCTCCCTGCGAATGGGGGTACGTCTCCGTGTCCTGTGCGGTTTTCAGCACAGTACTCTCTACACGTAGTGGATATTTGATTTGGTAAGTGACCGAATAAGTGAATGAGTCACCAAGATAAGGGTATTGTCTCATTCTTTCTCGCTTTTTCCACTTCCAAGTTTCTTTAGTTAGTTTCCTCAGACAAAAGGTTTCTTTGTAGCTACACAGTGGCCAGGTCCAGAGAATGTCGCAGATAGCTGCTGAAAACATCCCTCCTCCACTTGAGAATGGCTTGCTCTCCCTCTCAAGCGGAGAGAGCTGGGATTCGATATTTAATTAAGCGCCTCTGTTCACTTGGCATTTAGAGGCACTAGGGGGCGTTAGTGCTCTATACCCGGTGAAATGCCTGTTTCGTTTGTGATTTTCCTTTGTGAAAAAGAACTATGCACAGAGTGTTTTGTGCCAATTTTCCATCCTTTTAGATTGACGGAAAGCATTTTACCTACGTAGAAACAGAAAAGGAATAGAAAGAGCGTCGCATTGCATTTACTGAAAGCTTAGGGCGGTCTCGGTGGTACGTTAGTGAAGTTATCTGGGGACACCTTAGCCACGTACATTGTGTTGGAGAGGCACCGAGAATTCATTCAGGAGTTCTCAAAGTTCGAGGACACAGTTGCCTTACACGTAGGCACGGTGGCAGCCGTGGACATGGCAGTGATTTGGAGAATGTTGTACTAGTCGGCTCTCGCTGTGATAATGCTTTGCAACAAATCTCCCCAAAACTCACTTACATAAAGAAGAATCTAGTTTTCTCGGACCTGTGGGCTAGCTGCAGCGGCTCTCTTGTAGACCTCTCGATGGCGGGTGTTGCTCCATGCCGTGGGTCAGTTTGAGGTCTGTCCCGCACACCTTACCGTGGAGCCCAACTGTGAGGCTGCAGGTCCCTGTCCTCTCGCAGAGTTCACTGAAACGTAAGAGGTGAGCCCAACCACACAAGGCCACGTAAGGCCTCTGCGACTCATTGAAGGCCATCGTGTCTTCCCTTGGCCTCCTGGGAACCCCCTGGCCCCAGGATGCAGCTTCGGTAGCCCAGGGCAACCGGCGGAGGGGGGCGGGCGGGGCTGCAGGAGGGTGGAACGCGGAGGTCACAGAGGGTGTGGGTGGGGGGCTGGGGGTCCAGGGCAGGGCCCTCAGAGCCCGGTAGGCCCAGGGGGGCGGCGCAAGCACCAAGGCCCAGGCCGAAGAGCGCCTTCTTGGTCTGCGCGGCAGGCCGGCCTCTCGCCTTGCCACTCAGGCTGCCCTCCCACTTGAAGTGTGTGTGGCACGCGTCCGCGGAGTACACCTCGCTGCACAGGTAGCCGTGGGACTGGGCGTCGTAGCTTCCTGCGAGGCGGCCGGAGGTCCCGCAGGCGGGTGGGTCCCTGGGACATACGCGTGGAGCGGCTCCAGCCCGGCCCCCCTGAGAACCGTCGCCGTTCCGTAAGGCGGGGCGCCTGCTTCAGAATGTAAATCACGTGTCCGCTCTATGGATACGCTGTTTAGTTTACCAGGCAAGACTTTCTTGGTGAAAGAAGCAGCGTTGGCTTGCATCCTCGAGCAGGCTTGTCATCTGGCTGTGCACTGGTACTCTCTCTCTGGGTGTGCTAGTCCGCAGGGCAGGGCATCCCCTGGGCAGGGTGGAGCGTGATCTCTGCGGCCTCGTCTTGCAGCTCCTTCCTTTCATTCTCAATCATCCTGCCCACAGTGGCCTCCTCTCAGGCCTGCATACTTACAACGGCGCATTGCCCGTGCTGCCCCTCTGCAGGAAGTGTCCCTCTGTTTAGTTTGCAGCTGACTGATGCCGCCTCACCCTTCTCATGTCTTCTCAGGTGTCACTTGGTCAAGAAAGCGTCCCCTTACCTACTCAACTCATCTCGTCTCCCTACCGTAGCTCACGTGACACCACGCACCTCTCGCTTATGGCCGTCATCGCCTTTCGCATCCAGTTTCAGGTAGGTAAGTTTACCCCGTGGTCTGTGAGGAAGAAGAGATCACGCCTGTTTTGCTTACTCTTGATTCCCAGCAACTAGCCCGGTTACTGATAACCTCTGTTAGAGGGAGAAAGGAATGCACCCAATCCCTGGTAAAGCTCCGACCGTTTTCCTTTCTAGTGTCCCTCGTACTCCTCCCTGCCGTCTGTGTCGCCCTTACTCCGCGTCTACCGTTTATGAGTTTACACCTGGGTTACGGTGACTGCTTCGGAGAATCGCATGCCTTTCTACCTCCCTCGCTGCGACCTCTCCTACACCTCCCAGGGCTCTTGGGTTATGCCCTTGCCCTCTTCCGAGCCGTCCGTGGCACCCGCTGTCAACCCCGTACGGCCAAGCTCCTAAGACTGACACTCCAGGCCCTCCGTAATTTGGCTTCAGTTTCACTTTCTAGACGTTTCAAGAAAGAACGGGGTCTACATATCTGTGCACCTCTGCTCCGTTTCATATCTACCCACGAGGTTAATTTTTTTGTTTCTTCCAGTCCACCTATTTTGCACCTCCGTCTCTGCGAAGACTTCACTGAGAATCCAAGCGATTTCTGGATCCCTTCTCTCCCCTGAAGCTGTAAACAGTTTAACAAGACAGGTGCGGAACTGCCGTAAGGTAATCTACATCTTGTCTCCCTCTCTGGTATCTAACCTCCCTGCGAATGGGGGTACGTCTCCGTGTCCTGGCGGTTTTAAGCACAGTACTCTCTACACGTAGTGGATATTTGATTTGGTAAGTGACCGAATAAGTGAATGAGTCACCAAGATAAGGGTATTGTCTCATTCTTTCTCGCTTTTTCCACTTCCAAGTTTCTTTAGTTAGTTTCCTCAGACAAAAGGTTTCTTTGTAGCTACACAGTGGCCAGGTCCAGAGAATGTTGCAGATAGCTGCTGAAAACATCCCTCCTCCACTTGAGAATGGCTTGCTCTCCCTCTCAAGCGGAGAGAGCTGGGATTCGATATTTAATTAAGCGCCTCTGTTCACTTGGCATTTAGAGGCACTAGGGGGCGTTAGTGCTCTACACCCGGTGAAATGCCTGTTTCGTTTGTGATTTTCCTTTGTGAAAAACAACTATGCACAGAGTGTTTTGTGCCAATTTTCCATCCTTTTAGATTGACGGAAAGCATTTTACCTACGTAGAAACAGAAAACGAATAGAAAGAGCGTCGCATTGCTTTTACTGAAAGCTTAGGGCGGTCTCGGTGGTACGTTAGTGAAGTTATCTGGGGACACCTTAGCCACGTACATTGTGTTGGAGAGGCACCGAGAATTCATTCAGGAGTTCTCAAAGTTCGAGGACACAGTTGCCTTACACGTAGGCACGGTGGCAGCCGTGGACATGGCAGTGATTTGGAGAAAGTTGTACTAGTCGGCTCTCGCTGTGATAATGCTTTGCAACAAATCTCCCCAAAACTCACTTACATAAAGAAGAATCTAGTTTTCTCGGACCTGTGGGCTAGCTGCAGCGGCTCTCTTGTAGACCTCTCGATGGCGGGTGTTGCTCCATGCCGTGGGTCAGTTTGAGGTCTGTCCCGCACACCTTACCGTGGAGCCCAACTGTGAGGCTGCAGGTCCCTGTCCTCTTCCAGAGTTCACTGAAACGTAAGAGGTGAGCCCAACCACACAAGGCCACGTAAGGCCTCTGCGACTCATTGAAGGCCATCGTGTCTTCCCTTGGCCTCCTGGGAACCCCCTGGCCCCAGGATGCAGCTTCGGTAGCCCAGGGCAACCGGCGGAGGGGGGCGGGCGGGGCTGCAGGAGGGTGGAACGCGGAGGTCACAGAGGGTGTGGGTGTGGCCACCTCTGCTGTGACTGAACCAAGGGCGTGGGTGGGGGGCTGGGGGTCCAGGGCAGGGCCCTCAGAGCCCGGTAGGCCCAGGGGGGCGGCTCAAGCACCTAGGCCCAGGCCGAAGAGCGCCTTCTTGGTCTGCGCGGCAGGCCGGCCTCTCGCCTTGCCACTCAGGCCGCCCTCCCACTTGAAGTGTGTGTGGCACGCGTCCGCGGAGTACACCTCGCTGCACAGGTAGCCGTGGGACTGGGCGTCGTAGCTTCCTGCGAGGCGGCCGGAGGTCCCGCAGGTGGGTGCGTCCCTGGGACAGATGCGCGGAGCGGCTCCTGCCCGGCCCCCCTGAGAACCGTCGCCGTTCCGTAAGGCGGGGCGCCTGCTTCAGAATGTAAATCACGTGTCCGCTCTATGGATACGCTGTTTAGTTTACCAGGCAAGACTTTCTTGGTGAAAGAAGCAGCGTTGGCTTGCATCCTCGAGCAGGCTCGTCATCTGGCTGTGCACTGGTACTCTCTCTCTGGGTGTGCTAGTCCGCAGGGCAGGGCATCCCCTGGGCAGGGTGGAGCGTGATCTCTGCGGCCTCGTCTTGCAGCTCCTTCCTTTCATTCTCAATCATCCTGCCCACAGTGGCCTCCTCTCAGGCCTGCATACTTACAACGGCGCATTGCCCGTGCTGCCCCTCTGCAGGAAGTGTCCCTCTGTTTAGTTTGCAGCTGACTGATGCCGCCTCACCCTTCTCATGTCTTCTCAGGTGTCACTTGGTCAAGAAAGCGTCCCCTTACCTACTCAACTCATCTCGTCTCCCTACCGTAGCTCACGTGACACCACGCACCTCTCGCTTATGGCCGTCATCGCCTTTCGCATCCAGTTTCAGGTAGGTAAGTTTACCCCGTGGTCTGTGAGGAAGAAGAGATCACGCCTGTTTTGCTTACTCTTGATTCCCAGCAACTAGCCCGGTTACTGATAACCTCTGTTAGAGGGAGAAAGGAATGCACCCAATCCCTGGTAAAGCTCCGACCGTTTTCCTTTCTAGTGTCCCTCGTACTCCTCCCTGGCGTCTGTGTCGCCCTTACTCCGCGTCTACCGTTTATGAGTTTACACCTGGGTTACGGTGACTGCTTCGGAGAATCGCATGCCTTTCTACCTCCCTCGCTGCGACCTCTCCTACACCTCCCAGGGCTCTTGGGTTATGCCCTTGCCCTCTTCCGAGCCGTCCGTGGCACCCGCTGTCAACCCCGTACGGCCAAGCTCCTAAGACTGACACTCCAGGCCCTCCGTAATTTGGCTTCAGTTTCACTTTCTAGACGTTTCAAGAAAGAACGGGGTCTACATATCTGTGCACCTCTGCTCCGTTTCATATCTACCCACGAGGTTAATTTTTTTGTTTCTTCCAGTCCACCTATTTTGCACCTCCGTCTCTGCGAAGACTTCACTGAGAATCCAAGCGATTTCTGGATCCCTTCTCTCCCCTGAAGCTGTAAACAGTTTAAGAAGACAGGTGCGGAACTGCCGTAAGGTAATCTACATCTTGTCTCCCTCTCTGGTATCTAACCTCCCTGCGAATGGGGGTACGTCTCCGTGTCCTGGCGGTTTTAAGCACAGTACTCTCTACACGTAGTGGATATTTGATTTGGTAAGTGACCGAATAAGTGAATGAGTCACCAAGATAAGGGTATTGTCTCATTCTTTCTCGCTTTTTCCACTTCCAAGTTTCTTTAGTTAGTTTCCTCAGACAAAAGGTTTCTTTGTAGCTACACAGTGGCCAGGTCCAGAGAATGTTGCAGATAGCTGCTGAAAACATCCCTCCTCCACTTGAGAATGGCTTGCTCTCCCTCTCAAGCGGAGAGAGCTGGGATTCGATATTTAATTAAGCGCCTCTGTTCACTTGGCATTTAGAGGCACTAGGGGGCGTTAGTGCTCTACACCCGGTGAAATGCCTGTTTCGTTTGTGATTTTCCTTTGTGAAAAACAACTATGCACAGAGTGTTTTGTGCCAATTTTCCATCCTTTTAGATTGACGGAAAGCATTTTACCTACGTAGAAACAGAAAACGAATAGAAAGAGCGTCGCATTGCTTTTACTGAAAGCTTAGGGCGGTCTCGGTGGTACGTTAGTGAAGTTATCTGGGGACACCTTAGCCACGTACATTGTGTTGGAGAGGCACCGAGAATTCATTCAGGAGTTCTCAAAGTTCGAGGACACAGTTGCCTTACACGTAGGCACGGTGGCAGCCGTGGACATGGCAGTGATTTGGAGAAAGTTGTACTAGTCGGCTCTCGCTGTGATAATGCTTTGCAACAAATCTCCCCAAAACTCACTTACATAAAGAAGAATCTAGTTTTCTCGGACCTGTGGGCTAGCTGCAGCGGCTCTCTTGTAGACCTCTCGATGGCGGGTGTTGCTCCATGCCGTGGGTCAGTTTGAGGTCTGTCCCGCACACCTTACCGTGGAGCCCAACTGTGAGGCTGCAGGTCCCTGTCCTCTTCCAGAGTTCACTGAAACGTAAGAGGTGAGCCCAACCACACAAGGCCACGTAAGGCCTCTGCGACTCATTGAAGGCCATCGTGTCTTCCCTTGGCCTCCTGGGAACCCCCTGGCCCCAGGATGCAGCTTCGGTAGCCCAGGGCAACCGGCGGAGGGGGGCGGGCGGGGCTGCAGGAGGGTGGAACGCGGAGGTCACAGAGGGTGTGGGTGTGGCCACCTCTGCTGTGACTGAACCAAGGGCGTGGGTGGGGGGCTGGGGGTCCAGGGCAGGGCCTTCAGAGCCCGGTAGGCCCAGGGGGGCGGCTCAAGCACCTAGGCCCAGGCCGAAGAGCGCCTTCTTGGTCTGCGCGGCAGGCCGGCCTCTCGCCTTGCCACTCAGGCCGCCCTCCCACTTGAAGTGTGTGTGGCACGCGTCCGCGGAGTACACCTCGCTGCACAGGTAGCCGTGGGACTGGGCGTCGTAGCTTCCTGCGAGGCGGCCGGAGGTCCCGCAGGTGGGTGCATCCCTGGGACAGATGCGCGGAGCGGCTCCTGCCCGGCCCCCCTGAGAACCGTCGCCGTTCCGTAAGGCGGGGCGCCTGCTTCAGAATGTAAATCACGTGTCCGCTCTATGGATACGCTGTTTAGTTTACCAGGCAAGACTTTCTTGGTGAAAGAAGCAGCGTTGGCTTGCATCGTCGAGCAGGCTTCTCATCTGGCTGTGCACTGGTACTCTCTCTCTGGGTGTGCTAGTCCGCAGGGCAGGGCATCCCCTGGGCAGGGTGGAGCGTGATCTCTGCGGCCTCGTCTTGCAGCTCCTTCCTTTCATTCTCAATCATCCTGCCCACAGTGGCCTCCTCTCAGGCCTGCATACTTACAACGGCGCATTGCCCGTGCTGCCCCTCTGCAGGAAGTGTCCCTCTGTTTAGTTTGCAGCTGACTGATGCCGCCTCACCCTTCTCATGTCTTCTCAGGTGTCACTTGGTCAAGAAAGCGTCCCCTTACCTACTCAACTCATCTCGTCTCCCTACCGTAGCTCACGTGACACCACGCACCTCTCGCTTATGGCCGTCATCGCCTTTCGCATCCAGTTTCAGGTAGGTAAGTTTACCCCGTGGTCCATGAGGAAGAAGAGATCACGCCTGTTTTGCTTACTCTTGATTCCCAGCGACTAGCCCGGTTACTGATAACCTCTGTTAGAGGGAGAAAGGAATGCACCCAATCCCTGGTGAAGCCCCGACCGTTTTCCTTTCTAGTGTCCCTCGTACTCCTCCCTGCCGTCTGTGTCGCCCTTACTCCGCGTCTACCGTTTATGAGTTTACACCTGGGTTACGGTGACTGCTTCGGAGAATCGCATGCCTTTCTACCTCCCTCGCTGCGACCTCTCCTACACCTCCCAGGGCTCTTGGGTTATGCCCTTGCCCTCTTCCGAGCCGTCCGTGGCACCCGCTGTCAACCCCGTACGGCCAGGCTCCTAAGACTGACACTCCAGGCCCTCCGTAATTTGGCTTCAGTTTCACTTTCTAGACGTTTCAAGAAAGAACGGGGTCTAAATATCTGTGCACCTCTGCTCCGTTTCATATCTACCCACGAGGTTAATTTTTTTGTTTCTTCCAGTCCACCTATTTTGCACCTCCGTCTCTGCGAAGACTTCACTGAGAATCCAAGCGATTTCTGGATCCCTTCTCTCCCCTGAAGCTGTAAACAGTTTAACAAGACAGGTGCGGAACTGCCGTAAGGTAATCTACATCTTGTCTCCCTCTCTGGTATCTAACCTCCCTGCGAATGGGGGTACGTCTCCGTGTTCTGTGCGGTTTTCAGCACAGTACTCTCTACACGTAGTGGATATTTGATTTGGTAAGTGACCGAATAAGTGAATGAGTCACCAAGATAAGGGTATTGTCTCATTCTTTCTCGCTTTTTCCACTTCCAAGTTTCTTTAGTTAGTTTCCTCAGACAAAAGGTTTCTTTGTAGCTACACAGTGGCCAGGTCCAGAGAATGTTGCAGATAGCTGCTGAAAACATCCCTCCTCCACTTGAGAATGGCTTGCTCTCCCTCTCAAGCGGAGAGAGCTGGGATTCGATATTTAATTAAGTGCCTCTGTTCACTTGGCATTTAGAGGCACTAGGGGGCGTTAGTGCTCTACACCCGGTGAAATGCCTGTTTCGTTTGTGATTTTCCTTTGTGAAAAACAACTATGCACAGAGTGTTTTGTGCCAATTTTCCATCCTTTTAGATTGACGGAAAGCATTTTACCTACGTAGAAACAGAAAACGAATAGAAAGAGCGTCGCATTGCGTTTAATGAAAGCTTAGGGCGGTCTCGGTGGTACGTTAGTGAAGTTATCTGGGGACACCTTAGCCACGTACATTGTGTTGGAGAGGCACCGAGAATTCATTCAGGAGTTCTCAAAGTTCGAGGACACAGTTGCCTTACACGTAGGCACGGTGGCAGCCGTGGACATGGCAGTGATTTGGAGAATGTTGTACTCGTCGGCTCTTGCTGTGATAATGCTTTGCAACAAATCTCCCCAAAACTCACTTACATAAAGAAGAATCTAGTTTTCTCGGACCTGTGGGCTAGCTGCAGCGGCTCTCTTGTAGACCTCTCGATGGCGGGTGTTGTTCCATGCCGTGGGTCAGTTTGAGGTCTGTCCCGCACACCTTACCGTGGAGCCCAACTGTGAGGCTGCAGGTCCCTGTCCTCTCGCAGAGTTCACTGAAACGTAAGAGGTGAGCCCAACCACACAAGGCCACGTAAGGCCTCTGCGACTCATTGAAGGCCATCGTGTCTTCCCTTGGCCTCCTGGGAACCCCCTGGCCCCAGGATGCAGCTTCGGTAGCCCAGGGCAACCTGCGGAGGGGGGCGGGCGGGGCTGCAGGAGGGTGGAACGCGGAGGTCACAGAGGGTGTGGGTGTGGCCACCTCTGATGTGACTGAACCAAGGGGGGTGGGTGGCAGGGGGTCCAGGGCAGGGCCCTCAGAGCCCGGTAGGCCCAGGGGGGTGGCGAAAGCACCTAGGCCCAGGCCGAAGAGCGCCTTCTTGGTCTGCGCGGCAGGCCGGCCTCTCGCCTTGCCACTCAGGCCGCCCTCCCACTTGAAGTGTGTGTGGCACGCGTCCGCGGAGTACACCTCGCTGCACAGGTAGCCGTGGGACTGGGCGTCGTAGCTTCCTGCGAGGCGGCCGGAGGTCCCGCAGGCGGGCGGGTGGGTCCCTGGGACAGACGCGCGGAGCGGCTCCTGCCCGGCCCCCCTGAGAACCGTCGCCGTTCCGTAAGGCGGGGCGCCTGCTTCAGAATGTAAATCACGTGTCCGCTCTATGGATACGCTGTTTAGTTTACCAGGCAAGACTTTCTTGGTGAAAGAAGCAGCGTTGGCTTGCATCGTCGAGCAGGCTTGTCATCTGGCTGTGCACTGGTACTCTCTCTCTGGATGTGCTAGTCCGCAGGGCAGGGCATCCCCTGGGCAGGGTGGAGCGTGATCTCTGCGGCCTCGTCTTGCAGCTCCTTCCTTTCATTCTCAATCATCCTGCCCACAGTGGCCTCCTCTCAGGCCTGTATACTTACAACGGCGCATTGCCTGTGCTGCCCCTCTGCAGGAAGTGTCCCTCTGTTTAGTTTGCAGCTGACTGATGCCGCCTCACCCTTCTCATCTCTTCTCAGGTGTCACTTGGTCAAGAAAGCGTCCCCTTACCTACTCAACTCATCTCGTCTCCCTACCGTAGCTCACGTGACACCACGCACCTCTCGCTTATGGCCGTCATCGCCTTTCGCATCCACTTTCAGGTAGGTAAGTTTACCCCGTGGTCCGTGAGGAAGAAGAGATCACGCCTGTTTTGCTTACTCTTGATTCCCAGCGACTAGCCCGGTTACTGATAACCTCTGTTAGAGGGAGAAAGGAATGCACCCAATCC